>NW_027362953.1:2447500-3047500 GCF_046119375.1 Phyllobates terribilis | reverse complement strand
ATGCCCCTTGGAAGAGCTGTGGAGCTCAGAGCGGTTTAACCAGACGGTTTTAATGCCCCTTGGAAGAGTGGTGGAGGTCACAGTGGAATAAAAATACAATATCAATACCCCTTAAAAGAGTGGTGGAATTACAGTGAAATAAAAAGACAATATCAATGCCCCTTGGAAGAGCTGTGGAGTACAGTGGTTTAACCAAAAGGTTTTAGTGCCCCTTGGAAGAGACGTGGAGGTCACAGTAGCTTAACAAGACGGTTTTAATGCCCCTTGGAATAGTGGTGGAGGTCGCAGTGGATTAAAAAGACAATATCAATGAGCCTTGGAAGAGTGGTGGAGGTCGCAGTCGAATAAAAAGACGATATCGATGCCCCTCGAAGAGTGGTGGAGGTTACAGTGGAATAAAAAGACAATATCATTGCCTCTTGGAAGAGTGGTGGAGGTTACAGTGGAATAAAAAGACAATATCAATGCCCCGTGTAAGAGACGTGGCCATCACAGTAGCTTAACAAGACGGTTTTATTGCCCCTTGGCAGAGTGGTGGAGGTCGCAGTGGAATAAAAGACAATATCAATGCCCTTTAGAAGAGTGGCGGAGGTCGCAGTGGAATAAAAAGACAATATCAATGCCCCTTGGAAGAGTGGTGGAGGTCGCAGTGGAATATCCTCACTGGTTCATGCTCTGCATAACTTCTCTGCTTGCTGTGTCTGCTGTAATCTAATGCTCTGCTTTGCTGATTCACCTCACTGGTTCATGCTCTGCATAACTTCTCTGCTTGCTGTGTCTGCTGTAATCTAATGCTCTGCTTTGCTGATTCACCTCACTGGTACATGCTTTGCATAACTTCTCTGCTTTATGTGTCCCACTCCATTCAATACCCACATATGTCTGTCCCTTCCCCACTATAGATCTTATCTGATTTTTAGAGGTGCTAAACTGCAGAGACTAGAGTCCTAGCTCTGTGTTTGATCACCCAGCCATCTCCTGGTGAGACGACCAGCTGCTAATTTAGGCATATGCAGCTCCCACAATGCCCTTCACCTGATACTTTAATGTGCCCTATATATTTAGAAGCTCTGTAAGGGGTGCACTTGTGCTGGGGTGTGCACTTGTCTTTTTGTGCAAAGTGGCTTCGGAGATAAGTGGCAGTTATTTCAGAGGCAGTTAGTCAGGGCAGGAGTCAGGTAACCAACACTTTGACCACTTACTCTCTTTTAACTATGTTTCTGTTAGCTCTCACTTTTTCCTCTATAGTCCTCCACTCTCTAGTAACCCCTCAAAACCTACACCTAGTAAGAAACTCTTCATCTCTCCCTCCATCCTCCCCATTCATCTCACCTCCTCCTCCAAATTATTCCTAAACATTCAATTCTGGATCTCCAAACACAGACAGCCACCTCATGCTCTCTCTTGCTCCCACCTGCTAACACTTTCTCTGCTCCTCCTCACTGCTGGAGATATCACTCCAAATCCTGGTCCTCCACACCATATCCCCACAGTTACTTCTTCCTCCTATACACGACCTTCCACAAACTGTCGCAACCTTTCTAAGCTCATACCCATCCAACCATTCCCCACTCCCTTAGTTGCTCTAACAGGAGCTCTATGGAACGCTCGCTCTGTCTGCAACAAACTTTCCTTCATCCACGATCTTTTCATTACAAACAAACTTTCCTTCCTCGCCATCACTGAAACCTGGCTCACCCCCTCTGACACAGCCTCCCCAGCTGCACTTTCATATGGCGGATTCCACCTTTCCCACACCCCCCGCCCCAAAGGCAAACATGGCGGAGGCGTAGGTTTTCTCCTATCAGAACACTGCGCTTTCACCCAAATCCCACTGCCACCCTCTGTTACACTCCCCTCTTTTGAGGTGCACTGAGTGCGCATCTATTCCCCCACCAACCTACAACTGGCCGTCGTTTACCGACCCCCAGGGCAAGCCACCACCTTCTTAGACCACTTCACCACCTGGCTGCTCAACTTCCTCTCCACTGACATCCCCACTATCATAATGGGTGACTTCAACATCCCCATTAACACTTCCCACTCGTCTGTCTCTAAGTTCCTATCTCTCACTTCCTCCTTCGGACTCACTCAATGGTCTTCCACACCCACCCACAAAGATAGCCACACACTGGACCTCATCTTCACCCGCCTCTGTTCCCTATCTAACCTCTCTAACTCACCTCTCCCTCTCTCTGATCACAGCCTACTTACATTCTCTTCTCTCCCCTCCCCGGGGCAACAATCCCCACTCCACAAACTTGCATACCCTCGCAGAAATCTCAAACACCTTGACTTATACTCACTCTCTGAATCCCTCCTCCCTCTTACAGACATAAATTCCATACACGATGCAGACGTTGCTGCTGCTTCATAAAACACCACAATAGCTGCAGCTCTAGACTCGATCGCCCCTCTCACACACACCACATCTCGCACATTCAACAGGCAACCCTGGCACACTAAACTTACTAAAGAACTGTGCCGGGCCTCCAGGGTTGCGGAGCGGAGATGGAAAACGTCTCACTCCATCGAGCACTTCATCGCATTCAAGCAATCCCTCACTAATTTCAAGTCCGCACTCACTACAGCAAAACAAACCTACTTCTCATCTCTCATATCCTCCGTATCTCACAACCCTAAACATCTATTTAACACTTTAAACTCTCTCCTTCGTCCCCCAGCACCTCCTCCCTCTTCTCTCATCTCAGCCGACGACTTTGCCTCATTCTTCAAACAGAAGATTGACACCATCAGACAAAACTTTTGCCTAAAGTCCACACAACCCCTCCTCATATCTATTCAACCCTCCTCCTGCAAACCCCACTTCTCCACCATTACAGAAGGTCAAGTCTCCTCTTTACTCTCCAAATCACACCTCACCACCTGCGAACTTGACCCAATCCCATCCCACATCATCACTAACCTTACCACAGTCTTCATCCCAACCCTAACCCACCTCGTCAATCTGTCACTAACAACCGGTGTCTTCCCCTCATGTTTCAAACATGCCGCAATCACACCCATCCTCAAAAAGCCCTCCCTTCACCCTTCCTCTCTGACTAGCTACCGCCCCATATCACTCCTCCCCTTTGCCTCAAAACTACTAGAACAACATGTCCACTTTGAACTGTCCTCCCACCTCTCCTCCTGCTCCCTCTTCGACCGCCTGCAATCTGGCTTCCGACCGCATCACTCGACTGAAACTGCCCTGACCAAAGTCACCAATGACCTACTAAATGCCAAATCCAAGCGACACTACTCCATCCTCCTCCTTCTGAACCTGTCATCCGCCTTTGACACAGTGGACCATTAACTTTTACTCCAGATTCTCTCATCTCTTTGCATCACGGACTTGGCTCTATCTTGGATCTCCTCATATTTAACAGACAGGACATTCAGCGTCTCCCACTCACGCACCACCTCCTCATCTCGCCTCCTATCTGTCGGTGTCCCCCAAGGTTCAGTTCTAGGACCTCTGCTCTCCTCCATCTACACCTTTGGCCTGGGACAGCTCATAGAGTCTCACGGTTTTCAGTATCACCTCTATGCTGACGACACACAGATCTACCTCTCTGGACCCGATATCTCCTCCCTACTAACCAAAATCCCACAATGTCTGTCCGCCATGTCATCCTTCTTCTCTGACAGATTTCTAAAGCTCAACATGGATAAAACAGAGTTCATCATCTTTCCACCCTCTCATTCACATCCCCAATCTGACCTAGCCATCAACGTCAATGGCTGTTCACTCTCCCCAGTCCCACAAGCTCGCTGCCTTGGAGTAACCCTGGACTCTGATCTCTCCTTCAAGCCACATATCCAAGCCCTTTAAACTTCCTGCCGACTCCAACTCATAAACATCTCCCGGATCCGTGCATTCCTCAGCAAAGACTCTGCAAAGACACTAGTGCATGCCCTCATCATATCCCGCCTCGACTACTGCAACCTCTTGCTCCGTGGCCTCCCTTACAACACTCTTGCGCCTCTCCAATCTATCCTAAACTCTGCTGCTCGACTAATTCACCTGTCCCCCCTCTATTCCCCGGCCTCTCCTCTCTGTCAATCTCTTCACTGGCTCCCCATTGCCCAGAGAATCCAGTACAAAACTCTAACCATGGCATACAAAGCCATCCACAACATGTCTTCCCCATACATCTGTGACCTAGTCTCCCAGTACTTACCTGCACGCAACCTCCGATCCTCACAAGATCTCCTTCTCTACTCCCCTCTTATCTCCTCCTCCCACAATCGTATACAAGATTTCTCCCGTGCATCCCCCCTACTCTGAAACTCTTTACCCCAACACATCAGACTCTTCCCGTCCATGGAAACCTTCAAACGAAACCTGAAGACCCACCTCTTCCGACAAGCCTACAACCTGCAGTAACCACTGCCGCACGACCAGCTCTACCCTCACCTAATGTATCCTCACCCATCCCTTCTAGAATGTGAGCCCTCGCGGGCAGGGTCCTCGCTCCTCCTGTACCAGTCGCTGACTCGTTTTGTTAAGATTATGTAAATGCTTTTGTTATGTATATCCCTATCACATGTAAAGCGCCATGGAATAAATGGCGCTATAATAATAAATAATAATAATAATAATAATATTAATAAAAAGACAATATCAATTCCCATAGGAAAAGTGGTGGACGTTACAGTGGAATAAAAAGACAATATCAATGCCTCTTGAAAGAGCTATGGAGTTCAGAGTGTTTTAACCAGATGGTTTTAATGCCCCTTGGAAGAGTGGTGGAGGTCGCAGTGCATTAAAAAGACAATATCAATACCCCTTGGAAGAATGGTGGAGGTTACAGTGGAATAAAAAAGACAATATCAATGCCCCTTGGAAGAGCTGTGGAGTTCAGAGTGGTTTAACCAGATGGTTTTAATGCCCCTTGTAAAAGATGTGGAGGTCACAGTAGCTTAACAAGACCGTTTTAATGCCTCTTGGAAGAGTGGTGGAGGTCGCAGTGGATTAAAAAGACAATATCAATGCCCCTTAGAAGAGAGGTGGAAGTCGCAGTGGAATAAAAAGAAATTATCAATACCCCTTGGAAGAGTGGTGGAGGATTCAGTGGTATAAAAAGACAATATCAATGCACCGTGGAATAGACATGGACGTTACAGTAGCTAAACAAAATGTTTTTAATGCACCTTGGGAGAGTTGTGGAAGTCGTAGTGGAATAAAAAGACAATATCAATGCCCCTTGCAAGAGCTGTGGAGTTCAAAGTGGTTTAAATTTACGATTTTAATGCACCTTGGAAGAGACGTGGAGGTCACAGTACCTTAACAATACGGTTTTAATGCCCCTTGGAAGAGTGGTGGAGGTCGCAGTGCATTAAAAAGACAATATCAATGCTTCTTTTAAGAGTGGTGGATGTTCCAGTGGAATTAAAAGACAATACCAATGCCCTGTGGAAGAGACATGGAGGTCACAGTAGCTTAACAAGATGGTTTTAATGCCCCTTGGAGGACTGGTGAAGGTCGCAGTGGAATAAAAAGACAATATCAATGCCCCTTGGAAGAGAGGTGGAGGTTACAGTGGAATAAAAAGACAATAATAATGCCCCTTAGAAGAGCTGTGGAGTTCAGAGTGGAATAACCAGACGGTTTTAACGCCCCTTGGATGAGACGTGGTGGTCACAGTAACTTTTCAAGACGGTTTTATTGCCCCCTGGCAGAGTGGTGGAGGTCGCAGAGGAGTAAAAAAACAATATCAATGCCCCTTGGAAGATTGGTGGAGGTTACAGTTGAATAAAAAGACAATGTCAATGCCCCTTCGAAGTCACGTAGAGGTCAGAGTAGCTTAACAAGATGGTTTAAATGCCCCTTGGAGAGGGGTGGAGTTCGCAGTGGACTAAAAAGACAATATCAATGCCCCTTGTAAGAGTGGTGGAGGTCGCAGTGGAATAAAAAGACAATGTCAATGCCCCTTGTGTTATGATCTGCTGTAAGCACTAAGGAAAGAAAGGATATCTGTCCCTACAATAGAACTAAGCTAGATCCCTACGATGTAACGCGGAACCTGATCCTGCGATCAGACCCGCTAAAGTCCTCGGCTTGTCTGTACGAAGACCTATAGATGCAAGGGAGGGATCCCTACAAGAACTAGGGACTGGGATAAAGTTGGGCACCTCCTAGCAGAAATTGTAGCAGTAAAAGACAAACACACAACATAGAACATAAAGGTCCGAACACCTAGCTAAACTGACTGAGATAGGTAACTAAGCACCAGGCTAACTTAAGAGCAGAAATTACAATGAAGTCCAGCAAGGCCAGGAGGGCGGAGCAGGATTAAATAGGCAAACAAGGTCATGTGACCAGCAAGATAGAAAAAACCTAACAGGAGAGTTCTAACAGTACCCCCTCTTCTATGAGGATCCTCCGGATCCCCTAGGCCCAGGCTTATCAGGAAACCTCTTGTGAAACGCTCTGACAAGTCTGGAAGCAGAAATATCATCCGCCCTCACCCATGAGTTATCCTCGGGTCCGAAACCTTTCCAAGTGACGAGATACTGCAAACTCCCTCTATACCGTCTAGAATTTAGGATGCGGGAAATTTCGTATTCCCCGTCCTCCACCACCGGAGGAACAGTGGCAGAGACGTCTCCATCCGACACATAAGCTCTTTTCAACAGAGAAACATGAAACACCGGATTAATCTTCCAGGAGGTAGGAACCTCCAACCTAACAGCAGATTGGTTAACTACCTGAAGCACCTTAAAGGGCCCTACAAACTTGGGACCCAATTTTTTAGAAGGAATCCTCAACCGCAGATTCTTAGAGGACAACCAAACCATGTCACCAATAGCAAACAAAACCTCTTGCCGTTTCCTATCAAAGTACCTCTTAGATTTTTTGTTAGCCTCCTGAAGATTACCACGCACATCCGTCCAAACTCTCTCCAAGTCACCGGAAAAACTCTCCTCCTCAGGCACAGCCGATACCAATTTGGAGAATGACCCAAAAGACGGATGTCTCCCAGAACAACCAAAAAAAGGCGAACAACCAGCAGAAGAGGATGTATGGTTGTTAAGAGCAAACTCAGCAAGTGGCAGAAACTCAGACCACCCCTCCTGATTGTCTGCCACAAAACAACTCAAGAACTGCTCAACATCCTGATTCTTCCTTTCTGTCTGGCCATTATACTCAGGATGATATCCGGATCAAAACGACAAATGAACTCCCAACCTGTCACAAAAAGCACGCCAAAAACGAGCCACTAACTGAGGTCCCCTATCCGAAACAATGTCAGTAGGAACGTCATGTAGTCTGACAATTTCCTTGACAAAGGCCTTAGCGAGTGTCTTAGCGCAGGGCAGTTTGATGAAAGGAACCAAGTGACACATCTTGCTAAAACGGTCCACGACCACCCAGATGACTGTGAAACCCTCAGAGGGGGGAAGGTCAGTAATAAAGTCCATAGCCAGATGTGTCCAAGGTGCACTAGGAACCTCCAGAGGGCAAAGCAACCCCGCTGCAGGAGTATGTGAAGACTTTGATCTAGCACACACCGTACATTGACGCACCCACTTAATGACTAGAGATGAGCGTTGTTCTACTCGAACTGTTCGCCAATCTCAAATTCGAGCTGTTTTGGGCGGTGTTCGAGCCGGTCGGCGAACACGAACAGTTTGAGAAAAATTCGGCTGTTCGAGGTTATGTTCGATAACTGTTCGTGCACCAAAATCATAACTGGATTTTTTCTCAGTAATGATGAAAATTAATGTTAATACGCAGTTTGAGTGTACAGCGGGGTGGGGGGAGGGGCAGGGGATGGATCTCTGCAGGAACAATGAAGATCTCCATTTTTTTTTCTCTTTCCCGCATTTGCAGTGGGGAGGTGCAATCTGTCAGCCTATCAGCAGCGCACACACGGAGCGAAGTGCTTTTTTTCACACAAGCAAGGGCATGTGTCATTGGCAGTGTATGTCACATGTCCTTGCCCTATAAGACCAAGCCATTTTCCCCGTCGCCACCATTTTCTCACTGCGGCAGCTGCGTGTTAGACGGCACCGCTGTTGCTGTGTGCGCTATACCTTGTTAATTTCAAGCCAATTTTCGCACAAATATACAGATAGCTTGGGAGTAGGGAATAGTTGTGATTGCAGTCCTTTTAAGGACTAGGTTACAGCATTTCCTACGACTTTTATCAGGGAGGTCTGTGCTCTTAAATAGATAGGTTGTGGGAGTAAAGACTAATTGTAATTGGAGTCCTTTTCAGGACTAGGTTACATGAGTTCCTATCAGTTTTTGCCAGGCAGGTCTGTGCCAGTGTTGTGCAAGTTTTTTTCACAGCATTTGGCTGAATCTAGCAAAGCTAATCCTTTTTGGCCTATTGCAGAGTGTGTTAGTCAGTGGAGTAGCCTATCTGTGTTGCAAGATATACCACCTGTGTATAGAATACCAATTTTTTTACTGCACCTAGTGAAGTAAAATCTTTTGGGCATAGCATCATTCTATTAGTCCATCTATACTGACCTCCATCAGGTTGCAAACTGAATATAATTTTTTTCTGCATCTAGCTCTGAAAAAATATTTGGGCTTCTAGCAGTGTGTGGGACTTGGTCTATTAGTCCATCTATACTGACCTCCATCAGGTTGCAAATTAAAAATAATTTTTTTCTTCATTTAGCTCTGAAAAAATATTTGGGCTTCTAGCGGTGTGTGGGACTTGTTCTATTAGTCCTTCTATACTGACCTCCAGCAGGTTGCAAATTGAATATAATTTTTTTCTGCATCTAGCTCTGAAAAAATATTTGGGCTTCTAGCAGTGTGTGGGACTTGGTCTATTAGTCCATCTAAACTGACCTCCATCAGGTTGCAAATTAAAAATATTTTTTTTCTGCATCTAGCTCTGAAAAAATATTTGGGCTTCTAGCAGTGTGTGGGACTTGGTCTATTAGTCCATCTATACTGACCTCCATCAGGTTGCAAATTAAAAATAATTTTTTTCTTCATTTAGCTCTGAAAAAATATTTGGGCTTCTAGCAGTGTGTGGGACTTGTTCTATTAGTCCTTCTATACTGACCTCCAGCAGGTTGCAAATTGAATATAATTTTTTTCTGCATCTAGCTCTGAAAAAATATTTGGGCTTCTAGCGGTGTGTGGGACTTGGTCTATTAGTCCATCTATACTGACCTCCATCAGGTTGCAAATTAAAAATAATTTTTTTCTGCATCTAGCTCTGAAAAAATATTTGGGCTTCTAGCAGTGTGTGGGACTTGGTCTATTAGTCCATCTATACTGACCTCCATCAGGTTCCAAATTAAAAATAATTTTTTTCTGCATCTAACCCAGCCAATAGTTTTGGCCTAATACCACAGTTTGGCCACTCAGCTCTGCTCGGTTACCATCCATTGTTTTTTTGTGCAAACAACTCCAGAGTTGTGAATTAGTTAACCACCAAAATGAGTGGAAAAAGGCCTGCTGCTGGTGGAAAGGGGAATAGGCGTGTTGGGAAGGGGAAAAAAGGTTGTGTCCGTGGGGTAGGTGCAGAAGAAAGACCATCTTCCAGCCAAACTAAAATGTCTACTTCTTTTAGCGGACAATATGATAAGATCCCTTTCTTACGGCCACGCCAATCGCTACAAATTCCAGATGAGGCACAAAAACAGCAGGTGCTTCAACGGATATCAAGTGCTCCTTTAAGTGGGCTCTCCTCCACATCAACTTCAACATCACAAATACTCCAGTCCTCAAAGGTGTCACCCAAATCGCACTTGCTTCCTCACAGCTCCCAAATCTCCAGCTGCCCGTCTGAGTATGAGGTAGAACAGATGGTTGAGTCTGCAGAGCTGTTTACTCATACTATAGCCTGGGAATCAGAGGTCGACTCCAGCGCTTCTGTGAATCCAGACGAGGAAATGATCTGCACTGATGCCCAGAATCTTTATGAGTCGGATCCAGGACCAGACGGAGAAGGTTCTGACCATAATGTAGACCCTCATTCCCAAACTGTAACTCCTGTTGGTGGAGACAATGAGGAAGACGATGATAAGACTCAAATACCTGATTGGAGCGACAACTTTAGTTTTTTGTCAGGGCAGAAACAGGTTGGCTCTGAGGACGACGGGTGTGATAACGCACAGGGTGATGATGATGATGTCGGAGATCCCACTTACTGTCAACCCACAGTCAGCCAAGAGATGAGGTCAGCAGAGGAGGTGGAGGAAGATGCTAGTGACGACGAGGTCAGGTTGCGCCTTCCTGGACAGAGACGTAGTACTGGAAGCACGTCAACAACTGCATCCTCAAACACAACTCTGCCTCTCACCACAAGTCATGGTGGCTCTTCAGGTCGCATGGGTGCTAAGCCTTGCATAGCCTGGGCATTTTTTCAGATCGATAAAGATGACCCAACTCGTGTTATCTGTAACATTTGTCAGCAAAAGCTAAGTAGAGGCCAAAAAATACATAGTTTGAGTACTTCATGCATGAACCGGCACATGGACATGAAGCATAAGTTGCAGTGGGAAGCTCAGTGTGCTACAATGCGGCCTAGCCGGCCGGGCCAACCACCGTCTGCCATATCTTGTGCATCCACGGCCTCTTCATCCTCTGTGACTGGGGGGACAGCAGTCACACCTGTTTTGGGGCGCAGACCTGCCACCTCTTTACCCGCAACAGCCAGCGTGATTGGCAGGTCATCATTTTCTTTGGAGGTGGTAACACCAGCTGGTGTTGAGCGCTGTCCGACATCGGTAGCACCACCTTTGGATCAAGGCAACCTAACATGTCTGCCTGCATCTTCCTCACAGACCGGCAGTTTGCCGGGGACACCCTTATCAACCCCGTCTAAGCACAATAGCCAGCCCTCGGTCCCTCAGATGTGGACAAGTAAAAGACCATTTCCTCCTAGCCATGAGAAAGCTAAGAGGTTGAATTTCACCATCTGCAAGCTCTTGGCTACAGAAATGCTGCCTTTCCGCCTGGTGGACACAGAGGATTTTCGAGACCTTATGTCCGTCGCAGTGCCCCAGTACCAGATGCCCAGTCGGCACTACTTCTCAAAGAAAGGTGTGCCTGCGCTCCACCAGCATGTCGCACACAACATCACCGCTTCTTTGAGAAACTCTGTGTGTGACAGGGTGCATTTCACCACAGACACTTGGACGAGTAGGCATGGACAGGGGCGTTACATGTCGCTGACTGGGCACTGGGTAACTATGGTGACAGCAGGACAAGGGGCTGCTGTCCAAGTCTTGCCGTCCCCACGAGTTGTGCGTCAATCCTCTTTATGTCAAAGTTCCTCCACTGCTTCTGCCTCCTCAACCTCCTCTCGGTCTTCCACCTGCACCCAAAGCCTGTCTGGTCATGCCACAAGCTTTCTAACTGCGCAGAAGGGATCCTGCACACCCCCTTACTATGCTGGCAGTAGGGCTCAACGTCATCAGGCGGTTTTTACATTGAAATGTCTGGGAAATGTGAGTCACACAGCTGAGGAGTTGTGGTCAGCTCTGGAGAACCAATTTCATGAATGGTTGTCTCCACTGGACCTGAAACCAGGGAAGGCCGTGTGCGACAATGCTGCAAACCTGGGTGCGGCCCTTCGCCGGGGCAATGTCACACACGTGCCTTGTATGGCTCACGTGTTGAACCTGGTTGTCCAGCAATTTTTAGCCCACTATCCCAGACTAGATGGCCTTCTGCAGAGGGCACGGTCGCTGTGTGCTCACTTCCGCCGTTCGCATCCCGCAGCTCAGCGACTTACATCTCTACAGAAGTCGTTGGGCCTGCCACTTCACCGGCTAAAATGCGATGTGCCTACCCGGTGGAATTCAACTCTGCACATGTTGCAGCGACTGTGGCAGCACCGACAAGCCCTGGTGCAATACGTTCTGACGTATAGCCTGGGCCAACGAGATTCAGAGGTGGGGCAAATCACGCTGGAGGAGTGGTCTCAGATCAGGGACCTATGCACCCTTCTGCACAGTTTTGAAATGGCGACGAAGATGTTTAGTGCTGACGATGCCATTATCAGCATGACTATTCCGGTGATTTACATGCTGGAGCACATGTTAAACAGAATTCGGAGTCAGGTGGTGGCACAAGAGGAGGTGGAGGAAGTAGAGGAGGAGGAGTTGTATGTGGAAGGGCTAACATCTGCAAGGTCCAGACGGTCGGCAGCACCAAAGCGGCAGGCATGTGAGGGTGGGGGAGATGATTTTACCAGGGCGCATGGTAGCAGCCAAACTAGTGAGGAAGGTGCAGGAGCCTAGGAAGAAGTGGAGGACGAACTGATGGAAGACTCATCAGATGAGGGAGACCTTGATCACATTTCTGTTGTGCGAGGTTGGGGGGAGAGGACAGAGGAAGGAAGCATGATTGTTACCTCGCCACCAACACAACAGGGACTTGGTGCTCCTGGATGCGCAACACACATGAGTGCCTTCTTGCTGCACTACCTGCAACATGACCCTCGAATTGTGAGAATTAGAAATAATCCTGACTACTGGGTTGCCACACTGTTAGATCCCCGGTACAAAAGTAAATTTGCAGAAATTATTCCTGCCATAGAAAGGGATGCACGCATGCAGGAGTATCAGCAGAGACTGTTGCAGAATCTTACATCTGCTTTTCCACAACATACCAGTGGTGCACGTAGTGAATCTCACAGTTCCAACTTGCCAACCGTGGGACCGTCAAGTGTTCAGCACTCAAACCGTAACAGAACCACAGTATCTGCTGGTAACATCAATTTTGCGGAATCATTTCACCACTTTTTTAGCCCATCCTTTGCAAGGCCACAGGAGACAAGAAGTCTGACACATAGTCAACGCCTAGAGACGATGGTACAGGAGTATCTCCAAGTAAACATTGAAGCCACGACTGTGTCACTGGACCCTTGCTCTTTTTGGGCTTCCAATCTGGATAAATGGCCGGAGCTAGCCACTTACGCCTTGGAGATCTTGTCATGCCCCGCAGCCAGCGTTCTGTCTGAACGTGTGTTCAGCGCTGCTGGTGGTGTGCTGACAGATAAGCGCACGCGGCTCTCCACTGATAATGTAGACAGACTCACGTTCATAAAGATGAACAAATCATGGATCCGAAACGACTTTTCTACCCCTGTGTCATCCTGGGGAGAGTAAAAGCTTGATGATTGGTTAAAATCACCCTACCAAACGTTTTAAGCTTTCAAATTACTAATCATGTTTATCTGTATCTTGACTGGAAAATAATTTGGGCTTTGTAGCAGTGTGCAGCACTGATCCTATTAGGCCATCTATAATAAGCTCCACCAGATTTAAAATTAAAAATAATTTTTAGCTGCATCTAGCCCGGAAAATAATTTTGGGGCTCCGAGATGCGCAAGACACATAAGTGCCTTCTTGCTGCACTACCTGCAGCATGACCCTCATATTGTCAGAATTCGAAGTAATCATGACTACTGGGTTGCCACACTCTTAGATCCCCCAAACTTTTCGATCAACCTTTTCATTTTAATAAAGACCAAAAAAATGGTCATTTTTGAAATTATAAGCATTAGCAGGTTGTTAGAAACTGAAATCAAACAGTTTTCAACTCAAAACTTTATTCTAGGTGATGTTACATTTTCACATAGGACCCCTTGTTCGAAAGGAGCTTCTGAACTCTCTCGTCCATTGAATTTGTCAGGTTTTGGATGGTTTCTGCTTCAATTGTTTTGCATGAGGACAGAATACCCTCCCAGAGCTGTTGCTTAGATGTGAACTGCCTCCCGCCATCATAGACACTCCTTTTAATGATGCTCCAAAGGTTCTGAATAGGGTAGAGGTCAGGGGAGCATGGGGGTCACACCATAAGTTTGTCCCCTTTTATGCCCATATCAGCCAGAGATGCAGATGTTTTATGTGCAGCATGAGATGGTGCATTATCATGCAGAAAAATGATCTTGCTGTGAAATACACGGTTCTTCTTCTTGAACCATGGCAGGAAGTGCTGTTTGAGAAAATCCACATACATTATGGAGTTCATCTTTAGCGCCTTCAGGGATCCTAAAGGGGCCGACAATCTCTCTCCCCATGATTCCAGCCCAAAACATTACTCCACCTCCTCCTTGTTGGCGCTGTAGCCGTGTTTGCGTGGGGTGTCCATCAACCAGCCATCCTCCACTCCATCCATCTGGACCATCGAGCGCTGCACGGCACTCATCCGTGAACAAAACAGTTTTGAAATCAGTCTTCATGTAATGTTTGGCCCACTGGAGCCGTTTCTGCTTGTGTGAAGTGGATAGAGGAGGTCGACAGGATGGCGTATGCACAGCTGCAAACCTCTGAAGGACCCTGCATCTTGTTGTTCGGGGGACGTTGGAGGCACAAGCAGCTTCAAAAACTTGTCTGCTGCTATGACAAGGCTTTTTTGCCGCTGCTCTTTCAACCTGACGTAATTGCCTGTAGGAAAGAGTCCTCAATTTGCCCTTATCAGCACGCACACGTGTGTACTGTGAATCAGCTACATACTTCTTGATTGCCAAGACACTTCATCCTGATCATCGCACAATGTTGATTGTAGTCATGCCTTGACCTAAACACTCCACAATTTGTTGCTTCTCAGCAGCCGACACATCCTTTTTCTTTCCCATTTTGGCAGAAAATGTAGGCTGCTTAATAATGTGAGAGAGCCTTCTTAAGTAGTCTTGTCTTTCATTGGACACACCTGCCAAACTAATTAGCACAGGTGTCTGCAATTGCTTACAGTGATATAAAGAGCCCTGACACACATCACCATCAATGAGTTTAACTGACAAACAAACAAATTCTTCCCTTATCACTCCTAAACACTTTTTGCATAATAATTTGGAACGCGGTGTACATGTGCTTTTCCACAAAACACCAGTGGTTCACGTAGTGAATCTTACAGTTCTAACTTGCCAACCGTGGTCTGTATGGAATTGTTCAATAAAGGGCCCAAAATTAAGATAACATAGATGGGAGAGGTCTCTATGAATAGGAATTCCTAAGTATTTGATACCCTGTGAGGGCCAGGCAAAGGGAAAGTTGGACTGGATGGAATCCTATATGGATTTAGGGAGGGAGACATCGAGGGCCTCAGACTTCGCTGCATTGATTTTAAAATTTTACCATGTAACAAAGTGATCTATTTCAGCCATAACAGCAGGGATGGATATATGTGATTGAGTGATATATACTAGGACATCATCAGCAAATAGAGAGCACTTGTACTCGGTGCCTCCCACCTCAATCCACCTAATATTGGGGTTATGGCGAATTGATGAGAGCAGGTGCTCCGTCACTAGGATGTATAAGAGAGGGGACAGAGGACATCCCTGCCTTGTCCCATTGGTGATTGTGAAAGGTGATGAAAATGTTCTGACGCACCCCCTGGGCCTTGGGACACCCGGAGCCGGACCCTTTTTGGTGGATGCTGGTGGTTGTAGTCTTCGTGGCGGCGATCCGGTTCCGTGGCTCAGGGCGGTCAAACCAGTGGCGGAACTATTTATGTGGTTTTGATGTTTAAATGTCCGACTACTCCACCCGTGGATTGCGGTCAGAGTGAACCGCCGCTACAGGGCAGACCGCTAAGGCTGGTGTTGTGGGTGCAGCAGAGCGTAGCATAACTCCCCACGGGAGGAGTATAGCCTCAGGGCAGTGTATGCGGAGGATGGGGGTGATGGTGCAGGGCAGCAGCAGTAACGACACGGAGTCAGTGATTCAGTTCAGGGCCTTTACTCACAGTTCTTATTATCCAGACCACGTCTGCAGGTAACGGCTGCCCACGTCGTACTGTGCTCACCAGGTGAGGGGCTCAGACAACTCCCAGATAACTTTGGAGCGCTTCACAGGACCCCCTTTGTGTGTCCTTTGTCTGGCCTTTCTTACCAACACTTCTGTCCGGCTGCCTCGGGCCTCCTCTTGGTAAACTTGGCGCCAGTTTCCCTGACCCTATGTGGTGCCTTCCTAGCGGGTGTAGCAAGGGGCTGTGCCACATAAAATGTCAGAGCCTCCGGTTTCAAGCTGAGGGTCGTTTCCTGCCTCCACTAGTTCGGGGACCGGTCTCCCCCTTTGGCCTGACCCCTCCACGCAGGTGGATTCGGGCGTGCGGTGGCGACTCGCCCGTCCGCACCCCTGGGATCCCTTCATTCCTCGTTCCTGGAGCCTTCTCCGCTCCTCTTCCTTCCTTCTCCCTCTTGCAGGCCTGGGCCTCTGTTACTAGGCCCGCCTCCGGAGCAGAGCTCATGCAGAGCCCCTGCTCCCTGCCACTTCTGCTCAGACTTCTCTGCACTGAACTAAGATGGTGCCCACCTTTTATACTCCCTTCTCAATGCACCCAGGAACTGCTTCCTCCCTGCTCCTGCACTGTAGGGTTCCCCTTCCTCAGTGTTCCCTCCCCCCACTCCAGCCAGGGACAGGGACTGTCGTGCCCATCTCAGGGGCATATTGGTCGCCCTGCCCCACGGCAATGTGGTGTAATGCATGCAGGTGTCAGGTCCTGATCCACACTCCATCCTTATCTGAGAGTGAGATATCACACCTCTGGGTGAGGTGCAATACGTCTGTAGCAATCGGTGCTACAGTTCCATTTATCTTCAGCCTAGGTGACGTATTGTGATACAGGGCTGTGATTTTGGCTATAAAAGGGTCCCCTAGACCCCTACCCCAAGCTTTTTAAGAGAATCATATATGGCGTGCCAGGAGACTCTATGGAATGCTTTCTCAGCATCCAACGAGAGTATCTACTTACAAATTTTTAACTGCATCTAGCCCAGGAAATACTTTGTGCCTAGTAGCAGTGTCTGCTAGTCAGCGGATTATCCCGGCTGTTAAGCAAGCTACACCACCTGTAGTTTGGACACTTAATTTTTTCAAAGGAAATGCTTCGGGACCACGGGATACTCAGTGAAGAGCATCAGGAGGCACCCCAAGGCATAGGGGCTGGGACTGGCAGTAGGATGCCTTGCGGTGGACAGCCGAGCTCGATCCTTATAAAAGCTTTTTAACTGCAGCAGCTTTAGTGGACGCTACTGGAGCTGGAATTACGCGGCTGCTGGCATGAGACTTGCCCTCCAATAGATCCTTGTAAATGGATTTAAAGTGTATTCATTCAAATTAGAGAGACAATTTAAATTAAAAAGCTTAGAGCTGCCTCCACCACAGGGGGGCTCTCTCGACCCACCAGCGGACAGGCACCAGTATTGGGAGAGGGGGGCTGGCCGTCAGGGTTCACCGCGGCTCTGGCACAAACCCGGCGACACGGAGGTGGCACGGGCAGGAGCGGACTGGCCGTGTCGGCTTCTCACTTTTTGGATTTTAGAAGGGCATGACATGCCTATATCTGTGTCTCCCCCTCCTTTTACTCCTCCACCTCTTTTCTTTTCGCATGACTATATGTACTTGTCACTTTTCCATGTGTTAGTTGTGTCTTCTGAGCAGTTTGTCAGCTTTTGGACACCTTTGAAGGTGTTTTCTATGTGTTTCTATGTGTTTTTGTTTGCCTGCCATTGGTTTTAACGGTGTTCGAAGGTGTCCGACGAACAGTTCGACGAACAGTTTGGCGAACACACGGGTGTTCGACGAACCGAACCGAACTCGAACACTACGGGGGTGGCTCAACACTATTAATGACTTCCTTCTGCCATCCAGGCCACCAAAAACTGCGACCCACAAGTCTCTTGGTCTCAGAAATTCCTGGATGACCTGCCAACCGAGACTCATGACACTCAACAAACAAATCTCTCCTAAAGGTCCTAGGCACAAACAACCTCCCATGGGGAGTGTTAGATGGGGCATTCTCCTGTGCTTTAAGAATCTCATCTTCCAAAACGGAGTCCAATGCAACAATCACAACACCTTCTTGTAAAATGCTCCCCTCCTCCTCAGCACCGACCATGGGAGAAAAGCTGCGAGACAAAGCATCAGCTTTAACATTCTTGGTACCTGGGATGTAAGTAACGGAAAAATTAAACCGCGAGAAAAAAAGTGCCCACCTAGCCTGACGGGCATTCAAGCTCTTGGTAGCATCAAGATAGATCAGATTTTTATGATCAGTGAAAACGTGAATGGGAAATTCAGCACCTTCCAAGAAATGACGCCAGTGTTCAAATGCGAGTTTAATAGCCAGCAATTCCCGATTACCAATATCATAATTAAGTTCAGTCTCAGAAAATTTTTTTGAAAAAAAAGCACAGGGATGTACTCCATCCTTGTTTTTCTGAGACAACACCGCACCGACCCCCACCGAAGAAGCATCAACCTCAACCAAAAACGGCTTAGTCACATCAGGCTGCATAAGGATGGGAGCAGAGCTGAGCCTCTCCTTTAGAAACACAAAAGCTTCAATGGCCTCAGTAGTCCACTGAACCGCATTAGCACCTTTCCTGGTGAGATCGGTCAGTGGTTTGACAATAATAGAAAAATTTTTAAAGAATTTTCTGTAATAATTGGCGAAACCCAAAAACCTCTGTATCGATTTCAAACCAATAGGCCTAGGCCATTCCTGAACTGCCTGAACCTTCACAGGGTCCATCTCAAAGCCCTCGCTGGAGATAATGTAGCCCAAAAAACTAATTCTCTGTACAGCAAACTCACATTTCTCCAGCTTAGCAAAAAGCGAATTGTCAATTAATAACTGTAATACCTCACGTACGCTTCGCCAATGAGACTCCAGATCAGGCGAATAAATCAAAATGTCATCCAAATACACAACCACATTTTTGCCGATCAAAGGTCTAAGGATGTCATTAATAAGATTCTGAAAAAATGCTGGAGCATTGGTAAAACCAAAAGGCATAACCAGGTTCTCAAAATGACCCACAGGAGTGTTAAAAGCAGTCTTCCATTCATCACCCTCCTTCATGCACAACAAATTGTATGCCCCCCGGAGATCAATTTTAGAGAACCACTTGGCCCCCACTAACTGGTTAAACAAATCAGGAATCAATGGCAGTGGGTAAGGATTGCGTACAGTAATTTTATTAATCTCACGAAAATCCAGACAAGGACGTAAACCGCCGTCCTTTTTTTTAACAAAAAAAAATCCAACAGCCACAGGAGACTTGGAAGGCCTAATGTGACCGGCGGCCAAGCTTGTCTGTATGTATTCCTCCAAAGCCTTTCTCTCAGGAATAGTAAGATTAAATGAACGACTTTTAGGAAGAGTGGCTCCAGGGACAAATTCAATGGTACAATCATAGTCTCTATGGGGAGGCAATATTTGTGACTCCTCCTCAGAAAAAACTCTCCAAAAATCCTGAATAGGTACAGGTAATTCCCCTTTTTTCACCGCAGCAATACGCCCGTTACAACACTTGTCATAACACTTAGGACTCCAGAACTTAATTTCATTGGTAGACCAATCCAGTACAGGATTGTGCAATTTTAACCAGGGTAACCCCAAAATTACTGGAGAAAGCAAATTATTTAATACCACCAAATCCAAATTTTCTTTGTAAATGCCATTAATAGTGAGGGGAAATTCACAGACCTTGTGAGTAACACTCTTCAAGGGGGAGCCATCGACAGAAACCACAGCAATAGGGGATGACAAAGATTTGGGTTTTAATTTAAGTTTTTCCAAGAATCCCCCATCAATCACATTCAGAGTAGAACCACAATCCACAAATATCCGAAATTCAATTAATTCTTCCTGAGCAGCAGTAGTAGCAGAAAGAAATACCCCCTTAGAATTTAAACAGGCAATACGGGCGTAACTGACCTTTTTTTTTTCTTTGTTCATACGAAGCACACAGTTCTTAATAAAATGGTCAGATTTCCCGCAATAAAAGCACAAACCTTCAGAAGATCTGCTTTCTTTTTCCTGAGAGCGGGGTGCCATCGCCCCAATCTCCATCGGCTCTCCAATGTCAGTACAGACCCTCTCAAAACTCGAGCTGACATGGCAGAGGATTTACTTTCATTAACCCTTGCACGCAGTCTCCTGTCCACCCGTATAGCTAATTGCATAGCCTCCTGCAAGTTTCCAGGTGTGGGATAAGCAATCAGCAAATCCTTAACCCTTTCACCTAGCCCTGCAAGAAACAAACTTTTCAAAGCTGAATCGTTCCACCCCACCTGGGCAGACCACCGACGGAAGTGAGAACAATATTTTTCCACATTACCAGATCCCTGCCCCAAATGTCTTAATTCAGTCTCAGCTGATGAGACATGATCAGGATAATCATACAACAAACCCAAAGCATAAAAAAAACTATCCACTGATCTAAAGCATGGATCACTAGGTTGGAGAGAAAAGGCCCATCCCTGAGGTTCTTTGCGCAAAAGTGACATTATGAACCCTATACGCTGTGATTCATCACCAGAGGATCTGGGTCTCAAACGAAAATACAATAAAAGCATTTTTAAAGGAAAAAATTGCTGTTGATCACCAAAGAATAAATCAGGCAAACGTACCTTAGGCTCGACAAAATGTGCTCCAGAACAGCTACTCACGTGTTGTTGGAGCTCGGCAACCTCCAGAGAGAGCCCCTGCAGGCGTTGAGACAAATCCTGAACCGACACCATGATGGAAACTGGAAGTCTTTCCTTAGAGATATTTTTGGGCTGGACTTACTGTTATGATCTGCTACAAGCACTAAGGAAAGAAAGGAGATCTGTCCCTACAATAGAACTAAGCTAGATCCCTACGATGTAACGGGGAACCTGATCCTGCGATCAGACCCGCTAAAGTCCTCGGCTTGTTTGTACGAAGACCTATAGATGCAAAGGAGGGATCCCTACAAGAACTAGGGACTGGGATAAAGTTGGGCACCTCCTAGCAGAAATTGTAGCAGTAAAAGACAAACACACAACATACAACATAAAGGTCCGAAGACCTAGCAAAACTGACTGAGAAAGGTAACTAAGCACCAGGCTAACTTAAGAGTAGAAATTACAATGAAGTCCAGCAAGGCCAGGAGGGCGGAGCAGGATTAAATAGGCAAACAAGGTCATGTGACCAGCAAGATAGAAAAAAACTAACAAGAGAGTTCTAACACCTTGGAAGATTGGTGGAGGTTAGAGTGGAATAAAAAGACAATACAAATGCCCCTTGGAAGAGCTGTGGAGTTCAGAGTGGTTTAACCAGATGGTTTTAATGCCCCTTGGAAGAGACTTCGATGTCACAGTAGCTTAACAAGACCGTTTTAATGCCCCTTGGAAGAGTGGTGGAGGTCGCAGTGGATTAAAAAGACAATATCAATGCCCATTGGAAGAGTGGTTAAGGTCGCAGTGGAATAAAAAGACAAAATCAATGCCCCTTGGAAGAGTTTTGGAGGTTACAGTGGAAAAAAAAAATCAATGCCCCTTGGAAGAGCTGTGGAGCTCAGAGTGGTTTAACCAGACGATTTTAATGCCCCTTGGAAGAGAAGTGGAGGTCACAGTAGCTTAACAAGACTGTTTTAATGCCCTTGGAAGAGTGGAGGAGGTCGCAGTGGATTAAAAAGACAATATCAATGCCCCTTGGAAGAGTGGTGAAGGTCCCAGTGGAATAAAAAGACAATATCAATGCCCCTTGGAAGAGTGGTGGAGGTTACAGTGGAATAAAAAGACAATATCAATGCCCCGTGAAAGAGACGTGAAGGTCACAGTAGCTTAACAAGACGGTTTTAATGCCCCTTGGAAGAGAGGTGGAAGTTGAAGTGGAATAAAAAGACAATATCAATGCCCCTTGGAATAGTGCTGGAGGTTACATTGGAAAAAAAGACAATATCAATGCCCCTTGCAAGAGCTGTGGAGCTCAGAGTGGTTTAAATTGACGGTTTTAATGCCCCTTGGAAGGGACGTGGAGGTGACAGTAGCTTAACAAGACGGTTTTAATGCCCCCTTGTAAAAGTGGTGGAGGTCGCAGGTGATTAAAAAGACAATATGAATGCCCCTTGGAAGAGTGGTGGAGGTTGCAGTGGAATAAAAAGACAATATCAATGCCCCTTGGAACAATAGTGGAGGTTACAGTTAAAAGAAAGACAATATCAATGCCCCGTGGAAGAGATGTGTAGATCACAATAGCTTAACAAGACGTTTTTAATGGCCCTTGGAAGAGTGGTGGAGGTCGCAGTGGATTAAAAAGACAATATCAATGAGCCTTGGAACAGTGGTGGAGGTCGCAGTGGAATAAAAAGACATTATAAATGCCCCTTAGAAAAGTGGTGGAGGTCGCAGTGGAATAAAAAGACAATATCAATGCCCCGTGGACGAGTGGTGGAGGTTACAGTGGAATAAAAAGACAGTTTCAATGCCCCGTTGAAGAGACGTGAAGGTCACAGTAGCCTAACAAGACGACTTTAATGCCTCTTGGAGGACTGGTAGAGGTCGCAGTGGAATAAAATGACAATATCATTGCCCCTTGGAAGAGTGGTGGAGGTTACAGTGGAATAAAAA
The DNA here is from genome assembly GCF_046119375.1 of Phyllobates terribilis. Taxonomy (NCBI): domain Eukaryota; kingdom Metazoa; phylum Chordata; class Amphibia; order Anura; family Dendrobatidae; genus Phyllobates; species Phyllobates terribilis. The sequence goes on along the minus strand of NW_027362953.1, from coordinate 3,025,183 downwards.
GACAATAATAATGCCCCTTGGAAGAGCTGTGGAGTTCATAGTGGTATAACCATACGGTTTTAACGCTCCTTGGAAGAGATGTGGAGGTCACAGTAACTTAACAAGATGGTTTTAATGCCCCTTGGAAGAGTGGTGGAGGTCGCAGTGGAATAAAAAAACAATATCAATGCCCCTTGGAAGATAGGTGGAGGTTACAGTGGAATAAAAAGACGATATCAATGCCCCGTGGAAGAGATGTGGAGGTCACTGTAGCTTAACAATACGGTTTTAATGCCCCTTGGAAGAGTGGTGGAGGTCGCAGTGGAATAAAAAGACAATGTCAATGCCCCTTGGAAGAGTGGTGGAGGTTAGAGTGGAATAAAAAGACAATACAAATTCCCCTTTGAAGAGCTGTGGAGTTCAGAGTGGTTTAACCAGATGGTTTTAATGCCCCTTGGAAGAGAAGTCGACATCACAGTAGCATAACAAGATGGTTTTAATGACCCTTGGAAGAGTGGTGGAGTTCGCAGTGGATTAAAAGGACAATATCAATGCCCCTTGGAAGAGTGGTGGAGGTGGCAGTGGAATAAAAAGACAATATCAATGCCCCGTGGAAGGGACGTGGAGGTCACAATAGCTTAACAAGACGGTTTTAATGCCCCTTGGAAGAGTGGTGGAGGTCGCAGTGGAATAAAAAGACAATATCAATGCCCCTTGGAAGAGTGCTGGAGGTTACATTGGAAAAAAAAAAATAACATTATCAATGCCCCTTGCAAGACCTGTGGAGTTCAGAGTGGTTTAAATTGACGGTTTTAATGCCCCTTGGAAGGTAAGTGGAGGTGACAGTAGCTTAACAAGACGTTATACATGCCCCTTGGAAAAGTGGTGGAGGTCGCAGTGGATTAAAAAGACAATATGAATACAACTTGGAAGAGTGGTGGAGGTTACAGTGGAATAAAAAGACAATATCAATGCCCCTTGGAAGAGTGGTGAAGGTTACAGTTGAATAAAAAGACAATATCAATGCCGCTTGGAAGAGTGATGGAGGTTACAGTGGAATAAAAAGACAATATCAATGCCCCTTGGAACAGTGGTGGAGGTTACAATTAAAAGAAAGACAATTTTTATGCCCCGTGGAAGAGATGTGGAGGTCACAATAGCTTAACAAGACGGTTTTAATGCCCCTTGAAAGAGTGGTGGAGGTCGCAGTGGATTAAAAAGACAATATCAATGAGCCTTGGAAGAGTGGTGGAGGTCGCAGTGGAATAAAAAGACATTATAAATGCGCCTTGGAAGAGTGGTGGAGGTCGCAGAGGAATAAAAAGACAATATCAATGCCCCTTGGATGACTTGTGGAGGTTACAGTGGAATAAAAAGACAGTTTCAATGCCCTGTTGAAGAAACGTGGAGGTCACAATAGCTTAACAAGGAGGTTTTAATGCCTCTTGGAGGACTAGTGGAGGTCGCAGTGGAATAAAATGACAATATCAATGCCCCTTGGATGAGTGGTGGAGGTTACAGTGGAATAAAAAGACAATAATAATGCCCCTTGGAAGAGCTGTGGAGTTCAGAGTGGTATAACCATACGGTTTTAACGCTCCATGGAAGAGACGTGAAGGTCACAGTAACTAAACAAGACGGTTTTAATGCCACTTGGAAGAGTGGTGGAGGTCGCAGTGGAATAAAAAAACAATATCAATGCCCCTTGGAAGATTGGTGGAGGTTACAATGGAATAAAAAGACAATATCAATGCCCCGTGGAAGAGATGTGGAGGTCACTGTAGCTTAACAATATGGTTTTAATGCCCCTTGGAAGAGTGGTGGAGGTCGTAGTGGAATAAAAAGACATTGTCAATGCCCCTTGGAAGAGTGGTGGGGGTTAGAGTGGAATAAAAAGACAATACAAATGCCCCTTGGAAGTGCTGTTGAGTTCATAGTGATTTAACCAGATGGTTTTAATGCCCCTTGGAAGAGAAGTCGACATCACAGTAGCATAACAAGATGGTTTTAATGACCCTTGGAAGAGTGTTGGAGTTCACAGTGAGTTAAAAAGACAATATCAATGCCCCTTGGAAGGGTGGTGGAGGTGGGCAGTGGAATAAAAAGACAATATCAATGCCCCGTGGAAGGGATGTGGAGGTCACAGTAGCTTAACAAGACAGTTTTAATGCCCCTTGGAAGAGTGGTGGAGGTTGCAGGCGATTAAAAAGACAATAACAATGCCCATTGGAAGAGTGGTGGAGGTCGCAGTGGAATAAAAAGACAAAATCAATGCCACTTGGAAGAGTGGTGGAGGTTACAGTGGAATAAAAAGACAATATAAATGCCCCTTGTTAGAGCTGTGGAGTTCAGAGTGGTTTAACCAGACGGTTTTAATGCCCCTTGGAAGAGACGTGGAGGTCACAATAGCTTAACAAGACTGTTTTAATGCCCCTTGGAAGAGTGGTGGAGCTTGCAGTGGATTAAAAAGACAATATCAATGCCCCTTAGAAGAGAGGTAGAAGTCGCAGTGGAATAAAAATAGAATGTCAATGCCACTTGGAAGAGTGGTGGAGGTTACAGTGGAATAAAAAGACAATATCAATGCCCCGGGGAATAGACATGGACGTGACAGTAGCTTAACAAGACGGCTTTATTGCCCCTTGGAAGAGTGGTGGAGGTTGCAGTGGATTAAAAAGACAATATCAATACCCATTGGAAGAGTGGTAGAGGTCGCAGTGTAATAAAAAGACCAATCAATGCCCCTTGGAAAAGTGGTGGAGGTTACAGTGGAATAAAAAGACAATATCAATGCCCCAGGGAAGAGTGGTGGAGGTTAGAGTGGAATAAAAAGACAATACCAGTGCTCCTTGGAAGAACTGTAGAGTTCAGAGTGGTTTAAATTGACGATTTTAATGCCCCTTTGAAGAGACGTGGAGGTCACAGTGGATTAAAAAAAAGGTCTTAATTCCCCTTGGAAGAGTGGTGGAGGTCGCAGTGGAATAAATAGACAAGTCAATGCCCCTTGGAAGAGTGGTGGAGGTTAGAGTGGAATAAAAAGACAATACCAGTGCTCCTTGGAAGAACTGTGGAGTTCAGAGTGGTTTAAATTGACGGTTTTAATGCTCCATTGGAAGAGACGTGGAGGTCACAGTGGATTAAAAAGACAATATCAATGCCCCTTGGAAGAGTGGAGGAGGTCGCACTGGATTAAAAAGACAATATCAATGCCTCTTGGAAGAGTGGTGGAGGTCGCAGTGGAATAAAAAGACAATATCAATGCCCCTTGGACGAGTGGTGGAGGTTACAGTGGAATAAAAAGACAATTTCAATGTCCAATGGAAGAGACGTGGAGGTCACAGTAGCTTATCAAGACGGTTTTAATGCCTCTTGGAGGACTGGTGGAGGTCTCAGTGAAATAAAATGACAATATCAATGCCCCTTGGAAGAGTGGTGGAGGTTACAGTGGAATAAAAAGACAATAATAATGCCCCTTGGAAGAGCTGTGGAGTTCAGAGTGGTATAACCCCACGGTTTTAACGATCCTTGGAAGAGACGTGGAGGTCACAGTAACTTAACAAGACGGTTTTAATGCCCCTTGGAAGAGTGGTGGAGGTCGAAGTGGATTAAAAAGACAATGTCAATGTTCCTTGAAGGAGTGGTTGAAGTCTCAGTGGAATAAAAAGACAATATCAATGCACCTTGGAAGAGTGTTGGAGGTTCCAGTGAAATAAAAAGACAATATCAATGCCCTGTGGAAGAGACATGGAGGTCACAGTAGCTTAACAAGACGGTTTTAATGCCCCTTGGAAGAGACGTGGAGGTCACAATAGCTTAACAAGACTGTTTTAATGCCCCTTGGAAGAGTGGTGGAGGTTGCAGTGGATTAAAAAGACAATATCAATGCCCCTTAGAAGAGAGGTAGAAGTCGCAGTGGAATAAAAATAGAATGTCAATGCCACTTGAAAGAGTGGTGGAGGTTACAGTGGAATAAAAAGACAATATCAATGCCCCGCGGAATAGACATGGATATGACAGTAGCTTAACAAGACGGCTTTATTGCCCCTTGGAAGAGTGGTGGAGGTTGCAGTGGATTAAAAAGACAATATCAATACCCATTGGAAGAGTGGTAGAGGTCGCAGTGTAATAAAAAGACCAATCAATGCCCCTTGGAAGAGTGGTGGAGGTTACAGTGGAATAAAAAGACAATATCAATGCCCCATGGAAGAGTGGTGGAGGTTAGAGTGGAATAAAAAGACAATACCAGTGCTCCTTGGAAGAACTGTAGAGTTCAGAGTGGTTTAAATTGACGATTTTAATGCCCCTTTGAAGAGACGTGGAGGTCACAGTGGATTAAAAAGGTCTTAATTCCCCTTGGAAGAGTGGTGGAGGTCGCAGTGGAATAAATAGACAAGTCAATGCCCCTTGGAAGAGTGGTGGAGGTTAGAGTGGAATAAAAAGACAATACCAGTGCTCCTTGGAAGAACTGTGGAGTTCAGAGTGGTTTAAATTGCCGGTTTTAATGCTCCATTGGTAGAGACGTGGAGGTCACAGTGGATTAAAAAGACTATATCAATGCCCCTTGGAAGAGTGGAGGAGGTCGCACTGGATTAAAAAGACAATATCAATGCCCCTTGGAAGAGTGGTGGAGGTCGCAGTGGAATAAAAAGACAATATCAATGCCCCTTGGACGAGTGGTGGAGGTTACAATGGAATAAAAAGACAATTTCAATGTCCCATGGAAGAGACGTGGAGGTCACAGTAGCTTATCAAGACGGTTTTAATGCCTCTTGGAAGAGTGGTGGAGGTTACAGTGGAATAAAAAGACAATAATAATGCCCCTTGGAAGAGCTGTGGAGTTCAGAGTGGTATAACCCCACGGTTTTAACGATCCTTGGAAGAGACGTGGAGGTCACAGTAACTTAACAAGACGGTTTTAATGCCCCTTGGAAGAGTGGTGGAGGTCGAAGTGGATTAAAAAGACAATGTCAATGCTCCTTGAAGGAGTGGTTGAAGTCTCAGTGGAATAAAAAGAAAATATCAATGCACCTTGGAAGAGTGGTGGAGGTCGCAGTGGAATAAAAAGACAATATCAATGTCCCTTGGAAGAGTGGTGGAGGTTACAGTGGAATAAAAAGACAATATCAATGCCCCTTGGAAGTTCTGTGGAGTTCAGATTGGTTTAACCATACGGTTTTAATGACCCTTCGATGAGACGTGGAGGTCACAGTAGCTTAACAAGATATTTTTAATGCCACATGGAAGAGTGGTTGAGGTTGCAGTGGATTAAAAAGACAATATCAATGCCCCGAGGAAGAGTGGTGGAGGTCGCAGTGGAATAAAAAGACAATATCAATGCCCCGTGGAAGAGACGTGGAGGTCAAAGTAGATTAAAAAGATGGTTTTAATGCCGTTTGGAAGAGTGGTGGAGGTTGCAGTGGATTAAAAAGACAATATCAATGCCCATTGGAAAGTGGTGGAGGTCGCTGTGGTATAAAAATACAATATCAATGCCCCTTGGTAGAGTGGTGGAGGTTACAGTGGAATTTAAATACAATATCAATGCCCCATGGAAGAAATGTGGAGGTCACTGTAGCTTAACAAGACAGTTTTAAAGTCCCTTGGAAGAATGGTGGAGGTCGCAGTGGAATAAAATGTCAATGCCCCTTGGAAGAGTGGTGGAGGTTAGAGTGGAATAAATACACAATACCAATGCCCCTTGGAAGAGCTGTGGAGTTCAGAGTGGTTTAACCAGACGGTTTTAATGCCCATTGGAAGTGACGTGGAGGTCACAGTTGCTTAAAAAGACGTTTTTAATGCCACTTGGAAAAGTGGTGGAGGTCGCAGTGGATTAAATAGACAATATCAATGACCCTTGGAAGAGGGGTGGAGGTGGCAGTGGAATAAAAAGACAATGTCAATGCTCCTTGAAGGAGTGGTTGAAGTCTCAGTGGAATAAAAAGACAATATCAATGCACCTTGGAAGAGTGGTGGAGGTCGCAGTGGAATAAAAAGACAATATCAATGTCCCTTGGAAGAGTGGTGGAGGTTACAGTGGAATAAAAAGACAATATCAATGCCCCTTGGAAGTTCTGTGGAGTTCAGATTGGTTTAACCATACGGTTTTAATGACCCTTGGATGAGACGTGGAGGTCACAGTAGCTTAACAAGATATTTTTAATGCCACATGGAAGAGTGGTTGAGGTTGCAGTGGATTAAAAAGACAATATCAATGCCCCGAGGAAGAGTGGTGGAGGTCGCAGTGGAATAAAAAGACAATATCAATGCCCCGTGGAAGAGACGTGGAGGTCAAAGTAGCTTAAAAAGATGGTTTTAATGCCCTTTGGAAGAGTGGTGGAGGTCGCAGTTGATTAAAAAGACAATATCAATGCCCATTGGAAAGTGGTGGAGGTCGCTGTGGTATAAAAATACAATATCAATGCCCCTTGGTAGAGTGGTGGAGGTTACAGTGGAATTTAAATACAATATCAATGCCCCATGGAAGAAATGTGGAGGTCACTGTAGCTTAACAAGACAGTTTTAAAGTCCCTTGGAAGAATGGTGGAGGTCGCAGTGGAATAAAATGTCAATGCCCCTTGGAAGAGTGGTGGAGGTTAGAGTGGAATAAAAACACAATACCAATGCCCCTTGGAAGAGCTGTGGAGTTCAGAGTGGTTTAACCAGACGGTTTTAATGCCCATTGGAAGTGACGTGGAGGTCACAGTTGCTTAAAAAGACGTTTTTAATGCCACTTGGAAAAGTGGTGGAGGTCGCAGTGGATTAAATAGACAATATCAATGCCCCTTGGAAGAGGGGTGGAGGTGGCAGTGGAATAAAAAGACAATATCAATGCCCCTTGGAAGAATGATGGAGGTCGCAGTGGAATAAAAAGACAATATCAATGCCCCTTGGTAGAGTGGTGGAGGTTACAGTGGAATTTAAATACAATATCAATGCCCCGTGGAAGAGATGTGGAGGTCACTGTAGCTTAAGAAGACAGTTTTAATGCCCCTTGGAAGAATGGTGAAGTTCGCAGTGGATTAAAAAGACAATATCAATGCCCCTTGGAAGAGTGGTGGAGGTGGCAGTGGAATTAAAAGACAATATCAATGCCACTTGGAAGAATGATGGAGGTTAGAGTGGAATAAAAAGACATTACCAATGCCCCTTGAAAGAGCTCTGGAGGTCAGAGTAGTTCAACCAGATGGTTTTAATGCCCCTTGGAAGAGACGTGGAGGTCACAGTAGCTTAACACGACTGTTTTATTGCCTGTTGGAAGAGTGGTGGAGGTCGCAGTGGATTAAAAAGACAATATCAATGCCCCGTGGAATACACGTGGAGGTCACAGTAGCTTAACAAGACTGTTTTATTGCCTCTTGGAAGAGTGGTGGAGGACGCAGTGGATTAAAAAGACAATATCAATACCCCTTGGAAGAGTGGTGGAGGATACAGTGGAATAAAAAGACAATATCAATGCCCCGTGGAATAGACATTGACGTTACAGTGGCTAAACGAGATGTTTTTAATGCACCTTGGGAGAGTGGTGGAAGTCGTAGTGGAATAAAAAGACTATTAATGCCCCTTAAAAGACTGCTGTAGGTTACAGTGGAGTAAAAAGACAATATCAAGGCCTCTTGCAAGAGCTGTGGAGTTCAGAGTGGTTTAAATTAACGGTTTTAATGCACCTTGGAAGAGAAGTTGAGGTCACAGTAGTTTAACAATACGGTTTTAATGCCCTTTGGAAGAGTGGTGGAGGTCACAGTGGATTAAAAAGACAATAACAATGCCACTTGGAAGAGTGGTGAAGGTCCCAGTGGAATAAAAAGACAATATGAATGCCCCTTGGAAGAGTGGTGGAGGTTACAGTGGAATAAAAAGACAATATCAATGCCCCGTGAAAGAGACATGGAGGTCACAGTAGCTTAACAAGACGGTTTTAATGCCCCTTGGAAGAGAGTTGGAAGTTGCAGTGGAATAAAAAGACAATATCAATGCCCCTTGGAAGAGTGCTGGAGGTTACATTGGAAAAAAAAGACATTATCAATGTCCCTTGCAAGAGCTGTGGAGTTCAGAGTGGTTTAAATTGACTGTTTTAATGCCCCTTGGAAGGTACGTGGAGGTGACAGTAGCTTAACAAGATGGTTTTAATGCCCCTTGGAAAAGTAGTGGAGGTCGCAGTGGAGTAAAATAAAATATGAATGCCCCTTGGAAGAGTGGTGGAGGTTACAATGGAATAAAAAGACAATATCAATGCCCTTTGGAAGAGTGGTGAAGGTTACAGTTGAATAAAAAGACAATATCAATGCCACTTGGAAGAGTGATGGAGGTTACAGTGGTATAAAAAGACAATATCAATGCCCCTTGGAACAGTGGTGGAGGTTACAGTTAAAGGAAAGACAATATCAATGCCCCGTGGAAGAGATGTGGAGGTCACAATAGATTAACAAGACGGTTTTAATGCCCCTTGGAAGAGTGATGAAGGTTACAGTTGAATAAAAAGACAATATCAATGCCACTTGGAAGAGTGATGGAGGTTACAGTGGAATAAAAAGACAATATCAATGCCCCTTGGAACAGTGGTGGAGGTTACATTTAAAGGAAAGACAATATCAATGCCCAGTGGAAGAGATGTGGAGGTCACAGTAGCTTAGCAAGACCGTTTTAATGCCTCTTGGAGGACTGGTGGAGGTCGCAGTGGAATAAAATGACAATATCAATGCCCCTTGGAAGAGTGGTGGAGGCTACAGTAGAATAAAAAGACAATAATAATGTCCCTTGGAAGAGCTGTGGAGTTCAGAGTGGTATAACCATACGGTTACGGTGACTTGGAGGTCACAGTAGCTTAACAAGATGGTTTTAATGCCCCTTGGAAGAGTGGTGGAGGTCGCAGTGGAATAAAAAAACAATATCAATGCCCCGTGGAAGAGATGTGAAGGTCACTGTAGCTTAACAATATGGTTTTAATGCCCCTTGGAAGAGTGGTGGAGGTCGCAGTAGAATAAAAAGACAATGTCAATGCCCCTTGGAAGAGTGGTGGAGGTTAGAGTGGAATAAAAAGATAATACAAATGCCCCTTGGAAGAGCTGTGGAGTTCAGAGTGGTTTAACCACATGGTTTTAATGCCCCTTGGAAGAGAAGTCGACGTCACAGTAGCATAACAAGACGATTTTAATGACCCTTGGAAGAGTGGTGGAGTTCGCAGTGGATTAAAAAGACAATATCAATGCCCCTTGGAAGAGTGGTGGAGGTGGCAGTGGAATAAAAAGACAAAATCTATGCCCCTTGGAAGAGTGGTGGAGGTTACAGTGGAATAAAAAGACAATATAAATGCCCCTTGGTAGAGCTGTGGAGTTCAGAGTGGTTTAACCAGACGGTTTTAATGCCCCTTGGAAGAGACATGGAGGTCACAGTAGCTTAACAAGACTGTTTTAATGCCCCTTGGAAGAATGGTGGAGGTCACAGTGGATTAAAAAGACAATATCAATGCCCCTTAGAAGAGAGGTGGAGGTCGCAGTGGAATAAACAGACAATACCAATTACCCTTGTAAAAGATGTGGAGGTCGCAGTGGAATAAAAAGACAATATCAATGCCTCGTGGAAGAGACTTGGAGGTCACAGTAGCTTAACAAATGTTTATAATGCCCCTTGGAAGAGAGGTGGAGGTCGCAGTGGAATAAAAAGACAATATCAATGCCCTTTGGAAGAGTGGTGGAGGTTACAGTGGAATAAAAAGACAATATCAATGACCCTTGGAAGAGTGGTAGAGGTCGCAGTGGAATAAAAAGACAATATTAATGCCCCTTGGAAGAGTGGTGGAGGTCGCAGTAAAATAAAAAGACAATATCAATGCCCCCTGGAAGAGTGGTGGAGGTTACAGTGGAATAAAATGACAATATCAATGCCCCTTGGAAGAGCCGTGGAGTTCACAGTGGTTTAACCAGAAGGTTTTAAGGCACCGTGGAATAGACGTGGAGTTCACTGTAGCTAAACAAAACGGTTTTAATGCTTCTTTGAAGAGTGATGGAGGTCGCAGTGGATTAAAAAGACAAAATCAATGCCCTTTGGAAGAGTGGTGGAGGTTACAGTGGAATAAAAAGACCATACCAATGCCTCTTGCAAGACCTGTGGAGTTCAGAGTGGTTTAAATTGCCGGTTTTAATGCACCTTGGAAGAGAAGTTAAGGTCACAGTAGCTTAACAAGACGGTTTTAATGCCCCTTGGAAGAGTGGTGGAGGTTACAGTCAAATAAAAAGACAATAAAAATGCCGCTTGGTAGAGCTGTGGAGTTCAGAGTGGTTTATTCAGACGGTTTTAATGCCCCTTGGAATAGACATGGACGTGACAGTAGCTTAACAAGACGGCTTTATTGCCCCTTGGAAGAGTGGTGGAGGTTGCAGTGGATTAAAAAGACAATATCAATGCCCATTGGAAGAGTAGTAGAGGTCGCAGTGGAATAAAAAGACCAAATCAATGCCCCTTGGAAGAGTGGTGGAGGTTACAGTGGAATAAAAAGACAATATCAATGCCCCATGAAAGAGCTGTGGAGGTCACTGTAGCTTAACAAGATGGTCTTAATTCCCCTTGGAAAAGTGGTGAAGGTCGCAGTGGAATAAATAGACAATGTCAATGCCCCTTGGAAGAGTGGTGGAGGTTAGAGTGGAATAAAAAGACAATACCAGTGCTCCTTGGAAGAACTGTGGAGTTCAGAGTGGTTTAAATTGACGGTTTTAATGCTCCCTTGGAAGAGACGTGGAGGTCACAGTGGATTAAAAAGACAATATCAATGCCCCTTGGAAGAGTGGTGGAGGTGGCAGTGGATTAAAAAGACAATATCAATCCCCTTGGATGAGTGGTGGAGGCTTGCAGAGGAATAAAAAGACTATATCAATGCCCCTTGGAAGATTGGTGGAGGTTACAGTGGAATAAAAAGACAATATCAATGGCCCTTGAAAGAGTGGTGGAGGTTACAGTGGAATAAAAAGACAATATCAATGCCCTGTGTAAGAAACTTGGAGGTCACAGTAGTTTAACAAGACGGTTTTAATGCCCTTTGGAAGAGTCGTGGACGTCGCATGAGGAATAAAAAGACAATATCAATGCACTTGGAAGAGTGCAGAAGGTTACAATGGAATAAAAAGACATTGTCAATGCCCCGTGGAAGAGCTGTGGAGCTCAGAGCGGTTTAACCAGAAGGTTTTAATGCCCCTTGGAAGAGACTTGGAGTTCACAGTAGCTTAACAAGACGGTTTTAATGCCCATTGGAAGAGTGGTGGAGGTCGTAGTGGATAAAAAAGACAATATCAAAGCCCCTTGGAAGAGTGGTGGATGTCGCAGTGGAAAACAGAGCCAATATCAAAGCCGCTTGGAAGAGTGGTGGAGGTTACAGTCGAATAAAAAGACAATATCAATGTCTCTTGGAAGAGCTGTGGAGTTCAGAGTGGTTAAACCAGACGGTTTTAATGCCCCTTGGAAGAGACGTGGAGGTCACAGTAGCTTATCAAAACTGTTTTAATGCCCCTTGGAAGAGTGGTGGAGGTCGCAGTGGATTAAAAAGACAATATCAATGCCCCTTAGAAGAGTGGTGGAGGTCGCAGTGGAATAAAAGGACAATATCAATTCCACTTGGAAGAGATGTGGAGGTGGCAGTGGAATAAAAAGACAATATCAATTCCTCGTGGAAGAGACTTGGAGGTCACAGTAGCTTAACAAGATGGTTTTAATGACCCTTGGAAGAGAGGTGGAGGTCGCAGTGGAATAAAAAGACAATATCAATGCCCCTTGGAAGAGTGGTGGAGGTCGCAGTAAAATAAAAAGACAATATCAATGCCCCTTTGAAGATTGGTGGAGGTTACAGTGGAATAAAAAGACAATATCAATGCCCCTTGGAAGAGCTGTGGAGTTGACAGTGGTTTTACCAGAAGTTTTTAAGGCACCGTGGAATAGACGTGGAGGTCACAGTAGCTAAACAAGACGGTTTAATGCTTCTTGGAAGAGAGATGGAGGTCGCTGTGGAGTAAAAAGACAAAATCAATGCCCCTTGGAAGAGTGGTGGAGGTTACAGTGGAATAAAAAGACAATATCAATGCCTCTTGCAAGAGCTGTGGAGTTCAGAGTGGTTTAAATTGATGCTTTTAATGCCCCTTGGAAGAGACGTGGAGGTCATAGTAGCTTAACAAGACGGTTTTAATGCCCCTTGGAAAAGTGGTGGAGGTCAAAGTGGATTAAAAAGACAATATAAATGCCCCTTGGAAGAGTGGTGGAGGTCACAGTGGAATAAAAAGACAATATCAATGCCCCTTGGAAGAGTAGTGGAGGTCGCAGTGGAATAAAAAGATAATATCAATTTCCCTTGGAAGAGTGGTGGAGGTTACAGTGGAATAAAAAGACAATATCAATGCCCCTTAGAAGAGCTGTGGAGTTCAGAGAAGTTAAACCAGACTGTTTTAATGCCCCTTGGAAGTGACGTGGAGGTCACAGTAGCTTAACAAAACGATTTTAATGCCCCTTGGAAAAGTGGTGGAGGTCGCAGAGGATTAAACAGACAATATCAATGCCTCTTGGAAGAGTGGTGGAGGTCGCAGTGGAATAAAAAGACAATATCAATGCCCCTTGGAAGAGTGGTGGAGGTCGCAGTGGAATAAAAAGACAATATCAATGCCCCTTCTAATAGTGGTGAAGGTTACAATGGAATAAAAAGACAATATCAATGCCCCGAGAAAGAGACGTGGATGTCACAGTAGCTTAAGAAAACGGTTTTAATGCCCCTTGTAAGAGAGGTGGAAGTCGCAGTGTAATAAAAAGGCAATATCAATGCCCCTTGGAAGAGTGCTGGAGGTTACAGTGGAATAAAAAGATAATATCAATGCCCTTTGCAAGAGCTGCGGAGTTGAGAGTGATTTCAATTGACGGTTTTAATGCCCATTGGAAGAGACGTGGAGTTCACAGTAGATTAACAAGACTGTTTTAATGCCCCTTGGAAGAGTGGTGGAGGTCGAAGTGGATTAAAAAGACAATGTTAATGCTCCTTGAAGGAGTGGTGGATGTCTCAGTTGAATAAAAAGACAATATCAATGCCCCTTGGAAGAGTGTTGGATGTCACAGTGGAATAAAAAGACAATATCAATGCCTCTTGCAAGAGCTGTGGAGTACAGAATGGTTTAACCAGACGGTTTTATTGCCCCTTGGACGAGACGTAGAGGTCACAGTAGCTTATCTAGACTGTTTTAATGCCCCTTGGAAGAGTGGTGGAGGTTACAGTGGCATAAAAAGACTATATCAATGCCCCTTGGAAGAGCTGTGGAGTTCACAGTGGTTTAACCAGAAGGTTTTAAGGCACCGCGGAATAGATGTGGAGGTCACAGTAGCTAAACAAGATGGTTTTAATGCTTCTTGGAAGAGACATGGAGGTCTCAGTGGATTAAAAAGACAAAATCAATGCCCCATGGAAGAGTGGTGGAGGTTACAGTGGAATAAAAAGACAATATCAAGGCCTCTTGCAAGAGCTGTGGAGTTCAGAGTGGTTCAAATTGATGGTTTTAATGCCCCTTGGAAGAGACGTGGAGGTCACAGTAGCTTAACAAGACGGTTTTAATGCCCCTTGGAAAAGTGGTGGAGGTCAAAGTGGATTAAAAAGACAATATAAATGCCCCTTGGAAGAGTGGTGGAGGTCACAGTGGAATAAAAAGACAATATCAATGACCCCTTGGAAGAGTAGTGGAGGTCGCAGTGGAATAAAAAGATAATATCAATTTTCCTTGGAAGAGTGGTGGAGGTTACAGTGGAATAAAAAGACAATATCAATGCCTCTTGGAAGAGCTGTGGAGTTCAGAGAAGTTAAACCAGACGGTTTCAATGCCCCTTGGAAGTGACGTGGAGGTCACATTAGCTTAACAAAACGATTTTAATGCCCCTTGGAAAAGTGGTGGAGGTCGCAGTGGATTAAAAAGACAATATCAATGCCTCCTGGAAGAGTGGTGGAGGTCGCAGTGGAATATAAAGAAAATATCAATGCCCCTTGGAAGAGTGGTGGATGTCGCAGAGGAATAAAAAGACAATATCAATGCCCCTTCTAAGAGTGGTGAAGGTTACAGTGGAATAAAAAGACACTAGCAATGCCCCGTTAAAGAGACGTGGATGTCACAGTAGCTTAAGCAGACGGTTTTAATGCCCCTTGGAAGAGACGTGGTGTTCACAGTAGATTAACAAGACTGTTTTAATGCCCCTTGGAAGAGTGGTGGATGTCGAAGTGGATTAAAAAGACAATGTCAATGCTCCTTGAAGGAGTGGTGGAAGTCTCAGTTGAATAAAAAGACAATATCAATGCCCCTTGGAAGAGTGTTGGAGGTTACAGTGGAATAAAAAGACAATATCAATGCCCTGTGGAAGAGACATGGAGGTCAAAGTAGCTTAACAAGATATTTTTAATGTCCCATGGAAGAGTGGTGGAGGTCGCAGTGGAATAAAAAGACAATATCAATGCCCCTTGGAAGAGTGGTGGAGGTTACAGTGGAATAAAAGACAATATCAATGCCCCGTGAAAGAGACGTGGTTGTCACAGTAGCTTAACAAGATGGTTTTAATGTCCCTTGGAAGAGAGGTGAAAGTCGCAGTGGAATAAAAAGACAATATCAATGCCCCTTGGAAGAGTGCTGGAGGTTACAGTGGAATAAAAAACAATATCAAAGCCCCTTGCAAGAGCTGTGGAGCTGAGAGAGGTTTAAATTGACGGTTTTAATGCCCCTTGGAAGAGACATGGAGGTTACAGTAGATTGACAAGACTTTTTTAATGCCCCTTGGAAAAGTGGTTGAGGTCTAAGTGGATTAAAAAGACAATATCAATGCCCCTTGGAAGAGTGGTGGAGGTCGCAGTGGAATAAAAAGACAATATCAATGCCCCGTGTAAGAGTGGTGGAGGTTACAGTGGAATAAAAAGACAATATCAATGCCCCTTGCAAGAGCAGCGGAGTTGAGAGTGGTTTAAATTGACGGTTTTAATGCCCCTTTGAAGAGACTTGGAGTTCACAATAGATTAACAAGACTGTTTTAATGCCCCTTGGAAGAGTGGTGGAGGTCGAAGTGGATTAAAAAGACAATGTCAATGCTCCTTGAAGGAGTGGTGGAAGTCTCAGTTGAATAAAAATACAATATCAATTCCCCATGGAAGAGTGTTGGAGGTTACAGTGGAATAAAAAGACAATATTAATGCCCCTTGGAAGATCTTTGGATTTCAGAGTGGTTTAACGATACGGTGTTAATGCCCGTTGAAAGAGACGTGGAGGTCACAGTAGCTTAGAAAGACGGTTTTAATGCCACAAGGAAGAGTGGTGGAGGTCACAGTGGATTAAAAAGACAATATCAATGCCCCTTGGAAGAGTGGTGGATGTAGCAGTGGAATAAAAAGACAATATCAATGCCCCGTCGAAGAGACGTCGAGGTCACAATAGCTTAACAAGATTGTTTTAATGCCCCTTGGAAAAGTGGTGGAGGTCGCAGTGGATTAAAAAGACAATATCAATGCCCCTTGGAAGAGTGGTGGAGGTTGCAGTTGAATAAAAATACAATATCAAAGCCACTTGGTAAAGTGGTGGAGGTTACACTGGAATAAAAAGACAATATCAATGCCCAGTGGAAGAGATGTGGAGGTCAATGTAGCTTAACAAGACAATTTTAATGCCACTTGGAAGAATGGTGGAGGTCGCAGTGGAATAAAAGTACAATGTCAATGCCCCTTGGAAGAGTGGTGAGGGTTAGAGTGGAATAAAAAGACAATATCAATGCCCCTTGGAAGAGCTGTGGAGTTCAAAGTGGTTTAACCAGACGGTTTTATTGTCCCTTGGAAGAGACGTGGAGGTCACAGTAGCTTAACAAGATGGTTTTAATTCCCCTTTGGAAAAGTGGTGGAGGTCGCAGTGTATTAAAAGGACAATATCAATGCCCCTTGGAAGAGTTGTGGAGGTCGCAGTGGAATTAAAATACAATATCAATGCCCCGTGGAAGGGACGTGGGGGTCACAGTAGCTAACAAGACGGTTTTAATGCCACTTGGAAGTGTGGTGGAGGTCGCAGTGGATTAAAAAGACAATATAAATGCCCCTTGGAAGAGTGGTGTAGGTTGCAGTGGAATAAAAAGTCAATATCAATGCTCCTTGGAAGAACTGTGGAGTACAGAATGGTTTAACCAGATGGTTTTATTGACCCTTGGAAGAGACGTAGAGGTCACAGTAGATTATCAAGACTGTTTTAATGCCCCTTAGAAGAGTGGTGGAGGTCGCATTGGTTTAAAAAGACAATATCACTGCCCCTTAGTAGAGTGGTGGAGGTTACATTGGAATAAAAAGACAATATCTATGCCCTGTGGAATAGACAAGGAGGTTACAGCAGATTAACAAGACAGTTTTAATGCCCCTTGGGAGAGTGGTGGATGACACAGTGGAATAAAAAGACAATATCAATGCCCCTTGGAAGAGTGGTGGAGGTCTCAGTGGAATAAAAAGACAATATCAATGCCCCGTGGAAGAGAGTGGAGGGCACAGTAGCTTAACAAGACTATTTTAATGCCCCTTGGAAGAGTGGTGGAGGTCACAGTGGATTAAAAAGAGAATATCGATGCCCATTGGAAGAGTGTTTGAGGTCGCAGTGGAATAAAAAGACAATATCAGTGACCCTTGGAAGTGGGGTGGACATTACAGTGGAATAAAAAGACAATATCAATGCCCCTTGGAAGAGTGGTGGAGGTTACATTGGAATAAAAAGACAATATCAATTCCCCTTGGATCAGTGGTGGAGGTTTCAGTGAAATAAAAAGACAATATCAATTACCCGTGGTAGAGACGTTGAGGTCACAGTAGTTTAGCAAGACGGTTTTAATGCCCCTTGGAAGAGTGGTGGAGGTCACAGTGGATTAAAAAGACAATATCAATGCCCCTTGGAAGCGTGGTAGGGGTCGCAGTGGAATAAAAAGACAATATCAATGCCCCTTGGAAGAGTGGTGGATGTTACAGTGGAATTAAAAGACAATACCAATGCCGCGTGTAAGAGACGTGGAGATCACAGTAGCTTAACAAGATGGTTTTAATGCCCCTTGGAGGACTGGTGAAGGTCCCAGTGGAATAAGAAGACAATATCAATGCCCCTTGGAAGAGTGGTGGAGGTTACAGTGGAATAAAAAGACAATATCAATGCCCGGTGGAATAGACATGGACGTGACAGTAGCTTATCAAGACGGTTTTAATGCCTCTTGGAAGAGTGCAGTAGGTCGCAGTGGTTTAAAAAGACAATATCAATGCCCATTGGAAGAGTGGTTAAGGTCGCAGTGGAATAAAAAGACAAAATCAATGCCCCTTGGAAGAGTTTTGGAGGTTACAGAGGAAAAAAAAGACAATATCAATGCCCCTTGGAAGAGCTGTGGAGTTCAGAGTGGTTTAACAAGACTGTTTTAATGCCCTTGGAAGAGTGGTGGAGGTCGCAGTTGATTAAAAAGACAATATCAATGCCCTTTGGAAGAGTGGTGGAGGTCGCAGTGGAATAAAAACACAATATCAATGCCCCTTGGAAGAGTGGTGGAGGTTACAGTGGAGTAAAAGACAATATCAATGTCCAGTGGAAGATTTTTGGAGGTCACTGTAGCTTAACAAGATGGTCTTATTGCTGCTTTGAAGAGTGGTGGAGGTCGCAGTGGAATAAAAAGACAATGTCAATGCCCCTTGGAAGAGTGGTGGAGGTTAGAGTGGAATAAAAAAACAAAACAAATGCCCCTTGGAAGAGCTGTGGAGTTCAAAATGTTTTAACCAGATGGTTTTAATGCCCCTTGGAAGAGACTTCGATGTCACAGTAGCTTAACAAGACTGTTTTAATGCCCCTTGGAAGAGTGGTGGAGGTCGCAGTGAATTAAAAAGACAATATCAATGCCTATTGGAAGAGTGGTGGAGGTCGCAGTGGAATAAAAAGACAACATCAATGCCCCTTGGAAGAGTGGTGGAGGTTACAGTAGAATAAAAGACAATATCAATGCACCGTGGAAGAGTTGTGGAGGTCACTGTAGCTTAACAAGATGGTCTTAATGCCGCTTGGAAGAGTGGTGGAGGTCGCAGTGGAATAAAAAGACAATGTCAATGCCCCTTGGAAGAGTGGTGGAGGTTAAAGTGGAATAAAAGGACAATACCAATGCTCCTTGGAAGAGCTGTAGAGTTCAGCGTGGTTTAATTTGACGGTTTTAAGCCCCTTGGAAGATAATTGGAGGTCACAGTGGATTAAAAAGACAATATCAATGCCCCTTGGAACAGAGGTGGAGGTCACAGTAGCTTAACAAGACGGTTTTAATGCTCCTTGGAAGAGAGGTGGAGGTCACAGTTGATTAAAAAGACAATATGAATGCCACTTGGAAGAGTGGTAGAGGTCGCAGTGGAATAAAAAGTCAATATCAATGCCCCTTGGAAGAGTGGTGGAGGTTACAGTCGAATAAAAAGACAATATCAATGCTCTTTGGAAGAACTGTGGAGTACAGAATGGTTTAACCAGACGGTTTTATTGCCCCTTGTAAGAGACATAGAGGTCACAGTAGCTTATCAAGACTGTTCTAATGCCCCTTGGAAGAGTGGTGACGGTTACACTGGAATAAAAAGACAATATCAATGCCCCGTGGAATAGACATTGAGGTTACAGCAGCTTAACAAGACGGTTTTAATGCCCCTTGGGAGAGTGGTGGAAGTCGCAATGGAATGAAAAGACAATATCAATGCCCCTTCGAAGAGTGCTGGAGATTACAATGGAATAAAAAGACAATATTAATGCCTCTTGCAAGAGCTGTGGAGTTCAGAGTGGTTTAAATTGACGGCTTTAATGCCCCTTGGAAGAGAAGTGGAGGTCACAGTAGATTAATAAGATGGTTTTAATGCCACATGGAAAAGTGGTGGAGGTCGCAGTAGATTAAAAAGACAATATCAATGCCCCAAGGAAGAGTGGTGGAGGTCGCAGTGGAATAAAAAGACAATATCAATGCCCCTTGGAAGAGTGGTGGAGGTTACAGTGGAAAAAAAAGACAATATTAATGCACCGTGGAAGAGACGTGGAGGTCACAGTAGCTTAACAAGACGGTTTTAATGCCCATTGGTAGTGTGGTGAAGGTCACAGTTGATTAACAAGACTGTTTTAATGCCCCTTGGAAGAGTGGTGGAGGTCGAAATGGATTAAAAAGACAATATCAATGCTCCTTGAAGGAGTGGTTGCAGTCTCAGTGGAATAAAAAGACAATATCAGTGCCCCTTGGAAGAGTGTTGGAGGTTCCAGTGGAATAAAAAGAAAATATCAATGCCCTGTGGAAGAGACATGGAGGTCACAGTAGCTTAACAAGACGGTTTTAATGCCCCTTGGAAGAGTGGTGGAGGTCGCAGTGGAATAAAAAGACAATATCAATGCCCCTTGGAAGAGTGGTGGAGGATACAGTGGAATAAAAAGACAATATCAATGCCCCTTGGATTATCTATGGAGTTCAGATTGGTTTAACCAAACGGTTTTAATGCCCCTTGGAAGAGACGTGGAAGTCACACTAGCTTAACAAGACGGTTTTAACGCCACATGTAAGAGTGGTGGAGGTGGCAGTGTAATAAAAAGACAATATCAATGCCCCGTGGAAGAGATGTGGAGGTCAGAGTAGCTTAACAAGATGGTTTTAATGCCCTTTGGAAGAGTGGTGGACGTCGCAGTGGATTAACATGACAATATCAATGCACTTTGGAAGAGTGGTGGAGGTAGCAGTGGAATAAAAATACAATATCAATGCCCCTTGGAAGAGAGGTGGAGGTTACAGTGGAATTTAAAGACAATATCAATGCCCCGTGGAAGAGATGTGGAGGTCACTGTAGCTTAACAAGACAGTTTTAATGCCCCTTGGAAGAATGGTGGAGGTCACAGTGGAATAAAAAGACAATGTCAATGCCCCTTGGAAGAGTGGTGGAGGTTAGAGTGGAATAAAAAGACAATACCAATGCCCCTTAGAAGAGCTGTGGAGTTCAGAGTGGTTTAACGAAACGGTTTTAATGGCCATTGGAAGTGACGTGGAGGTCACAGTAGCTTAAAAAGACGTTTTAATGCCCCTTGGAAAAGTGGTGGAGGTCACAGTGGATTAAAAAGACAATATCAATGCCCCTTGATAGAGTGGTGGAGGTGACAGTGGATTAAAAAGACAATATCAATGCCCCTTGGAAGAGTGGTGGAGGTGGCAGTGGAATAAAAAGACAATATCAATGACCTTTGGAAGAATGATGGCGGTCGCAGTGGAATAAAAATACAATGTCAATGCGCCTTGGAAGAGTGGTGGAGGGTAGAGTGGAATAAATAGACAATACCAATGCCCCTTGGAAGAGCTGTGGAGTTCAGAGTGGTTTAACCAGATGGTTTTATTGCCCCTTGGAAGAGACGTGGAGGTCACAGTAGATTAACAAGATGGTTTTAATGCCCCTTGGAAAAGTGGTGGAGGTCACAGTGGATTAAAAAGACAATATCAATGCCCCTTGATAGAGTGGTGGAGGTGACAGTGAAATAAAAAGACAATATCAAAGCCTCTTGAAAGAGCTATGGAGTTCAGAGTCGTTTAACCAGATGGTTTAAATGCCCCTTGGAAGAGTGCTGGAGGTCGCAGTGCATTAAAAAGACAATATCAATACCAGTTGGAAGAATGGTGGAGGTTACAGTGGAATAAAAAGACAATATCAATGCCCCTTGGAAGAGCTGTGGAGTTCAGAGTGGTTTAACCAGACTGTTTTAATGCCCTTTGGAAGAGATGTGGAGGTCACAGTAGCTTAACAAGACTGTTTTAATGCCTCTTGGAAGAGTGGTGGAGGTCGCAGTGTATTAAAAAGACAATATCAATGCCCCTTAGAAGAGAGGTGGAAGTCGCAGTGGAATAAAAAGACAATATCAATACCCCTTGGAAGAGTGGTGGAGGATACAGTGGATTAAAAAGACATTATCAATGCCCCGTGGAATAGACATGGACATTGTAGTAGCTAAACAAGATGTTTTCAATGCACCTTGGGAGAGTGGTGGAAGTCGTAGTGGAATAAAAAGACAATATCAATGCCCTGAGGAAGAGATGTGGAGGTCACAATAGCTAAATAAGACTGTTTTAATGCCCCTTGGAAGAGTGGTTGAGGTCGCAGTGGATTAAAAAGACAATATCAATGAGCCTTGGAAGAGTGGTGGAGGTCGCAGTGGAATAAAAAAACATTATCAATGCCCCTTGGAAGAGTGGTGGAGGTCGCAGTGGAATAAAAAGACAATATCAATGCCCCTTGGACGAGTGGTGGAGGTTACAGTGGAATAAAAAGACAATTTCAATGCCCCGTGGAAGAGACGTGGAGGTCACAGTAGCATAACAAGACTGTTTTAATGCCTCTTGGAGGACTGGTGGAGGTCGCAGTTGAATAAAAAGACAATGTCAATGCCCCTTGGAATAGTGGTGGAGGTCACAGTGGATTAAAAAGACAATATCAATGCCCCTTGATAGAGTGGTGGAGGTGACAGTGGATTAAAAAGACAATATCAATGCCCCTTGGAAGAGTGGTGGAGGTGGCAGTGGAATAAAAAGACAATATCAATGACCCTTGGAAGAATGATGGCGGTCGCAGTGGAATAAAAATACAATGTCAATGCGCCTTGGAAGAGTGGTGGAGGGTAGAGTGGAATAAATAGACAATACCAATGCCCCTTGGAAGAGCTGTGGAGTTCAGAGTGGTTTAACCAGATGGTTTTATTGCCCCTTGGAAGAGACGTGGAGGTCACAGTAGATTAACAAGATGGTTTTAATGCCCCTTGGAAAAGTGGTGGAGGTCACAGTGGATTAAAAAGACAATATCAATGCCCCTTGATAGAGTGGTGGAGGTGACAGTGAAATAAAAAGACAATATCAAAGCCTCTTGAAAGAGCTATGGAGTTCAGAGTCGTTTAACCAGATGGTTTAAATGCCCCTTGGAAGAGTGCTGGAGGTCGCAGTGCATTAAAAAGACAATATCAATACCAGTTGGAAGAATGGTGGAGGTTACAGTGGAATAAAAAGACAATATCAATGCCCCTTGGAAGAGCTGTGGAGTTCAGAGTGGTTTAACCAGACTGTTTTAATGCCCTTTGGAAGAGATGTGGAGGTCACAGTAGCTTAACAAGACTGTTTTAATGCCTCTTGGAAGAGTGGTGGAGGTCGCAGTGTATTAAAAAGACAAAATCAATGCCCCTTAGAAGAGAGGTGGAAGTCGCAGTGGAATAAAAAGACAATATCAATACCCCTTGGAAGAGTGGTGGAGGATACAGTGGATTAAAAAGACATTATCAATGCCCCGTGGAATAGACATGGACATTGTAGTAGCTAAACAAGATGTTTTTAATGCACCTTGGGAGAGTGGTGGAAGTCGTAGTGGAATAAAAAGACAATATCAATGCCCCTTGGAAGAGTGGTGGAGGATACAGTGGAATAAAAAGACAACATCAATGCCCCTTGGATTATCTATGGAGTTCAGATTGGTTTAACCAAACGGTTTTAATGCCCCTTGGAAGAGACGTGGAAGTCACACTAGCTTAACAAGACGGTTTTAACGCCACATGTAAGAGTGGTGGAGGTGGCAGTGTAATAAAAAGACAATATCAATGCCCCGTGGAAGAGACGTGGAGGTCAGAGTAGCTTAACAAGATGGTTTTAATGCCCTTTGGAAGAGTGGTGGACGTCGCAGTGGATTAACATGACAATATCAATGCACTTTGGAAGAGTGGTGGAGGTAGCAGTGGAATAAAAATACAATATCAATGCCCCTTGGAAGAGAGGTGGAGGTTACAGTGGAATTTAAAGACAATATCAATGCCCCGTGGAAGAGATGTGGAGGTCACTGTAGCTTAACAAGACAGTTTTAATGCCCCTTGGAAGAATGGTGGAGGTCACAGTGGAATAAAAAGACAATGTCAATGCCCCTTGGAAGAGTGGTGGAGGTTAGAGTGGAATAAAAAGACAATACCAATGCCCCTTAGAAGAGCTGTGGAGTTCAGAGTGGTTTAACGAAACGGTTTTAATGGCCATTGGAAGTGACGTGGAGATCACAGTAGCTTAAAAAGACGTTTTAATGCCCCTTGGAAAAGTGGTGGAGGTCACAGTGAATTAAAAAGACAATATCAATGCCCCTTGATAGAGTGGTGGAGGTGACAGTGGATTAAAAAGACAATATCAATGCCCCTTGGAAGAGTGGTGGAGGTGGCAGTGGAATAAAAAGACAATATCAATGACCCTTGGAAGAATGATGGCGGTCGCAGTGGAATAAAAATACAATGTCAATGCGCCTTGGAAGAGTGGTGGAGGGTAGAGTGGAATTAATAGACAATACCAATGCCCCTTGGAAGAGCTGTGGAGTTCAGAGTGGTTTAACCAGATGGTTTTATTGCCCCTTGGAAGAGACGTGGAGGTCACAGTAGATTAACAAGATGGTTTTAATGCCCCTTGGAAAAGTGGTGGAGGTCACAGTGGATTAAAAAGACAATATCAATGCCCCTTGATAGAGTGGTGGAGGTGACAGTGAAATAAAAAGACAATATCAAAGCCTCTTGAAAGAGCTATGGAGTTCAGAGTCGTTTAACCAGATGGTTTAAATGCCCCTTGGAAGAGTGCTGGAGGTCGCAGTGCATTAAAAAGACAATATCAATACCAGTTGGAAGAATGGTGGAGGTTACAGTGGAATAAAAAGACAATATCAATGCCCCTTGGAAGAGCTGTGGAGTTCAGAGTGGTTTAACCAGACTGTTTTAATGCCCTTTGGAAGAGATGTGGAGGTCACAGTAGCTTAACAAGACTGTTTTAATGCCTCTTGGAAGAGTGGTGGAGGTCGCAGTGTATTAAAAAGACAATATCAATGCCCCTTAGAAGAGAGGTGGAAGTCGCAGTGGAATAAAAAGACAATATCAATACCCCTTGGAAGAGTGGTGGAGGATACAGTGGATTAAAAAGACATTATCAATGCCCCGTGGAATAGACATGGACATTGTAGTAGCTAAACAAGATGTTTTCAATGCACCTTGGGAGAGTGGTGGAAGTCGTAGTGGAATAAAAAGACAATATCAATGCCCTGAGGAAGAGATGTGGAGGTCACAATAGCTAAATAAGACTGTTTTAATGCCCCTTGGAAGAGTGGTTGAGGTCGCAGTGGATTAAAAAGACAATATCAATGAGCCTTGGAAGAGTGGTGGAGGTCGCAGTGGAATAAAAAACATTATCAATGCCCCTTGGAAGAGTGGTGGAGGTCGCAGTGGAATAAAAAGACAATATCAATGCCCCTTGGACGAGTGGTGGAGGTTACAGTGGAATAAAAAGACAATTTCAATGCCCCGTGGAAGAGACGTGGAGGTCACAGTAGCATAACAAGACTGTTTTAATGCCTCTTGGAGGACTGGTGGAGGTCGCAGTTGAATAAAAAGACAATGTCAATGCCCCTTGGAATAGTGGTGGAGGTCACAGTGGATTAAAAAGACAATATCAATGCCCCTTGATAGAGTGGTAGAGGTGACAGTGGATTAAAAAGACAATATCAATGCCCCTTGGAAGAGTGGTGGAGGTGGCAGTGGAATAAAAAGACAATATCAATGACCCTTGGAAGAATGATGGCGGTCGCAGTGGAATAAAAATACAATGTCAATGCGCCTTGGAAGAGTGGTGGAGGGTAGAGTGGAATAAATAGACAATACCAATGCCCCTTGGAAGAGCTGTGGAGTTCAGAGTGGTTTAACCAGATGGTTTTATTGCCCCTTGGAAGAGACGTGGAGGTCACAGTAGATTAACAAGATGGTTTTAATGCCCCTTGGAAAAGTGGTGGAGGTCACAGTGGATTAAAAAGACAATATCAATGCCCCTTGATAGAGTGGTGGAGGTGACAGTGAAATAAAAAGACAATATCAAAGCCTCTTGAAAGAGCTATGGAGTTCAGAGTCGTTTAACCAGATGGTTTAAATGCCCCTTGGAAGAGTGCTGGAGGTCGCAGTGCATTAAAAAGACAATATCAATACCAGTTGGAAGAATGGTGGAGGTTACAGTGGAATAAAAAGACAATATCAATGCCCCTTGGAAGAGCTGTGGAGTTCAGAGTGGTTTAACCAGACTGTTTTAATGCCCTTTGGAAGAGATGTGGAGGTCACAGTAGCTTAACAAGACTGTTTTAATGCCTCTTGGAAGAGTGGTGGAGGTCGCAGTGTATTAAAAAGACAATATCAATGCCCCTTAGAAGAGAGGTGGAAGTCGCAGTGGAATAAAAAGACAATATCAATACCCCTTGGAAGAGTGGTGGAGGATACAGTGGATTAAAAAGACATTATCAATGCCCCGTGGAATAGACATGGACATTGTAGTAGCTAAACAAGATGTTTTTAATGCACCTTGGGAGAGTGGTGGAAGTCGTAGTGGAATAAAAAGACAATATCAATGCCCCTTGGAAGAGTGGTGGAGGATACAGTGGAATAAAAAGACAACATCAATGCCCCTTGGATTATCTATGGAGTTCAGATTGGTTTAACCAAACGGTTTTAATGCCCCTTGGAAGAGACGTGGAAGTCACACTAGCTTAACAAGACGGTTTTAACGCCACATGTAAGAGTGGTGGAGGTGGCAGTGTAATAAAAAGACAATATCAATGCCCCGTGGAAGAGACGTGGAGGTCAGAGTAGCTTAACAAGATGGTTTTAATGCCCTTTGGAAGAGTGGTGGACGTCGCAGTGGATTAACATGACAATATCAATGCACTTTGGAAGAGTGGTGGAGGTAGCAGTGGAATAAAAATACAATATCAATGCCCCTTGGAAGAGAGGTGGAGGTTACAGTGGAATTTAAAGACAATATCAATGCCCCGTGGAAGAGATGTGGAGGTCACTGTAGCTTAACAAGACAGTTTTAATGCCCCTTGGAAGAATGGTGGAGGTCACAGTGGAATAAAAAGACAATGTCAATGCCCCTTGGAAGAGTGGTGGAGGTTAGAGTGGAATAAAAAGACAATACCAATGCCCCTTAGAAGAGCTGTGGAGTTCAGAGTGGTTTAACGAAACGGTTTTAATGGCCATTGGAAGTGACGTGGAGATCACAGTAGCTTAAAAAGACGTTTTAATGCCCCTTGGAAAAGTGGTGGAGGTCACAGTGAATTAAAAAGACAATATCAATGCCCCTTGATAGAGTGGTGGAGGTGACAGTGGATTAAAAAGACAATATCAATGCCCCTTGGAAGAGTGGTGGAGGTGGCAGTGGAATAAAAAGACAATATCAATGACCCTTGGAAGAATGATGGCGGTCGCAGTGGAATAAAAATACAATGTCAATGCGCCTTGGAAGAGTGGTGGAGGGTAGAGTGGAATTAATAGACAATACCAATGCCCCTTGGAAGAGCTGTGGAGTTCAGAGTGGTTTAACCAGATGGTTTTATTGCCCCTTGGAAGAGACGTGGAGGTCACAGTAGATTAACAAGATGGTTTTAATGCCCCTTGGAAAAGTGGTGGAGGTCACAGTGGATTAAAAAGACAATATCAATGCCCCTTGATAGAGTGGTGGAGGTGACAGTGAAATAAAAAGACAATATCAAAGCCTCTTGAAAGAGCTATGGAGTTCAGAGTCGTTTAACCAGATGGTTTAAATGCCCCTTGGAAGAGTGCTGGAGGTCGCAGTGCATTAAAAAGACAATATCAATACCAGTTGAAAGAATGGTGGAGGTTACAGTGGAATAAAAAGACAATATCAATGCCCCTTGGAAGAGCTGTGGAGTTCAGAGTGGTTTAACCAGACTGTTTTAATGCCCTTTGGAAGAGATGTGGAGGTCACAGTAGCTTAACAAGACTGTTTTAATGCCTCTTGGAAGAGTGGTGGAGGTCGCAGTGGATTAAAAAGACAATATCAATGCCCCTTAGAAGAGAGGTGGAAGTCGCAGTGGAATAAAAAGACAATATCAATACCCCTTGGAAGAGTGGTGGAGGATACAGTGGATTAAAAAGACATTATCAATGCCCCGTGGAATAGACATGGACATTGTAGTAGCTAAACAAGATGTTTTTAATGCACCTTGGGAGAGTGGTGGAAGTCGTAGTGGAATAAAAAGACAATATCAATGCCCCGTGGAAGAGATGTGGAGGTCACAATAGCTTAATAAGACTGTTTTAATGCCCCTTGGAAGAGTGGTTGAGGTCGCAGTGGATTAAAAAGACAATATCAATGAGCCTTGGAAGAGTGGTGGAGGTCGCAGTGGAATAAAAAAACATTATCAATGCCCCTTGGAAGAGTGGTGGAGGTCGCAGTGGAATAAAAAGACAATATCAATGCCCCTTGGACGAGTGGTGGAGGTTACAGTGGAATAAAAAGACAATTTCAATGCCCCGTGGAAGAGACGTGGAGGTCACAGTAGCATAACAAGACTGTTTTAATGCCTCTTGGAGGACTGGTGGAGGTCGCAGTTGAATAAAAAGACAATGTCAATGCCCCTTGGAAGAGTGGTGGAGGTTACAGTGGAATAAAAAGACAATAATAATGCCCCTTGGAAGAGCTGTGGAGTTCAGAGTGGTATAACCAGACGGTTTTAACGCTCCTTGGAAGAGACGTGGAGGTCACAGTAACTTAACAAGACGGTTTTAATGCCCCTTGGAAAAGTGGTGGAGGTCGCAGTGGAATACAAAAATAATATAAATTCCCCTTGGAAGATTGGTGGAGGTTACAGTGGAATAAAAAGACAATGTCAATGCCCCTTGGAAGAGAGGTGGAGGTTACAGTAGAATAAAAAGACAATATGAATGCCCCATGGAAGAGCTGTGGAGTTCAGAGTGGTTTAACCAGATGGTTTTAAAGCCCCTTGGAAGAGAAGTCGACGTCACCGTAGCATAACAAGACGGTTTTAATACCCCTTGGAAGAGTGGTGGAGTACGCAGTGGATTAAAAAGACAATATTAATGCCCCTTGGAAGAGTGGTGGAGGTCGCAGTGGAATAAAAAAACAATATCAATGCCCGGTGGAAGGGACGTGGAGGTCACAGTAGCTTAACAAGATGGTTTTAATGCCCCTTGGAAGAGTGGTGGAGGTTGCAGTGGACTAAAAAGACAAAATCAATGTCCCTTGGAAGAGTGGTGGAGGTTACAGTGGAATAAAAAGACAATATCAATGCCCCTTGGAAGAGCTGTGGAGTTAAGAGTGGTTTAACCAGACAGCTTTAATGCCCCTTGGAAGAGACGTGGAGGTCACAGTAGCTTAACAAGACTGTCTTAATGCCCCTTGGAAGAGTGGTGGAGGTCGCAGTGGATTAAAAAGACAATATCAATTCCCCTTAAAAGAGAGGTGAAAGTCGCAGTGGAATAAAAAGACAATATCAATGCCCTGTGGAGGGGACGTGGAGGTCACAGTAGCATAAGA
Source organism: Phyllobates terribilis (assembly GCF_046119375.1). Classification (NCBI taxonomy): domain Eukaryota; kingdom Metazoa; phylum Chordata; class Amphibia; order Anura; family Dendrobatidae; genus Phyllobates; species Phyllobates terribilis. Next base: position 2,996,836 of record NW_027362953.1, on the reverse strand, counting down.
AGACGGTTTTAATGCCCATTGGAAGAGTGGTGGAGGTCGCATTGGATAAAAAAGACAATATCAAAGCCCCTTGGAAGAGTGGTGGAGGTCGCAGTGGAAAACAGAAACAATATCAATGCCCCTTGGAAAAGTGGTGGAGGTTACAGTTGAATAAAAAGATAATATCAATGACCCCTTGGAAGAGTAATGGAGGTTATAGTGGAATAAAAAGACAATATCAATGCCCCTTGGAACAGTGGTGGAGGTTACAGTTAAATAAAAAGACAATATCAATGCCACGTGGAAGAGATGTGGAGGTCACAATAGCTTAACAAGACGGTTTTAATGCCCCTTGGAAGAGTGGTGGAGGTCGCAGTGGATTAAAAAGACAATATCAATGAGCCTTGGAAGAGTGGTGGAGGTCGCAGTGGAATAAAAAGACTTTATCAATGCCCCTTGGAAGAGTGGTGGAGGTCGCAGTGGAATAAAAAGACAATATCAATGCCCCTTGGACGAGTGGTGGAGGTTACAGTGGAATAAAAAGACAATTTCAATGCCCCGTGGAAGAGAAGTGGAGGTCACAGTAGCTTAATAAGACTGTTTTAATGCCTCTTGGAGGACTGGTGGAGGTCGCAGTGGAATAAAAAGACAATATCAATGCCCCTTGTAAGAGTGGTGGAGGTTACAGTGGAATAAAAAGACAATATCAATGCCCCTTGGACGAGTGGTGGAGGTTACAGTAGAATAAAAAGACAATTTCAATGCCCCGTGGAAGAGATATGGAGGTCACAGTAACTTAACAAGACGGTTTTAGTGCCCCTTGGAAGAGTGGTGGAGGTCGCAGTGGAATACAAAAACAATATCAATGCGCCTTGGAAGATTGGTGGAGGTCGCAGTGGAATAAAAAGACAATATCAATGCCCCGTGGAAGAGATGTGGAAGTCACTGTAGCTTAACAATATGGTTTTAATGCCCCTTGGAAGAGTGGTGGAGGTCACAGTGGAATAAAAAGACAATTTCAATGCCCCTTGGAAGAGTGGTGGAGTACAGAGTGGAATAAAAAGACAATATAAGTGCCCCTTGGAAGAGCTGTGGAGTTCAGAGTGGTTTATCCAGATGGTTTTAATGCCCCTTGGAAGAGAAGTCGACGTCACAGTAGCATAACATGACGGTTTTAATGCCCCTTGGAAGAGAGGTGGAGGTCACAGTGGAATAAAAAGATAATATCAATGCCCCTTGGAAGAGTGGTGGAGGTTACAGTGGAATAAAAAGACAATATCAATGACCCTTGGAAGAGTGGTGGAGTTCGCAGTGGATTAAAAAGACAATATCAATGCCCCTTGGAAGAGTGGTGGAGGTCGCAGTCGAATAAAAATGCCCCGTGGTATAGACATGGACGTGACAGTAGCTTAACAAGACGGCTTTAATGCCCCTTGGAAGAGTTGTGGAGGTTGCAGTGGATTAAAAAGACAATATCAATGCCCATTGGAAGAGTGGTAGAGTTCGCAGTGGAATAAAAAGACAAAATCAATGCCCCTTGGAAGAGTGGTGCAGGTTACAGTGGAATAAAAAGACAATATCAATACCCCATGGAAGAGTTGTGGAGGTCACTGTAGCTTAACAACATCGTCTTAATGCCACTTGGAAGAGTGGTGGAAGTCGCAGTGGAATAAATAGACAATATCAATGCCCCTTGGAAGAGTGATGGAGGTTAGAGTGGAATAAAAATACAATACCAGTGCTCCTTGGAAAAGCTGTGGAGTTCAGAGTGGTTTAAATTGACGGTTTTAATGCCACTTGGAAGAGACGTGGAGGTCACAGTGGATTAAAAAGACAATATCAATGCCCCTTGGAAGAGTGGTGGAGGTCGCAGTGAATTAAAAAGACAATATCAATGCCCCTTGGAAGAGTGGTGGAGGTCGCAGTGGAATAAAAAGACAACATCAACGCCCCGTGGATGGGACGTGGAGGTCACAGTAGCTTCACAAGATGAATATAATGCTCCTTGGAAGAGAGGTGAAGGTCACAATAGGTTCACAAGTCGGTTTTAATGCCCCTTGGAAGAGAGGTGGAGGTCGCAGTTGAATAAAAAGACAATATCAATGCCCCTTGGAAGAGTGGTGGAGGTCGCAGTGGAATAAAAAGACAATGTCAATGCCACTTGGAAGAGTGGTAGATGTTGCAGTCGAATAAAAAGACAATATCAATGCCTCTTGTAAGAGCTGTGGAGTTCAGAGTGTTTAACCAGATGGTTTTATGCCCCTTGGAAGAGACGAGGAGGTCACAGTAGCTTAACAAGACTGTTTTAATGCCCCTTGGAAGATTGGTGGAGGTTACAGTGGAATAAAAAGACAATATCAATGCCCTTTGGAAGAGTGGTGGAGGTTACAGTGGAATAAAAAAACAATATCAATGCCCTGTGTAAGAAACTTGGAGGTCACAGTAGCTTAACAAGACGGTTTTAATGCCCCTTGGAAGAGTCGTGTACGTCGCAGAGGAATAAAAAGACAATATCAATGCACTTGGAAGAGTGCAGAAGGTTACAATGGAATAAAAAGACATTGTTAATGATCCTAGGAAGAGCTGTGGAGCTCAGAGCAGTTTAACCAGACGGTTTTAATGCCCCTTGGAAGAGTGGTGGAGGTTGCAATGGAATAAAAAGACAATATCAATGCCCCGTGGAAGGGACGTGGAGGTCACAGTAGCATAACAAGAAGGTTTTAATGCCCATTGGAAGAGTGGTGGAGGTCGCAGTGGATAAAAAAGACAATATCAAAGCCCCTTGGAAGAGTGGTGGAGGTCGCAGTTTAAAACAGAGACAATATCAATGCCCCTTGGAAGAGTGGTGGAGGTTACAGTCGAATAAAAAGACAATATCAATGCCTCTTGGAAGAGCTGTGGAGTACAGAGTGGTTTAACCAGACGGTTTAATGCCCATTGGAAGAGACGTGGAGGTCACAGTAGCTTATCAAGACTGTTTTAATGCCCCTTGGAAGAGTGGTGGAGGTCGCAGTGGATTAAAAAGACAATATCAATGCCCCTTAAAAGAGTGGTGGAGGTCGCAGTGGAATAAAAAGACAATATCAATTCCACTTGGAAGAGATGTGGAAGTCCCAGTGGAATAAAAAGATAATATCAATGCCTCGTGGAAGAGACTTGGAGGTCACAGTAGCTTAGCAAGATGGTTTTAATGCCCCTTGGAAGAGAGGTGGAGGTCACAGTGGAATAAAAAGACAATATCAATGCCCCTTGGAAGAGTGGTGGAGGTTGCAGTGGAATAAAAACACAATATCAATGACACTTGGAAGAGTGGTTGAGGTCGCAGTGGAATAAAAAGACAATATTAATGCCCCTTGGAAGAGTGGTGGAGGTCGCAGTAAAATAAAAAGACAATATCAATGTTCCTTGGAAGAGTGGTGGAGGTTTGAGTGGAATAAAAAGACAATATCAATGCCCCTTGGTAGAGCTGTGGAGTTCACAGTGGTTTAACCAGAAGGTTTTAAGGCACCGTGGAATAGACGTGGAGGTCACAGTAGCTAAACAAGACGGCTTTAATGCTTCTTGGAAGAGTGATGGATGTCGCAGTGGATTAAAAAGACAAAATCAATGCCCCTTGTAAGAGTGGTGGAGGTTACAGTGGAATAAAAAGACAATATCAATGCCTCTTGCAAGAGCTGTGGGGTTCAGAGTGGTTTGAATTGATGGTTTTAATGCCCCTTGGAAGAGACGTGGAGGTCACAGTAGCTTAAAAAGACGGTTTTAATGCCCCTTGGTAGAGTGGTGGAGGTTGCAGTCGAATGAAAAGACAATATCAATGCCTCTTCTAAGAGCTGTCGAGTTCAGAGTGGTTTAACCAGATGGTTTTAATGCCACTTGGAAGAGACGTGGATGTCACAGTAGCTTATCAAAACTGTTTTAATGCCCCTTGGAAGAGTGGTGGAGGTCGTAGTGGATTAAAAAGACAATATCAATGCCCATTAGAAGAGTGGTGGAGGTCGCAGTATAATAAAAAAAACATATCAATTCCACTTGGAAGAGATGTGGAGGTCGCAGTGGAATAAAAAGACAATATCAATGCCTGGTGGAAGAGACTTGGAGGTCACAGTAGCTTAACAAGATGGTTTTAATGCACCTTGGAAGAGAGGTGGAGGTCACAGTGGAATAAAAAGATAATATCAATGCCCCTTGGAAGAGTGGTGGAGGTCGCAGTAAAATAAAAAGACAATATCAATGCCCCTTGGAAGAGCGGTGGAGGTTACAGTGGAATTAAAAAGACAATATCAATGCCCCTTGGAAGAGCTGAGGAGTTCACAGTGGTTTAACCAGAAGGTTTTAAGGCACCGTGGAATAGACGTGGAGGTCACAGTAGCTAAACAGGAAGGTTTTAATGCTTCTTGGAAGAGTGATGGAGTTCGCAGTGGATTAAAAAGACAAAATCAATGCCCCTTGGAAGAGAGGTGGAGGTTACAGTGGAATAAATAGACAATATCAATGCCTCTTGCAAGAGCTGTGGAGTTCAGAGTGGTTTGAATTGACGGTTGTAATACCACTTGGAAGAGAGGTGGAGGTCACAGTAGCTTAACAAGATGGTTTTAATGCCCCTTGGAAGAGTGGTGGAAGTTACATTCGAATAAAAAGACAATATCAATGCACCTTGGAAGAGTGGTGGAGGTCGCAGTGGAATAAAAAGACAATATCAATGCCCCGTGGAAGGGACGTGGAGGTCACAGTAGCTTAGCAAGACGGTTTTAATGCCCCTTGGAAGAGTGGTGCAGGTCGCAGTGGATTAAAAAGACTATCAAATCCCCTTGGAAGAGTTGTGTAGGTCGCAGTGGAAAAAAAGACAATATCAATGCCGCTTGGAAGAGTGGTGGAGGTCAGAGTTGAATAAAAAGACCATATCAATGCCTCTTGGAAGAGCACTGGAGTTCAGAGTGCTTTAACCATGCGGTTTTAATTCTTCTTGGAAGAGACGTGGAGGTCACAGAAGCTTATCAAGACTGTTTTAAAGCCCCTTGGAGGAGTGGTAGAGGTCACAGTGGATTAAAAAGACAATATCAATGCCCTTTGGAAGAGTGGTGGAGGTTACAGTGGAATAAAAAGACAATATCAATGCCCCTTGGAAGAGTGTTGGAGGTTACAGTGGAATAAAAAGACAATATCAATGCCCCTTGGAACAGTGGTGGAGGTTACAGTGGAATAAAAAGACAATATCAATGTCCCTTGGAAGAATCGTGGAGGTTACAGTGGAATAAAAAGACAATATCAATGCCCTTTGAAAGAGTGCTTGAGGTTCCAATTAAATAAAAAGACAATATCAATGCCCCTTGGAAGAGACGTGGAGGTCACAGTGGAATAAAAAGACAATATTAATGCCCCTTGGAAGAGTGGTGTAGGTCGCAGTGGATTAAAAAGACAATATTAATGCCCCTTGGAAGAGTGGTGGAGGTTACAGTGGAATAAAAAGACAATATCAATGCCCTGTATAAGAAACTTGGAGGTCACAGTAGCTTAACAAGACGGTTTTAATGCTCTTTGGAAGAGTCGTGGACGTCGCAGAGGAATAAACAGACCATATCAATGCACTTGGAAGAGTGCAAAAGGTTACAATGGAATAAAAAGACATTGTCAATGCCCCTTGGAAGAGCTGTGGAGCTCATAGTGGTTTAACCACACGGTTTTAATGCCCCTTGGAAGAGACTTGGAGGTCACAGTAGCTTAACAAGACGGTTTTAATGCCCCTTGGAAAAGGGGTGGAGGTCACAGTGGAATAAAAATACAATATCAATGCCAATTGAAAGAGTGGTGGATGTTACAGGGAAATAAAAAGACATTGTCAATGCCCCTTGGAAGAGCTGTGGAGCTCAGAGTGGTTTTACCAAACGGTTTTAGTGCCCCTTGGAAGAGACGTGGAGGTCACAGTAACTTAACAAGATGGTTTTAATGCCCCTTAGAAGAGTGGTGGAGGTCGCAGTGGATTAAAAAGACAATATCAATGAACCTTGGAAGAGTGGTGGAGGTCGCAGTGGAATAAAAAGACAATATCAATGCACCTTGGAAGAGTGGTGGCGGTTACAGTGGAATAATAAGACAATATCAATGCCTCTAGGAAGAGTGGTGGAGGTTACAGTGGAATAAAACGACAATATCAATGCCCCGTGAATGAAAAGTGGACATCACAATAGCTTAACAAGACGGTTTTAATGCCCCTTGGCAGAGTGGTGGAGGTCGCAGTGGAATAAAAAGACAATAACAATGCCCTGTGGAAGAGACGTGGAGGTCACAGTAGCTTAACAAGATGGTTTAAATGCCCCTTAGGACAGTGGTGGAGGTTACAGTGGAATAAAAGACAATATCAATGCCCTTTGGAAGAGTGGCGGAGGTCACAGTGGAATAAAAAGACAATATCAATGCCCCTTGGAAGAGTGGTGGAGGTCGCAGTGGAAAAACCTCACTGGTACATGCTCTGCATAACTTCTCTGCTTGCTGTGTCTGCTGTAATCTAATGCTGTGCTTTGCAGATTCACCTCACTGGTATATGCTCTGCATAACTTCTCTGCTTGCTGTGTCTGCTGTAATCTAATGCTCTTCTTTGCTGATTCACCTCACTGGTACATGCTCTGCATAACTTCTCTGCTTGCTGTGTCTGCTGTAATCTAATGCTCTGCTTTGCTGATTCACCTCACTGGTACATGCTCTGCATAACTTCTCTGCTTTATCTGTCCCACTCCATTCAATACCCACATATGTCTGTCCCTTCCCCACTATAGATCTTATCTGACTTTTAGAGGTGCTAAACTGCAGAGACTAGAGTCCTAGCTCTGTGTTTGATCACCCAGCCATCTCCTGGTGAGACGACCAGCTGCTAATTTAGCCATTTGCAGCTCCCACAATGCCCTTCACCTGATAGTTTAATGTGCCCTATATATTTAGAAGCTCTGTAAGGGGTGCACTTGTGCTGGGGTGTGCACGTGTCTTCTTGTGCAAAGTGGCTTCGGAAATAAGTGGCAGTTATTTCAGAGGTAGTTAGTCAGGGCAGGAGTCAGGTAACCAACACTTTGACCACTTACTCTCTTTTAACTATGTTTTTGTTAGCTCTCACTTTTTTCTCTATAGTCCTCCACTTTCTAGTAACCTCTTAAATCCCTACACCAAGTAAGAAACTCTTCATCTCTCCCTCCATCCTCCCCATTCATCTCATCTCCTCCTCCAAATTATTCCTAAACATTCAATCATGGATCTTCAAACACAGACAGCCACCTCATGCTCTCTCTTGCTCCCACCTGCTAACCCTTTCTCTGCTCCTCCTCACTGCTGGAGATATCTCTCCAAATCCTGGTCCTCCTCGCCATATCCCCACAGCTACTTCTTCCACCTATCCGCGACCTTCCACAAACTGTCGCAACCCTTCTAACCTCATACCCATCCAAACAATCCCCACTCCCTTAGTTGCTCTAACAGGAGCTCTATGGAACGCTCGCTCTGTCTGGAACAAACTTTCCTTCATCCACGATCTTTTCATTACAAACAAACTTTCCTTCCTCGCCATCACTGAAACCTGGCTCACCGCCTCTGACACAGCCTCCCCAGCTGCACTTTCATATGGCGGATTCCACCTTTCCCACACCCCCCGCCCCAACGGCAAACATGGCGGAGACGTAGGTTTTCTCCTATCAGAACACTGCGCTTTCACCCAAATCCCACTGCCACCCTCCGTTACACTTCCCTCTTTGGAGGTGCACTGTGTGCGCATCTATTCCCCCTCCAGCCTCCAACTGGCCGTCGTTTACTGACCCCCAGGGCAAGCCACCACCTTCTTAGACCACTTCACCACCTGGCTGCTTCACTTCCTCTCCACTGACATCCCCACTATCATAATGGGTGACTTCAACATCCCCATTAACACTTCCCACTCGTCTGTCTCTAAGTTCCTATCTCTCACTTCCTCCTTCGGACTCACTCGATGGTCTTCCACACCCAACCACAAATAAGGCCCCACACTGGACCTCATCTTTACCCGCCTCTGTTCCCTATCTAACCTCTCTAACTCACCTCTCCCTCTCTCTGATCACAGCCTACTTCCATTCTCTTCTCTCTCCTCCCCGGGGCAACAATCCCCACTCCACAAACTTGCATACCCTCGCAGAAATCTCAAACACCTTGACTTACACTCACTCTCTGAATCCCTCCTCCCTCTTACAGACATAAATTCCTTACACGATGCAGACGTTGCTGCTGCTTCATATAACACCACAATTGCTGCAGCTCTAAACTCGATCGCCCCTCTCACACACACCACATCTTGCACATTCAACAGGCAACCCTGGCACACTAAACTTACTAAAGAACTGCGCCGGGCCTCCAGGGTTGCGGAGCGGAGATGGAAAAGGTCTCACTCCATCGAGCACTTCATCGCATTCAAGCAATCCTTCACTAATTTAAAGTCCGCACTCACTACAGCAAAACAAACCTACTTCTCATCTCTCATATCCTCCCTATCTCACAACCCTAAACAGCTATTTAACACTTTCAACTCTCTCCTTCGTCCCCCAGCACCTCCTCCCTCTTCTCTCATCTCAGCCGACGACTTTGCCTCATTCTTCAAACAGAAGATTGACACCATCAGACAAAACTTTTGCCTAAAGTCCTCACAACCCCTCCTCATATCTGTTCAACCCTCCTCCTCCAAACACCCACTTCTCCACCATTACAGAAGGTCAAGTCTGCTCTTTACTCTCCAAATCACACGTCACCACCAGCGAACTTGACCCAATCCCATACCACCTCATCACTAACCTTACCACAGTCTTCATCCCAACCCTAACCCACCTCTTCAATCTGTCACTAACAACCGGTGTCTTCCCCTCATATTTCAAACATGCCACAATCACACCCATCCTCAAAAAGCCCTCCCTTGACCCTTCCTCTCTGACTAGCTACCGCCCCATATCACTCCTCCCCTTTGCCTCCAAACCACTAGAACAACATGTCCACCTTGAACTGTCCTCCCACCTCTCCTCCTGCAATCTGGCTTCCGACCGCATCACTCGACTGAAACTGCCCTGACCAAAGTCACCAGCGACCTACTAAATGCCAAATCCAAGCGACACTACTCCATCCTCCTCCTTCTGGACCTGTCATCTGCCTTTGACACAGCGGACCATTCCCTCTTACTCCAGATTCTCTCATCTCTTGGCATCACGGACTTGGCTCTATCTTGGATCTCCTCATACTTAACAAACAGGACATTCAGCGTCTCCCACTCACGCACAACCTCCTCATCTCGCCCCCTATCTGTCGGTGTCCCCCAAGGTTCAGTTCTAGGACCTCTGCTCTTCTCCATCTACACCTTTGGCCTGGGACAGCTCATAGAGTCTCACGGTTTTCAGTATCACCTCTATGCTGATGACACACAGCTCTACCTCTCTGGACCCGATATCTCCTCCCTACTAACCAAAATCCCACAATATCTGTCCTCCATGTCATCCTTCTTCTCTGACATATTTCTAAAACTCAACATGGATAAAACAGAGTTCACCTCTTTCCACCCACTCGTTCACATCCCCCATCTGACCTAGCCATCAACGTCAATGGCTGTTCACTCTCCCCAGTCCTACAAGCTCGCTGCCTTGGAGTAACCCTGGACTCTGATCTCTCCTTCAAGCCACATATCCAAGCCCTTTCCACTTCCTGCAGACTCCAACTCAAAGACATCTCCTGGATCCGTGCATTCCTCAGCAAAGACTCTGCAAAAACACTAGTGCATGCCCTCATCATATCCCGCCTCGACTACTGCAACCTCCTGCTCCGTGGCCTCCCTTACAACACTCTTGCGCCTCTCCAATCTATCCTAAACTCTGCTGCTCGACTAATTCACCTGTCCCCCCGCTATTCCCCGGCCTCTCCTCTCTGTCAATCTCTTCACTGGCTCCCCTTTGCCCAGAGAATCCAGTTCAAAACTCTAACCATGGCATACAAATCCATCCATCCCCATCCACAGCCAAAGCCGTCTCCCCCATACATCTGTGACCTAGTCTCCCGGTACTTAAGTGCACGCAACCTCTGATCCTCACAAGATCTCCTTCTCTACTCCCCTCTAATCTCCTCCACCCACAATCGTATACAAGATTTCTCCCGTGCATCCCCCCTACTCTGGAACTCTCTACCCCAACACATCAGACTCTCGCCGACCGTGGAAACCTTCAAAAGAAACCTGAAGACCCACCTCTTCTGACAAGCCTACAACCTGCAGTAACCACCACTGCACGACCAGCTCTACCCTCACCTAATGTATCCTCACCCATCCCTTCTAGAATGTGAGCCCTCACGGACAGTGTCCTCGCTCCTCCTGTACCAGTCGCTGACTTGTATTGTTAAGATTATGTAAATGCTTTTGTTATGTATATCCCTATCACATGTAAACCGCCATGGTATAAATGGCGCTATAATAATGAATAATAATAATAATAATAATAATAAAAAGACAATATCAATTCCCATAGGAAAAGTGGTGGAGGTTACAGTGGAATAAAAAGACAATATCAATACCCCTTTGATGAGCTGTGGAATTCAGAGTGGTTTAACCAGACGGTTTTAATGCCCCTTGGAAGAATGGTCGAGGTTGCAGTGTATTAAAAAGACAATATCAATGCCCCGAGGAAGAGTGGTGGAGGTCGCAGTGGAATAAAAAGACAATATCAATGCCCCTTGGAAGAGTGGTGGAGGTCGCAGTGGAATAAAAAGACAATATCAATGCCCCGAGGAAGAGTGGTGGAGGTCGCAGTGGAATAAAAAGACAATATCAATGCCCCAAGGAAGAGTTGTGGAGGTCGCAGTGGATTAAAAAGACAATATCAATGCCCTTTGGAAGAGAGGTGGAGGTCGCAGTGGAATAAAAACACAATATCAATGCCCCTTGGTAGAGTGGTGGGGGTTACAGTGGAATTTAAAGACAATATCAATGCCCCGTGGAAGAGATATGGAGGTCACTGTAGTTTAGCAAGACAGTTTTAATGCCCCTTGGAAGAATGGTGTGGGTCGCAGTGGAATAAAAAGACAATGTCAATGCCCCTTGGAAGAGTGGTGGAGGTTAGAGTGGAATAAAAAGACAATACCAATGCCCCTTGGAAGAGCTGTGGAGTTCAGCGTGGTTTAACCAGATGGTTTTAATGCCCATTGGAAGTGACGTGGAGATCACAGTAGCTTAAAAAGAAGTTTTTAATGCCCCTTGGAAAAGTGGTGGAGGTCACAGAGGATTAAAAAGACAATATCAATGCCCCGTGGAAGACACGTGGAGGTCAAAGTAGCTTAACAAGACAGTTTTAATGCCCCTTGGAAGAGTTGTGGAGTTCAGAGTGGTTTAAATTGACGGTTTTAATGCACCTTGGAAGAGACGTGGATGTCACAGAAGCTTAACAATACGGTTTTAAAGCTCCTTGGAAGAGCGGTGGAGGTCGCAGAGGATTAAAAAGACAATATCAATGCCCCTTGGAAGAGTGGTGGAGGTGGCAGTGGAATAAAAAGACAATATCAATGCCCCTTGGAAGAATGATGGATGTCGCAGTGGAATAAAAAGACAATGTTAATGCCCCTTGGAAGAGTGGTGGAGGGTAGTGTGGAATAAAAAGACAACACCAATGCCCCTTGGAAGAGCTGTGGAGTTCCGCGTGGTTTAACCAGATGGTTTTATTGCCCCTTGGAAGAGACGTGGAGGTCACAATAGATTATCAAGATGGTTTTAATGCCCCTTGGAAAAGTGGTGGAAGTCACAGTGGATTAAAAAGACAATATCAATGCCCCGTGGAAGAGCTGTGGTGTTCAGAGTGGTTTATCCAAACGGTTTTAATGCCCCTTGGAATAGATGAGGAAGTCACAGTAGCTTAACAGGACGGTTTTAATGCCTCTTGGAAGAGTGGTGGAGGTCGCAGTGGATTAAAAAGACAATATCAATGCCCCTTAGAATAGAGGTGGAAGTCGCAGTGGAATAAAAAGACAATATCAATACCCCTTGGAAGAGTGGTGGAGGATACAGTGGAATAAAAAGACAATACCAATGCCCCGTGGAACAGACATGGACGTTACAGTAGCTAAACAAGATGTTTTTAATGCACCTTGTGAGAGTGGTGGAAGTCGTAGTGGAATGAAAAGACAATATCAATGACCCTTTAAAGAGTGCTGTAGGTTACAGTGGAATAAAAAGACAATATCAATGCCTCTTGCAAGAGCTGTGGAGTTCAGAGTGGTTTAAACTGACGGTTTTAATGAACCTTGGAAGAGACGTGGAGGTCACAGTAGCTTAACTATATGGTTTTAATGCCCCTTGGAAGAGTGGTGGAGGTCGCAGTGGATTAAAAAGACAATATCAATGCCAATTGGTAGAGTGGTGAAGGTCCCAGTGGAATAAAAAGACAATATCAATGCCCCTTGGAAGAGTGGTGGAGGTTACAGTGGAATAAAAAGACAATATCAATGCCCCGTGAAAGAGACTTGGAGGTCACAGTAGCTTAACAAGATGGTTTTAATGCCCCTTGGAAGAGAAGAGGTAGTTGCAGTGGAATGAAAAGACAATATCAATGCCCCTTGGAAGAGTGGTGTAGGTTACATTGGAATAAAAAGACAATATCAATGCCCCTTGCAAGAGCTGTGGAGTTCAGAGTGGTTTAAATTGACGGTTTTAATGCCCAGTGGAATTGACGTGGAGGTCAAAGTAGCTTAACAACACGGTTTCAATGGCTCTTGGAAGAGTGGTGGAGGTCGCACATGATTAAAAAGACAATTTAAATGCCCCTTAGAAGAGTGGTGGAGGTCGCAGTGAAATAAAAAGACAATATCAATGCCCCTTGAAAGAGTAGTGGAGGTCACAGTGGAATAAAAAAACAATATCAATGCCCCTTGGAAGAGTGGTGAAGGTAAAAGTGGATTAAAAAGACAATATCAATGCTCCTTGGAAGAGCAGTGGAGTTCAGAGTAGTTAAACTAGGAGGTTTTAATGCCCACTGGAAGTGACGTGGAGGTCACAGTAGCTTAAAAAGACGTTTTTAATGCCCCTTGGAAAATAGGTGGAGGTCGCAGTGGATTAAAAAGACAATATCAATGCCCCTTGGAAGAGCTGTGGAGGTTACAGTGGAATAAAAAACAATATCAAAGCCCCTTGCAAGAGATGTGGAGTTGAGAGTGGTTTAAATTGACGGTTTCAATGCCCCTTGGAAGAGACGTGGAAGTCACAGTAGCTTAACAAAACTGTTTTAGTGCCCCTTGAAACAGTGGTGGAGGTCGCAGTGGATTAAAAAGACAATATCAAAGCCCCTTGGAAGAGTTGTGGATTTGGCAGTGGAATAAAAAGACAAGATCAAGGCCCCTTGGAAGAGTGGTGGAGTTTACAGAGGAATGAAAAGACAATATCAATGCCCCGTGAAAGATAGGTGGATGTCACAGTAGCTTAACAAGACGGTTTTAATCTCCCTTGGAAGAGAGGTGAAAGTCGCAGTGGATTAAAAAGAAAATATCAATGCCCCTTGGAAGAGTGCTGGAGGTTACAGTTTAATAAAAAACAGTATCAAAGACCCTTGCAAGAGCTGTCGAGTTGAGAGTGGTTTAAATTGATGGTTTTAATGCTCCTTGGAAGAGATGTGGAGGTCACAGTAGATTAACAAGACTGTTTTAATGCCCCTTGGAAGAGTGGTGGAGGTCAAAGTGGATTAAAAAGACAATGTCAATGCTCCTTGAAGGAGTGGTTGAAGTCTCAGTGGAATAAAAAGACAATATCAATGCACCTTGGAAGAGTGTTGGAGGTTCCAGTGGAATAAAAAGACAATATCAATGCCCTGTGGAAGAGACATGGAGGTCACAGTAGCTTAACAAGATGGTTTTAATGCCCCTTGGAAGAGTGGTGGAGGTCGCAGTGGAATAAAAAGACAATATCAATGCCCCTTGGAATAGTGATGGAGGTTACAGTGAAATAAAAAGACAATATCAATGCCCCGTGGAAGAGATGTGGAGGTCACAATAGCTTAACAAGACTTTTTTAATGCACCTTGGAAGAGTGGTGGAGGTCGCAGTGGATTAAAAAAACAATATCAGTGAGCCTTGGAAGAGTGGTGGAGGTAGCAGTGGAATAAAAAGACATTATCAATGTCCCTTGGAAGAGTGGTGGAGGTCGCAGTGGAATAAAAAAACAATATAAATGTCCCTTGGACGAGTGGTGGAGTTTACAGTGGAATAAAAAGGCAATTTCATTGCCCCGTGGAAGAGACGTGGAGGTCACAGTAGCTTAACAAGACGGTTTTAATGCCTCTTGGAGGACTGGTGGAGGTCGCAGTGGAATAAAAAGACAATAATAATGCCCCTTGGAAGAGCTGTTGAGTTCAGAGTGGTATAACCAGACGGTTTTAACTCTCTTTGGAAGTGACGTGGAGGTCACATTAACTTAACAAGACGGTTTTAATGCCCCTTGAAAGAGTGGTGGAGGTCACAGTGGATTAAAAAGACAATATCAATGCCCCTTGGAAGAGTGGTGGAGGTCGCAGTGGAATAAAAAGACAATATCAATGCCCCGTGGAAGGTATGTGGAGGTCACAGTAGCTTCACAAGACGGTTTTAATGCCCCTTGGAAGAGACTTGGAGGTCACAGTAGCTTAACAAGACGGTTTTAATGCCCCTTGGAAGAGTGGTGGAGTTTGCAATGGAATGAAAAGACAATATCAATGCCCCGTGGCAGGGACGTGGAGGTCACAATAGCATAACAAGACGGTTTTAATGCCCCTTGGAAGAGTGGTGGAGGTCGCAGTGGATAAATAAGACAATATCAAAGCCACTTGGAAGAGTGGTGGAGGTCGCAGTGGAAAACAGAGACAATATCAATGCCCCTTGGAAGAGTGGTGGAGGTTACAGTGGAATAAAAAGACAATAATAATGCCCCTTGGAAGAGCTGTTGAGTTCAGAGTGGTATAACCAGACGGTTTTAACTCTCCTTGGAAGTGACGTGGAGGTCACATTAACTTAACAAGACGGCTTTAATGCTTCTTGGAAGAGTGGTAGAGGTCGCAGTGGAATAAAAAAACAATATCAATGCCCCTTGGAAGATTGGTGGAGGTCGCAGTGGAATAAAAAGACAATATCAATGCCCCGTGGAAGAGATGTGGAGGTCACTGTAGCTTAACAATAAGGCTTTAATGCCCCTTGGAAGAGTGGTGGAGGTCACGTAGCTAAACAAGACGGTTTTATTGCTTCTTGGAAGAGAGATGGAAGTCGCAGTGGATTAAAAAAACAAAATCAATGCCCCTTGGAAGAGAGGTGGAGGTTACAGTGAAATAAAAAGTCAATATCAATGCCTCTTGCAACAGCTGTGGAGTTCAGAGTGGTTTAAATTGACGGTTTTAATGTCCCTTGGAAGAGACGTGGAGGTCACAGTAGCTTAACAAGACGGTTTTAATGCCCCTTGGAAGAGTGTGGAGGTTATAGTCGAATAAAAGGACAATATCAATGCCTCTTGGAAGAGCTGTGGATTTCAGAGTGGTTTAACCAGACGGTTTTAATGCCCCTCGGAAGAGACGTGGAGGTCACAGTAGCTTATCAAGAATGTTTTAATGCCCTTTGGATGATTGGTGGAGGTCGCAGTGGATTAAAAAGACAATATCAATGCCCCTTAGAAGAGTGGTGGAGGTCGCAGTGGAATAAAAAGACAATATCAATTCCACTTGGAAGAGATGTGGAGGTCGCAGTAGAATAAAAGACAATATAAATGCCTCGTGGAAGAGACTTGGAGGTCACAGTAGCTTAACAAGATGGTTTTAATGCCCCTTGGAAGAGAGGTGGAGGTCGCAGTGGAATAAAAAGACAATATCAATGCCCCTTGGAAGAGTGGTGGAGGTTACAGTGGAATAAAAAGACAATATCAATGACCCTTGGAAGAGTGGTGGAGGTCGCAGTGCAATAAAAAGACAATATTAATGCCCCTTGGAAGAGTGGTGGAGGTCGCAGTAAAATAAAAAGACAATATCAATGCCCCTTGGAAGAGTGGTGGAGGTTACAGTAGAATAAAAAGACAATATCAATGCCCCTTGGAAGAGTGGTGGAGGTCGCAGTGGAATAAAAAGACAATATCAATGCCCCGAGGAAGGGACGCGAAGTTCACAGTAGCTTAACAAGATGGTTTTAATGCCCCTTGGAAGATTGGTGGAGGTTGCAGGGGATTAAAAAGACAATAACCATGCCCATTGGATGAGTGGTGGAGGTCGCAGTAGAGTAAAAAGACAAAATCAATGCCCCTTGGAAGAGTGGTGGAGGTTACAGTGGAATAAAAAGACAATATCAATGCCCCTTGGAAGAGCTGTGGAGTTTGCAATGGAATGAAAAGACAATATCAATGCCCCGTGGAAGGGACGTGGAGGTCACAGTAGCATAACAAGACGGTTTTAATGTCCCTTGGAAGAGTGGTGGAGGTCGCAGTGGATAAAAAAGACAATATCAAAGCCCCTTGGAAGAGTGGTGGAGGTCGCAGTGGAAAACAGAGACAATATCAATGCCCCTTGGAAGAGTGGTGGAGGTTACAGTGGAATAAAAAGACAATAATAATGCCCCTTGGAAGAGCTGTTGAGTTCAGAGTGGTATAACCAGACGGTTTTAACTCTCCTTGGAAGTGACGTGGAGGTCACATTAACGTAACAAGACGGTTTTAATGCCCCTTGGAAGAGTGGTGGAGGTCGCAGTGGAATAAAAAAACAATATCAATGCCCCTTGGAAGATTGGTGGAGGTCGCAGTGGAATAAAAAGACAATATCAATGCCCCGTGTTAGAGATGTGGAGGTCACTGTAGCTTAACAATATGGCTTTAATGCCCCTTGGAAGAGTGGTGGAGGTCGCAGTGGAATAAAAAGACAATGCCAATGCCCCTTGAAAGAGTGGTGGAGGTTAGAGTGGAATAAAAAGACAATACAAATGCCCATTGGAAGAGCTGTGGAGTTCAGAGTGGTTTAACCAGATGGTTTTAATGCCCCTTGGAAGAGAAGTCGACGTCACAGTAGCATAACAAGATGGATTTAATGCCCCTTGGAAGAGTGGTGGAGTTCGCAGTGGATTAAAAAGACATTATCTTTGCCCCTTGGAAGAGTGGTGGAGGTCGCAGTGGAATAAAAAGACAATATCAATGCCCTGAGGAAGAGACGCGGAGGTCACAGTAGCTTAACAAGATGGTTTTAATGCCCCTTGGAAGATTGGTGGAGGTTGCAGGGGATTAAAAAGACAATAGCAATGCCCATTGGATGAGTGGTGGAGGTCGCAGTAGAGTAAAAAGACAAAATCAATGCCCCTTGGAAGAGTGGTGGAGGTTACAGTGGAATAAAAAGACAATATCAATGCCCCTTGGAAGAGCTGTGGAGTTTGCAATGGAATGAAAAGACAATATCAATGCCCCGTGGAAGGGACGTGGAGGTCACAGTAGCATAACAAGACGGTTTTAATGCCCCTTGGAAAAGTGGTGGAGGTCGCAGTGGATAAAAAAGACAATATCTAAGCCCCTTGGAAGAGTGGTGGAGGTGGCAGTGGAAAACAGAGACAATATCAATGCCCCTTGGAAGAGTGGTGGAGGTTACAGTCGAATAAAAAGACAATATCAATGGCTCTTGGAAGAGCTGTGGAGTACAGAGTGGTTTAACCAGACGCTTTAATGCCCCTTGGAAGAGACGTGGAGGTCACAGTGGATTAAAAAGACAATATCAATGCCCCTTGGAAGAGTGGTGGAGGTCGCAGTGGATTAAAAATACAATATCAATGCCACTTGGAAGAGTGGTGGAGGTCACAGAGGAATAAAAAGACAATATCAATGCCCCGTGGAAGGGACGTGGAGGTCACAGTAGCTTTACAAGACGGTTTTAATGCCCCTTGGAAGAGAGGTGGAGGTCGCAGTTGAATAAAAAGACAATATCAATGCCCCTTGGAAGAGTGGTGGAGGTCACAGTGGAATAAAAAGAGAATATCAATGCCGCCTGGAAGAGTGGTGGATATTACAGTCGAAGAAAAAGACAATATCAATGCCTCTTGTAAGAGCTGTGTAGTTCAGAGTGTTTAACCAGACGGTTTTAATGCCGGTTGGATGAGAAGAGGAGGTCACAGTAGCTTAACAAGACAGTTTTATTGCCCCTTGGAAGAGTGGTGGAGATCGTTGTGGATTTAAAAGACAATATCAATGCCCCTTAGAAGAGTGGTGGCGGTTGCAGTGGAATAAAAAGACAATATCAATGCCCCCTGGAAGATTGGTGGAGGTTACAGTGGATTAAAAAGACAATATCAATGCCCCTTGGAAGAGTGGTGGAGTTTACAGTGGAATAAAAAGACAATGTCAATGCCCCTTGGAACAGTGGTGGAGGTTACAGTGTGTAGTGCCGGCGTCCCTGCCCTCTGCTAGGCAGGGACGCTGCTCCCCTCACCGCTCTGCCCCGTGCCCGGCGTCCCTCTCCCACTCTGCTGTCAGCGCGCGCTCCTTCCCGGCGTCCTCCTCCCGCTCTGCTCTCAGCGCGCGCTCCTTCCCGGCCCCTGTGCTTAGGGCGCGCGCGCGCGCGCTCCCCTCCTCTTAAAGGGGCCGCACGCGCCGTCCTAAGGAGTCCCCGGCCAATGGCCGGAGGACTTCATCATATATAAGGCACCTCCTCCAAAATGGAGGTGCCCGAGCAATGTTGTTTGCACATGTGTCTCACCTGTGCTTCAGTCCTCAGGTCCCGTTGCCAGTTACCTGCCAGTTACCTGTCAGATTCCTGCCTGATTACTTGCTACCTGACTGCTAGTTTGAGGTCCGACGGTCTGCCTTACTACTCCTGTCAGTCTGTCTAAGGACCAGCCTGCCCGCTCACCTGGGAGCGCACCTCAGCTACCTGCCTGCTTGCCTGAGGTCCGACGGTCTGCCTTACAACTCCGGTCAGTCTGTCTATGGACCAGCTTGCCCGCTCACCTGGGAGCGCTTCTCCGTTACCTGCCTGCTTGCCTACCCGGAGGCTCCGCTGTCACGTGCTGTGACCACCAGCTATTCCAGAGACTCTTGCCCGCTCACCTGGGAGCGCTTCTCCGCTACCTGCCTGCTTGCCTGCCCGGAGGCTCCGCTGTCACGTGCTGTGACCACCAGCTATTCCTGAGACTCTTGCCCGCTCACCTGGGAGCGCTTCTCCGTTACCTGCCTGCTTGCCTACCTGGAGGCTCCGCCGTCACGTGCTGTGACCACCTGCTATTCCAGAGACTCTCGCTTGCTCACCTGGGAGCACACATTCTTCATCTGCCTTGCTAGCCTACCTGGAGGTTCAGCCATCACAGGTCGTACCTACCCTTTATCCAGAGACTGCCCCGATCACTTGCCGTGTCCTCCTGCCCGTACACCCAGAGACTGTCCTGGTCACCTCCTGTGACTACCTGCCTGGTCGCCACCCGCTCCCTTACAAGGACCGCCCCCTTGTATTGTAGCCCAGAGGTTCCGCCTCCCAGACCCGTTACAGTTTGCTCGGGCCATGGAACCCGGTGGCACCCAAGCTCCCTCGCTCTCGGACCTGTGTCATGAACTGTCCCGTCAAAGGTCCCAACAGGAGTCCATCCTGGGTCACCTGCGGAATGTCAATACTCGCCTGGACACTCTGACTACTCCACCGACAACCTCCGCCAGTGCCATGTCTCGCAATCCGGCAGCTCCGCTGCCCACTAATACCATGGTATCCTACCCCGGACCCCGGCTTTCTGCACCTCCTCGCTTCGGAGGCGACTCCGTCCAGGCTCGGGGCTTCATAAATCAGTGCACCCTGCACTTTGAACTATTGTCCCACCAGTTTAACTCCGACCGAGCCAAAATTGCATTCATCATGTCCCATCTCACCGGGGAGGCTCTGGCCTGGCTAAATCCTCTGTGGGAGAGAGGAGACCCCCTGGTGTCCAACTTGCCTGCTTTTCTCACGGCTTTCCGGAAAGTCTTCGACGAACCCGGACGGAAGACCTCATCCGCATCATCATTGCTACGCCTCCGTCAGGAAAGCCTCACCGTGGGCCAATATGCCATACGGTTCCGTACCCTTGCCTCGGAGCTGGCCTGGGATAACGACGCTCTGGTTTCCGTCTTCTGGGAGGGTCTGTCCGGCCGTATTAAAGATGAACTTGCCGGTCGGGACATTCCTACCACTCTCGATGACTTAATAACTCTTGCCACCCGGATTGACCTACGGTTCCAGGAGCGTGCCAGAGAGGTCACCCGTGAGAGGAGGTTACTATGTCTAGCTCCTACTTTTCAGAAACCCGTCACTCCTTCTGTCTCTAACCAGGTACACCCTCCTGAGCCTATGCAGGTCGACCAGACCAAGATGGTCAAGACCCGTCAGGACTTACGCCGTGCCGAGGGGACCTGCTTCTACTGTGGCAGTAAGGAGCACCGGATCCGTGCCTGCCCGGAGAGGTCGGGAAACGCCTGTGTCTAGGTTCGCTCAGAGAGGTCCACCTAGACAAGAATAAATCCTCTCCATCCCTGCTGTTGTCAGTTTCAATCGTCTACGAGGAGAACCGTTATTTCGAACTAGCCCAACTGGACTCTGGAGCAGCCGGGAATCTTATTTCACAGTCCCTGGTAGAGAAATACCGCATCCCCACCAAACCTCTGGCTGTACCCTTGTCTGTGGCTGCCGTGGATGGGGGGCTCTTACCACGCCCCATCCAACTCATCACCGAATCCATTACTCTGCAGGTGGGAATGCTGCATTCTGAAAGTATCTCCTTTCATGTTCTGCCTGGACTCTCTCACGCCCTCTTGCTAGGTCTGCCTTGGCTCCAGAAACATGCACCCGTGCTTGACTGGCAAACCGGAGAAGTCCTTCGCTGGGGACAAGACTGTCATAAGACCTGCCTGGTTCCCGTCCATTCCGTCCGTCCCTCTCCTACCCCAGCTAATCTACCTGGACTTCCGATTCCTTATTGGTCTTATGCTGATGTCTTTAATAAAAAGGAGGCAGAGACATTACCCCCTCATAGACCATACGACTGTCCCATCGACCTGTTACCCGGTACTACTCCTCCCCGTGGGCGTATTTATCCTTTATTCGCTGCTGAGACCCGGTCGATGTCCGAATATATTGAGGAGAATCTGGCCAGGGGATTCATCCGGAAATCTACCTCCCCGGCGGGAGCAGGCTTCTTTTTCGTCAAAAAGAAGGACGGCTCTCTCCGTCCCTGTATAGACTATAGAGGCCTAAACCAGATCACGGTGAAGAATAAGTACCCCCTTCCGCTCATTCCAGAATTATTTGATCGTCTGAGGGGGGCTAGAATCTTCACCAATCTAGACCTCCGTGGGGCGTACAACCTGGTTCGTATCCGTCAGGGGGATGAATGGAAGACGGCATTCAACACCCGGGACGGCCACTATGAATACCTGGTAATGCCCTTTGGTCTCTGTAACGCTCCTGCCGTCTTTCAAGAGTTGGTCAATGACATCTTCCGGGACCTTCTCTACTCCTGCGTAGTGGTGTACCTGGACGACATCTTGGTCTTCTCTCCGGATCTCCAGACTCACCGGAGGGACGTTCGTCAGGTCCTGCTCAGGCTCAGGCAGAATCACCTCTTCGCTAAATACGAGAAGTGCCTCTTTGAGCAGACCTCGCTTCCGTTTTTGGGCTACATTATTTCTCAGACCGGCCTACGAATGGATCCAGAGAAACTGTCTGCCATCGAGAAATGGCCCCGACCGGAGGGGTTGAAGGCCATTCAGCGGTTCCTGGGCTTCGCCAACTACTACCGCCTCTTCATACCACACTTCTCTTCCCGGACTGCCCCAATTTCCGCGCTCACCCGTAAGGGTACTAATCCCAAAGAGTGGCCGCCCGAAGCAGAAGAAGCCTTTCTTTCCTTAAAACAGGCCTTCTCTTCCGCCCCGGTGCTGCATCGCCCGGACGGCAACAAGCAGTTCTTCCTGGAAGTGGACGCCTCCTCCTCTGGAGCTGGAGCGGTACTTACTCAAAAATCTTCTTCCGGGAGGATGGTAACTTGCGGCTTCTTCTCTAAACTCTTCTCCTCCTCAGAGCGCAATTATTCCATAGGAGATCGAGAGTTATTGGCCATCAAACTGGCATTGGAGGAGTGGCGTTACCTGCTTGAGGGGGCTCTTCACCCGGTAATAATTTACACTGACCACAAGAACTTGGCTTACCTCCAGCATGCCCAGAGACTTAACCCGCGCCAAGCCCGGTGGTCCTTGTTTTTTGCTCGTTTTGATTTTGTCCTTCATTTTCGCCCGGCTGACAAAAACGTCAAGGCGGACGCCTTGTCTCGATCCTTTCTGGTATCTGATCTCGAGGAATATCCGAAACACATCATCGATCCCGCCAGAGTAATGCAGGTGGCTCCCGTGAGTCTAAATCGTCTCCCTCCCGGAAAGACGTTCGTATCAGTACCTGATCGGGAGAAGATCCTTCACTGGGGTCACTCGTCTAAACTGGCTGGCCACGCTGGTCAGAAGAAGACCCTCCAGCTTATTTCCCGGCACTACTGGTGGCCTACCCTGCACAAGGATGTAATAGACTTTGTTTCTGCCTGTGTGTCCTGCGCCCGCAACAAGGTTCCGAGACATCTGCCAGCCGGTCGCCTCCTTCCGCTCCCAGTACCTGCTGCCCCCTGGCAGCATATTGCAATGGACTTCATAACTGACCTCCCACTCTCTGCCGGTTGTACGGTCATTTGGGTGGTCGCTGACCGCTTCTCCAAGATGGCTCATTTCGTTCCCCTGCCAGGCCTCCCGTCTGCACCCGAGCTAGCTAGAGACTTTATTCGTCACATCTTCCGTCTTCATGGCCTGCCCCTCCACATCGTGTCGGATCGTGGGGTACAGTTCACCTCACGCTTCTGGAGAGCCACTTGTAAACTACTAGACGTCACCCTGGACTTCTCTTCCGCTTACCACCCACAGTCCAATGGTCAAGTGGAGCGGATCAATCAGAACCTGACCAGTTACCTCCGGCACTTCGTTAATGCCCACCATTCTGACTGGCTGGATCTCCTACCATGGGCCGAGTTCTCTTACAATAATCACGAGAGCGAATCCTCCTCCAAATCCCCGTTTTTTGTAGTCTTTGGTCAGCATCCTCGGATTCCTTTTCCTGTCTCCACCTCGGTGGACAACCCGGCTGCGGAATCTCTCGTTAGCAAATTTTCCTCCATTTGGGAGAGTACCCGATCCGCACTCCTTCAGTCGTCCGAACGGATGAAAAGACACGCTGACAAAAAACGCCTGGATCCTCCTCAATTTCATCCAGGAGATAAGGTCTGTCTCTCATCTAAATATGTTCGACTCAAGATACCTTCTTACAAGTTAGGTCCTCGGTTCATCGGACCTCTGGAGGTCACCAGTCAGATCAACCCGGTGGCCTATAAATTGAAACTCCCGGCCAACTTACGGATCCCTAACTCCTTCCATGTATCTCTCCTCAAACCTGTGGTACTTAACTCTTTTTCCCAGTCTACAGGTACGCCTCCTGCTCCGGTTTCTGCTGAGGACGAGTTTGAGGTAGAGAACATTCTTGCCACCAAAAGGGTAAGAGGAAAGACCTTTTTTCTGGTAGATTGGAAGGGGTTTGGTCCTGAGGAGAGAACGTGGGAGCCCGGGAGAACATCCATGCCCCTCTCATCCTAGCTAAATTTCTGTCTGGCCTAAAAAAGGGGGGGCCTAAAGGGGGGGGTACTGTAGTGCCGGCGTCCCTGCCCTCTGCTAGGCAGGGACGCTGCTCCCCTCACCGCTCTGCCCCGTGCCCGGCGTCCCTCTCCCGCTCTGCTGTCAGCGCGCGCTCCTTCCCGGCGTCCTCCTCCCGCTCTGCTCTCAGCGCGCGCTCCTTCCCGGCCCCAGTGCTTAGGGCGCGCGCGCGCGCGCTCCCCTCCTCTTAAAGGGGCCGCACGCGCCGTCCTAAGGAGTCCCCGGCCAATGGCCGGAGGACTTCATCATATATAAGGCACCTCCTCCAAAATGGAGGTGCCCGAGCAATGTTGTTTGCACCTGTGTCTCACCTGTGCTTCAGCCCTCAGGTCCCGTTGCCAGTTACCTGCCAGTTACCTGTCAGATTCCTGCCTGATTACTTGCTACCTGACTGCTAGTTTGAGGTCCGACGGTCTGCCTTACTACTCCTGTCAGTCTGTCTAAGGACCAGCCTGCCCGCTCACCTGGGAGCGCACCTCAGCTACCTGCCTGCTTGCCTGAGGTCCGACGGTCTGCCTTACAACTCCGGTCAGTCTGTCTATGGACCAGCTTGCCCGCTCACCTGGGAGCGCTTCTCCGTTACCTGCCTGCTTGCCTACCCGGAGGCTCCGCTGTCACGTGCTGTGACCACCAGCTATTCCAGAGTCTCTTGCCCGCTCACCTGGGAGCGCTTCTCCGCTACCTGCCTGCTTGCCTGCCCGGAGGCTCCGCTGTCACGTGCTGTGACCACCAGCTATTCCTGAGACTCTTGCCCGCTCACCTGGGAGCGCTTCTCCGTTACCTGCCTGCTTGCCTACCTGGAGGCTCCGCCGTCACGTGCTGTGACCACCTGCTATTCCAGAGACTCTCGCTTGCTCACCTGGGAGCACACATTCTTCATCTGCCTTGCTAGCCTACCTGGAGGTTCAGCCATCACAGGTCGTACCTACCCTTTATCCAGAGACTGCCCCGATCACTTGCCGTGTCCTCCTGCCCGTACACCCAGAGACTGTCCTGGTCACCTCCTGTGACTACCTGCCTGGTCGCCACCCGCTCCCTTACAAGGACCGCCCCCTTGTATTGTAGCCCAGAGGTTCCGCCTCCCAGACCCGTTACACAGTGGAATAAAAAGACATTGTCAATGCCCTTTGGTAGAGCTGTGGAGTTCAGAGTGGTTTAACCAGATGGTTTATTGCCGCTTGGAAGAGACGTTGATGTCACAGGAGATTAACAAGACGGTTTTAATGCCCCTTGGAAGAGACTTGGAGGTCACAGTGGATTAAAAAGACAATATCAATGCCCCTTGGAAGAGTGGTGGAGGTCGGAGTGGATTAAAAAGACAATATCAATGCCCCTTGGAAGAGTGGTGGAGGTCGCAGTGGAATAAAACGACAATATCAATGCCCCGTGGAAGGTATGTGGAGGTCACAGTAGCTTCACAAGACGGTTTTAATGCCCCTTGGAAGAGACTTGGAGGTTACAGTAGCTTAACAAGACGGTTTTAATGCCCCTTGGAAGAGTGGTGGAGTTTGCAATGGAATGAAAAGACAATATCAATGCCCCGTGGCAGGGACGTGGAGGTCACAATAGCATAACAAGACGGTTTTAATGCCCCTTGGAAGAGTGGTGGAGGTCGCAGTGGATAAAAAAGACAATATCAAAGCCACTTGGAAGAGTGGTGGAGGTCGCAGTGGAAAACAGAGACAATATCAATGCCCCTTGGAAGAGTGGTGGAGGTTACAGTGGAATAAAAAGACAATAATAATGCCCCTTGGAAGAGCTGTTGAGTTCAGAGTGGTATAACCAGACGGTTTTAACTCTCCTTGGAAGAGACGTGGAGGTCACATTAACTTAACAAGACGGTTTTAATGCCCCTTGGAAGAGTGGTGGAGGTCGCAGTGGAATAAAAAAACAATATCAATGCCCCTTGGAAGATTGGTGGAGGTCGCAGTGGAATAAAAAGACAATATCAATGCCCCGTGGAAGAGATGTGGAGGTCACTGTAACTTAACAATATGGCTTTAATGCCCCTTGGAAGAGTGGTGGAGGTCGCAGTGGAATAAAAAGACAATGTCAATGCCCCTTGAAAGAGTGGTGGAGGTTAGAGTGGAATAATAAGACAATAGAAATGCCCCTTGGAAGAGCTGTGGAGTTCAGAGTGGTTTAACTAGATGGTTTTAATGCCCCTTGGAAGAGAAGTCGACGTCACAGTAGCATAACAAGACGGTTTTAATGCCCCTTGGAAGAGTGGTGGAGTTCGCAGTGGATTAAAAAGACAATATCTATGCCCCTTGGAAGAGTGGTGGAGGTCGCAGTGGAATAAAAAGACAATATCAATGCCCCGAGGAAGGGACGCGGAGGTCACAGTAGCTTAACAAGATTGTTTTAATGCCCCTTGGAAGATTGGTGGAGGTTGCAGGGGATTAAAAAGACAATAACCATGCCCATTGGATGAGTGGTGGAGGTCGCAGTAGCTTAAAAAGACAAAATCAATGCCCCTTGGAAGAGTGGTGGAGGTTACAGTGGAATAAAAAGACAATATCAATGCCCCTTGGAAGAGCTGTGGAGTTTGCAATGGAATGAAAAGACAATATCAATGCCCCGTGGAAGGACGTGGAGGTCACAGTAGCATAACAAGACGGTTTTAATGCCCCTTGGAAGAGTGGTGGAGGTCGCAGTGGATAAAAAAGACAATATCAAAGCCCCTTGGAAGAGTGGTGGAGGTCGCAGTGGAAAACAGAGACAATATCAATGCCCCTTGGAAGAGTGGTGGAGGTTACAGTCGAATAAAAAGACAATATCAATGGCTCTTGGAAGAGCTGTGGAGTACAGAGTGGTTTAACCAGATGTTTTAATGCCCCTTGGAAGAGACGTGGAGGTCACAGTAGCTTATCAAGTCTGTTTTAATGCCCCTTGGAAAAGTGGTGGAGGTCGCAGTGGATTAAAAAGACAATATCAATGCCCCTTAGAAGAGTGTTGGAGGTCGCAGTGGAATAGAAAGACAATATCAATTTCCCTTGGAAGAGATGTGGATGTCGCAGTGGAATAAAAAGAAAATATCAATGCCCCTTGGAAGAGTGGTGGAGGTTACAGTGGAATAAAAAGACAATATCAATGACCCTTGGAAGAGTGGTGGAGGTCGCAGTGGAATAAAAAGACAATATTAATGCCCCTTGGAAGAGTGGTGGAGGTTACAGTGGAATGAAAAGACAATTTCAATGCCCCTTGGATGAGCTGTGGAGTTCACAGTGGTTTAACCAGAAGGTTTTAAGGCACCGTGGAATAGACGTGGAGGTCACGTAGCTAAACAAGACGGTTTTATTGCTTCTTGGAAGACATATGGAAGTCGCAGTGGATTAAAAAAACAAAATCAATGCCCCTTGGAAGAGAGGTGGAGGTTACAGTGAAATAAAAAGTCAATATCAATGCCTCTTGCAAGAGCTGTGGAGTTCAGAGTGGTTTAAATTGACGGTTTTAATGTCCCTTGGAAGAGACGTGGAGGTCACAGGAGCTTAACAAGACGGTTTTAATGCCCCTTGGAAGAGTGTGGAGGTTATAGTCGAATACAAGGACAATATCAATGCCTCTTGGAAGAGCTGTGGATTTCAGAGTGGTTTAACCAGACGGTTTTAATGCCCCTCGGAAGAGACGTGGAGGTCACAGTAGCTTATCAAAAATGTTTTAATGCCCTTTGGATGATTGGTGGAGGTCGCAGTGGATTAAAAAGACAATATCAATGCCCCTTAGAAGAGTGGTGGAGGTCGCAGTGGAATAAAAAGACAATATCAATTCCACTTGGAAGAGATGTGGAGGTCGCAGTAGAATAAAAAGACAATATAAATGCCTCGTGGAAGAGACTTGGAGGTCACAGTAGCTTAACAAGATGGTTTTAATGCCCCTTGGAAGAGAGGTGGAGGTCGCAGTGGAATAAAAAGACAATATCAATGCCCCTTGGAAGAGTGGTGGAGGTTACAGTGGAATAAAAAGACAATATCAATGACCCTTGGAAGAGTGGTGGAGGTCGCTGTGGAATAAAAATACAATATTAATGCCCCTTGGAAGAGTGGTGGAGGTCGCAGTAAAATAAGAAGACAATATCAATGCCCCTTGGAAGAGTGGTGGAGGTTACAGTAGAATAAAAAGACAATATCAATGCCCCTTGGAAGAGCTGTGGAGTTCACAGTGGTTTAACCAGAAGGTTTTAAGGCACCGTGGAAAAGACGTGGAGGTCACAGTAGCTAAACAAGACGGTTTTAATGCTTCTTGGAAGAGAGATGGAGGTCGCAGTGGATTAAAAAGACAAAATCAATGCCCCTTGGATGAGTGGTGGAGGTTGCAGTGGAATAAAAAGCCAATATCAATGAGTCTTGCAAGTGCTGAGGAGTTCAGAGTGGTCTAAATTAATAGTTTTAATGCCCCTTGGAAGAGACGTGGAGGTCACAGTAGCTTAACAATACGGTTTTATTGCACCTTGGAAGAGTGGTGGAGGTCGCAGTGGATTAAAAAGACATTATCGATGCCCCTTGGAAGAGTGGAGGAGGTCGCAGTGGAATAAAAAGAAAATATCAATGCCCCTTAGAAGAGTGGTGGAGGTTACAGTGGAAAAAAAAGACAGTATCAATGTTCCGTGGAAGAGGGGTGAAGGTCGCAGTGGAATAAAAAGACAATATCAATGCCCCTTGGAAGAGTGGTGGAGGTCGCACTGGAATAAAAAGACAATATCAATGCCCCGTGGAAGGGACGTGGAGGTCACAGTAGCTTAACAAGACGGTTTTAATGCCCCTTGGAAGAGTGGTGGAGGTTACAGTGGAATAAAAAGACAATATCAATGCCTCTTGCAAGAGCTGTGGAGTTCACAGTGGTTTAAATTGACGGTTTTAATGCCCCTTGGAAGATACGTGGAGGTCACAGTAGCTTAACAAGACTGTTTTAATGCCCCTTGGAAGAGTGGTGGAGGTCGCTGTGGATTAAAAAGACATTATCGATGCCCCTTGGAAGAGAGGTGGAGGTCGCAGTGGAATAAAAAGAAAATATCAATGCCCTTTAGAAGAGTAGTGAAGGTTACAGTGGAAAAAAAAAGACAATATCAATGTTCCTTGGAAGAGGGGTGAAGGTCGCAGTGGATTAAAAAGACAATATCAATGTCCATTGGAAGAGTGGTGGAGGTCGCAGTGGATTAAAAAGACAATATCAATGCCCCTTGGAAGAGTGGTGGAGGTCGCAGTGGAATAAAAAGACAATATCAATACCCGTGGAAGGGACGTGGAGGTCACAGTAGCTTAACAAGATGGTTTTAATGCCCCTTGGAAGAGTGGTGGAGGTCGCACTGGATTAAAAAGACTATCAAATCCACTTGGAAGAGTGGTGGAGTTCGCAGGGGAAAAAAAAGACAATATCAATGCCCCTTGGAAGAGTGGTGGAGGTTACAGTTGAATAAAAAGACAATATCAATGCCTCTTGGAAGAGCTGTGGAGTTCAGAGTGGTTTAACCATGCGGTTTTAATGCCCCTTGGAAGAGACGTGGAGGTCATAGAAGCTTATTAAGACTGTTTTAAAGCCCCTTGGAGGAGTGGTAGAGGTCGCAGTGGATTAAAAAGACAATATCAATGCCTCTTGGAAGAGTGGTGGAGGTTACAGTGGAATAAAAAGACAATATCAATGCCCCTTGGAAGAGTGGTGGAGGTTACAGTGGAATAAAAAGACAATATCAATGTCCCTTGGAAGAATAGTGGAGGTTACAGTGGAAAAAAAAGACAATAACAATGCCCCTTGGAAGAGTGGTGGAGGTTCCAATTAAATAAAAAGACAATATCAATGCCCCTTGGAAGAGACGTGGAGGTCACAGTGGAATAAAAAGACAATATTAATGCCCCTTGGAAGAGTGGTGGAGGTCGCAGTAAAATAAAAAGACAATATCAATGCCCCTTGGAAGAGTGGTGGAGGTTAGAGTGGAAGAAAAAGACAATATCAATGCCCATTGGAAGAGCTGTGGAGTTCACAGTAGTTTAACCACAAAGTTTTAATGCACCGTGGAATAGACGTGGAGGTCACAGTAGCATAACAAGACGGTTTCAATGCTTCTTGGAAGAGTGATGGAGGTCGCAGTGGATTAAAAAGATAATATCAATGCCCTTTGGAAGAGTGGTGGAGGTTACAGTGGAATAGAAAGACAATATCAATGCCCTGTGTAAGAAACTTGGAGGTCACAGTAGCTTAACAAGGCGGTTTTAATGCCCCTTGGAAGAGTCGTGGACGTCGCAGAGGAATAAAAAGACAATATCAATGCATTTGGAAGAGTGCAGAAGGTTACAGTGGAATAAAAAGACATTGTAAATGCCCCTTGGAAGAGCTGTGGAGCTCAGAGCTGTTTAACCAGACGGTTTTAATGCCCCTTGGAAGAGACTTGGAGGTCACAGTAGCTTAACAAGATGGTTTTAATGCCCCTTGGAAGAGTGGTGGAGGTCACAGTGGAATAAAATTACAATATAAATGCCCCTTGAAAGAGTGGTGGAAGTTACAGTGAAATAAAAAGACAATATCAATGCCCGTTGGAAGAGCTGTGGAGTACAGAGTGGATTAACCAAACGGTTTTAGTGCCCCTTGGAAGAGACGTGGAGGTCACAGTAGGTTAACAAGACAGTTTTATTGCCCCTTGGAAGAGTGGTGAAGGTCGCAGTGGATTAAAAAGACAAGATCAATGAACCTTGGAAGAGTGGTGGAGGTCGCAGTGGAATAAAAAGACAATATCAATGCCCCTAGGAAGAGTGGTGGAGGTTACAGTGGAATAAAAAGACAATATCAATGCCTCTTGGAAGAGTGGTGGAGGTTACAGTGGAATAAAAAGACAATATCAATGCCCCGTGGAAGAGACGTGGACATCACAGTAGCTTAACAAGACGGTTTAAATGCCCCTTGGCAGAGTGGTGGAGGTCGCAGTGGAATAAAAAGACAATAACAATGCCCTGTGGTAGAGACGTGGAGGTCACAGTTGCTTAACAAGACGGTTTTAATGCCCCTTAGAACAGTGGTGGAGGTTACAGAGGAATAAAAGACAATATCAATGCCCTTTGGAAGAGTGGCGGAGGTCGCAGTGGAATAAAAAGACAATATCAATGCCCCTTGGAAGAGTGGTGGAGGTCGCAGTGGAATAACCTCACTGGTGCATGCTCTGCATAACTTCTCTACTTGCTGTGTCTGCTGTAATCTAATGCTCTGCTTTGCTGATTCACCTCACTGGTACATGCTCTGTGTAACCTCTCTGCTTTATCTGTCCCACTCCATTCAATACCCACATATGTCTGTCCCTTCCCCACTATAGATCTTATCTGACTTTTAGAGGTGCTAAACTGCAGAGACTAGAGTCCTAGCTCTGTGTTTGATCACCCAGCCATCTCCTGGTGAGACGACCAGCTGCTAAATTAGCCATATGCAGCTCCCACAATGCCCTTCACCTGATAGTTTAATGTGCCCTATATATTTAGAAGCTCTGTAAGGGGTGCACTTGTGCTGGGGTGTGCACACGTCTTCTTGTGCAAAGTGGCTTCGGAGATAAGTGGCAGTTATTTCAGAGGCAGTTAGTCAGGGCAGGAGTCAGGTAACCAACACTTTGAGCACTTACTTTCTTTTAACTATGTTTCTGTTAGCTCTCACTTTTTCCTCTATAGTCCTCCACTTTCTAGTAACGCCTCAAATCCCTACACCTAGTAAGAAACTCTTCATCTCTCCCTCCATCCTCCTCATTCATCTCACCTCCTCCTCCAAATTTTTCCTAAACATTCAATCCTGGATCTCCAAACACAGACAGCCACCTCATGCTCTCACTTGCTCCCACCTGCTAACACTTTCTCTGCTCCTCCTCACTGCTGGAGATATCTCTCCAAATCCTGGTCCTCCTCGCCGTATCCCCACAGTTACTTCTTCCTCCTATCCACGACCTTCCACAAACTGTCGCAACCCTTCTAACCTCATACCCATCCAACCAATCCCCACTCCCTTAGTTGATCTAACAGGAGCTCTATGGAACGCTCGCTCTGTCTGCAACAAACTTTCCTTCATCAACGATCTTTTCATTACAAACAAACTTTCCTTCCTCACCATCACTGAAACCTGGCTCACCCCCTCTGACACAGCCTACCCAGCTGCACTTTCATATGGCGGATTCCACCTTTCCCACACCCCCCGCCCCAACAGCAAACATGGCGGAGGAATAGGTTTTCTCCTATCAGAATACTGCGCTTTCACCCAAATCCCACTGCCACCCTCCATTACACTCCCCTCTTTTGAGGTGCACTGTGTGTGCATCTATTCCCCCTCCAACCTCCAAGTGGCTGTCTTTTACCGACCCCCAGGGCAAGTCACCACCTTCTTAGACCACTTCACCACCTGGCTGCTTCACTTCCTCTCCACTGACATCACCACTATCATAATGGATGACTTCAACATCCCCATTAACACTTCCCACTCGTCTGTCTCTAAGTTCCTATCTCTCACTTCCTCCTTCGGACTCACTCAATGGTCTTCCACACCCACCCAGAAAGATGGGAACACACTGGACCTCATCTTCACCCGCCTCTGTTCCCTATCTAACCTCTCTAACTCACCTCTCCCTCTCTCTGATCACAGCCTACTTACATTCTCTTCTCTCTCCTCCCCGGGGCAACAATCCCCACTCCACAAACTTGCATACCCTCGCAGAAATCTCAAACACCTTGACTTACACTCACTCTCTGAATCCCTCCTCCCTCTTACAGACATAAATTCCTTACACGATGCAGACGTTGCTGCTGCTTCATATAACACCACAATTGCTGCAGCTCTAGACTCGATCGCCCCTCTCACACACACCACATCTCGCACATTCAACAGGCAACCCTGGCACACTAAACTTACTAAAGAACTGCGCCGGGCCTCCAGGGTTGCGGAGCGGAGATGGAAAAGGTCTCACTCCATCGAGCACTTCATCGCATTCAAGCAATCCCTCACTAATTTAAAGTCCGCACTCACTACAGCAAAACAAACCTACTTCTCATCTCTCATATCCTCCCTATCTCACAACCCTAAACAGCTATTTAACGCATTCAACTCTCTCCTTCATCCCCCAGCACCTCCTCCCTCTTCTCTCATCTCAGCCGATGACTTTGCCTCATTCTTCAAACAGAAGATTGACACCATCAGACAAAACTTTTGCCTAAAGTCCACACAACCCCTCCTCATATCTATTCAACCCTCCTCCTCCAAACCCCACTTCTCCACCATTACAGAAGGTCAAGTCTCCTCTTTACTCTCAAGATCACACCTCACCACCTGCGAACTTGACCCAATCCCATCCCACCTCATCACTAACCTTACCACAATCTTCATCCCAACCCTAACCCACCTCTTCAATCTGTCACTAACAATCGGTGTCTTCCACTCATGTTTCAAACATGCCGCAATCACACCCATCCTCAAAAAGCACTCCCTTGACCCTTCCTCTCTGACTAGCTACCACCCCATATCACTCCTCCCTTTTGCCACAAAACTTCTAGAACAACATGTCCACCTTGAACTGTCCTCCCACCTCTCCTCCTGCTCCCTCTTCGAACGCCTGCAATCTGGCTTCCGACCGCATCACTCGACTGAAACTGCCCTGACCAAAGTCACCAACGACCTACTAAATGCCAAATCCAAGCGACACTACTCCATCCTCCTCCTTCTGGACCTGTCATCTGCCTTTGACACAGTGGACCATTCCCTCTTACTCCAGATTCTCTCATCTCTTGGCATCACGGACTTGGCTCTATCTTTGATCTCCTCATACTTAACCGAGAGGACATTCAGCGTCTCCCACTCACGCACCACCTCCTCATCTCGCCCCCTATCTGTCGGTGTCCCCCAAGGTTCAGTTCTAGGACCTCTGCTCTTCTCCATCTACACCTTTGGCCTGGGACAGCTCATAGAGTCTCACGGTTTTCAGTATCACCTCTATGCTGACGACACACAGATCTACCTCTCTGGACCCGATATCTCCTCCCTACTAACGAAAATCCCACAATGTCTGTCCGTCATGTCATCCTTCTTCTCTGACAGATTTCTAAAACTCAACATGGATAAAACAGAGTTCATCATCTTTCCACCCTCTCATTCGCATCCCCCATCTGACCTAGCCATCAGCGTCAATAGCTGTTCACTCTCCCCAGTCCCACAAGCTCGCTGCCTTAGAGTAACCCTGGACTCTGATCTCTCCTTCAAGCCACATATCCAAGCCCTTTCCACTTCCTGCCGACACCAACTCAAAAACAACTCCCAGATCCGT
Source organism: Phyllobates terribilis (assembly GCF_046119375.1). Lineage (NCBI taxonomy): Eukaryota > Metazoa > Chordata > Amphibia > Anura > Dendrobatidae > Phyllobates > Phyllobates terribilis. The sequence continues at coordinate 2,962,889 of NW_027362953.1, read as the reverse complement.
GCATTCCTCAGCAAAGACTCTGCAAAAACACTAGTGCATGCCCTCATCATATCCCGCCTCGACTACTGCAACCTCCTGCTCCGTGGCCTCCCTTACAACACTCTTGCACCTCTCCAATCTATCCTAAACTCTGCTGCTTGACTAATTCACCTGTCCCCCCGCTGTTGCCCGGCCTCTCCTCTCTGTCAATCTCTTCACTGGCTCCCCATTGCCCAGAGAATCCAGATCAAAACTCTAACCATGGCATACGAAGCCATCCACAACCTGTCTCCCCCATACATCTGTGACCTAGTCTTCCGGTACTTACCTGCACGCAACCTTCAATCCTCTCAAGATCTCCTTCTCTACTCCCCTCTTATCTCCTCCTCCCACAATCGTATACAAGATTTCTCCCATGCATGCCCCCTACTCTGGAACTCTCTACCCCAACATATCAGACTCTCGCCGACCGTGGAAACCTTCAAAAGAAACCTGAAGACCCACCTCTTCCGACAAGCCTACAACCTGCAGTAACCACCGCTGCACGACCAGCTCTACCCTCACTTAATGTATCCTCACCCATCCCTTCTAGAATGTGAGCCCTCGCGGGCAGGGTCCTCGCTCCTCCTGTACCAGTCGCTAACTCTTTTTGTTAAGATTATGTAAATGCTTTTCTTATGTATATCCCTATCACGTGTAAAGCGCCATGGAATAAATGGCGCTATAATAATAAATAATAATAATAATAATAAGACAATATCAATTCCCATAGGAAAAGTGGTGGAGGTTACAGTGGAATAAAAAGACAATATCAATGCCCCTTTGATGATCTGTGGAATTCAGAGTGGTTTAGCCAGATGGTTTTAATGCCCCTTGGAAGAGACGTGGAGGTCACAGTAGCTTAATAAGATGTTTTTAATGCCTCTTGGAAGAGTGGTGGAGGTCGCAGTGATTTAAAAAGACAATATCACTGCCCCTTAGAAGAGTGGTGGAGGTTACATTGAAATAAAAAGACAATATCAATGCCCCGTGGAATAGACATGGAGTTTACAGCAGCTTAACAAGACAGTTTTAATGCCCCTTGGAAGAGTGGTGGAGGTTAGAGTGGAATAAAAAGACAATACCAATGCCTGTTGGAAGAGCTGTGGAGTTCAGAGTGGTATAACCAGATGGTTTTATTGCCCCTTGGAAGAGACGTGGAGGTCACAGTAGATTAACAAGACGGTTTTAATGACCCTTGGAAAAGTGGTGGAGGTCACAGTGGATTAAAAAGACAATATCAATGCCCCGTTGAAGACACGTGGAGGTCACAGTAGCTTCACAAGACAGTTTTAATGCCCCTTGGAAGAGTGGTGGAGGTTGCAGTGGAATAAAAAGACAATATCAATGCCCATTGAAAGAGTGGTGGAGGTTACAGTGAAATAAAAAGGCAATATTAATGACTCTTGAAAGAGCTATGGAGTTCAGGGTGGTTTAACCAGATGGTTTTAATGCCCCTTAGAAGAGTGGTGGAGGTCGCAGTGCATTAAAAAGACAATATCAATACCTCTTGGAAGAATGGTGGAGGTTACAGTGGAAGAAAAAGACAATATCAATGCCCCTTGGATGAGCTGTGGAGTTCAGAGTTGTTTAACCAGACGGTTTTAATGCCCCTTGGAGGAGATTTGGAGGTCACAGTAGCTTAAAAAGACTGTTTTAATGCCTCTTGGAAGAGTGGTGGAGGTCGCAGTGGATTAAAAAGACAATATCAATGCCACTTAGAAAAGAGGTGGAAGTCTCAGTGGAATAAAAAGACAATATCAATACCCTTTGGAAGAGTGGTGGAGGATAGAGTGGAATAAAAAGACAATATCAATGCCCCGAGGAAGAGTGGTGGAGGTTACAGTGGAATAAAAAGACAACATCAATGCCCTGTGTAAGAAACTTGGAGGTCACAGTAGCTTAACAAGACGGTTTTAATGCCCCTTGGAAGAGTCGTGGACATCGCAGATGAATAAAAAGACAATATCAATGCACATGGAAGAGTACAGAAGGTTACAATGGAATAAAAAGACATTGTCAATGGCCCTTGCAAGAGCTGTGGAGCTCAGAGTCGTTTAACCAGACGGTTTTAATGCCCCTTGGAAGAGACTTGGAGGTCACAGTAGCTTAACAAGATGGTTTTAATGCCCATTGGAAGAGTGGTGGAGGTCGCAATGGAATAAAAAGACAATATAAATGCCCCGTGGAAGGGACGTGGAGGTCACAATAGCATAACAAGACGGTTTTAATGCCCATTGGAAGAGTGGTGGAAGTCGCAGTGGAATAAATAGACAATATTAATGCCCCTTGGAAGAGTGGTGGAGGTTACAGTGGAATAAAAAGACAATATCAATGCCCTTTGGAAGAGTGGTGGAGGATAGAGTGGAATAAAAAGACAATATCAATGCCCCGAGAAAGAGTGGTGGAGGTTACAGTGGAATAAAAAGACAACATCAATGCCCTGTGTAAGAAACTTGGAGGTCACAGTAGCTTAACAAGACGGTTTTAATGCCCCTTGGAAGAGTCGTGGACATCGCAGATGAATAAAAAGACAATATCAATGCACATGGAAGAGTACAGAAGGTTACAATGGAATAAAAAGACATTGTCAATGGCCCTTGCAAGAGCTGTGGAGCTCAGAGTCGTTTAACCAGACGGTTTTAATGCCCCTTGGAAGAGACTTGGAGGTCACAGTAGCTTAACAAGATGGTTTTAATGCCCATTGGAAGAGTGGTGGAGGTCGCAATGGAATAAAAAGACAATATCAATGCCCCGTGGAAGGGACGTGGAGGTCACAATAGCATAACAAGACGGTTTTAATGCCCATTGGAAGAGTGGTGGAAGTCGCAGTGGAATAAAAAGACAATATTAATGTCCCTTGGAAGAGTGGTGGAGGTTACAGTGGAATAAAAAGACAATATCAATGCCTCTTGCAAGAGCTGTGGAGTTCAGAGAGGTTTAAATTGACGGATTTAATGCCCCTTGGAAGAGACGTGGAGGTCACAGTAGCGTAACAAGACGGTTTCAATGCTTCTTGGAAGAGTGATGGAGGTCGCATTGGATTAAAAAGACAATATCAATGCACTTGGAAGAGTGGTGGAGGTTATAGTGGAATAAAAAGACAATATCAATGCCCTGTGTAAGAAACTTGGAGGTCACAGTAGCTTAACAAGACGGTTTTAATGCCCATTGGAAGAGTGGTGGAGGTCGCAGTGGAATAAAAAGACAATATAAATGCCCCTTGGAAGAGTGGTGGAGGTCGCAGTGGAATAAAAAGACAATATCAATGCCCCTTGGAAGAGTGGTGGAGGTTACAATGGAATAAAAAGACAATATCAATGCCTCTTGGAAGAGTGGTGGAGGTTACAGCGGAATAAAAAGACAACATCAATGCCCCGTGGAAGAGACGTGGACATCACAGTAGCTTAACAAGACTGTTTTAATGCCCCTTGGCAGAGTGGTGGAAGTCGCAGTGGAATAAAAAGACAACAACAATGCCCTGTGGAAGAGACGTGGAGGTCACAGTAGCTTAACAAGACGATTTTAATGCCCCTTAGAACAGTGGTGGAGGTTACAGTGGAATAAAGAACAATATCAATGCCCTTTGGAAGAGAGGCGGAGGTCGCAGTGGAATAAATAGACAATATCAATGCCCCTTGGAAGAGTGGTGGAGGTCGCAGTGGATTAACCTCACTGGTACATGCTCTGCATACCTTCTATGCTTGCTGCGTCAGCTGTAATCTAATGCTCTGCTTTGCTGATTCACCTCACTGGTACATGCTCTGCATAACTTCTCTGCTTTATCTGTCCCACTCCATTCAATACCCACATATGTCTGTCCCTTCCCCACTATAGATCTTATCTGATTTTTAGAGGTGCTAAATTGCAGTGACTAGAGTCCTAGCTCTGTGTTTGATCACCCAGCCATCTCCTGGTGAGACGACCAGCTGCTAATTTAGCCATACGCAGCTCCGACAATGCCCTTCACCTGATAGTTTAATGTGCCCTATATATTTAGAAGCTCTGTAAGGGGTGCACTCGTGCTGGGGTGTGCACGCGTCTTCTTGTGCAAAGTGGCTTCGGAGATAAGTGGCAGTTATTTCAGAGGCAGTTAGTCAGGGCAGGAGTCAGGTAACCAACACTTTGACCACTTATTCTCTTTTAACTATGTTTCTGTTAGCTTTCACTTTTTCCTCTATAGTCCTCCACTTTCTAGTAACTCCTCAAATCCCTACACCTAGTAAGAAACTCTTCATCTCTCCCTCCATCCTCCCCATTCATCTCACCTCCTCCTCCAAATTATTCCTAAACATTCAATCCTGGATCTCCAAACACAGACAGCCACCTCATGCTCTCTCTTGCTCCCACCTGCTAACACTTTCTCTGCTCATCCTCACTGCTGGAGATCTCTCTCCAAGTCCTGGTCCTCCTCGCCATATCCCCGCAGTTACTTCTTCCTCCTATCCACGACCTTCCACAAACTGTCACAACCCTTCTAACCTCATACCCATCCAACCATTCCCCACTCCCTTAGTTGATCTAACAGGAGCTCTATGGAACACTCGCTCTGTCTGCAACAAACTTTCCTTCATCCACGATCTTTTCATTACAAACAAACTTTCCTTCCTCGCCATCACTGAACCCTGGCTCACCCCCTCTGACACAGCCTCCCCAGCTGCACTTTCATATGGCGGATTCCACCTTTCCCACACCCCCCGCCCCAATTGCAAACATGGAGGAGGCGTAGGTTTTCTCCTATCAGAACACTGCGCTTTCACCCAAATCCCACTGCCACCCTCCATTACACTCCCCTCTTTTGAGGTGCATTGTGTGCGCATCTTTTCCTCCTCCAACCTCCAACTGGCTGTCGTTTACCCACACCCAGGGTAAGCCACCACCTTCTTAGACCACTTCACCACCTGGCTGCTTCACTTCCTCTCCACTGACATCCCCACTATCATAATGGGTGACTTCAACATCCCCATTAACACTTCCCACTCGTCTGTCTCTAAGTTCCTATCTCTCCCTTCCTCCTTCGGACTCACTCAATGGTCTTCCACACCCACCCACAAAGATGGCCACACACTGGACCTCATCTTCAGGCGCCTCTGTTCCCTATCTAACCTCTCTAACTCACCTCTCCCTCTCTCTGATCACAGCCTACTTACATTCTCTTCGCTCTCCTCCCCGAGGCCACAATCCCCACTCAACAAACTTGCATACCCTCGCAGAAATCTCAAACACCTTGACTTACACTCACTCTCTGAATCCCTCCTCCCTCTTAAATTCCTTACACGATGCAGACCTTGATGCTGCTTCATATAACACCACAATAGCTGCAGCTGTAGACTCGATCGCCCCTCTCACACACACATCTCGCACATTCAACAGGCAACCCTGGCACACTAAACTTACTAAATAACTGCGCCGGGCCTCCAGGGTTGCGGAGCGGAGATGGAAAAGGTCTCACTCCATCGAGCACTTCATCGCATTCAAGCAATTCCTCACTAATTTAAAGTCCGCACTCACTACAGCAAAACAAACCTACTTCTCATCTCTCATATCCTCTCTATCTCACAACCCTAAACAGCTATTTAACACTTTCAACTCTCTCCTCCGTCCCCCAGCACCTCCTCCCTCTTCTCTCATCTCAGCCGACGACTTTGCCTCATTCTTCAAACAGAAGATTGACACCATCAGACAAAACTTTTGCCTAAAGTCCACACAACCCCTCCTCATATCTATTCAACCCTCCTCCTCCAAACCCCACTTCTCCACCATTACAGAAGGTCAAGTCTCCTCTTTTCTCTCCAAATCACACCTCACCACCTGCAAACTTGACCCAATCCCATCCCACCTCATCACTAACCTTACCACACTCTTCATCCCAACCCTAACCCACCTCTTCAATCTGTCACTAACAACCGGTGTCTTACCCTCATGTTTCAAACATGCCGCAATCACACCCATCCTCAAAAAGCCCTCCCTTGACCCTTCCTCTCTGACTAGCTACCGCCCCATATCACTCCTCCCCTTTGCCTCAAAACTACTAGAACAACATGTCCACCTTGAACTGTCCTCCCACCTCTCCTCCTGCTCCCTCTTCGACTGCCTGCAATCTGGCTTCCGACCGCATCACTCGACTGAAACTGCCCTGACCAAAGTCACAAACGACTTACTAAATGCCAAATCCAAGCGACACTACTCCATCCTCCTCCTTCTGGACCTGTCATCTGCCTTTGACACAGTGGACCATTCCCTCTTACTCCAGATTCTCTCGTCTCTTGGCATCACGGACTTGGCTCTATCTTGGATCTCCTCATACTTAACAGACGGGACATTCAGCGTCTCCCACTCACGCACTACCTCCTCATCTCGCCCCCTATCTGTCGGTGTCCCCCAAGGTTCAGTTCTAGGACCTCTGCTCTTCTCCATCTACACCTTTGGCCTGGGACAGCTCAGAGAGTCTCACGGTTTTCAGTATCACCTCTATGCTGACAACACACAGATCTACCTCTCTGGACCCGATATCTCCTCCCTACTAACCAAAATCAAAAAATATCTGTCCGCCATGTCATCCTTCTTCTCTGACAGATTTCTAAAACTCAGCATGGATAAAACAGAGTTCATCATCTTTCCACCCTCTCAATCACATCCCCCATCTGACCTAGCCATCAACGTCAATGGCTGTTCACTCTCCCCATTCCCACAAACTCGCTGCCTTGGAGTAACCCTGGACTCTGATCTCTCCTTCAAGCCACATATCCAAGCCCTTTCCACTTCCTGCCGACTCCAACTCAAAAACATCTCCCAGATCCGTGCATTCCTCAGCAAAGACTCTGCAAATTCACTAGTGCATGCCCTCATCATATCCCGCCTCGACTACTGCAACCTCCTGCTCCGTGGCCTCCCTTACAACACTCTTGCGCCTGTCCAATCTATCCTAAACTCTGCTGCTCGACTAATTCACCTGTCCCCCCGCTATTCCCCGGCCTCTCCTCTCTGTCAATCTCTTCACTGGCTTCCCATTGCCCAGAGAATCCAGTTCAAAACTCTAACCATGGCATACAAAGCCATCCACAACCTGTCTCCCCCATACATCTGTGACCTAGTCTCCCGGTACTTACCTGCACGCTACCTCCGATCCTCACAAGATCTCCTTCTCTACTCCCCTCTTATCTCCTCCTCCCACAATCGTATACAAGATTTCTCCCGTGCATCCCCCCTACTCTGGAACTCTCTACCCCAACACATCAGACTCTCGCCGACCGTGGAAACCTTCAAAAGAAACCTGAAGACCCACCTCTTTCGACAAGCCTACAACCTGCAGTAACCACCGCTGCACGACCAGCTCAACCCTCACCTAATGTATCCTCACCCATCCCATCAAGAATGTGAGCACTCGCGGGCAGGGTCCTCGCTCTCCCTGTACCAGTCACTGACATGGAATAAATGGAGCTAGAAAAATAAATAATAATAATAATAATAATAAAAAGACAATATCAATTCCAATAGGAAAAGTGGTGGAGGTTACAGTGGCATAAAAAGACAATATCAATGCCCCTTTGATGAGCTGTGGAATTCAGAGTGGTTTAACCAGACGGTTTTAATGCCCCTTGGAAGAGACGTGGAGGTCATAGTAGCTTAATAAGATGTTTTTAATGCCTCTTGGAAGAGTGGTGGAGGTCGCAGTGGTTTAAAAAGACAATATCACTGCCCCTTAGAAGAGTGATGGAGGTTACATTGGAATAAAAAGACAATATCAATACCCCGTGGACAAGACATGGAGGTTACAGCAGCTTTACAAGACAGTTTTAATGCCCCTTGGAAGAGTGGTGGAGGTTAGAGTGGAATAAAAAGACAATACCAATGCCCCTTGGAAGAGCTGTGGAGTTCAGAGTGGTTTAACCAGACAGTTTTAATACCCATTCGAATTGACGTGGAGGTCACAGTAGCTTAAAAAGACGTTTTTAATGCCCCTTGGAAAAGTGGTGGAGGTCGCAGAGGATTAAAAAGATAATATCAATGCCCCTTGGAAGAGTGGTGGAGGTGGCATTGGAATAAAAAGACAATATCAATGCCCCTTGGAAGAATGATGGAGGTCGCAGTGGAATAAAAAGACAATGTCAATGCCCCTTGGAATAGTGGTGGAGGTTAGAGTGGAATAAAAAGACAATACCAATGCCACTTGGAAGAGCTGTGGAGTTCAGAGTGGTTTAACAAGATGGTTTTATTGCCCCTTGGAAGAGACGTGGAGGTCACAGTAGATTAACAAGACGGTTTTAATGCCCCTTGGAATAGTGGTGGAGGTCACAATGGATTAAAAAGACAATATCAATACCCCATGGAAGACACGTGGAGGTCACAGTAGCTTAAAAAGATAGCTTTAATGCCCCTTGGAAGAGTGGTGGAGGTCGCAGTGGAATAAAAAGACAATATTCATGCCCCTTGAAAGAGTGGTGGAGGTTACAGTGAAATAAAAAGACAATATCAATGCCTCTCGAAAGAGCTATGGAGTTCAGAGTGGTTTAACAAGATGGTTTTAATGCCCCTTGGAAGAGTGGTGAAGGTCACATTGCATTAAAAAGACAATATCAAAACCCCTTGGAAGAATTGTGGAGGTTACAGTGGAATAAAAAGACAATATCAATGCCCCTTGGAAGAGCTGTGGATTTCAGAGTGGTTTAACCAGACGGTTTTAATGACCCTTGGAAGAGATGTGGAGGTCACAGTAGCTTAACAAGACTGTTTTAATGCCTCTTGGAAGAGTGTTGGAGGTCGCAGTGGATTAAAAAGACAATATCAATGCCCCTTAGAAGAGAGGTGAAAGTCGCAGTGGAATAAAAAGACAATATCAATACCCCTTGGAAGAGTGGTGGAGGATGCAGTGGAATATGAAGACAATATTAATGCCCCGTGGAATAGACATGGACGTTACAGTAGCTAAACAAGATGTTTTTAATGCACCTTGGGAGAGTGGTGGAAGTCGTAGTGGAATAAAAAGACAATATCAATGCCCCTTGAAAGAGTGCTCTAGGTTACAGTGGAGTAAAAAGACAATATCAATGCCTCTTGCAAGAGCTGTGGAGTTCAGAGTGGTTTTAATTGACGGTTTTAATGCACCTTGAAAGAGACGTGGAGGTCACAGTAGCTTAACAAGAAGGTTTTAATGCCCCTTGGAAGAGTGGTGGAGGTCGCAGTGGATTAAAAAGACAATATCAATGCCACTTGGAAGAGTGGTGAAGGTCCCAGTGGAATAAAAAGACAATATCAATGACCCTTGGAAGAGTGGTGGAGGTTACAGTGGAATAAAAAGACAATATCAATGCCCCGTGAAAGAGACGTGGAGGTCACAGTAGCTTAACAAGACGGTTTTAATACCCTTGGAAGAGAGGTGGAAGTTGCAGTGGAATAAAAAGACAATATCAATGCCCCTTGGAAGAGTGCTGGAGGTTACATTGGAATAAAAAGACAATATCAATGCCCCTTGCAAGAGCTGTGGAGTTCAGAGTGGTTTAAATTGACTGTTTTAAAGCCCCGTGGAATTGACGTGGAGGTCAAAGTAGCTTAACAACACGGTTTTAATGGCCCTTGGAAGAGTGGTGGAGGTCGCAGTAGATTAAAAAGACAATATCAATGCCCCTTAGAAGAGTGGTGGAGGTCGCAGTGGAATAAAAAACAATATCAATGCCCCTTGGAAGAGTAGTGGAGGTCGCAGTGGAATAAAAAAACAATATCAATGCCCCTTGGAAGAGTGGTGGAGGTAACAGTGGATTAAAAAGACATTATCAATGCCCCTTGGAAGAGCAGTGGAGATCACAGTAGCTAAACCACACGGTTTTAATGCCCATTGGAAGGAAAGTGGAGGTCACAGTAGCTTAAAAACACGTTTTTAATGCCCCTTGGAAAAGTGGTGGAGGTCGCAGTGGATTAAAAAGACAATATCAATGCCCCTTGGAAGAATAATGAAGGTCGCAGTGGAATAAAAAGACAATGTCAATGCCCCTTGAGAGAGTGGTGGAGGTTAGAGTGGAATAAAAAGACAATTTAAGTGCTCCTTGGAAGAGCTGTGGAGTTCAGAGTGGTTTAAATTTATGGTTTTAATGCCCCTTGGAAGAGACGTGGAGGTCACAGTGGATTAAAAAGACAATATCAATGCCCCTTGGAAGAGTGGTGGAGGTCGCAGTTGATTAAAAAGACAATATCAATGCCCCTTAGAAGAGTGGTGGAGGTCGCAGTGGAATAAAAAGACAATATCAATGCCCCTTGGAAGCGTAGTGGAGGTCGCATTGTAATAAAAAAACAATATCAATGCCCCTTGGAAGAGTGGTGGAGGTAACAGTGGATTAAAAAGACAATATCAATGCCCATTGGAAGAGCAGTGAAGTTCACAGTAGTTAAACCAAACAGTTTTAATGCCCATTGGAAGTGACGTGGAGGTAACAGTAGCTTAACAAGACGGTTTTAATGTCCCTTGGAAGAGAGGTGGAAGTTGCAGTGGAATAAAAAAACAATATCAATGCCCCTTGCAAGAGCTGTGGAGTTCAGAGTGGTTTAAATTGATGGATTTAATGCCCCTTGGAAGGGAAGTGGAGGTGACAGTAGCTTAACAAGACGGTTTTAATGCCCCTTGGAAGAGTGGTGGAGGTCGCAGTGGATTAAAAAGACAATATGCATCCCCCTTGGAAGAGTGGTGGAGGTCGCAGTGGAATAAAAAGACAATATCAATGCCCCTTGGAAGAGTGATGGAGGTTACAGTGGAATAAAAAGACAATATCAATGCCCCTTGGAACAGTGGTGGAGGTTACAGTTAAATAAAAAGACAAAATCAATACCCAGTGGAAGAGATGTGGAGGTCACAATAGCTCAACAAGATGGTTTTAATGCCCCTTGGAAGAGTGGTGGAGGTCGCAGAGGATTAAAAAGACAATATGAATGCCCCTTGGAAGAGTGGTGGAGGTCGCAGTGGAATAAAAAGACAATATCAATGCCCCTTGGAAGAGTGGTGGAGGTTACAGTTGAATAAAAAGACAATATCAATGCCCCTTGGAAGAGTGATGGAGGTTACAGTGGAATAAAAAGACAATATCAATGCCCCTTGGAACAGTGGTGGAGGTTACAGTTAAATAAAAAGACAAAATCAATACCCAGTGGAAGAGATGTAGGGGTCACAATAGCTTAACAAGATGGTTTTAATGCCCCTTGGAAGAGTGGTGGAGGACGCAGTGGATTAAAAAGACAATATCAATGGGCCTTGGAAGAGTGGTGGAAATCGCAGTGGAATAAAAAGACAATATCAATGCCCCTTGGACGAGTGGTGGAGGTTACAGTGGAATAAAAAGACAATTTCAATGCCCCGTGGAAGAGATGTGGAGGTCACAGTAGCTTAACAATACAGTTTTAATGCCTCTTGGAGGACTGTTGGAGGTCGCAGTGGAATAAAAAGACAATATCAATGCCCCTTGGAAGAGTGGTGGAGGTTACAGTGGAATAAAAAGACAATAATAATGCCCCTTGGAAGAGCTGTGGAGTTCAGAGTGTAATAACCTGACGGTTTTAACGCTCCTTGGAAGAGACGTGGAGGTCACAGTAACTTAACAAGACGGTTTTAATGCCACTTGGAAGAGTGGTGGAGGTTACAGTTGAATAAAAAGACAATATCAATGCCCCTTGGAAGAGTGGTGGAGGTCGCAGTGGAATAAAAAAACAATATCAATGCCCCTTGGAAGAATGGTGGAGGTTACAGTGGAATAAAAAGACAATATCAATGTCCCATGGAAGAGATGTGGAGGTCATTGTATCTTAACCATATGGTTTTAATGCCCCTTGGAAGAGTGGTGGAGGTCGCAGTGGAATAAAAAGACAATGTCAATGCCCCTTGGAAGAGTGGTGGAGGTTAGAGTGGAATAAAAAGACAATACAAATGCCCCTTGGAAGACCTGTGGAGTTCAGAGTGGTTTAACCAGATGGTTTTAATGCCCCTTGGAAGAGTGGTGAATTCACAGTGGATTAAAAAGACAATATCAATGCCCCTTGGAAGAATATGGAGGTCGCAGTGGAATGAAAAGACAATATCAATGCCCCGTGGAAGGGACGTAGAGGTCACAGTAGCTTAACAAGACGGTTTTAATGCCCCTTGGAAGAGTGGTGGAGGTTGCAGTGGATTTAAAAGACAATATTAATGCCCCGTGGAAGGGACGTGGAGGTCACAGTAGCTTAACAAGGCGGTTTTAAGGCCCCTTAGAAGAGTGGTGGAGGTTGCAGGGGATTAAAAAGTCAATAACAATGCCCATTGGAAGAGTGGTGGAGGTCGCAGTGGAAAAAAAAGACAAAATCAATGCCCCTTGGAAGAGTGGTGGATGTTACAGTGGAATAAAAAGACAATATCAATGCCCCTTGGAAGAGCTGTGGAGTTCAGAGTGGTTTAACCAGACGGTTTTAATCCCCGTTGGAAGAGACGTGGAGGTCACAGTAGCTTAACAAGACAGCTTTAATGCCCCTTGGAAGAGTGGTGGAGGTCACAGTGGATTAAAAAGACAAAATCAATGCCCCTTAGAAGAGAGGTGGAAGTCGCAGTGGCATAAAGAGACAATGTCAATGCCACTTGGAAGAGTGGTGGAGGTTACAGTGGAATAAAAAGACAATATCACTGCCCGGTAGAATAGACATGGACGTGACAGTAGCTTAACAAGACGGCTTTAATGCCCCTTGGAAGAGTCGTGGAGGTTGCAGTGGATTAAAAAGACAATAGCAATGCACATTGGAAGAGTGGTAGAGGTCGCAGTGGAATAAAAAAACATAATCAATGCCCCTTGGATGAGTGGTGGAATGTACAGAGGAATAAAAAGACAATATCAATGCCCCATAGAAGAGTTGTGGAAGTCACTGTAGCTTAACAAGATGGTCTTAATGCCCCTTGGAAGAGTGGTGGAGGTCACAGTGGAATAAATAGACAATGTCAATGCCCCTTGGAAGAGTGATGGAGGTTAGAGTGGAATAAAAAGACAATACCAGTGCTCCTTGGAAGAGCTGTGTGTTAGAACCTTGCTCTTAGGTTTTTTTTCCTTTGCTGGTCACATGACCTTGTTGGACTATTTAATCCTGCTCCGCCCTTCTGGCTTTGCTGGACTTCATTGTATATCTACTTTCTAGCTAGCCTGTGCTCTGTGTCTTGCTCTGTTAGTTTGCTTGGTCTACGGACCTCTATGTTCTATATATTTTGTTTGTTCGTCTGTCTGCTACTATTTCTGTTAGGAGGTGTCCCATATTCCTCCCAGTCCTTAGTACTTGTAGGGATTCCTTCCCCACATCTATAGGTCTCCGTACAGACTAGCTTAGGACTTTTGCAGGTCTGATCGCAGGATCAGGTCCCCTGCTACATCGTAGGGATTCAGCTGAGTACTATCGTAGGGACAGATCTCCTCTCTTTCCTTAGCTCTGGTAGCAGAACATAACAGTAAGTCCAGCCTGCAAATTCTCTAAGGAAAGATTTTTCTGTTCCATTATGGTGTCGGTTCAGGATTTGGCTCATCGCCTGCAGGGACTCTCTCTGGAGGTGGCCGAGCTCCGTCAGCACGTGAGTAACTGTCCTGGAGCACACTTCTTGGAGCCTAAGGTATGTTTGCCGGATTTATTTTTTGGTGATCACCGAGAATTTTTTTCATTTAAAAATGCTTGCTTATTGTATTTTCGTTTGAGACCCAAGTCCTCTGGGGATGAATCCCAGCGCGTAGGGTTCATAATGTCACTTTTGCGCAAAGAGCCTCAGGAGTGGGTCTTTTCTTTGCAACCTAGTGATACATGCTTCAGATCAGTGGATAGTTTTTTTTCTGCTTTGGGCCTATTATATGATGATCCTGACCGTGTCGCATCAGCTGAGACTGAGTTGAGACGTTTAAAACAAGGATCAGGTAATGTGGAAAAATATTGTACTCATTTCCGTCGGTGGTCTACTCAAACAGGGTGGAACGATTCTGCTCTGAAAAGTCTATTTCTTGCTGGGCTCAGTGAAAGTGTTAAAGACCTGCTAATTGCTTATCCTACACCTGAAGATTTGCAACAGGCTATGCAATTAGCTATACGGGTGGATAGAAGACTGCGTGCAAGGGTTAATGAGAGCAAATCCTCTGCTACGTCAGTTTCTGGTTATGAGAATGTGTGTACTAACAGTGGTGAACCGATGGAGATTGGATCGGTGGCACCTCGCTCTCAAGAAAAAGATCGTCGATTTTCTGAAGGCTTGTGTTTCTATTGCGGAAAATCTGGTCATTTGATTAAAGGCTGTGAGCTTCGTATGAAGAAAGAAAAAAAAATGGTCAGTCACGCCCGTATTGCCTGTTTAAATTCCAAGGGTATATTTTTAGCTGCTTCCACGATTGCTCAGAAAAAATTAATGGAATTTCGGGTGTTTGTTGATTGCGGGTCTACTCTGAATGTAATTCATGGGGGATTCGTGGAAAGACTCAATTTAAAACCTGAACCTTTATCATCCCCCATTTCTGTGGTTTCTGTGGATGGTTCCCCTTTGAAGAATATTACTCTCAAGGTCAGTGAATTTCCTCTCACTATTAATGGTGTTCACCATGAGAAATTGGATTTGGTAGTGTTGAATAACTTGCCTTCTCCAGTAATATTGGGATTGCCCTGGTTAAAATTTCCCAATCCTGTACTGGATTGGTCTACCAGTGAAATTAAATCCTGGAGCCATAAATGTTATGACAAGTGTTGTAACGGGCTTATTGCAGCTTTGGATAGGGGAGAATTGCCTGTTCCTATTCAGGATTTTTGGAGAGTTTTTTCTGAGAAGGAATCGCAGGTTTTGCCTCCCCATAGAGACTATGATTGTTCTATTGAATTTGTCCCTGGAGCGACTCTTCCTAAAAGTCGTTTATTTAACCTTACTATTCCTGAGAGGAAGGCTTTGGAGGAATACATACAGACAAGTTTGGCCGCCGGTCACATTAGGCCCTCTAAGTCTCCTGTGGCGGTTGGATTTTTTTTTGTAAAAAAAAAGGACGGCGGTTTACGTCCTTGTCTGGATTTTCGTGAGATTAACAAAATTACTGTACGCAATCCTTACCCACTGCCATTGATTCCTGATCTGTTTAACCAGTTAATGGGGGCCAAGTGGTTCTCTAAAATTGACCTTAAGGGGGCATACAATCTGTTGCGCATGAAGGAGGGTGACGAATGGAAGACTGCTTTTAACACTCCTGTGGGTCATTTTGAGAATTTGGTTATGCCTTTTGGTCTTACCAATGCTCCTGCATTTTTTCAGAATCTTATTAATGACATCCTTAGGCCTTTGATCGGCAAAAATGTGGTTGTGTATTTGGATGACATTTTGATTTATTCGCCGGATCTGGAGTCTCATTGGCGGAGCGTACGTGAGGTATTGCAGTTGTTAATGGACAATTCGCTTTTTGCTAAGCTGGAGAAATGTGAGTTCGCTGTACAGAGAATTAGTTTTTTAGGTTACATTATCTCCAGCGAAGGTTTTGAGATGGACCCGGTTAAAGTTCAAGCTGTACAGGAATGGCCTAGGCCTATTGGTTTGAAATCGATACAGAGGTTTTTAGGTTTCGCCAATTATTACAGAAAATTCATAAAAAATTTTTCTAGTATTGTCAAACCTCTGACCGATCTCACCAGGAAAGGTGCTGATGCGGTTCAGTGGTCTTCTGAGGCCATTGAAGCTTTTGTGTATCTCAAGGAGAGGTTCACCTCTGCTCCCATCCTTATGCAGCCTGATGTGACTAAGCCGTTTTTGGTTGAGGTTGATGCTTCCTCTGTGGGGGTTGGAGCAGTATTGTCTCAGGATAACGGGGATGGTTTACATCCCTGTGCCTTTTTTTCAAAAAAATTTTCGGAGGCTGAACTGAATTACGATATTGGTAATCGGGAATTATTGGCTATTAAACTCGCATTTGAACACTGGCGCCACTTCTTGGAAGGTGCGGAATTTCCCGTTCAGGTTCTTACGGATCATAAAAATCTGATATATCTTGATGCTGCCAAGCGCCTGAATGCCCGTCAGGCTAGGTGGGCACTGTTTTTCTCGCGGTTTAATTTCTCCGTTACTTACATCCCTGGTACTAAGAATGTTAAGGCGGATGCCTTGTCTCGCAGTTTTTCTCCCATAGTCGGTGCTGAGAAAGAGGAGAACATTTTACAAGAAGGTTTTGTGATAGCTGCTTTAGACTCCGTTTTGGAAGATGAGATTCTTAAAGCACAGGAGAATGCCCCATCTAACACTCCTCATGGGAGGTTGTTTGTGCCTGGGACCTTTAGGAGAGATTTGTTTGTTGAGTGTCACGAATCTCGGTTGGCAGGTCATCCCGGAATCTCTGAGACCAAGAGACTGGTGGGTCGCAGTTTTTGGTGGCCTGGATGGCAGAAGGAAGTCATTAAGTGGGTGCGCCAATGTACTATATGTGCTAGATCTAAGTCCTCACATACTCCTGCTGCGGGGTTACTTTGTCCTTTGGAGGTCCCTAGTGCTCCTTGGACACATTTGGCTATGGACTTTATAACTGACCTTCCCCCCTCTGAGGGTTTTACTGTCATCTGGGTGGTCGTGGACCGTTTTAGGAAGATGTGTCACTTGGTTCCCTTCGTCAAACTGCCCTGCGCTAAAACTCTCGCTAAGGCCTTTGTCAAGGAAATTGTCAGACTTCATGGCGTTCCTACTGACATTGTTTCTGATAGGGGTCCTCAGTTCGTGGCTCGTTTTTGGCGTGCCTTTTGTGACAGGTTGGGAATTCATTTGTCGTTCTCGTCCGGATATCATCCTGAATCTAATGGCCAGACAGAAAGGAAAAACCAGGATGTTGAGCAGTTCTTGCGTTGTTTTGTGGCAGACAATCAAGAGGGGTGGTCTGAGTTTCTGCCACTTGCTGAATTTGCTCTGAACAATCATACATCTTCTTCTGCTGGTTGTTCGCCTTTTTTTTGTTGTTCTGGGAGACATCCGTCGTTTGGGTCGTTCTCCAAGTTGGGATCTGCCGTGCCTGAGGAGGAGAATTTTTCCGGTGATTTGGAGAGAGTTTGGACGGATGTGCGTGGTAATCTTCAGGAGGCCAACAGAAAATCTAAGGACTACTTTGATAGGAAACGTCAGGAGGTTTTGTTCGCTGTTGGTGACATGGTTTGGTTGTCCTCTAGGAATCTGCGGTTGAGGATTCCTTCTAAGAAATTGGGTCCCAAGTTTGTAGGGCCCTTTAAGGTGCTTCAGGTTGTCAACCAATCTGCTGTTAGGTTGGAGGTTCCTACCTCCTGGAGAATTAATCCGGTATTTCATGTCTCTCTGTTAAAAAAAGCTGTTGTGTCGGATGGTGACGCCTCTGCCCCTGTTCCTCCGGTGGTGGAGGACGGGGAATATGAAATTTCTCGCATCCTTAACTCTAGACGGTATAGAGGTAGTTTGCAGTATCTTGTGGCCTGGAAAGGTTTTGGACCCGAGGATAACTCTTGGGTGAGGTCAGATGATGTTTCCGCGTCCAGACTTATCAGAGCGTTTCACAGGAGATTTCCTGATAAGCCTGGTCCTAGGGGATCCGGAGGATCCTCTTAGAAGGGGGGGTACTGTTAGAACCTTGCTCTTAGGTTTTTTTTCCTTTGCTGGTCACATGACCTTGTTGGCCTATTTAATCCTGCTCCGCCCTTCTGGCTTTGCTGGACTTCATTGTATATCTACTTTCTAGCTAGCCTGTGCTCTGTGTCTTGCTCTGTTAGTTTGCTTGGTCTACGGACCTCTATGTTCTATATATTTTGTTTGTTCGTCTGTCTGCTACTATTTCTGTTAGGAGGTGTCCCATATTCCTCCCAGTCCTTAGTACTTGTAGGGATTCCTTCCCCACATCTATAGGTCTCCGTACAGACTAGCTTAGGACTTTTGCAGGTCTGATCGCAGGATCAGGTCCCCTGCTACATCGTAGGGATTCAGCTGAGTACTATTGTAGGGACAGATCTCCTCTCTTTCCTTAGCTCTGGTAGCAGAACATAACACTATGGAGTACAGAGTGGTTTAAATTGATGGTTTTAATGCCCCTTGGAAGAGACGTGGAGGTCACAGTGGATTAAAAAGACAATATCAATGCTCCGTGGAAGGGACGTGGATGTCAGAGTAGCTTCACAAGACAGTTTTAATGCCCCTTGGAAGAGTGTTGGAGGTTGCAGTTGATTAAAAAGACAATATCAATGCCCCTTGGAAGAGTGGTGGATGATACAGTCGAAAAAAAAGACAATATCAGGGCCTCTTGTAAGAGCCGTGGAGTTCAGAGTGTTTAAACAGACGGTTTTAATGACCCTTGGAAGAGAGGAGGAGGTAGCAGTAGCTTAACAAGACTGTTTTAATGCTCCTTGGGAGAGTGGTGGAGATCATTGTGGATTTAAAAGACAATATCAATGTCCCTTAGAAGAGTGGTGGAGGTCGCAGTGGAATAAATAGACAATATCAATGCCCCTTGGAAGATTGGTGGAGGTTACAGTGGAATAAAAAGACAATATCAATGCCCCTTGGAAGAGTGGTGGAGGTTACAGTGGAATAAAAAGACAATATCAATGCCCTGTGTAAGAAACTTGAAGGTCACAGTAGTTTAATAAGACGGTTTTAATGCCCCTTGGAAGAGTCGTGGACGTCGCAGAGGAATAAAAAGACAATCTCAATGCACTTGGAAGAGTGCAGAAGGTTACAATGGAATAAAAAGACATTGTCAATGCCCCTTGGAAGAGCTGTGGAGCTCAGAGCGGTTTAACCAGACGGTTTTAATGCCCCTTGGAAGAGACTTGGAGGTCAAAGCAGCTTAACAAGACGGTTTTAATGCCCATTGTAAGAGTGGTGGAGGTCGCAGTGGATAAAAAAGACAATATCAAAGACCCTTGGAAGAGTGGTGGAGGTCGCAGTGAAAAACAGAGACAATATCAATGCCCCTTGGAAGAGTGGTGGAGGTTACAGTCGAATAAAAAGACAATATCAATGCCTATTGGAAGAGCTGTGGAGTACAGAGTGGTTTAACCAGACGGTTTAATGCACCTTGGAAGAGACGTGGAGGTCACAGTAGCTTATCAAGACTTTTTTAATGGTCCTTGGAAGAGTGGTGGAGGTCGCAGTGGATTAAAAAGACAATATCAATGCCCCTTAGAAGAGTGGTGCAGGTTACAGTGCAATAAAAACAATATCAAAGCCCCTTGCAAGAGCTGTGGAGTTGAGAGTGGATTAAATTGACGGTTTTAATGCCCCTTGGATTAGACGTGGAGGTCATATTAGATTAACAAGACTGTTTTACTGCCCCTTGGAAGTGTGGTGGAGGTCGCAGTGGATTAAAAAGACAATATCAATACCCCTTAGAAGAGAGGTGGAAGTCGCAGTGGAATAAAAAGACAATATCAATATCCCTTGGAAGAGTGGTGGAGGATACAGTGAAATAAAAAGACAATATCAATGCCCCTTGAAAGAGTGCTGTAGGTTACAGTGGAGTAAGAAGACAATATCAATGCCTCTTGCAAGAGCTGTGGAGTTCAGAGTGGTTATATTGATGGTTTTAATGCACCTTGGAAGGGACGTGGAGGTCACAATAGCTTAACAAAACGGTTTTAATGCCTCTTGGAAGAGAGGTGGAAGTTGCAGTGGAATAAAAAGACAATATCAATGCCCCTTGGAAGAGTGCTTGAGGTTACATTGGAATAAAAAGACAATATCACTGCCCCTTGCAAGAGCTGTGGAGTTCAGAGTCGTTTAAATTGACGGATTTAATGCCCCTTGGAAGGGACGTGGAGGTGACAGTAGCTTAACAAAACGGTTTTAATGCCCCTTGGAAGAGTGGTGGAGGTCGCAGTGGATTTAAAAGACAATATGAATGCCCCTTAGAAGAGTGGTGGAGGTCCCAGTGGAATAAAAAGACAATATAAATGCCCCTTGGAAGAGGGGTGGAGGTTACAGTTGAATAAAAAGACAATATCAATGACCCTTGGAAGAGTGATGGAGGTTACAGTGGAATAAAAAGACAATATCAATTCCCCTTCGAACAGTGGTGAAGGTTACAGTTAAATAAAAAGACAATATCAATGCCCCGTGGAAGAGATGTGGAGGTCACAATAGCTTAACAAGACGGTTTTAATGCCCCTTGGAAGAGTGGTGGAGGTCGGAGTGGAATAAAAAGACATTATCAATGCCCCTTGGAAGAGTGGTGGAGGTCGCAGTGGAATAAAAAGATAATATCAATGCCCCTTGAACGAGTGGTGGAGGTTACAGTGGAATAAAAAGACAATTTCAATGCCCTGTGGAAGAGACGTGCAGGTCACAGTAGCTTAACAAGACGGTTTTAATGCCTCTTGGAGGACTGGTGGAGGTTACAGTGGAATAAAAAGACAATATCAATGCCCCCTGGAAGAGTGGTGGAGGTTACAGAGGAATAAAAATACAATAATAATGCCCCTTGGAATAGATGTGGAGGTCACTGTAGCTTAACAATATGGTTTTAATGCCCCTTGGAAGAGTGGTGGAGGTCGCAGTGGAATAAAAAGACAATGTCAATGCCCCTTGGAAGAGTGGTGGAGGATAGAGTGGAATAAAAAGACAATACAAATGCCCCTTGGAAGAGCTGTGGAGTTCAGAGTGGTTTAACCAGATGTTTTTAATGCCCCTTGGAAGAGAAGTCAACGTCACAGTAGCATAACAAGACGGTTTTAATGCCTCTTGGAAGAGTGGTGGAGTTCGTGGTGGAATAAAAAGACAATATCAATGCCCCTTGGAAGAGTGGTGAAGGTAACAGTGGAATAAAAAGACAATATCAATGCCCCGTGGAAGAGACGTGGAGGTCACAGTAGCTTAACAAGACGGTTTAAATGCACCTTGGAAGAGTGGCGGAGGTTGCAGGGGATAAAACAGACAATAACAATGCCCATTGGAAGAGTGGTGGAGGTCCCAGTGGAATGAAAAGACAAAATCAATGCCCCTTGGAAGAGTGGTGGAGGTTACAGTGGAATAAAAAGACAATATCAATGCCCCTTGGAAGAGAGATGGAAGTCGCAGTGGAATAAAAAGAAAATGTGAATGCCACTTGGAAGAGTGGTGGAGTTTACAGTGGAATAAAAAGACAATATCAATGCCCCGTGGAATAGACACGGACGTGACAGTAGCTTAACAAGACGGCTTTAATGCCCTTGGAAGAGTGGATTAAAAAGACAATATCAATGCCCATTGGAAGAGTGGTAAAGGTCGCAGTGGAATAAAAAGACAAAATCAATGCCCACTGGAAGAGTGGTGGAGGTTACAGTGGAATAAAAAGACAATATCAATGCCCCATGGAAGAGTTGTGGAGGTACCTGTAGCTTAACAAGATGGTCTTAATGCCCCTTGGAAAAGTGGTGAAGGTCGCAATGGAATAAATAGACAATGTCAATGCCCCTTGGAAGAGTGGTGGAGGTTAGAGTGGAATAAAAAGACATTACCAGTGCTCCTTGGAAGAGCTGTGGAGTTCAGAGTGGTTTAAATTGACGGTTTTAATGCCCCTTTGAAGAGACGTGGGGGTCACAGTGGATTAAAAAGACAATATCAATGCCCCTTCGAAGAGTGGTGGAGGTCGCAGTGGATTAAAATGACAATATCAATGCCCCTTGGAAGAGTGGTGGAGGTCGCAGTGGAATAAAAAGACAATATCAATGCCCCCTGGAAGGGACGTGGAGGTCACAGTAGCTTCACAAGACGGTTTTAATGACCCCTTGGAAGAGAGGTGGAGGTCGCAGTTGATTAAAAAGACAATATCAATACCCCTTGCAAGAGTGGTGGAGGTCGCAGTGGAATAAACAGACAATATCAAAGCCGCTTGGAAGAGTGGTGGATGTTACAGTCGAATAAAAAGACAATATCAATGCCTCTTGTAAGAGCTGTGGAGTTCAGAGTGTTTAACCAGATTGTTTTAATGCCCCTTGGAAGAGACGAGGAGGTCACAGTAGCTTAATAAGACTGTTTTAATGCCCCTTGCAAGAGTGGTGGAGATCGTTGTGGATTTAAAAGACAATATCAATGCCCCTTAGAAAAGTGGTGGAGGTCGCAGTGGAATAAAAAGACAATATCAATGCCCCTTGGAAGATTGGTGGAGGTTACAGTGGAATAAAAAGACAATATCAATGCCCCTTGGAAGAGTGGTGGAGGTTACAGTGGAATAAAAAGACAATATCAATGCCCTGTGTAAGAAACTTGGATGTCACAGCAGCTTAACAAGACGGTTTTAATGCCCCTTGGAAGAGTCGTGTACATCGCAGAGGAATAAAAAGACAATATCAATGCACTTGGAAGAGTGAAGAAGGATACAAAGGAATAAAAAGACATTGTCAATGCCCCGTGGAAGAGCTGTGGAGCTCAGAGCTGTTTAACCAGACGTTTTTTTTGCCCCTTGGAAGATGCTTGCAGGTCACAGTAGCTTAACAAGACAGTTTTAATGCCCCTTGGAAGAGTGGTGGAGGTCGCAATAGAATAAAAAGACAATAACAATGCCCCGTGGAAGGGACATGGAGGTCACAGTAGCATAACAAGATGGTTTTAATGCCCCTTGGAAGATTGGTGTCGGTCGCAGTGGATAAAAAAGACAATATCATTGCCCCTTGGAAGAGTGGTGGAGGTCGCAGTGGAAAACACAGACAATATCAATGCTCCTAGGAAGAGTGGTGGAGGTTACAGTTTAATAAAAAGACAATATCAATGCCTCTTGGAAGAGCTGTGGAGTACAGAGTGGTTGAACCAGACGGTTTAATGCCCCTTGGAAGAGACGTGGAGGTCACAGTAGCTTATCAAGACTGTTTTAATGCCACTTGGAAGAGTGGTGGAGTTCGCAGTGGATTAAAAGGACAATATCAATGCCCCTTGGAAGAGTGGTCGAGGTCGCAGTGGAATAAAAAGACAATATCAATGCCACGTGGAAGAGACTTGGAGGTCACAGTAGCTTAACAAGATGGTTTTAATGCCCCTTGGAAGAGAGGTGGAGGTTACAGTGGAATAAAAAGACAATATCAATGCCCCTTGGAAGAGTGGTGAAGGTTACTGTGGAATAAAAAGACAATATCAATGACCCTTGGAAGAGTGGTGGAGTTCGCAGTGGAATAAAAAGACAATATTAATGGCCCTTGGAAGAGTGTTGGAGGTCGCAGTAAAATAAAAAGACAATATCAATGCCCCTTGGAAGAGTGGTGGAGGTTACAGTGGCATAAAAAGACTATATCAATGCCCCTTGGAAGAGCTGTGGAGTTCACAGTGGTTTAACCAGAAGGTTTTAAGACACCATGGAATAGACGTGGAGGTCACAGTAGCTAAACAAGACGGTTTTAATGCTTCTTGGAAGAGTGATAGAGGTCGCAGTGGATTAAAAAGACAAAATAAATGCCCCTTGGAAGAGGGGTGGAGGTTACAGTGGAATAAAAAGACAATATCAATGCCTCTTGCAAGAGCTGTGGAGTTCAGAGTGGTTTAAATTGACGGTTTTAATGCCCCTTGGAAAAGACGTGGAGGTCACAGAAGCTTAACAAGATGGTTTTAATGCCCCTTGGAAGAGTCGTGGAGGTTACAGTCGAATAAAAAGACAATATCAATGCCTCTTGGAAGAGCTGTGGAGTTCAGAGTGGTTTAACCAGACGGTTTTAATGCCCCTTGTAAGAGACGTGGAGGTCACAATAGCTTAACAAAGCTGTTTTAATGCCCCTTGGAAGAGTGGTGGAGGTCGCAGTGGATTAAAAAGACAACATCAATGCCCCGTAGAAGAGTGGTGGAGGTCGCAGTGGAATAAAAAGACAATATCAATTCCACTTGGAAGAGATGTGGAGGTCGCAGTGGAATAAAAACACAATATCAGTGCCTCGTGGAAGAAACTTGGAGGTCACAGTAGCTTAAAAAGATTGTTTTAATGCCCCTTGGAAGAGAGGTGGAGGTCGCAGTGGAATAAAAAGACAATATCAATGCCCCTTGGAAGAGTGGTGGAGGTTACAGTGGAATAAAAAGACAATATCAATGGCCCTTGGAAGAGTGGTGGAGGTTACAGTGGAATAAAAAGACAATATCATTGCCCCTTGGAAGAGCTGTGGAGTTTACAGTGGTTTAACCAGAAGGTTTTAAGGCACCGTGGAATAGAAGCGGAGGTCACAGTAGCTAAACAAGATGGTTTTAATGCTTCTTGGAAGAGAGATGGAGGTTGCAGTGGATTAAAAAGAAAAAATCAATGCCCCTTGGAAGAGTGGTGGAGATTACAGTGGACTAAAAAGACAATATCAATGCCTCTTGCAAGAGCTGTGGATTTCAGAGTGGTTTAAATTGACGGTTTTAATGCCCCTTGGAAGAGACGTGGAGCTCACAGTAGCTTAAAAAGACAGTTTTAATGCCCCTTGTAAGAGTGGTGGAGGTCGCAGTGGATTAAAAAGACATTATCGTTGCCCCTTGGAAGAGTGGTGGAGGTCGCAGTGGATTAAAAAGACTATCAAATCCCCTTAGAAGAGTGGTGGAGGTCGCAGTGGAAAAAAAGACAATATCAATGCCCATTGGAAGATTGGTGGAGGTTACAGTTGAATAAAAAGACAAAATCAATGCCTCTTGGAAGAGCTGTGGAGTTCAGAGTGGTTTAACCATGCGGTTTTAATGCCCCTTGGAAGAGACGTGGAGTTCACAGAAGCTTATCAAGACTGTTTTAAAGCCCCTTGGAGGAGTGGTAGAGGTCGCAGTGGATTAAAAAGACAATATCAATGCCCATTGGAAGAGTGGTGGAGGTTGCAGTGGAATAAAAAGACAATATCAATGCCCCATGAAAGAGTGGTGGAGTTTACAGTGGAATAAAATGACAATATCAATGTCCCTTAGAAGAGTGGTGGAGGTTACAGTGGAAAAAAAAGACAATATCAATGTTCCTTGGAAGAGGGGTGAAGGTCGCAGTGGAATAAAAAGACAATATCAATGTCCCTTGGAAGAGTGGTGGAGGTCACAGTGGATTAAAAAGACTATCAAATCCCCTTAGAAGAGTGGTGGAGGTCGCAGTGGAAAAAAAAACAATATCAATGCCCATTGGAAGATTGGTGGAGGTTACAGTTGTATAAAAAGACAATATCAATGCCTCTTGGAAGAGCTGTGGAGTTCAGAGTGGTTTAACCATGCGGCTTTAATACCCTTTGGAAGAGGCGTGGAGGTCACAGAAGCTTATCAAGACTGTTTTAAAGCCCCTTGGAGGAGTGGTGGAAGTCACAGTGGAATAAAAAGACAATGTCAATTCCACTTGGAAGAGTGGTGAAGGTTACAGTGGAATAAAAACAAAATATCAAAGCCCCGTGGAATAGACATGGACGTGACAGTAGCTTAACAAGACGGCTTTAATGCCCCTTAGAAGAGTGGTGGAGGTTGCAGTGGATTAAAAAGACAAGATCAATGCCCATTGGAAGAGTGGTAGAGGTCGCAGTGGAATAAAAAGACAAGATCAATGCCCCTTGGAAGAGTGGTGAGGGTTACAGTGGAATAAAAAGACAATATCAATGCCCCATTGAAGAGTTGTGGAGGTCACTGTAGCTTAACAAGATGATCTTAATGCCCCTTGGAAGAGTGGTGGAGGTCGCAGTGGAATAAATAGACAATGTCAATGCCCCTTAGAAGTGTGGTGGAGGTTAGAGTGGAATAAAAAGACAATACCAGTGCTCCTTGGAAGAGCTGTGGAGTTCAGAGTGGTTTAAATTTACGGTTTTATTGCCCCTTGAAAGAGACGTGGAGGTCACAGTGGATTAAAAAGACAATATCAATGCCCCGTGGAAGAGTGGTGGAGGTCGCAGTGGAATAAAAAGACAATATCAATGCCCCGTGGAAGGCACTTGGAGATCACAGTAGCTTCACAAGACGGTTTTAATGCCCCTTGGAAGAGAGGTGGAGGTCGCAGTTGATTAAAAAGACAATATCAATGCCCCTTGGAAGAGTGGTGGAGGTCGCAGTGGAATAAAAAGACAATATCAATGCCGCTTGGAAGAGTGGTGGATGTTACTATCGAATAAAAAGACAATATCAATGACTCTTGTATGAGCTGTGGAGTTCAGAGTGTTTAACCAGACTGTTTTAATGCCCCTTGGAATAGACGAGGAGGTCACAGTAGCTTAACAAGACTGTTTTAATGCCCCTTGGAAGAGTGGTGGAGGTCGCAGTGGAATAAAAAGACATTATCAATGCCCCTTGGAAGAGTGGTGGGGGTCGCAGTGGAATAAAAAGACAATATCAATGCCCCTTGGACGAGTGATGGAGGTTACAGTGGAATAAAAAGACAATTTAAATGCCCCGTGGAAGAGACGTGGAGGTCACAGTAGCTTAACAAGATGGTTTTAATGCCTCTTGGAGGACTGGTGGAGGTCGCAGTGGAATGAAAAGACAATATCAATGCCCCTTGGAATAGTGGTGGAGGTTACAGTGGAATAAAAAGACAATAATAATGCCCCTTGGAAGAGCTGTGGAGTTCACAGTGGTTTAACCAGATGGTATTAATGCCCCTTGGAAGAGAAGTCGACGTCACAGTAGCATAACAAGACGGTTTTAATGCCCCTTGGAAGACTGGTGGGGTTCGCAGTGGATTAAAAAGACAATATCAATGCCCCTTGGAAGAGTTTTGGAGGTCGCAGTGGAATTAAAAGACAATATCAATGCCCCGTCGAAGAGATGTGGAGGTCACTGTAGCTTAACAATATGGTTTTAATGCCCCTTGGAAGAGTGGTGGAGGTCGCAGTGGAATAAAAAGACAATGTCAATGCACCTTGGAAGAGTGGTGGAGGTTAGAGTGGAATAAAAGACAATACAAATGCCCCTTGGAAGAGCTGTGGAGTTCAGAGTGGTTTAACCAGATGGTTTTAATGCCCCTTGGAAGAGAAGTCGACGTGACAGTAGCATAACAAGACAGTTTTAATGCCCCTTGGAAGAGTGGTGGATGTCGCAGTGGATAAAATAGACAATGTCAATGCCCCTAGGAAGAGTGGTGGAGGTTAGAGTGGAATAAAAAGACAATACCAGTGCTCCTTGGAAGAGCTGTGGAGTACAGAGTGGTTTAAATTGACGGTTTTAATGCCCCTTGGAAGAGACGTGGAAGTCACAGTGGATTAAAAAGACAATATCAATGCCCCTTGGAAGAGTGGTGGAGGTCGCAGTGAATTAAAAAGACAATACCAATGACCCTTGGAAGAGTGGTGGATGTTACAGTCGAATAAAAAGACAATATCAATGCCTCTTGTAAGAGGCGTGGAGTTCAGAGTGTTTAACCAGACGGTTTTAATGCACCTTGGAAGAGACGAAGAGGTAGCAGTAGCTTAACAAGACTGTTTTAATGCTCCTTGGAAGAGTGGTGGAGATCATTGTGGATTTAAAAGACAATATCAATACCCCTTAGAAGAGTGGTGGAGGTCGCAGTGGAATAAAAATACAATATCAATGCCCCTTGGAAGAGTGGTGGAGGTTACAGTGGAATAAAAAGACAATATCAATGCACTGTGTAAGAAACTTGAATGTCACAGTAGCTTAACAAGACGGTTTTAATGCCCCTTGGAAGAGTCGTGGACGTATCAGAGGAATAAAAAGACAATATCAATGCACTTGGAAGAGTGCAGAAGGTTACAATGGAATAAAAAGACATTGTCAATGCCCCTTGGAAGAGACTTGGAGGTCAAAGTAGCTTAACAAGACGGTTTTAATGCCCCTTGGAAGAGACTTGGAGGTCAAAGTAGCTTAACAAGATGGTTTTAATGCCCCTTGGAAGAGTGGTGGAGGTCGCAATGGAATAAAAAGACAATATCAATGCCCCGTGGAAGGAACGTTGAGGTCACAGTAGCATAACAAGACTATTTTAATGACCATTGGAAGAGTGGTGGAGGTCGCAGTGGATTAAAAAGACAATATCAATGCCCCTTAGAATAGTGGTGGAGGTTACAGTGGAATAAAAAACAATATCAAAGCCCCTTGCAAGAGCTGTGGAGTTGAGAGTGGTTTAAATTGACGGTTTCAATGCCCATTGGATGAGACGTGGAGGTCACAGTAGATTAACAAGACTGTTTCAATGCCCCTTGGAAGAGTGGTGGAGGTCGCAGTGGATTAAAAAGACAATGTCAATGCCCCTTAGAAGAGAGGTGGAAGTCACCGTGGAAAAAAAAGACAATATCAATACCCTTGGAAGAGTTGTGGAGGATACAGTGGAATAAAAAGACAATATCAATGCCCGGTGGAATAGACATGGACGTTACAGTAGCTAAACAAGATGTTTTTAATGCACCTTGGGAGAGTGGTGGAAGTCGTAGTGGAATAAAAAGACAATAGCAATGCCCCTTGAAAGAGTGCTGTATGTTACAGTGGAGTAAAAAGACAATATCAATGCCTCTTGCAAGACCTGTGGAGTTCAGAGTGGTTTAAATTGACGGTTTTAATGCACCTTGGAAGAGACGTGGAGGTCACAGTAAGTTAACAATACGGTTTTAATGCCCCTTGGAACAGTGGTGGAGGTCGCAGTGGATTAAAAAGACAATATCAATGCCCTTTGGAAGAGTGGTTAAGGTCGCAGTGGAATAAATAGACAAAATCAATGCCCCTTGGAAGAGTGGTGGAGGTTACAGTGGAAAAGAACGACAATATCAATGCCCCTTGGAAGAGCTGTGGAGTTCAGAGTGGTTTAACCAGACAGTTTTAAAGCCCCTTGGAAGAGTGGTGGAGGTCACAGTTAATAAAAAGACAATATCAATGCACCGTGGAATTGACGTGGATGTCAAAGTAGGTTAACAAGACGGTTTTCATGCCCCTTTGAAGAGTGCTGGAGGTCGCAGTTGATTAAGAAGACAATATAAATGCCCCTTGTAAGATTGGTGGAGGTCGCAGTGGAAAAAAAGACAATATCAATGCCCCTTGGAAGAGTAGCGGAGGTCGCAGTGGAATAAAAAGACAAAATCAATGCCCCTTGGAAGAGTGGTGTAGGTTACAGTGGAATAAAAAGACAATATCAATGCCCCTTGGTAGAGTGGTGGAGGTCGCAGTGGAATAAAAAGACAATATCAATGCACCGTGGAATTGACGTGGATGTCAAAGTAGGTTAACAAGACGGTTTTCATGCCCCTTTGAAGAGTGCTGGAGGTCGCAGTTGATTAAGAAGACAATATAAATGCCCCTTGTAAGATTGGTGGAGGTCGCAGTGGAAAAAAAGACAATATCAATGCCCCTTGGAAGAGTAGCGGAGGTCGCAGTGGAATAAAAAGACAAAATCAATGCCCCTTGGAAGAGTGGTGTAGGTTACAGTGGAATAAAAAGACAATATCAATGCCCCTTGGTAGAGTGGTGGAGGTCGCAGTGGAATAAAAAGACAATATCAATGCACCGTGGAATTGACGTGGATGTCAAAGTAGGTTAAAAAGACGGTTTTCATGCCCCTTTGAAGAGTGCTGGAGGTCGCAGTTGATTAAGAAGACAATATAAATGCCCCTTGTAAGATTGGTGGAGGTCGCAGTGGAAAAAAAGACAATATCAATGCCCCTTGGAAGAGTAGCGGAGGTCGCAGTGGAATAAAAAGACAACATCAATGCTCCGTGGTAGAGAAGTGGAGGTCACAGTAGCTTAACAAGATGGTTTTAATGCCCTTTGGAAGAGTGGTGGAGGTCGCAGTGGATTAAAAAGACAATATCAATGCCCTTTGGAAGAGTGGTGGAGGTCGCAGTGGAATAAAAATACAATATCAATGCCCCTTGGTTGAGTGGTGGAGGATATAGTGGAATTTAAAGACAATATCAATGCCCCGTGGAAGAGATGTGGAGGTCACTGTAGCTTAACAAGACAGTTTTAATGCCCCTTGGAAGAATGGTGGAGATCGCAGTGGAATAAAAAGACAATATCAATTCCCCTTGGAAGAGATGTGGAGGTCGCAGTGGAATAAAAAGACAATATCAATGCCTCGTGGAAGAGACTTGGAGGTCACAGTAGCTTAACAAGATGGTTTTAATGCCCCTTGGAAGAGAGGTGGAGGTCGCAGTCGAATAAAAAGACAATATCAATGCCCCTTGGAAGAGTGGTGGAGGTTACAGTGGAATAAAAAGACAATATCAATGCCCCTTGGAAGAGTGGTGGAGGTTACAGTGGAATAAAAAGACCATATCAATGCCCAGTGAAAGAGACGTGGAGGTCACAGTAGCTTAACAAGACGGTTTTAATGCCCCTTGGAAGAGAGGTGGAAGTTGCAGTGGAATAAAAAGACAATATCAATGCCCCTTGGAAGAGTGCTGGAGGTTACATTGGAATAAAAAGACAATATCAATGCCTCTTGCAAGAGCTGTGGAGTTCAGAGTGGTTTAAATTGACTGTTTTAATGCCCCGTGGAATTGACGTGGAGGTCAAAGTAGCTTAACAACACGGTTTTAATGGCCCTTGGAAGAGTGGTAGAGGTCGCATTTGATTAAAAAGACAGTATAAATGCCCCTTAGAAGAGTGGTGGAGGTTGCAGTGGAATAAAAAGACAATATCAATGCCCCTTGGAAGAGTAGTGGTGGTCGCAGTGGAACAAAAAAACAATATCAATGCCCCTTGGAAGAGTGGTGGAGGAAACAGTGGATTAAAAAGACAATATCAATGCCCCTTGGAAGGGCAGTGGAGTTTAGGGTAGTTAAACCAGACGGTTTTAATGCCCATTGGAAGTGACGTGGAGGTCACAGTAGCTTAAAAAGACAATGTCAATGCCCCTTGGAAGAGTGGTGGAGGTTAGGGTGGAATAAAAAGACAATACAAATGCCCCTTGGAAGAGCTGTGGAGTTCAGTGTGGTTTAACAAGATGGTTTTAACGCCCCTTGGAAGAGAAGTCGACGTCACAGTAGCATAACAAGATGGTTTTAATGCCCCTTGGAAGAGTGGTGGAGTTCGCAGTGGATTAAAAAGACAATATCAATGTCCCTTGGAAGAGTGGTGGAGGTCGCAGAGGAATAAAAAGACAATATCAATGCCCGTGGAAGGGACGTGGAGCTCACAGTAGCTTAACAAGACGGTTTTAATGCCCCTTGGAAGAGAGGTGTAGGTTGCAGGGGATTAAAAAACAATAACAATGCCCATTGGAAGAGTGGTGGAGGTCGCAGTTGAATAAAAAGACAAAGTCAATGCCCCTTAGAATAGTGGTGGAGGTTACAGTGGAAGAAAAAGAAAATTTCAATGCCCCTTCGAAGACCTGTGGAGTTCACAGTGGTTTAACCAGATGGTTTTAATGCCCCTTGGAAGAGACATGGAGGTCACAGTAGCTTAACAAGACTGTTTTAATGCCCCTTGGAAGAGTGGTGGAGGTCGCAGTGGATTAAAAAGACTATATCAATGCCCCTTAGAAGAGAGGTGGAAGTCGCAGTGGAAAAAAAGACAATGTCAATGAAACGTGGAAGAGTGGTGGAGGTTACAGTGGAATAAAAAGACAATATAAATGCCCTGTGGAATAGACATGGACTTGACAGTAGCTTAACAAGACGGCTTCAATGCCCATTGGAAGATTGCTGGAGGTTACATTGGAATAAAAAGACAATATCAATGCCCCTTGCAAGAGCTGTGGAGTTCAGAGTGGTTTATATTGACGGTTTTAATGCGCCGTGGAATTGACGTGGAGGTCAAAGCAGCTTAACAACACGGTTTTAATGGCCCTTGGAAGAGTGGTGGAGGTCGCAGTTGATTAAAAAGACAATATAAATGCCCGTTAGAAGAGTGGTGGAGGTCGCAGTGGAATAAAAAGACAATATCAATGCCCCTTGGAAGAGTAGTTTAGGTCGCAGTGGAATAAAAATACAATTTCAATGCCCCTTTTAAGAGTGGTGGAGGTAACAGTGGATTAAAAAGACAATATCAATGCCCCTTGGAAGAGCAGGGGAGTTCAGAGTAGTTAAACCAGACGGTTTTAATGCCCATTGGAAGTGACGTGGAGGTCACAGTAGCTTAAAAAGACGTTTTTAATGGAGGTGGCAGTGGAATAAAAAGACAATATCAATGCCCCGTGAAAGAGACTTGGATGTCACAGTAGCTTAAAAAGACGGTTTTAATGTCCCTTGGTAGAGAGGTGAAAGTCGCAGTGGAATAAAAAGACAATATCAATGCCCCTTGGAAGAGTTCTGGAGGTTACAGTGGAATAAAAAACAATATCAAAGCCCCTTGCAAGAGCTGTGGAGTTGAGAGTGGTTTAAATTGACGGTTTTAATTCCACTTGGAAGAGACGTTGAGGTCACAGTAGATTAACAAGACTATTTTAATGCCCCTTGGAAGAGTTGTGGAGGTCAAAGTGGATTAAAAAGACAATGTCAATGCTAATTGAAGGAGTGATTGAAGTCTCAGTGGAATAAAAAGACAATATCAATGCACCTTGGAAGAGTGTTGGAGGTTCCAGTGGAATAAAAAGACAATATCAATGCCCTGTGGAAGAGACATGGAGGTCACAGTAGCTTAACAAGACGGTTTTAATGCACCTTTGAAGAGTGGTGGAGGTCGCACTGGAATAAAAAGACAATATCAATGCCCCTTGGAAGAGTGGTGGAGGATACAGTGGAATAAAAAGACAATATCAAAGCCCCTTGCAAGAGCTGTGGAGTTGAGAGTGGTTTAAATTGACGGTTTTAATTCCACTTGGAAGAGACGTTGAGGTCACAGTAGATTAACAAGACTATTTTAATGCCCCTTGGAAGAGTTGTGGAGGTCAAAGTGGATTAAAAAGACAATGTCAATGCTAATTGAAGGAGTGATTGAAGTCTCAGTGGAATAAAAAGACAATATCAATGCACCTTGGAAGAGTGTTGGAGGTTCCAGTGGAATAAAAAGACAATATCAATGCCCTGTGGAAGAGACATGGGGGTCACAGTAGCTTAACAAGACGGTTTTAATGCACATTTGAAGAGTGGTGGAGGTCGCACTGGAATAAAAAGACAATATCAATGCCCCTTGGAAGAGTGGTGGAGGATACAGTGGAATAAAAAGACAATATCAAAGCCCCTTGGAAGATCTGTGGAGTTCAGATTGGTTTAACCATACTGTTTTAATGCCCCTTGGAAGAGACGTGGAGGTCACAGTAGCTTAACAAGATGGTTTTAATGCTACATGGAAGAGTGGTGGAGGTCGCAGTGGATTAAAAAAAAAATATCAATGCCCTTTGGAAGAGTGGTGGAGGTCGCAGTGGAATAAAAATACAATATCAATGCCCCTTGGTAGAGTGGTGGAGGTTACAGTGGAATTTAAATACAATATCAATGCCCCATGGAAGAGATGTGGAAGTCACTGTAGCTTTACAAGACAGTTTTAATGCCCCTTGGAAGAATGGTGGAGGTTGCAGTGGAATAAAAAGACAATGTCAATGCCCCTTGGAAGAGTGGTGGAGGTTAGAGTGGAATAAAAAGTCAATACCAATGCCCCTTGGAAGAGCTGTGGAGTTCAGAGTGGTTTAACCAGACGGTTTTAATGCCCATTGGAAGTGACGTGGAGGTCACAGTAGCTTAAAAATACTTTTTTAATGCCCCCTGGAAAAGTGGTGGAGGTCGCAATGGATTAAAAAGACAATATCAATGCCCCTTGGAAGAGTGGTCGAGGTGGCAGTGGAATGAAAAGACAATATCAATGCCCCTTGGAAGAATTATGGAGGTCGCAGTGGAATAAAAAGACAATATCAATGCTCCTTGGTAGAGTGGTGAAGATTACAGTAGAATTGAAATACAATATCATTGCCCCGTGGAAGAGATGTAGAGGTCACTGTAGCTTAACAAGACAGTTTTAATGCCCCTTGGAAGAATGGTGGAGGACGCAGTGGAATAAAAAGACAATGTCAATGCCCCTTGGAAGAGTGGTGGAGGTTAGAGTGGAATAAAAAGACAAAACCAATGCCCCTTGGAAGAGCTGTGGAGTTCAGAGTGGTTTAACCAGACAGTTTTAATGCCCATTGGAAGTGACGTGGAGGTCACTGTAGCTTAAAAAGACATTCTTAATGCCCCTTGGAAAAGTGGTGGAGGTCGCAGTGGATTAAAAAGACAATATCAATGTCCCTTGGAAGACTGGTGGAGGTGGCAGTGGAATGAAAAGACAATATAAATGCCCCTTGGTAGAATGATGGAGGTCGCAGAGGAATAAAATGACAATGTCAATGCCCCTTGGAAGAGTGGTGGAGGTTAGAGTGGAATAAAAAGCCAATACCAATGCCCCTTGGAAGAGCTGTGGAGTTCAGAGTGGTTTAACCAGATGGTTTTATTGCCCCTTGGAAGAGACGTGGAGGTCACAGTAGATTAACAAGACGGTTTTAATGCCCCTTGGAAAAGTGGTGGAGGTCACAGAGGATTAAAAAGACAATATCAATGCCTCGTGGAAGACACGTGGAGGTCACAGTAGCTTAACAAGACAGATTTAATGCCCCTTGGAAGAGTGGTGGAGGTCGCAGTGGAATAAAAAGACAATATCAATGCCCCTTGAAAGAGTGGTGGAGGTTACAGTGAAATAAAAAGACAATATCAATGCCTCTTGAAAGAGCTATGGAGTTCAGAGTTGTTTAACCAGATGGTTTTAATGCCCCTTGGAAGAGTGGTGAATGTCGCAGTGCATTAAAAAGACAATATCAATACCCCTTGGAAGAATGGTGGAGGTTACAGTGGAATAAAAAGACAATATCAATGCCACTTGGAAGAGCTGTGGAGTTCAGAGTGGTTTAAATTGACGGCTTTAATGCACCTTGGAAGAGACATGGAGGTCACAGTAGTTTAACAATACGGTTTTAATGCCCCTTGGAAGAGTGGTGGAGGTCGCAGTGGATTAAGAAGACAATAACAATGCCACTTGGAAGAGTGGTGAAGGTCCCAGTGGAATAAAAAGACATTATTAATGCCCCTTGGAAGAGTGGTGGAGGTTACAGTGGAATAAAAAGACAATATCAAAGCCCAGTGAAAGAGACGTGGAGGTCACAGTAGATTAACAAGACTTTTTTAATGCCCCTTGGAAGAGAGGTGGAAGTTGCAGTGGAATAGAAAGACAATGTCAATGCCCTTGGAATAGTGCTGGAGGATACATTGGAAAAAAAAGTCAATATCAATGCCCCTTGCAAGAGCTGTGGAGCTCAGAGTGGTTTAAATTGATGGTTTTAATACCCCTTGGAAGGGACGTGGTGGTGACAGTAGCTTAAAAAGATGGTTTTAATGCCCCTTGGAAAAGTGGTGGAGGTCGCAGTTGATTAAAAAGACAATATGAATGCCCCTTGGAAGAGTGGTGGAGGTTGCAGTGGAATAAAAAGACAATATCAATGCCCCTTGGAAGAGTGGTGAAGGTTACAGTTGAATAAAAAGACAATATCAATGCCCCTTGGAAGAGTGATGGAGGTTACAGTGGAATAAAAAGACAATATCAATGCCCCTTGGAACAGCTTTGGAGGTTACAGATAAAATAAAGACAATATCAATGCCCCGTGGAAGAGATGTGGAGGTCACAATAGCTTAACAAGAAGATTTTAATGCCCCTTGGAAGAGTGGTGGAGGTCGCAGTGGATTAAAAAGACAATATGAATGAGCCTTGGAAGAGTGGTGGAGGTCGCAGTGGAATAAAAAGACATTATAAATGCCCCTTGGAAGAGTGGTGGAGGTCGCAGTGGAATAAAAAGACAATATCAATGCCCCTTGGACGAGTGGTAGAGGTTATAGTGGAATAAAAAAACAATTTCAATGCACCGTGGAAGAGACGTGGAGGTCACAGTAGCTTATCAAGACGGTTTTAATGCCTCTTGGAGGACTGGTGGAGGTCTCAGTGGAATAAAATGACAATGTCAATGCCCCTTGGAAGAGTGGTGGAGGTTACAGTGGATTAAAAAGACAATAATAATGCCTCTTGGAAGAGCTGTGGAGTTCAGAGTGGTTTAACCAGATGGTTTTAATGCCCATTAGAAGAGACGTGGAGGTCACAGTAGCTTAACAAGACTGTTTTATTGCCTCTTGGAAGAGTGGTGGAGGTCGCAGTGGATTAAAAAGACAATATCAATGCACCTTAGAACAGAGGTGGAAGTCACAATGGAATAAAAAGACAATATCAATGCCCCGTGGAATAGACATGGACGTAACAGTAGCTAAACAAGATGTTTTTAATGCACCTTGGGAGAGTGGTGGAAGTCGTAGTGGAATAAAAAGACAATATTATTGCCCATTGAAAGAGTGCTGTAGGTTACAGTGGAGTAAAAAGACAATATCAATGCCTCTTGCAAGAGCTGTGGAGTTCAGAGTGGTTTAAATTGACGGTTTTAATGCCCCTTGGAAGGTACGTGGAGGTGACAGTAGGTTAACAAGACGGTTTTAATGCCGCTTGGAAAAGTAGTGGAGGTCGCAGTGGATTAAAAAGACAATATGAATGCCCCTTGGAAGAGTGGTGGAGGTTACAGTGGAATAAAAAGACAATATCAATGCCCCTTGTAAGAGTGGTGAAGGTTACAGTGGAATTTAAATACAATATCAATGCCCCATGGAAGAGATATGGAAGTCACTGTAGCTTTACAAGACAGTTTTAATGCCCCTTGGAAGAATGGTGGAGGTCGCAGTGGAATAAAAAGACAATGTCAATGCCCCTTGGAAGAGTGGTGGAGGTTAGAGTGGAATAAAAAGTCAATACCAATGCCCCTTGGAAGAGCTGTGGAGTTCAGAGTGGTTTAACCAGACGGTTTTAATGCCCATTGGAAGTGACGTGGAGGTCACAGTAGCTTAAAAATACTTTTTTAATGCCCCCTGAAAAAGTGGTGGAGGTCGCAATGGATTAAAAAGACAATATCAATGCCCCTTGGAAGAGTGGTCGAGGTGGCAGTGGAATGAAAAGACAATATCAATGCCCCTTGGAAGAATTATGGAGGTCGCAGTGGAATAAAAAGACAATATCAATGCTCCTTGGTAGAGTGGTGAAGATTACAGTAGAATTGAAATACAATATCATTGCCCCGTGGAAGAGATGTAGAGGTCACTGTAGCTTAACAAGACAGTTTTAATGCCCCTTGGAAGAATGGTGGAGGACGCAGTGGAATAAAAAGACAATGTCAATGCCCCTTGGAAGAGTGGTGGAGGTTAGAGTGGAATAAAAAGACAAAACCAATGCCCCTTGGAAGAGCTGTGGAGTTCAGAGTGGTTTAACCAGACAGTTTTAATGCCCATTGGAAGTGACGTGGAGGTCACTGTAGCTTAAAAAGACATTCATAATGCCCCTTGGAAAAGTGGTGGAGGTCGCAGTGGATTAAAAAGACAATATCAATGTCTCTTGGAAGACTGGTGGAGGTGGCAGTGGAATGAAAAGACAATATAAATGCCCCTTGGTAGAATGATGGAGGTCGCAGAGGAATAAAATGACAATGTCAATGCCCCTTGGAAGAGTGGTGGAGGTTAGAGTGGAATAAAAAGCCAATACCAATGCCCCTTGGAAGAGCTGTGGAGTTCAGAGTGGTTTAACCAGATGGTTTTATTGCCCCTTGGAAGAGACGTGGAGGTCACAGTAGATTAACAAGACGGTTTTAATGCCCCTTGGAAAAGTGGTGGAGGTCACAGAGGATTAAAAAGACAATATCAATGCCC
This sequence comes from Phyllobates terribilis, assembly GCF_046119375.1. Lineage (NCBI taxonomy): Eukaryota > Metazoa > Chordata > Amphibia > Anura > Dendrobatidae > Phyllobates > Phyllobates terribilis. The sequence goes on along the minus strand of NW_027362953.1, from coordinate 2,925,353 downwards.
CGTGGAAGACACGTGGAGGTCACAGTAGCTTAACAAGACAGATTTAATGCCCCTTGGAAGAGTGGTGGAGGTCGCAGTGGAATAAAAAGACAATATCAATGCCCCTTGAAAGAGTGGTGGAGGTTACAGTGAAATAAAAAGACAATATCAATGCCTCTTGAAAGAGCTATGGAGTTCAGAGTTGTTTAACCAGATGGTTTTAATGCCCCTTGGAAGAGTGGTGAATGTCGCAGTGCATTAAAAAGACAATATCAATACCCCTTGGAAGAATGGTGGAGGTTACAGTGGAATAAAAAGACAATATCAATGCCACTTGGAAGAGCTGTGGAGTTCAGAGTGGTTTAAATTGACGGCTTTAATGCACCTTGGAAGAGACATGGAGGTCACAGTAGTTTAACAATACGGTTTTAATGCCCCTTGGAAGAGTGGTGGAGGTCGCAGTGGATTAAGAAGACAATAACAATGCCACTTGGAAGAGTGGTGAAGGTCCCAGTGGAATAAAAAGACAATATCAATGCCCCTTGGAAGAGTGGTGGAGGTTACAGTGGAATAAAAAGACAATATCAAAGCCCAGTGAAAGAGACGTGGAGGTCACAGTAGATTAACAAGACTGTTTTAATGCCCCTTGGAAGAGAGGTGGAAGTTGCAGTGGAATAGAAAGACAATATCAATGCCCTTGGAATAGTGCTGGAGGATACATTGGAAAAAAAAGTCAATATCAATGCCCCTTGCAAGAGCTGTGGAGCTCAGAGTGGTTTAAATTGATGGTTTTAATACCCCTTGGAAGGGACGTGGTGGTGACAGTAGCTTAAAAAGATGGTTTTAATGCCCCTTGGAAAAGTGGTGGAGGTCGCAGTTGATTAAAAAGACAATATGAATGCCCCTTGGAAGAGTGGTGGAGGTTGCAGTGGAATAAAAAGACAATATCAATGCCCCTTGGAAGAGTGGTGAAGGTTACAGTTGAATAAAAAGACAATATCAATGCCCCTTGGAAGAGTGATGGAGGTTACAGTGGAATAAAAAGACAATATCAATGCCCCTTGGAACAGCTTTGGAGGTTACAGATAAAATAAAGACAATATCAATGCCCCGTGGAAGAGATGTGGAGGTCACAATAGCTTAACAAGAAGATTTTAATGCCCCTTGGAAGAGTGGTGGAGGTCGCAGTGGATTAAAAAGACAATATGAATGAGCCTTGGAAGAGTGGTGGAGGTCGCAGTGGAATAAAAAGACATTATAAATGCCCCTTGGAAGAGTGGTGGAGGTCGCAGTGGAATAAAAAGACAATATCAATGCCCCTTGGACGAGTGGTAGAGGTTACAGTGGAATAAAAAAACAATTTCAATGCACCGTGGAAGAGACGTGGAGGTCACAGTAGCTTATCAAGACGGTTTTAATGCCTCTTGGAGGACTGGTGGAGGTCTCAGTGGAATAAAATGACAATGTCAATGCCCCTTGGAAGAGTGGTGGAGGTTACAGTGGATTAAAAAGACAATAATAATGCCTCTTGGAAGAGCTGTGGAGTTCAGAGTGGTTTAACCAGATGGTTTTAATGCCCATTAGAAGAGACGTGGAGGTCACAGTAGCTTAACAAGACTGTTTTATTGCCTCTTGGAAGAGTGGTGGAGGTCGCAGTGGATTAAAAAGACAATATCAATGCACCTTAGAACAGAGGTGGAAGTCACAATGGAATAAAAAGACAATATCAATGCCCCGTGGAATAGACATGGACGTAACAGTAGCTAAACAAGATGTTTTTAATGCACCTTGGGAGAGTGGTGGAAGTCGTAGTGGAATAAAAAGACAATATTATTGCCCATTGAAAGAGTGCTGTAGGTTACAGTGGAGTAAAAAGACAATATCAATGCCTCTTGCAAGAGCTGTGGAGTTCAGAGTGGTTTAAATTGACGGTTTTAATGCCCCTTGGAAGGTACGTGGAGGTGACAGTAGCTTAACAAGACGGTTTTAATGCCGCTTGGAAAAGTAGTGGAGGTCGCAGTGGATTAAAAAGACAATATGAATGCCCCTTGGAAGAGTGGTGGAGGTTACAGTGGAATAAAAAGACAATATCAATGCCCCTTGTAAGAGTGGTGAAGGTTACAGTTGAATAAAAAGACAATATCAATGCTGCTTGGAAGTGTGATGGAGGTTAGAGTGGAATAAAAAGACAATATTAATGCCCCTTGGAACAGTGGTGGAGGTTACAGTTAAAAGAAAGACAATATCAATGCCCCGTGGAAGAGATGTGGAGGTCAAATAAGCTTAACAATACGGTTTTAATACCCCTTGGAAGAGTGGTGGAGGTCGCAGTGAATTAAAAGGACAATATCAATGAGCCTTGGAAGAGGGGTGGAGGTCGCAGTGGAATAAAAAGACATTACAAATGCCACTTGGAAGAGTGGTGGAGGTCGCAGTGGAATAAAAAGACAATATCAATGCCCCTTGGACGAGTGGTGGAGGTTACAGTGGAATAAAAAGACTGTTTTAATGCCCCGTTGAAGAGACGTGGAGGTCACAGTAGCTTAACAAGACGGTTTTAATGCCTCTTGGAGGACTGGTGGAGGTTGCAGTGGAATAAAATGACAATATCAATGCCCCTTGGAAGAGTGGTGGAGGTTACAGTGGAATAAAAAGACAATATTAATGCCCCTTGGAAGAGCTGTGGAGTTCAGAGTGGTATAACCATACGGTTTTAACGCTCCTTGGAAGAGACGTGGAGGTCACAGTAACTTAACAAGATGGTTTTAATGCCCCTTGGAAGAGTGGTGGAGGTCGCAGTGTAATAAAAAAACAATATCAATGCCCCTTGGAAGATTGGTGGAGGTTACAGTGGAATAAAAAGACAATATCAATGCCCCGTGGAAGAGATGTGGAGGTCACTGTACCTTAACAATATGGTTTTAATGCACCTTGGAAGAGTGATGGAGGTTGCAGGCGATTAAAAAGACAATAACAATGCCCCTTGGAAAAGTGGTGGAGGTCGCAGTGGATTAAAAAGACAATATGAATGCCCCTTGGTAGAGTGGTGGAGGTTACAGTGGAATAAAAAGACAATATCAATGCCCCTTGGAAGAGTGGTGAAGGTTACAGTTGAATAAAAAGACAATATCAATGCCCCTTGGAACAGTGGTGGAGGTTACAGTTAAAAGAAAGACAATATCAATGCCCCGTGGAAGAGATGTGGAGGTCACAAAAGCTTAACAAGACTGTTTTAATGCCCCTTGGAAGAGTGGTGGAGGTCGCAGTGGATTAAAAAGACAATATCAATGAGCCTTGAAAGAGTGGTGGAGGTCGCAGTGGAATAAAAAGACATTATAAATGAGCCTTGGAAGAGTGGTGGAGGTCGCAGTGGAATAAAAAGACAATATCAATGCCCCTTAGACGAGTGGTGGAGCTTACAGTGGAATAAAAAGACAGTTTCAATGCCCTGTTGAAGAGACGTGGAGGTCACAGTAGCTTAACAAGACGGTTTTAATGCCTCTTGGAGGACTGGTGGAGGTCGCAGTGGAATAAAATGACAATATCAATGCCCCTTGGAAGAGTGGTGGAGGTTACAGTGGAATAAAAAGACAATAATCATGCCCCTTGGAAGAGCTGTGGAGTTCAGAGTGGTATAAACATACAGTTTTTAGCGCTCCTTGGAAGAGACCTGAAGGTCACAGTAACTTAACAAGACGGTTTTAATGCCCCTTGGAAGAGTGTTGGAGATCGTTGTGGATTAAAAAGACAATATCAATGTCCCTTGGAAGATTGGTGGAGGTTACAGTGGAATAAAAAGACAATATCAATGCCCCGTGGAAGAGATGTGGAGGTCACTGTAGATTAACAATATGGTTTTAATGCCCCTTGGAAGAGTGGTGGAGGTCGCAGTGGAATAAAAAGACTATGTCAATGCCCCTTGGAAGAGTGGTGGAGGTTAGACTGGAATAAAAAAACAATACAAATGCCCCTTGGAAGAGCTGTGGAGTTCAGAGTGGTTTAACCATACGGTTTTAATGCCCCTTGGAAGAGACGTGGAGGTCACAGTAGCATAACAAGATGGTATTAATGCCACATGGAAGAGTGGTGGAGGTTGCAGTGGATTAAAAAGACAATATCAATGTCCCTTGGAAGAGTGGTGGAGGTCGCAGTGGAATAAAAAGACAATATCAATGCCCCGTGGAAGAGACGTGGAGGTCACAGTAGCTTAACAAGATGGTTTTAATGCCCATTGGAAGAATGGTGGAGGTCGCAGTGGATTAAAAAGACAATATCAATGCCCTTTGGAAGAGTGGTGGAGGTCGCAGTGGAATAAAAATACAATATCAATGCCCCGTGGAAGAGATGTGGAGGTCACTGTAGCTTAACAAGACAGTTTTAATGCCCCTTGGAAGAATGGTGGAGGTCGCAGTGGAATAAAAAGACAATGTCAATGCCCTTTGGAAGAGTGGTGGAGGTTAGAGTGGAATAAAAATACAATACCAATGCCCCTTGGAAGACCTGTGGAGTTCAGAGTGGTTTAGCCATATGGTTTTAATGCCCATTGGAAGTAACGTGGAGGTCACAGTAGCTTAAAAAGACATTTTTAATGCCCCTTGGAAAAGTGGTGGAGGTCGGAGTGGAATAAAAAGACAATATCAATGCCCCTTGGTAGAATGATGGAGGTCGCAGAGGAATAAAATGACAATGTCAATGCCCCTTGGAAGAGTGGTGGAGGTTAGAGTGGAATAAAAAGACAATATCAATGCCCCGTGGAAGACACGTGGAGGTCACAGTAGCTTAACAAGACAGTTTTAATGCCCCTTGGAAGAGTGGTGGAGGTCGCAGTGGAATAAAAAGACAATATCAATGCCCCTTGAAAGAGTGGTGGAGGTTATAGTGAAATAAAGAGACAATATCAATGCCTCTTGAAAGAGCTATGGAGTTCAGGGTTGTTTAACCAGATGGTTTTAATGCCCCTTGGAAGAGTGGTGAATGTTGCAGTGCATTAAAAAGACAATATCAATACCCCTTGGAAGAATGGTGGAGGTTACAGTGGAATAAAAAAACAATATCAATGCCACTTGGAAGAGCTGTGGAGTTCAGAGTGGTTTAAATTGACGGTTTTAATGCACCTTGGAAGAGACGTCGAGGTCACAGTAGTTTAACAATACGGTTTTAATGCCCCTTGGAAGAGTGGTGGAGGTCGCAGTGGATTGAAAAGACAATAACAATGCCACTTGGAAGAGTGGTGAAGGTCCCAGTGGAATAAAAAGACAATATCAATGCCCCTTGGAAGAGTGGTGGAGGTTACAGTGGAATAAAAAGACAATATCAATGCCCCGTGAAAGAGACGTGGAGGTCACAGTAGCTTAACAAGACGGTTTTAATGCCCCTTAGAAGAGAGGTGGAAGTTGCAGTGGAATAAAAAGACAATATCAATGCCCCTTGGAATAGTGCTGGAGGTTACATTGGAAAAAAAAGACAATATCAATGCCCCTTGCAAGAGCTGTGGAGCTCAGAGTGGTTTAAATTGACGGTTTTAATGCCCCTTGGAAGGGACGTGGAGGTGACAATAGCTTAACAAGACGGTTTTAATGCCCCTTGGAAAAGTGGTGGAGTTCGCAGTTGATTAAAAAGACAATATGAATGCCCCTTGGAAGAGAGGTGGAGGTCGCAGTGGAATAAAAAGACAATATCAATGCCCCTTGGAAGAGTGCTGGAGGTCACAGTGGAATAAAATGACAATATCAATGCCCCTTGGAAGAGCTGTGGAGTTGACAGTGGTTTTACCAGAAGGTTTTTAGGCACCGTGGAATAGACATGGAGGTCACAGTAGCTAAACAAGACGGTTTTAATGCTTCTTGGAAGAGAGATGGAGGTCGCAGTGGATTAAAAAGACAATATCAATGCCTCTTGCAAGAGCTGTGGAGTTCAGAGTGGTTTAAATTGATGGTTTTAATGCCCCTTGGAAGAGACGTGGAGGTCACAGTAGCTTAACAAGACGGTTTTAATGCCCCTTGGAAAAGTGGTGGAGGTCACAGTGAATTAAAAAGAGAATATCAATGCCCCTTAGAAGAGAGGTGGAGGTCGCAGTGGAATAAATAGACAATATCAATTCCCCTTGGAAGAGATGTGGAGGTCGCAGTGGAATAAAAAGACAATATCAATGTCTCGTGGAAGAGACTTGGAGGTCACAGTAGCTTAACAAGATGATTTTAATGCCCCTTGGAAGAGAGGTGGAGGTCGCAGTGGAATAAAAAGACAATATCAATGCCCCTTGGAAGAGTGGTGGAGGTTACAGTGGAATAAAATGACAATATCAATGACCCTTGGAAGAGTGGTGGAGGTCGCAGTGGAATAAAAAGACAAGATTAATGCCCCTTGGAAGAGTGGTGGAGGTCGCAGTAAAATAAAAAGACAATATCAATGCCCCCTGGAAGAGTGGTGGAGGTTACAGTGGAATAAAATGACAATATCAATGCACCTTGGAAGAGCTGTGGAGTTCACAGTGGTTTAACCAGAAGGTTTTAAGGCACCGTGGAATAGACGTGGTGGTCACAGTAGCTAAACAAGACGGTTCTAATGCTTCTTGGAAGAGTGATGGAGGTCGCAGTGGATTAAAAAGACAAAATCAACACCCCTTGGAATAGTGGTGGAGGATACAGTGGAATAAAAAGACCATATCAATGCCTCTTGCAAGAGCTGTGGAGTTCAGAGTGGTTTAAATTGACGGTTTTAATGCACCTTGGAAGAGAAGTGGAGGTCACAGTAGCTTAACAAGACGGTTTTAATGCCCCTTGGAAGAGTGGTGGAGGTTACAGTCAAATAAAAAGACAATATCAATGCCTCTTGGAAGAGCTGTGGAGTTCAGAGTGGTTTAACCAGATGGTTTTAATGCCCCTTGGAAGAGACGTGGAGGTCACAGTAGCTTATCAAAACTGTTTTAATGCCCCTTGGAAGAGTGGTGGAGGTCGCAGTTGATTAAAAAGACAATATCAATTCCCCTTGGAAGAGATGTGGAGGTGGCAGTGGAATAAAAAGACAATATCAATGCCTCGTGGAAGAGACTTGGAGGTCACAGTAGCTTAACAAGATGGTTTTAATGCCCCTTGGAAGAGAGGTGGAGGTCGCAGTGGAATAAAAAGACAATATCAATGACCCTTGGAAGAGTGGTGGAGGTCGCAGTGGAAAAAAAAGACAATATTAATGCCCCTTGGAAGAGTGGTGGAGGTCGCAGTAAAATAAAAAGACAATATCAATGCCCCTGTGAAGAGTGGTGGAGGTTACAGTGGAATAAAAAGACAATATCAATGCCCCTTGGAAGAGCTGTGGAGTTGACAGTGGTTTTACCAGAAGGTTTTAAGGCACCGTGGAATAGACGTGGAGGTCACAGTAGCTAAACAAGACGGTTTTAATGCTTCTTGGAAGAGAGATGGAGGTCGCAGTGGATTAAAAAGACAATATCAATGCCTCTTGCAAGAGCTGTGGAGTTCAGAGTGGTTTAAATTGATGGTTTTAAAGCCCCTTGGAAGAGACGTGGAGATCATAGTAGCTTAACAAGACGGTTTTAATGCCCCTTGGAAAAGTGGTGGAGGTCACAGTGAATTAAAAAGAGAATATCAATGCCCCTTAGAAGAGAGGTGGAGGTCGCAGTGGAATAAATAGACAATATCAATTCCCCTTGGAAGAGATGTGGAGGTCGCAGTGGAATAAAAAGACAATATCAATGCCTCGTGGAAGAGACTTGGAGGTCACAGTAGCTTAACAAGATGGTTTTAATGCCCCTTGGAAGAGAGGTGGAGGTCGCAGTGGAATAAAAAGAAAATATCAATGCCCCTTGGAAGAGTGGTGGAGGTTACAGTGGAATAAAATGACAATATCAATGACCCTTGGAAGAGTGGTGGAGGTCGCAGTGGAATAAAAAGACAATATTAATGCCCCTTGGAAGAGTGGTGGAGGTCGCAGTAAAATAAAAAGACAGTATCATTGCCCCCTGGAAGAGTGGTGGAGGTTACAGTGGAATAAAATGACAATATCAATGCACCTTGGAAGAGCTGTGGAGTTCACAGTGGTTTAACCAGAAGGTTTTAAGGCACCGTGGAATAGACATGGTGGTCACAGTAGCTAAACAAGACGGTTCTAATGCTTCTTGGAAGAGTGATGGAGGTCGCAGTGGATTAAAAAGACAAAATCAACGCCCCTTGGAATAGTGGTGGAGGTTACATTGGAATAAAAAGACCATATCAATGCCTCTTGCAAGAGCTGTGGAGTTCAGAGTGGTTTAAATTGACGGTTTTAATGCACCTTGGAAGAGAAGTGGAGGTCACAGTAGCTTAACAAGACGGTTTTAATGCCCCTTGGCAGAGTGGTGGAGGTTACAGTCAAATAAAAAGACAATATCAATGCCTCTTGGAAGAGCTGTGGAGTTCAGAGTGGTTTAACCAGACGGTCTTAATGCCCCTTGGAAGAGACGTGGAGGTCACAGTAGCTTATCAAAACTGTTTTAATGCCACTTGGAAGAGTGGTGGAGGTCGCAGTGGATTAAAAAGACAATATCAATTCCCCTTGGAAGAGATGTGGAGGTGGCAGTGGAATAAAAAGACAATATCAATGCCTCGTGGAAGAGACTTGGAGGTCACAGTAGCTTAACAAGATGGTTTTAATGCCCCTTGGAAGAGAGGTGGAGGTCGCAGTGGAATAAAAAGACAATATCAAAGACTCTTGGAAGAGTGATGGAGGTCGCAGTGGAAAAAAAAGACAATATTAATGCCCCTTGGAAGAGTGGTGGAGGTCGCAGTAAAATAAAAAGACAATATCAATGCCCCTTTGAAGAGTGGTGGAGGTTACAGTGGAATAACAAGACAATATCAATGCCCCTTGGAAGAGCTGTGGAGTTGACAGTGGTTTTACCAGAAGGTTTTAAGGCACCGTGGAATAGACGTGGAGGTCACAGTAGCTAAACAAGACGGTTTTAATGCTTCTTGGAAGAGAGATGGAGGTCGCAGTGGAATAAAAAGACAATATCAATGCCTCTTGCAAGAGCTGTTGAGTTCAGAGTAGTTTAAATTGATGGTTTTAATGCCCCTTGGAAGAGACGTGGAGGTCACAGTAGCTTAACAAGACGGTTTTAATGCCCCTTGGAAAAGTGGTGGAGGTCGAAGTGGATTAAAAAGACAATATAAATGCCCCTTGGAAGAGTGGTGGAGGTCCCAGTGGAATAAAAAGACTATATCAATGCCCCTTGAAAGAGCTATGGAGTTCAGAGAAGTTAAACCAGGCGGTTTTAATGCCCCTTGGAAGTGACGTGGAGGTCACAGTAGCTTAACAAAATGATTTTAATGCCCCTTGGAAAAGTGGTGGAGGTCGCAGTGGATTAAAAAGACAATATCAATGCCTCTTGGAAGAGTGGTGGAGGTCGCAGTGGAATAAAAAGACAATATCAATGCCCCTTGGAGGAGTGGTGGAGGTCGCAGTGGAATAAAAAGACAAGATTAATGCCCCTTGGAAGAGTGGTGGAGGTCGCAGTAAAATAAAAAGACAATATCAATGCCCCCTGGAAGAGTGGTGGAGGTTACAGTGGAATAAAATGACAATATCAATGCCTCTTGCAAGAGCTGTGGAGTTCAGAGTGGTTTAAATTGATGGTTTTAATGCCCCTTGGAAGAGACGTGGAGGTCACAGTAGCTTAACAAGACGGTTTTAATGCCCCTTGGAAAAGTGGTGAGGTCACAGTGAATTAAAAAGAGAATATCAATGCCCCTTAGAAGAGAGGTGGAGGTCGCAGTGGAATAAATAGACAATATCAATTCCCCTTGGAAGAGATGTGGAGGTCGCAGTGGAATAAAAAGACAATATCAATGTCTCGTGGAAGAGACTTGGAGGTCACAGTAGCTTAACAAGATGATTTTAATGCCCCTTGGAAGAGAGGTGGAGGTCGCAGTGGAATAAAAAGACAATATCAATGCCCCTTGGAAGAGTGGTGGAGGTTACAGTGGAATAAAATGACAATATCAATGACCCTTGGAAGAGTGGTGGAGGTCGCAGTGGAATAAAAAGACAAGATTAATGCCCCTTGGAAGAGTGGTGGAGGTCGCAGTAAAATAAAAAGACAATATCAATGCCCCCTGGAAGAGTGGTGGAGGTTACAGTGGAATAAAATGACAATATCAATGCACCTTGGAAGAGCTGTGGAGTTCACAGTGGTTTAACCAGAAGGTTTTAAGGCACCGTGGAATAGACGTGGTGGTCACAGTAGCTAAACAAGACGGTTCTAATGCTTCTTGGAAGAGTGATGGAGGTCGCAGTGGATTAAAAAGACAAAATCAACACCCCTTGGAATAGTGGTGGAGGATACAGTGGAATAAAAAGACCATATCAATGCCTCTTGCAAGAGCTGTGGAGTTCAGAGTGGTTTAAATTGACGGTTTTAATGCACCTTGGAAGAGAAGTGGAGGTCACAGTAGCTTAACAAGACGGTTTTAATGCCCCTTGGAAGAGTGGTGGAGGTTACAGTCAAATAAAAAGACAATATCAATGCCTCTTGGAAGAGCTGTGGAGTTCAGAGTGGTTTAACCAGACGGTTTTAATGCCCCTTGGAAGAGACGTGGAGGTCACAGTAGCTTATCAAAACTGTTTTAATGCCCCTTGGAAGAGTGGTGGAGGTCGCAGTTGATTAAAAAGACAATATCAATTCCCCTTGGAAGAGATGTGGAGGTGGCAGTGGAATAAAAAGACAATATCAATGCCTCGTGGAAGAGACTTGGAGGTCACAGTAGCTTAACAAGATGGTTTTAATGCCCCTTGGAAGAGAGGTGGAGGTCGCAGTGGATTAAAAAGACAATATCAATGACCCTTGGAAGAGTGGTGGAGGTCGCAGTGGAAAAAAAAGACAATATTAATGCCCCTTGGAAGAGTGGTGGAGGTCGCAGTAAAATAAAAAGACAATATCAATGCCCCTGTGAAGAGTGGTGGAGATTACAGTGGAATAAAAAGACAATATCAATGCCCCTTGGAAGAGCTGTGGAGTTGACAGTGGTTTTACCAGAAGGTTTTAAGGCACCGTGGAATAGACGTGGAGGTCACAGTAGCTAAACAAGACGGTTTTAATGCTTCTTGGAAGAGAGATGGAGGTCGCAGTGGATTAAAAAGACAATATCAATGCCTCTTGCAAGAGCTGTGGAGTTCAGAGTGGTTTAAATTGATGGTTTTAAAGCCCCTTGGAAGAGACGTGGAGATCATAGTAGCTTAACAAGACGGTTTTAATGCCCCTTGGAAAAGTGGTGGAGGTCACAGTGAATTAAAAAGAGAATATCAATGCCCCTTAGAAGAGAGGTGGAGGTCGCAGTGGAATAAATAGACAATATCAATTCCCCTTGGAAGAGATGTGGAGGTCGCAGTGGAATAAAAAGACAATATCAATGCCTCGTGGAAGAGACTTGGAGGTCACAGTAGCTTAACAAGATGGTTTTAATGCCCCTTGGAAGAGAGGTGGAGGTCGCAGTGGAATAAAAAGAAAATATCAATGCCCCTTGGAAGAGTGGTGGAGGTTACAGTGGAATAAAATGACAATATCAATGACCCTTGGAAGAGTGGTGGAGGTCGCAGTGGAATAAAAAGACAATATTAATGCCCCTTGGAAGAGTGGTGGAGGTCGCAGTAAAATAAAAAGACAGTATCATTGCCCCCTGGAAGAGTGGTGGAGGTTACAGTGGAATAAAATGACAATATCAATGCACCTTGGAAGAGCTGTGGAGTTCACAGTGGTTTAACCAGAAGGTTTTAAGGCACCGTGGAATAGACATGGTGGTCACAGTAGCTAAACAAGACGGTTCTAATGCTTCTTGGAAGAGTGATGGAGGTCGCAGTGGATTAAAAAGACAAAATCAACGCCCCTTGGAATAGTGGTGGAGGTTACAGTGGAATAAAAAGACCATATCAATGCCTCTTGCAAGAGCTGTGGAGTTCAGAGTGGTTTAAATTGACGGTTTTAATGCACCTTGGAAGAGAAGTGGAGGTCACAGTAGCTTAACAAGACGGTTTTAATGCCCCTTGGCAGAGTGGTGGAGGTTACAGTCAAATAAAAAGACAATATCAATGCCTCTTGGAAGAGCTGTGGAGTTCAGAGTGGTTTAACCAGACGGTTTTAATGCCCCTTGGAAGAGACGTGGAGGTCACAGTAGCTTATCAAAACTGTTTTAATGCCCCTTGGAAGAGTGGTGGAGGTCGCAGTGGATTAAAAAGACAATATCAATTCCCCTTGGAAGAGATGTGGAGGTGGCAGTGGAATAAAAAGACAATATCAATGCCTCGTGGAAGAGACTTGGAGGTCACAGTAGCTTAACAAGATGGTTTTAATGCCCCTTGGAAGAGAGGTGGAGGTCGCAGTGGAATAAAAAGACAATATCAAAGACTCTTGGAAGAGTGATGGAGGTCGCAGTGGAAAAAAAAGACAATATTAATGCCCCTTGGAAGAGTGGTGGAGGTCGCCGTAAAATAAAAAGACAATATCAATGCCCCTTTGAAGAGTGGTGGAGGTTACAGTGGAATAACAAGACAATATCAATGCCCCTTGGAAGAGCTGTGGAGTTGACAGTGGTTTTACCAGAAGGTTTTAAGGCACCGTGGAATAAACGTGGATTCACAGTAGCTAAACAAGACGGTTTTAATGCTTCTTGGAAGAGAGATGGAGGTCGCAGTGGAATAAAAAGACAATATCAATGCCTCTTGCAAGAGCTGTTGAGTTCAGAGTAGTTTAAATTGATGGTTTTAATGCCCCTTGGAAGAGACGTGGAGGTCACAGTAGCTGAACAAGACGGTTTTAATGCCCCTTGGAAAAGTGGTGGAGGTCGAAGTGGATTAAAAAGACAATATAAATGCCCCTTGGAAGAGTGGTGGAGGTCCCAGTGGAATAAAAAGACTATATCAATGCCCCTTGAAAGAGCTATGGAGTTCAGAGAAGTTAAACCAGGCGGTTTTAATGCCCCTTGGAAGTGACGTGGAGGTCACAGTAGCTTAACAAAATGATTTTAATGCCCCTTGGAAAAGTGGTGGAGGTCGCAGTGGATTAAAAAGACAATATCAATGCCTCTTGGAAGAGTGGTGGAGGTCGCAGTGGAATAAAAAGACAATATCAATGCCCCTTGGAGGAGTGGTGGAGGTCGCAGTGGAATAAAAAGACAAGATTAATGCCCCTTGGAAGAGTGGTGGAGGTCGCAGTAAAATAAAAATACAATATCAATGCCCCCTGGAAGAGTGGTGGAGGTTACAGTGGAATAAAATGACAATATCAATGCACCTTGGAAGATCTGTGGAGTTCACAGTGGTTTAATCAGAAGGTTTTAAGGCACCGTGGAATAGACGTGGTGGTCACAGTAGCTAAACAAGACGGTTCTAATGCTTCTTGGAAGAGTGATGGAGGTCGCAGTGGATTAAAAAGAAAAAATCAACGCCCCTTGGAATAGTGGTGGAGGATACAGTGGAATAAAAAGACCATATCAATGCCTCTTGCAAGAGCTGTGGAGTTCAGAGTGGTTTAAATTGACGGTTTTAATGCACCTTGGAAGAGAAGTGGAGGTCACAGTAGCTTAACAAGACGGTTTTAATGCCCCTTGGAAGAGTGGTGGAGGTTACAGTCAAATAAAAGACAATATCAATGCCTCCTGGAAGAGCTGTGGAGTTCAGAGTGGTTTAACCAGACGGTTTTAATGCCCCTTGGAAGAGACGTGGAGGTCACAGTAGCTTATCAAAACTGTTTTAATGCCCCTTGGAAGAGTGGTGGAGGTCGCAGTTGATTAAAAAGACAATATCAATTCCCCTTGGAAGAGATGTGGAGGTGGCAGTGGAATAAAAAGACAATATCAATGCCTCGTGGAAGAGACTTGGAGGTCACAGTAGCTTAACAAGATGGTTTTAATGCCCCTTGGAAGAGACGTGGAGGTCACAGTAGCTTATCAAAACTGTTTTAATGCCCCTTGGAAGAGTGGTGGAGGTCGCAGTGGAATAAAAAGACAATATCCATGCCCCTTCTAAGAGTGGTGAAGGTTACAGTGGAATAAAAAGACAATATCAATGCTCAGTGAAAGAGACGTGCTTAACAAGATGGTTTTAATGTCCCATGGAACAGTGGTGGAGGTCGCAGTAGAATAAAAAGATAATATCAATGTCCCTTGGAAGAGTGGTGGAGGTTACAGTGGAATAAGAGACAATATCAATGCCCCGTGAAAGAGACGTGGATGTCACAGTAGCTTAACAAGATGGTTTTAATGTCCCTTGGAAGAGAGGTGAAAGTCGCAGTGGAATAAAAAGACAATATCAATGCCCATTGGAAGAGTGCTGGAGGTTACAGTGGAATAAAAAACAATATCAAAGCCCGTTGCAAGAGCTGTGGAGCTGAGAGTAGTTTAAATTGACGGTTTTAATGCCCCTTGGAAGAGAAGTGGAGGTTACAGTAGATTAACAAGCCTTTTTTAATGCCCCTTGGAAAAGTGGTGGAGGTCGAAGTGGATAAAAAAGACAATATCAATGCCCCTTGGAAGAGTGGTGGAGGTCGCAGTGGAATAAAAAGACAATATCAATGCCCCTTGTAAGAGAGGTGGAGGTTACAGTGGAATAAAAAGACAATATCAATTCCCCTTGCAAGAGCTGCGGAGTTGAGAGTCGTTTACATTGATGGTTTAAATGCCTCTTTGAAGAGACGTGGAGTTCACAGTAGATTAAGAAGACTGTTTTAATGCCCCTTGGAAAAGTGGTGGAGGTCAAAGTGGATTAAAAAGACAATGTCAATGCTCCTTGAAGGAGTGGTGGAAGTCTCAGTTGAATCTAAAGACAATATCAATGCCCCATGGAAGAGTGTTGTAGGTTACAGTGGAATAAAAAGACAATATCAATGCCCCTTGGAAGAGAGGTGGAGGTTACAGTGGAATAAAAGACGATATCAATGCCCTGTGAAAAAGACGTGGATGTCACAGTAGCTTAACAAGATGGTTTTAATGTCCCTTGGAAGAGAGGTGAAAGTCGCAATGGAATAAAAAGACAATATCAATGCCCCTTTGAAGCGTGCTGGAGGTTACAGTGGAATAAAAAACAATATCAAGGCCCCTTACAAGAGCTGTGGAGCTGAGAGTGGTTTAAATTGACGGTTTTAATGCCCCTTGGAAGAGACATGGAGGTTACAGTAGATTGACAAAACTTTTTTAATGCCACTTGGAAAAGTGGTGGAGGTCGAAGTGGATTAAAAAGACAATATCAATGCCCCTTGGAAGAGTAGTGTTGGTCGCAGTGGAATAAAAAGACAATATCAATGCCCCTTGTAAGAGTGGTGGAGGTTACAGTGGAATAAAAAGACAATATCAATGCCCCATGCAAGAGCTGCGGAGTTGAGAGTGGTTTAAATTGACTGTTTTAATGCCCCTTTGAAGAGACGTGGAGTTCACAGTAGATTAACAAGACAGTTTTAATGCCCCTTGGAAGAGTGGTGGAGGTCGAAGTGGATTAAAAAGACAATGTCAATGCTCCTTGAAGGAGTGGTGAAAGTCTCAGTTGAATAAAAAGACAATATCAATTCCCCATGGAAGATCTTTGGAGTTCAGAGTGGTTTAACGATACGGTGTTAATGCTCGTTGAAAGAGATGTGGAGGTCACAGTAGCTTAGAAAGACGGTTTTAATGCCACAAGGAAGAGTGGTGGCGGTCGCAGTGGATTTAAAAGACAATATCAATGCCCCTTGGAAGAGTGGTGAATGTAGCAGTGGAATAAAAAGACAATATCAATTCCCCTTGGAAGAGTGGTGGAGGTTACAGTGGAATAAAAAGACAATATCAATGCCCAGTGGAAGAGAAGTCGAGGTCACAATAGCTTAAAAAGATGGTTTTAATGCCCCTTGAAATAGTGGTGGAGGTCGCAGTGGATTAAAAAGACAATATCAATGCCCCTTGGAAGAGTGGTGGAGGTCGCAGGGGAATAAAAATACAATATCAATGCCCCTTGGTAGAATGGTGGAGGTTACATTTGAATAAAAAGACAATATCAATGCCCAGTAGAAGAGATGTGGAGGTCACTGTAGCTTAACAAGACAGTTTTATTGCCCCTTGGAAGAATGGAATAGGTCGCAGTGGAATAAAAGAACAATGTCAATGCCCCTTGGAAGAGTGGTGAGGGTTAGAGTTGAATAAAAAGACAATACCAATGCCCCTTGGAAGAGCTGTGGAGTTCAGAGTGGTTTAACCAGACGGTTTTATTGTCCCTTGGAAGAGACGTGGAGGTCACAGTAGCTTAACAAGATGGTTTTAATGCCCCTTGGAAAATTGGTGGAGGTCGCAGTGGATTAAAAAGACAATATCAATGCCCCTTGGAAGAGTTGTGGAGGTCGCAGTGGAATTAAAATACAATATTAATGCCCCATGGAAGGGACGTCGAGGTCACAGTAGCTAACAAGACGGTTTTAATGCCACTTGGAAGTGTGGTGGAGGTCGCAGTGGATTAGAAAGACAATATAAATGCCCCTTGGAAGAGTGGTGTAGGTCGCAGTGGAAAAAAAAGTCAATATCAATGCCCCTTGGAAGAGTGGTTGAGGTTACAGTCGAATAAAAAGACAATATCAATGCTCCTTGGAAGAATTGTGGAGTACAGAATGGTTAAACCAGATGGTTTTATTGCCCCTTGGAAGAGACGTAGAGGTCACAGTAGCTTATCAAGACTGTTTTAATGCCCCTTAGAAGAGTGGTGAAGGTCGCAGTGGTTTAAAAAGACAATATCACTGCCCCTTAGTAGAGTGGTGGAGGTTACATTGGAATAAAAAGACAATATCAATGCCCCGTGGATTAGACATGGAGGTTACAGCAGCTTAACAAGACAGTTTTAATGCCCCTTGGGAGAGTGGTGGATGACGCAGTGGAATAAAAAGACAATATCAATGCCCCTTGGAAGAGTGGTGGAGGTCGCAGTGGAATAAAAAGACAATATCAATGCCCCGTGGAAGAGACGTGGAGGTCACAGTAGCTTAACAAGACTGTTTTAATGCCCCTTGGAAGAGTGGTGTAGGTCACAGTGGATTTAAAAGAGAATATCAATGGCCATTGGAAGAGTGTTGGAGGTCGCAGTGGAATAAAAAGACAATATCAGTGACCCTTGGAAGTGGGGTGGACATTACCGTGGAATAAAAAGACAATATCAATGCCCCTTGGAAGAGTGGAGGAGTTTAAATTGGAATAAAAAGACAATATCAATTCCCCTTGGATGAGTGGTGGAGGTTTCAGTGGAATAGAAAGACAATATCAATGGCCCGTGGAAGCGATGTTGAGGTCACAGTAGTTTAGCAAGACGGTTTTAATGCCCCTTGGAAGAGTGGTGAAGGTCACAGTGGATTAAAAAGACAATATCAATGCCCCTTGGAAGAGTGGTGTAGGTCGCAGTGGAATAAAAAGACAATATCAATGCCCCTTGGACGAGTGGTGGATGTTACAGTGGAATTAAAAGACAATACCAATGCCCCGTGGAAGAGATGTGGAGGTCACAGTAGCTTAACAAGATGGTTTTAATGCCCCTTGGAGGACTGGTGAAGGTCGCAGTGTAATAAGAAGACAATATCAATGCCCCTTGGACGAGTGGTGGAGGTTACAGTGGAATAAAAAGACAATAATAATGCCCCTTAGAAGAGCTGTGGAGTTCAGAGTGGAATAACCAGACGGTTTTAACACCCCTTGGAAGAGACGTAGTTGTCACAGTAACTTATCAAGACGGTTTTATTGCCCCCTGGTAGAGTGGTGGAGGTCGCAGTGGGTTAAAAAGACAATATTAATGCTCCTTGGAAGAGTGGTGGAGGTTGCAGTGGAGTAAAAAAACAATATAAATGCCCCTTGGAAGATTGGTGGAGGTTACAGTTGAATAAAAAGACAATATCAATGCCCCTTCGAAGACACGTGGAGGTCACAGTAGCTTAACAAGATGGTTTTAATGCCTTTTGGATTGGGGTGGAGTTCGCAGTGGACTAAAAAACAATATCAATGCCCCTTGGAAGAGTGGTGGAGGTCGCAGTAGAATAAAAAGACAATGTGAATGCCCCTTGGAAGAGTGGTGGAGGTTAGAGTGGAATAAAAAGACAATACAAATGCCCCTTGGAAGAGCTGTGGAGTTCAGAGTGGTTTAACCAGATGATTTTAATGCCCCTTGGAAGAGACTTCGACGTCACAGTAGCTAAACAAGACCATTTTAATGCCACTTGGAAGAGTGGTGGAGGTCGAAGTGGATTAAAAAGACAATATCAATGCCCCTTGGAAGAGTGGTGGAGGTTACAGTGGAATAAGAAGACAATAACAATGCCCCTCGGAAGAGCTGTGGAGTTCAGATTGGTTTAACCAGACGCTTTTAATGCCCCTTGGAAGAGACATGGAGGTCACAGTAGCTTAACAAGACATTTTTAATGCCCCTTGGAAGAGTAGTGGAGGTCGCAGTGGATTTAAAAGACAATATAAATGCCCCTTAGAAGAAAGGTAGAAGTCGCAGTGGAATAAAAAGACAAGATCAATGCCCCTTGGAAGAGTGGTGGAGGTTACAGTGGAATAAAAAGACAATATCAATGCCCATTGGAAGAGTGTTTAAGTTCGCTGTGGAATAAAAAGACAAAATCAATGCCCCTTGGAAGAGTTTTGGAGGTTACAGAGGAAAAATAAGACAATATCAATGCCCCTTGGAAGAGCTGTGGCGTTCAGAGTGTTTTAACCAGACGGTTTTAATGCCCCTTGGAAGAGACGTGGAGGTCACAGTAGCTTAACACGTCTGTTTTAATGCTCTTGGAAGAGTAGTCGAGGTCGCAGTGGATTTAAAAGACAATATAAATGCCCGTTAGAAGAGAGGCAGAAGTCGCAGTGGAATAAAAAGACAAGATCAATGCCCCTTGGAAGAGTGGTGGAGGTTACAGTGGAATAAAAAGACAATATCAATGCCCCGTGGAAGAGACGTGGAGGTCACAGTAGCTTAACAATCAGTATCAAAAAGGAATAGTCGGCACTCCGTCTAGCTAAGGTGGTGCACGTGGAAAACAATGTCAGTAGAAAGAAGAAAATCCCGGCACTCACGTGTTGATAATCAGTTGATTTATTCCACAACTCACACAAAACGTTTCAGCCTGTCCAAGGCTTTTTTCAATTGTGGTTAAATACATTCAGTCAAAATATTTATAAACAAATCCCCGGAAATGACACAATTCTCAACAACATAGAAAAAGAGTAAACCAATAAAAAAATTATATATATATAACAGAATTTACAATAACATACAAAAAATTAAACAATAATAAACTCAAGTTACACAATGAAAAAGGACAAGTGAATTCATATATTTTAAATAATCCCCAATTATACAAAAACCACATACATCATAGATTGTGAAATTTATTGTATACATATACCATATTATATCTTTATTTCTCCACATTTAACTAAAAATATATAGCATTTCATAATTTTTCCAGAAAAAATCCTTAATGTATTTAAGATTTTTTAATATTTCCCATGGAATCAAATATATCAATGACAATTAGATTCATATATATAAATAATCTCCAACCAAATATGAAAACATAGATCCCAAAGCATAGATTCCATTTCATAGATATCAAAGATATTACCCTCTAAATTTCTCAATGTTCCTTTTATTAGACACATTCAACATTATATCATTTTTCTGGAAAAAAAAATTTCTTAATATTTCTAGATTTTTTTCACAAAGATTTTTTATAATACTGTTTATTACATTTGTGTATATAATTGGTTCCTCATGAACAACCTGCAACAAGTGACCAAATCTATCTTTTATTCTCTTGCCCTTTATAATTCTACTAATAAATACTTTATAAAGAGATCAGTAAACTATCATATTCCCATAGATCCCAATTCACATAGTAGAAAAAATTCATATTAATTCTATATTACTTTATATCTCATTATAAAATGTTACTACATATAGAGCTACCACTGAAGGAACAATCACAGACATACGGGAATAGAGAACATCTATGTCCTAAGTAATCCTCACCTCCCCCAGATCGTTTATCTGAGATAAGAGTGACTTTTAAATTCATCCTTTGTTATCCTCTATCCCCTAAATTAGACCTTATTTATTTCGTTAGATGTGACAATATAATTAATTGTCCACCCCTGATTCCTAGAAATACATAGAAAAAGCCGTCCGGCTTACATCATATCTCCACATTCAATCTTATTTAACCCAACAAAATATGGCAAGTACAATATGCATCCCATTTGTTTCTATGCAGATACTTCAGGATTTCATCGCATCTGAGATGTCTAAAAAGAAAAATAGGATGTATATATTACTCATTGTCCTAATCACATAATACCACTAACATCATATTCTCGATTCAGACCATTTGGATATAAAGTTCCCAGAGTATAAATCCAAAAGGCTTCTCTACGTAAGAGGATTTTTTTGATACTGCCCCCTCTTCTAGGTGTATCTATTTGTTCTAACACCTGATATTTCAATTGAGCTATTGAATGTCCTTTTTCCTTAAAATGTAATGGAAGGGGAAGCGAAGTATCTCCACACCTGATAGTGGATTTATGTTTATTAATCCGTGTTCCTACTGACTGCATTGTTTCTCCAATATATGAAAAACCACACGGACATTTTATCTGATAAACCACATTTGTAGATTTACACGTATAAAAGCCCTTAATATTAAATCTTTTACCTGTCCTAGGATGACTAAAATATTCCCCCTTAATTACGTTACTACATTGAGCACAATTCAGACAGGGGTATGTTCCTTTATTTTTAGTTGTAAGAAAAGTTTGTCTTGGAATTATTGCATCACTCCCAACATCCGCCCGTATTAGTTTATCCTTCACATTGGGCAATCTCTTGTTACAGATAAGGGGAGGTATATTAAATTCCCTTACATTCGGATATGCCTGCCCTAGAATATACCAATATTTTTTTATAATCTGATCTATTTTTAAATTAACTGGATGATATTCTCTCACAAAGCATATACGTGATTCATCCCTTCTACGTGTTTTTTCATCAGTAAACACCTCTCTCAATGCCCCATCTAAAATACATTGAGGATAGTCTCTCAATCTAAAATTTTCACACATTTCCTCAATTCTTTTAGAACAGATAGAGGGGTTGGTAACAATCCTAGTCACTCGCTGAAACTGTGATTTAGGGATTGCCTTTTTAACAGAATATGGGTGTGCACTCCTAAAATGTAAGATACTATTCCTGTCCGTATCTTTTTTATATAAATCTGTCTCAAAGTCCCCTTTCTCATTCCTCATTACCATAGTGTCCAAAAAATTAATCCTCTCAGTGCTCAATGAAATGGTAAATTTTAATTCACTCCATACACTATTCAAATCATCATAAAATGTCATTAGGGTTTCTTGTGGCCCCTCCCATACGCAAAATATGTCATCTATGAACCTAAACCAGGCTTTCCCATGTATCTTAAATAGAGGATGTTCATAGACATAATGTTCCTCAAAAAATGACATATATGTATTTGCGTATGGGGGGGCCACATTCGCACCCATTGCCGATCCCCTCTTCTGTTTGTAATAGACATCTTGGAATAAAAAGTAGTTCTCATACAAAACCACTCTTAGTAACTCCATCACTATATATCTTTGTACCCCTGGAAATTCATTAATCTCAAGAAGCCACCTCACTGCGTTTAATCCTTTTTCATGTTCTATTGATGTGTATAAACTTGTAACATCTATTGTGGCAATAATGGTATCTGCAGATATATTATGAATGGTTTTAATTTTTTTCAAAAAATCTCCTGTATCTAATAAAAAAGATTTATTTTTCTTTACCAGAGGGGTCAAAATGTGTTCCAATACTATAGACAGAGGGGATAATACTGACTCTGTGGACGCCACAATTGGTCTGCCTGGAGGATCAATTAAAGTTTTATGCACTTTCGGTAATATGTAAAACACTGGGGTGATAGGATCATCTTTAATCAAGAAATCAGCCAACTTTGAATCAATATTACCCCCTAATTTATATCTATCTATCATTATCTCAATTTTCCTTTGTATATCTTTCAATGGGTTCCCTTTTAATGGTTGATAAGTTGTAGAATCTGATAATTGTCTCATTATCTCCCCAATATATCTCTCCCTATCCATTATTACAATTGATCCCCCTTTGTCAGCGGGCTTTATCTCTATTGTCTTATCATCCTGTAAAAGTTTAAGGGCTTCCCTTTCTTTCATGGTTAAATTACTACTATAAGAAAAACCTCCTAGTTGTGTCCGATTCAATAGAGATTCAATCTCTCTCGTAACAAAGCTAATATATGTTTCTGTCGGGTGATAAATCTTAGGTGGCGAAAAACTACTCTTAATCCTCAAATTTAAATCTGCTAACTTCAAACAGTCCTCTTTATCTACAATAGATCTAACTGGTGCCGGTGATGGTACAGTGGAAAAATGTGTTTTTAATCTTACATTTCTAAAGAAACGATTTAAGTCCAGATCTAATTGAAAACCATTAAGTTTAGACATAACACCAAAAGATAAACCTTTCTGTAGCAGTTCTATTTGTGATGGTTGTAAAGTCTTAGAGGAAATATTAATAACTAGCATGTCCTTAGTACCTGCGACCTTGTTGTCATTGCTGGAGTAGATTCCAAGATCCTGAAATATCACTCCCAGAATCCGAAGAATACTGACTGCTGCGGAAAAAAGTTCTGGAGTATTTTTCATAACCAAAAGCCGGGTCCCGCCACTTATAAACCTTATTCATAAGATAATCCTCTGTGTCTCTAGCAAATTTTCGGCGTTTTCTTTCCTGTAAATCCTTACGAAAATTGTCCATGGAAACATTCAGAGAGTCTTTCAGGGCAGTCAATTCATCGCATCTGAGATGTCTAAAAAGAAAAATAGGATGTATATATTACTCATTGTCCTAATCACATAATACCACTACGTAAATCCTCTTACGTAGAGAAGCCTTTTGGATTTATACTCTGGGAACTTTATATCCAAATGGTCTGAATCGAGAATATGATGTTAGTGGTATTATGTGATTAGGACAATGAGTAATATATACATCCTATTTTTCTTTTTAGACATCTCAGATGCGATGAAATCCTGAAGTATCTGCATAGAAACAAATGGGATGCATATTGTACTTGCCATATTTTGTTGGGTTAAATAAGATTGAATGTGGAGATATGATGTAAGCCGGACGGCTTTTTCTATGTATTTCTAGGAATCAGGGGTGGACAATTAATTATATTGTCACATCTAACGAAATAAATAAGGTCTAATTTAGGGGATAGAGGATAACAAAGGATGAATTTAAAAGTCACTCTTATCTCAGATAAACGATCTGGGGGAGGTGAGGATTACTTAGGACATAGATGTTCTCTATTCCCGTATGTCTGTGATTGTTCCTTCAGTGGTAGCTCTATATGTAGTAACATTTTATAATGAGATATAAAGTAATATAGAATTAATATGAATTTTTTCTACTATGTGAATTGGGATCTATGGGAATATGATAGTTTACTGATCTCTTTATAAAGTATTTATTAGTAGAATTATAAAGGGCAAGAGAATAAAAGATAGATTTGGTCACTTGTTGCAGGTTGTTCATGAGGAACAATTATATACACAAATGTAATAAACAGTATTATAAAAAATCTTTGTGAAAAAAATCTAGAAATATTAAGAAATTTTTTTTTCCAGAAAAATGATATAATGTTGAATGTGTCTAATAAAAGGAACATTGAGAAATTTAGAGGGTAATATCTTTGATATCTATGAAATGGAATCTATGCTTTGGGATCTATGTTTTCATATTTGGTTGGAGATTATTTATATATATGAATCTAATTGTCATTGATATATTTGATTCCATGGGAAATATTAAAAAATCTTAAATACATTAAGGATTTTTTCTGGAAAAATTATGAAATGCTATATATTTTTAGTTAAATGTGGAGAAATAAAGATATAATATGGTATATGTATACAATAAATTTCACAATCTATGATGTATGTGGTTTTTGTATAATTGGGGATTATTTAAAATATATGAATTCACTTGTCCTTTTTCATTGTGTAACTTGAGTTTATTATTGTTTAATTTTTTGTATGTTATTGTAAATTCTGTTATATATATATAATTTTTTTATTGGTTTACTCTTTTTCTATGTTGTTGAGAATTGTGTCATTTCCGGGGATTTGTTTATAAATATTTTGACTGAATGTATTTAACCACAATTGAAAAAAGCCTTGGACAGGCTGAAACGTTTTGTGTGAGTTGTGGAATAAATCAACTGATTATCAACACGTGAGTGCCGGGATTTTCTTCTTTCTACAGTAGCTTAACAAGACTGTTTTAATGCCCCTTGGAAGAGTGGTGGAGGTCACAGTGGAATAAAAAGACAATATCAGTGACCCTTGGAAGTGGGGTGGACATTACCGTGGAATAAAAAGACAATATCAATGCCCCTTGGAAGAGTGGAGGAGTTTAAATTGGAATAAAAAGACAATATCAATTCCCCTTGGATGAGTGGTGGAGGTTTCAGTGGAATAGAAAGACAATATCAATGGCCCGTGGAAGAGACGTTGAGGTCACAGTAGTTTAGCAAGACGGTTTTAATGCCCCTTGGAAGAGTGGTGGAGGTCACAGTGGATTAAAAAGACAATATCAATGCCCCTTGGAAGAGTGGTGTAGGTCGCAGTGGAATAAAAAGACAATATCAATGCCCCTTGGACGAGTGGTGGATGTTACAGTGGAATTAAAAGAAAATACCAATGCCCCGTGGAAGAGATGTGGAGGTCACAGTAGCTTAACAAGATGGTTTTAATGCCCCTTGGAGGACTGGTGAAGGTCTCAGTGTAATAAGAAGACAATATCAATGCCCCTTGGAAGAGTGGTGGAGGTTACAGTGGAATAAAAAGACAATAATAATGCCCCTTAGAAGAGCTGTGGAGTTCAGAGTGGAATAACCAGACGGTTTTAACACCCCTTGGAAGAGACGTAGTGGTCACAGTAACTTATCAAGACGGTTTTATTGCCCCCTGGTAGAGTGGTGGAGGTCGCAGTGGGTTAAAAAGACAATATTAATGCTCCTTGGAAGAGTGGTGGAGGTTGCAGTGGAGTAAAAAAACAATATAAATGCCCCTTGGAAGATTGGTGGAGGTTACAGTTGAATAAAAAGACAATATCAATGCCCCTTCGAAGACACGTGGAGGTCACAGTAGCTTAACAAGATGGTTTTAATGCCTTTTGGATTGGGGTGGAGTTCGCAGTGGACTAAAAAACAATATCAATGCCCCTTGGAAGAGTGGTGGAGGTCGCAGTAGAATAAAAAGACAATGTGAATGCCCCTTGGAAGAGTGGTGGAGGTTAGAGTGGAATAAAAAGACAATACAAATGCCCCTTGGAAGAGCTGTGGAGTTCAGAGTGGTTTAACCAGATGATTTTAATGCCCCTTGGAAGAGACTTCGATGTCACAGTAGCTAAACAAGACCATTTTAATGCCACTTGGAAGAGTGGTGGAGGTCGAAGTGGATTAAAAAGACAATATGAATGCCCCTTGGAAGAGTGGTGGAGGTTACAGTGGAATAAGAAGACAATAACAATGCCCCTCGGAAGAGCTGTGGAGTTCAGATTGGTTTAACCAGACGCTTTTAATGCCCCTTGGAAGAGACATGGAGGTCACAGTAGCTTAACAAGACATTTTTAATGCCCCTTGGAAGAGTAGTGGAGGTCGCAGTGGATTTAAAAGACAATATAAATGCCCCTTAGAAGAAAGGTAGAAGTCGCAGTGGAATAAAAAGACAAGATCAATGCCCCTTGGAAGAGTGGTGGAGGTTACAGTGGAATAAAAAGACAATATCAATGCCCATTGGAAGAGTGTTTAAGTTCACTGTGGAATAAAAAGACAAAATCAATGCCCCTTGGAAGAGTTTTGGAGGTTACAGAGGAAAAATAAGACAATATCAATGCCCCTTGGAAGAGCTGTGGCGTTCAGAGTGTTTTAACCAGACAGTTTTAATGCCCCTTGGAAGAGACGTGGAGGTCACAGTAGCTTAACACGTCTGTTTTAATGCTCTTGGAAGAGTAGTCGAGGTCGCAGTGGATTTAAAAGACAATATAAATGCCCGTTAGAAGAGAGGCAGAAGTCGCAGTGGAATAAAAAGACAAGATCAATGCCCCTTGGAAGAGTGGTGGAGGTTACAGTGGTATAAAAAGACAATATCAATGCCCGGTGGAATAGACATGGACGTGACAGTAGCTTAACAAGACGGTTTTAATGCCCCTTGGAAGAGTGGTGGAGGTCGCAGTTGATTAAAAAGACAATATCAATGCCCTTTGGAAGAGTGGTGGAGGTCGCAGTGGAATAAAAAGACAATATCAATGCCCCTTGGAAGAGTGGTGGAGGTTACAGTGGAGTAAAAGACAATATCAATGACCCGTGGAAGAGTTGTGGAGGTCACTGTAGCTTAACAAGATGGTCTTAATGCCGCTTGGAAGAGTAGTGGTGGTCGCAGTGGAATAAAAAGACAATGTCAGTGCCCCTTGGAAGAGTGGTGGAGGTTAGAGTGGAATAAAAAGACAATACAAATGCCCCTTGGAAGAGCTGTGGAGTTCAAAATGTTTTAACCAGATGGTTTTAATGCCCCTTGGAAGAGACTTCGATGTCACAGTAGCTTAACAAGACTGGTTTAATGCCCCTTGGAAGAGTGGTGGAGGTCGCAGTGGATTAAAAAGACAATATCAATGCCCCTTGGAAGAGTGGTGGAGGTCGCAGTGGAATAAAAAGACAAAATCAATGCCCCTTGGAAGAGTGGTGGAGGTTACCGTAGAATAAAAGACAATATCAATGCACCGTGGAAGAGTTGTGGAGGTCACTGTAGCTTAACAAGATGGTCTTAATGCCGCTTGGAAGAGTGTTGTAGGTCGCAGTGGAATAAAAAGACAATGTCAATGCCCCTTGGAAGAGTGGTGGAGGTTAGAGTGGAATAAAAGGACAATACCAATGCTCCTTGGTAGAGCTGTAGAGTTCAGAGTGGTTTAAATTGACGGTTTTAAGCCACTTGGAAGAGACGTGGAGGTCACAGTGGATTAAAAAGACAAAATCAATGCCGCTTGGAAGAGAGGTGGAGGTCACAGTAGCTTAACAAGACGGTTTTAATGCCCCTTGGAAGAAAGGTGGAGGTTGCAGTTGATTAAAAAGACAATATCAATGCCACTTGGAAGAGTGGTAGTGGTCGCTGTGGAATGAAAAGTCAATATCAATGCCCCTTGAAAGAGTGCTGTAGGTTACAGTGGAATACAAAGACAATATCAATGCCTCTTGCAAGAGCTGTGAAGTTCAGAGTGGTTTAAATTGACGGTTTTAATGCACCTTGGAAGAGACGTGGAGGTCACAGTAGCTTAACAATACGGTTTTAATGCCCCTTGGAAAAGTGGTGGAGGTCGCAGTGGATTAAAAAGACAATATCAATGCCACTTGGAAGAGTGGTGAAGGTCCCAGTGGAATAAAAAGACAATATCAATGCCCCTTGGAAGAGTGGTGGAGGTTACAGTGGAATAAAAAAACAATATCAATGCCCCGTGAAAGAAACGTGGAGGTCACAGTAGCTTAACAAGACGGTTTTAATGCCCCTTGGAAGAGCGGTGGAAGTTGCAGTGGAATAAAAAGACAATATCAATGCCCCTTGGAAGAGTGCTGGAGGTAACATTGGAATAAAAAGACAATATCAATGCCCCTTGCAAGAGCTGTGGAGTTCAGAGTGGTTTAAATTGACGGTTTTAATGCCCCGTGGAATTGACGTGGAGGTCAAGGTAGCTTAGCAACACGGTTTTAATGGCCCTTGGAAGAGTGGTGGAGGTCGCAGTTGATTAAAAAGACAATATAAATGCCCCTTAGAAGAGTGGTAGAGGTCGAAGTGGAATTAAAAGACAATATCAATGCCCCTTGGAAGAGAAGTGGAGGTCGCAGTGGAAGAAAAAAACAATATCAATGCCCCTTGGAAGAGTGGTGGAGATAACAGTGGATTAAAAAGACAATCTCAATGCCCCTTGGAAGAGCAGTGGAGTTCAGAGTAGTTAAACCAGACAGTTTTAATGCCCAATGGAAGTGACGTGGAGGTCACAGTAGCTTAAAAAGACATTTTTAATGCCCCTTGGAAAAGTGGTGGAGTTCGCAGTGGATTAAAAAGACAATATCAATGCCCCTTGGAAGAGTGGTGGAGGTGGCAGTGGAATAAAAAGACAATACAATGCCCCTTGGAAGAGTGGTGGAGATTACAGTGGAATAAAAAGACAATATCAATGCCCCGTGAAAAAGACGTGGATGTCACAGAAGCTTAACAAGACGGTTTTAATATCCCTTTGAAGAGAGGTGAAAGTCTCAGTGGAATAAAAAGACAATATCAATGCCCCTTGGAAAAGTGCTGGAGGTTACAGTGGAATAAAAAACAATATCAAAACCCTTGCAAGAGCTGTGGAGCTGAGAGTGGTTTAAATTGACGGTTTTAATGCCCCTTGGAAGAGACTTGGAGGTCACAGTAGATTAACAAGAATTTTTTAATGCCCCTTGGAAGAGTGGTGGAGGTCGAAGTGGAATAAAAAGACAATATCAGTGCCCTGTGGAAGAGACATGGAGGTCACAGTAGCTTAACAAGATGGTTTTAATACCCCTTGGAAGAGTGGTGGAGGTCGCAGTGAATTAAAAAGTCAATATCAATGCCCCTTGGAAGAGTGGTGGAGAATACAGTGGAATAAAAAGACAATATCAATGCCCCTTGGAAGATCTGTGGAGTTCAGATTGGTTTAACCATACGGTTTTAATGCCCCATGGAAGTGACGTGGAGGTCGCAGTAGCTTAACAAGACGGTTTTAATGCCACATGGAAGAGTGGTGGAGCTTGCAGTGGATTAAAAAGACAATATCAATGCCCCGAGGAAGAGTGGTGGAGGTCGCAGTGGCATAAAAAGATAAAATCAATGCCCCTTGGAAGAGTGGTGGAGGTTACAGTGGAATAAAAAGACAATATCAATGCACCTTGGAAGAGCTGTGGAGTTCAGAGTGGTTTAACCAGACGGTTTTAATGCTCCTCGGAAGAGACGTGGAGGTAACAGTAGCTTAACAAGATGGTTTTAATGCCCTTTGGAAGAGTGGTGGAGGTCGTAGTGGATTAAAAAGACAATATCAATGCCCTTTGGAAGAGTGGTGGAGGTCGCCCTGGAATAAAAATACAATATCAATGCCCCTTTGTAGAGTGGTGGAGGTTACAGTGGAATTTAAAGACAATATCAATGCCCCGTGGAAGAGATGTGGAGGTCATTGTAGCTTAACAGGACAGTTTTAATGCCCCTTGGAAGAATGGTGGAGGTCGCAGTGGAATAAAAAGACAATGTCAATGCCCTTTGGAAGAGTGGTGGATGTTAGAGTGGAATAAAAAGACAATACCAATGCCCCTTGGAAGAGCTGTGGAGTTCAGAGTGGTTTAATAAAACGGTTTTAATGGCCATTGGAAGTGACGTGGAGGTCACAGTAGCTTAAAAAGACGTTTTTAATGCCCCTTGGAAAAGTGGTGAAGGTCGCAGTGGATTAAAAAGACAATATCAATGCGCCTTGGAAGAGTGGTGGAGGTGGCAGTGGAATAAAAAGACAATATCAATGCCCCTTGGAAGAATGATGGAGGTCGCAGTGGAATAAAAAGACAATGTCAATGCCCCTTGGAAGAGCTGTGGAGTTCAGAGTGGTTTAACCAGACGGTTTTAATGCCCCTCGCAAGAGACGTGGAGGTAACAGTAGCTTAACAAGATGGTTTTAATGCCCTTTGGAAGAGTGGTGGAGGTCGTAGTGGATTAAAAAGACAATATCAATGCCCTTTGGAAGAGTGGTGGAGGTCACACTGGAATAAAAATACAATATCAATGCCCCTTTGTAGAGTGGTGGAAGTTACAGTGGAATTTAAAGACAATATCAATGCCCCGTGGAAGAGATGTGGAGGTCACTGTAGCTTAACAGGACAGTTCTAATGCCCCTTGGAAGAATGGTGGAGGTCGCAGTGGAATAAAAAGACAATGTCAATGCCCCTTGGAAGAGTGGTGGAGGTTAGAGTGGAATAAAAAGACAATACCAATGCCCCTTGGAAGAGCTGTGGAGTTCAGATTGGTTTAATAAAACGGTTTTAATGGCCATTGGAAGTGACGTGGAGGTCACAGTAGCTTAAAAAGACGTTTTTAATGCCCCTTGGAAAAGTGGTGGAGGTCGCAGTGAATTAAAAAGACAATATCAATGCCCCTTGGAAGAGTGGTGGAGGTGGCAGTGGAATAAAAAGACAATATCAATGCCCCTTGGAAGAATGATGGAGGTCGCAGTGGAATAAAAAGACAATGTCAATGCCCCTTGGAAGAGTGGTGGAGGGTGGAGTGGAATGAAAAGACAATACCAATGCCCCTTGGAAGACATGTGGAGGACACAGTAAATTAACAAGACAGTTTTAATGCCCCTTGGAAGAGTGGTGGAGGTCGCAGTGGAAAAAAAAGACAATATCAATGCCCCTTGGAAGAGCTGTGGAGTTCAGAGTAGTTTAACCAGACAGTTTTTTTGCCCCTTGGAAGAGACGTGGAGGTCACAGTAGATTAACAAGATGGTTTTAATGCCCCTTGGAAAAGTGGTGGAGGTCACAGTGGATTAAAAAGACAATATCAATGCCCCGTGGAAGACATGTGGAGGACACAGAAGATTAACAAGGCAGTTTTAATGCCCCTTGGAAGAGTGGTGGAGGTCGCAGTGGAATAAAAAGACAATATCAATGCCACTTGGAAGAGCTGTGGATTTCAGAGTGGTTTAACCAGACAGTTTTAAGGCCCCTTGGAAGAGACGTGGAGGTCACAGTAGCTTAACAAGACTGTTTTAATGCCTCTTGGAAGAGTGGTGGAGTTCGCAGTGGATTAAAAAGACAATATCAATGCCCCTTAGAAGAGAGGTGGAAGTCGCAGTGGAATAAAAAGACGATATCAATACCCCTTGGAAGAGTGGTGGAGGATACAGTGGAATAAAAAGACAGTATCAATGCCCCGTGGAATAGACATGGACATTATAGTAGCTAAACAAGATGTTTTTAATGCACCTTGGGAGAGTGGTGGAAGTCGTAGTTGAATAAAAAGACAATATCAATGCCCCTTGAAAGAGTGTTGTAGGTTACAGTGGAGTAAAATGACAATATCAATGCCTCTTGCAAGAGCTGTGGAGTTCAGATTGGTTTAAATTGATGGTTTTAATGCACCTTGGAAGGGATGTGGAGGTCACAGTAGCTTAACAATACGGTTTTAATACCCCTTGGAAGAGTGGTGGAGGTCGCAGTGGATTAAAAACACAATATCAATGCCACTTTGAAGAGTGGTGAAGGTCCCAGTGGAATAAAAAGACAATATCATTGCCCCTTGGAAGAGTGGTGGAGGTTACAGTGGATAAAAAATACAATCTCAATGCCCCTTGGAAGAGTGCTGGAGGTTACATTGGAATAAAAAGACAATATCAATACCCCTTGCAAGAGCTGTGGAGTTCAGAGTGGTTTAAATTGACGGTTTTAATGCCCCTTGGAAGGGACGTGGAGGTGACAGTAGCTTAACAAGATGGTTTTAATGCCCCTTGAAGAGTGGTGGAGGTCGCAGTGGATTAAAAAGACATTATGAATGCCACTTGGAAGAGTGCTGGAGGTTACATTGGAATAAAAAGACAATATCAATGTCCCTTGCAAGAGCTGTGGAGTTCAGAGTGTTTTAAATTGACGGTTTTAATGCCCCTTGGAAGGGACGTGGAGGTGACAGTAGCTTAACAAGACGGTTTTTATTCCCCTTGGAAGAGTGGTGGAGGTCGCAGTGCATTAAAAAGACAATATCAATACCCCTTGGAAGAATGGTGGAGGTTTCAGTGGAATAAAAAGACAATATCAATGCCCCTTGGAAGAACTGTGGAGTTCAGAGTGGTTTAACCACACGGTTTTAATGCCCCTTGGAAGAGATGTGGAGGTCACAGTTGCTTAACAAGACTGTTTTAATGCCTCTTGGAAGAGTGGTGGAGGTCGCAGTGGATTAAAAAGACAATATCAATGCCCCTTAGAAAAGAGTCGGAAGTCGCGGTGGAATAAAAAGACAATATCAATGCCCCTTGAAAGAGTGGTGGAGGATACAGTGGAATAAAAAGACAGAAACAATGCCCCGTGGAATAGACATGGACGGTACAGTAGCTAAACAAGATGTTTTTAATGCACCTTGAGAGAGCGGTGGAAGTCGTATTGGAATTAAAAGATAATATCAATGCCCCTTGAAAGAGTGTTGTAGGTTACAGTGGAGTAAAAAGACAATATCAATGCCCCTTGCAAGAGCTGTGGAGTTCAGAGTTGTTTAAATTGATAGTTTTAATGCCCCCTTGAAGGGACGTGGAGGTGACAGTAGCTTAACAAGACGGTTTTAATGCCCCTTGGAAGAGTGGTGGAGGTCGCAGTGGATTAAATAGACAATATTAATGCCTCTTTGAAGAGTGCTGGAGGTTACATTGGAATAAAAAGACAATATCAATGCCTCTTGCAAGAGCTGTGAAGTTCAGAGTGGTTTAAATTGATGGTTTTAATGCAACTTGGAAGAGACGTGGAGGTCACAGAAGCTTAACAATACGGTTTTAATGCCCCTTGGAAGAGTGGTGGAGGTCGCAGTGGATTAAAAAGACAATATCAATGCCACTTGGAAGAGTGGTGAAGGTACCAGTGGAATAACAGGACAATATCAATGCCCCTTGGAAGAGTGGTGGAGGTTACAGTGGAATAAAAAGACAATATCAATGCCCCATGAAAGAAACGTGGAGGTCACAGCAGCTTAACAAGACGGTTTTAATGCCTATTGGAAGAGAGGTGGAAGTTGCAGTGGAATAAAAAGACAATATCAATGCCCCTTGGAAGAGTGCTGGAGGTTACATTGAATAAAAAGACAATATCAAAGCCCCTTGCAAGAGCTGTGGAGTACAGAGTGGTTTAAATTGACGGTTTTAATGCCCCGTGGAATTGACGTGAAGGTTAAGGTAGCTTAGCAACATGGTTTTAATGGCCCTTGGAAGAGTGGTGGAGGTCGCAGTTGATTAAAAAGACAATATAAATGCCCCTTAGAAGAGTGGTAGAGGTCGCAGTGGAATTAAAAGACAATATCAATGACCCTTGGAAGAGTAGTGGAGGTCGCAGTGGAAGAAAAAAACAATATCAATGCCCCTTGGAAGAGTGGTGGAGATAACAGTGGATTAAAAAGACAATCTCACTGCCCCTTGGAAGAGCAGTGGAGTTCAGAGTAGTTAAACCAGACAGTTTTAATGCGCATTGGAAGTGACGTGGAGGTCACAGTAGCTTAAAAAGACATTTTTAATGCCCCTTGGAAAAGTGGTGGAGTTCGCAGTGGAATAAAAAGACAGTAACAATGCCCCGTGGAATAGACATGGACGGTACAGTAGCTAAACAAGATGTTTTTAATGCACCTTGGGATAGCGGTGGAAGTCGTAGTAGAATTAAAAGACAATATCAATGCCCCTTGAAAGAGTGTTGTAGGTTACAGTGGAGTAAAATGACAATATCAATGCCTCTTGCAAGAGCTGTGGAGTTCAGAGTGGTTTAAATTGACAGTTTTAATGCACCTTGGAAGAGATGTGGAGGTCACAGTAGCTTAACAAGACGGTTTTAATGCCCCTTGGAGAGTGGTGGAGGTCGCAGTGGATTAAAAAGACAATATCAGTGCCACTTGGAAGAGTGGTGAAGGTCCCAGTGGAATAAAAAGACAATATCAATGCCCCTTGGAAGAGTGGTGGAGGTTACAGTGGAATAAAAAGACAATATCAATGCCCCTTGGAAGAGTGCTGGAGGTTACATTGGAATAAAAAGACAATATCAATGCCCCTTGCAAGAGCTGTGGACTTCATAGTTGTTTAAAATGACAGTTTTAATGCCCCCTAGAAGGGACGTGGAGGTGACAGTAGCTTAACAAGACGGTTTTAATGCCCCTTGGAAGAGTGGTGGAGGTCGCAGTGGATTAAATAGACAATATTAATGCCGCTTTGAAGAGTGCTGGAGGTTACATTGGAATAAAAAGACAATATCAATGCCCCTTGCAAGAGCTGTGGAGTTCAGAGCGGTTTACATTGACGGTTTTAATGCACCTTGGAAGTGAGGTGGAGGTGACAGTAGCTTAACAAGACGGTTTTAATGCCTCTTGGAAGAGTGGTGGAGTTCGCAGTGGATTAAAAAGACAATATCAATGCCCCTTAGAAGAGAGGTGGAAGTCGCAGTGGAATAAAAAGACGATATCAATACCCCTTGGAAGAGTGGTTGAGGATACAGTGGAATAAAAAGACAGTATCAATGCCCCGTGGAATAGACATGGACATTATAGTAGCTAAACAAGATGTTTTTAATGCACCTTGGGAGAGTGGTGGAAGTCGTAGTTGAATAAAAAGACAATATCAATGCCCCTTGAAAGAGTGTTGTAGGTTACAGTGGAGTAAAATGACAATATCAATGCCTCTTGCAAGAGCTGTGGAGTTCAGATTGGTTTAAATTGATGGTTTTAATGCACCTTGGAAGGGATGTGGAGGTCACAGTAGCTTAACAATACGGTTTTAATACCCCTTGGAAGAGTGGTGGAGGTCGCAGTGGATTAAAAACACAATATCAATGCCACTTTGAAGAGTGGTGAAGGTCCCAGTGGAATAAAAAGACAATATCATTGCCCCTTGGAAGAGTGGTGGAGGTTACAGTGGATAAAAAATACAATCTCAATGCCCCTTGGAAGAGTGCTGGAGGTTACATTGGAATAAAAAGACAATATCAATACCCCTTGCAAGAGCTGTGGAGTTCAGAGTGGTTTAAATTGACGGTTTTAATGCCCCTTGGAAGGGACGTGGAGGTGACAGTAGCTTAACAAGATGGTTTTAATGCCCCTTGAAGAGTGGTGGAGGTCGCAGTGGATTAAAAAGACATTATGAATGCCACTTGGAAGAGTGCTGGAGGTTACATTGGAATAAAAAGACAATATCAATGTCCCTTGCAAGAGCTGTGGAGTTCAGAGTGTTTTAAATTGACGGTTTTAATGCCCCTTGGAAGGGACGTGGAGGTGACAGTAGCTTAACAAGACGGTTTTTATTCCCCTTGGAAGAGTGGTGGAGGTCGCAGTGCATTAAAAAGACAATATCAATACCCCTTGGAAGAATGGTGGAGGTTTCAGTGGAATAAAAAGAAAATATCAATGCCCCTTGGAAGAACTGTGGAGTTCAGAGTGGTTTAACCACACGGTTTTAATGCCCCTTGGAAGAGATGTGGAGGTCACAGTTGCTTAACAAGACTGTTTTAATGCCTCTTGGAAGAGTGGTGGAGGTCGCAGTGGATTAAAAAGACAATATCAATGCCCCTTAGAAAAGAGTCGGAAGTCGCGGTGGAATAAAAAGACAATATCAATGCCCCTTGAAAGAGTGGTGGAGGATACAGTGGAATAAAAAGACAGAAACAATGCCCCGTGGAATAGACATGGACGGTACAGTAGCTAAACAAGATGTTTTTAATGCACCTTGAGAGAGCGGTGGAAGTCGTATTGGAATTAAAAGACAATATCAATGCCCCTTGAAAGAGTGTTGTAGGTTACAGTGGAGTAAAAAGACAATATCAATGCCCCTTGCAAGAGCTGTGGAGTTCAGAGTTGTTTAAATTGATAGTTTTAATGCCCCCTTGAAGGGACGTGGAGGTGACAGTAGCTTAACAAGACGGTTTTAATGCCCCTTGGAAGAGTGGTGGAGGTCGCAGTGGATTAAATAGACAATATTAATGCCTCTTTGAAGAGTGCTGGAGGTTACATTGGAATAAAAAGACAATATCAATGCCTCTTGCAAGAGCTGTGAAGTTCAGAGTGGTTTAAATTGATGGTTTTAATGCAACTTGGAAGAGACGTGGAGGTCACAGAAGCTTAACAATACGGTTTTAATGCCCCTTGGAAGAGTGGTGGAGGTCGCAGTGGATTAAAAAGACAATATCAATGCCACTTGGAAGAGTGGTGAAGGTACCAGTGGAATAACAGGACAATATCAATGCCCCTTGGAAGAGTGGTGGAGGTTACAGTGGAATAAAAAGACAATATCAATGCCCCATGAAAGAAACGTGGAGGTCACAGCAGCTTAACAAGACGGTTTTAATGCCTATTGGAAGAGAGGTGGAAGTTGCAGTGGAATAAAAAGACAATATCAATGCCCCTTGGAAGAGTGCTGGAGGTTACATTGAATAAAAAGACAATATCAAAGCCCCTTGCAAGAGCTGTGGAGTACAGAGTGGTTTAAATTGACGGTTTTAATGCCCCGTGGAATTGACGTGAAGGTTAAGGTAGCTTAGCAACATGGTTTTAATGGCCCTTGGAAGAGTGGTGGAGGTCGCAGTTGATTAAAAAGACAATATAAATGCCCCTTAGAAGAGTGGTAGAGGTCGCAGTGGAATTAAAAGACAATATCAATGACCCTTGGAAGAGTAGTGGAGGTCGCAGTGGAAGAAAAAAACAATATCAATGCCCCTTGGAAGAGTGGTGGAGATAACAGTGGATTAAAAAGACAATCTCACTGCCCCTTGGAAGAGCAGTGGAGTTCAGAGTAGTTAAACCAGACAGTTTTAATGCGCATTGGAAGTGACGTGGAGGTCACAGTAGCTTAAAAAGACATTTTTAATGCCCCTTGGAAAAGTGGTGGAGTTCGCAGTGGAATAAAAAGACAGTAACAATGCCCCGTGGAATAGACATGGACGGTACAGTAGCTAAACAAGATGTTTTTAATGCACCTTGGGATAGCGGTGGAAGTCGTAGTAGAATTAAAAGACAATATCAATGCCCCTTGAAAGAGTGTTGTAGGTTACAGTGGAGTAAAATGACAATATCAATGCCTCTTGCAAGAGCTGTGGAGTTCAGAGTGGTTTAAATTGACAGTTTTAATGCACCTTGGAAGAGATGTGGAGGTCACAGTAGCTTAACAAGACGGTTTTAATGCCCCTTGGAGAGTGGTGGAGGTCGCAGTGGATTAAAAAGACAATATCAGTGCCACTTGGAAGAGTGGTGAAGGTCCCAGTGGAATAAAAAGACAATATCAATGCCCCTTGGAAGAGTGGTGGAGGTTACAGTGGAATAAAAAGACAATATCAATGCCCCTTGGAAGAGTGCTGGAGGTTACATTGGAATAAAAAGACAATATCAATGCCCCTTGCAAGAGCTGTGGACTTCATAGTTGTTTAAAATGACAGTTTTAATGCCCCCTAGAAGGGACGTGGAGGTGACAGTAGCTTAACAAGACGGTTTTAATGCCCCTTGGAAGAGTGGTGGAGGTCGCAGTGGATTAAATAGACAATATTAATGCCGCTTTGAAGAGTGCTGGAGGTTACATTGGAATAAAAAGACAATATCAATGCCCCTTGCAAGAGCTGTGGAGTTCAGAGCGGTTTACATTGACGGTTTTAATGCACCTTGGAAGTGAGGTGGAGGTGACAGTAGCTTAACAAGACGGTTTTAATGGCCCTTAGAAGAGAGGTGGAGGTTGCAGTGGATTAAAAAGACAATATGAATGCCCCTTGTAAGAGCGGTGGAGGTCGCAGTGGAATAAAAAGACAATATCAATGCCCCTTGGAAGAGTGGTGGAGGTTACAGCTGAATAAAAAGACAATACCAATGCCCCTTGGAAGAGTAATGGAGGATACAGTGGAATAAAAAGACAATATCAATGTCCCTTTGAACAGTGGTGGAGGTTACAGTTAAATAAAAAGACAATATCAATGCCCCGTGGAAGAGATGTGGAGGTCACAATAGCTTAACAAGTCGGTTTTAATGCACCTTGGGAGAGTGGTGCAGGTCGCAGAGGAATAAAAAGACATTATCAATGCCCCTTGGAAGAGAGGTGGAGGTTACAGTGGAATAAAAAGACAATTTCAATGCCCCGTGGAAGAGACGTGGAGGTCACAGTAGCTTAACAAGACTGTTTTAATGCCTCTTGGAGGACTGATGGAGGTCGCAGTGGAATAAAAAGACAATATCAATGCCCCTTGGACGAGTGGTGGAGGTTACAGTGGAATAAAAAGACAATTTCAATGCCCCGTGGAAGAGACGTGGAGGTCACAGTAACTTAACAAGACGGTTTTAATGCCCCTTGGAAGAGTGGTGGAGGTCGCAGTGGTATACAAAAACAATATCAATGCGCTTTGGAAGATTGGTGGAGGTCGCAGTGGAATAAAAAGACAATATCAATGCCCCGTGGAAGAGATGTGGAGGTCACTGTAGCTTAACAATATGGTTTTAATGCCCCTTGGAAGAGTGGTGGAGGTCGCAGTGGAATAAAAAGACAATGTCAATGCCCCTTGGAAGAGCGGTGGAGTATAGAGTGGAATAAAAAGACAATATAAATGCCCCTTGGAAGAGCTGTGGAGTTCAGAGTGGTTTATACAGATGGTTTTAATGCCCCTTGGAAGAGAAGTCGACGTCACAGTACCATAACAAGACGGTTTTAATGCCCCTTGGAAGAGTGGTGGAGTTCGCAGTGGATTAAAAAGACAATATCAATGCCCCTTGGAAGAGTGGTGGAGGTCGCAGTCGAATAAAAAGACAATATCAATGCCCCATGGAAGGGACGTGGCGGTCACAGTAGCTTAACAAGACACTTTTATTGCCCCTTGGAAGAGTGGTGGAGGTTGCAGTGAAATAAAAAGACAAAATCAATGCCCCTTGGAAGAGTGGTGGAGGTTACAGTGGAATAAAAAGTCAATATCAATGCCCCTTGGAAGAGCTGAGGAGTTCAGAGTGGTTTAACCAGACGGTTTTAATGCCCCTTGGAAGGGACATGGAGGGCAGAGTAGCTTAACATGTTGGTTTTAATGCCCCTTGGAAGAGAGGTGGAGGTCGCAGTGCAATAAAAAGACAATATCAATGCCTCATGGAAGAGACTTGGAGGTCAGAGTAGCTTAACAAGTTGGTTTTAATGCCCCTTGAAAGAGAGGTGGAGGTCGCAGTGGAATAAAAAGACAATATCAGTGCCCCTTGGAAGAGTGGTGGAGGTTACAGTGGATTAAAAAGACAATATCAATGCCCCTTGGAAGAGTGGTGGAGGTCGCAGTGGAATAAAAAGACAATATCAACTCCCCGTGGAAGAGACGTGGAGGTCACAGTAGCTTAACAAGACGGTTTTAATGCTCCTTGAAAGAGAGGTGGCGGTCGCAGTTGATTAAAAAGACAATATCAATGTCGCTTGGAAGAGTGGTGGAGTTCGCAGTGGATTAAAAAGACACTATCAATGCCCCTTGGAAGAGTGGTGGAGATCGCAGTGGATAAAAAGACAATATCAACGCCCCGTGGAAGAGACGTGGAGATCAGAGCTTCACAAAATGGTTTTAATGCTTCTTGGAAGAGAGGTGGAGGTCGCAGTTGATTAAAAAGACAATATCAATGCCCCTTGGATGAGTCGTGGACGTCGCAGAGGAATAAAAAGACAATATCAATGCACTTGGAAGAGTGCAGGAGGTTACAATGGAATAAAAAGACATTGTCAATGCCCCTTGGAAGAGCTGTGGAACTCAGAGCGGTTTAACCAGACGGTTTTAATGCCCCTTGGAAGAGACTTGGAGGTCACAGTAGCTTAACAAGACGGTTTTAATGCCCCTTGGAAGAGTGGTGGTGGTCGCAATGGAATAAAAAGACAATATCAATGCCCTG
The DNA here is from genome assembly GCF_046119375.1 of Phyllobates terribilis. Taxonomy (NCBI): domain Eukaryota; kingdom Metazoa; phylum Chordata; class Amphibia; order Anura; family Dendrobatidae; genus Phyllobates; species Phyllobates terribilis. Next base: position 2,885,634 of record NW_027362953.1, on the reverse strand, counting down.
TGGAAGAGTGGTGGAGGTCGCAGTGGAAAACAGAGACAATATCAATGCCCCTTGGAAGAGTGGTGGAGGTTACAGTCGATTAAATAGACAATATCAATGCCTCTTGGAAGAGCTGTGGAGTACAGAGTGGTTTAACCAGACGGTTTAATGCCCCTTGGAAGAGACGTGGAGGTCACAGTAGCTTATCAAGACTGTTTTATTACCCCTTGGAAGAGTGGTGGAGGTCGCAGTGGATTAAAAAGACAATATCAATTCCCCTTAGAAGAGTGGTGGAGGTCGCAGTGGAATAAAAAGACAATATCAATTCCCCTTAGAAGAGTGGTGGTGGTCGTAGTGCAATAAAAAGACAATATCAATGCCTCGTGGAAGAGACTTGGAGGTCAGAGTAGCTTAACAAGTTGGTTTTAATGCCCCTTGAAATAGAGGTGGAGGTCGCAGTGGAATAAAAAGACAATATCAGTGCCCCTTGGAAGAGTGGTGGAGGTTACAGTGGAATAAAAATACAATATCAATGACTCTTGGAAGAGTGGTGGAGGTCGCAGTGGAATAAAAAGACAATATTAATGCCCCTTGGAAGAGTGGTGGAGGTTAAAGTCGAATAAAAAGACAATATCAATGCCTCTTGGAAGAGCTGTGGAGTTCAGAGTGGTTTAACCAGATGGTTATAATGAACCTTGGAAAAGATGTGGAGGTCACAGTAGCTTATCAAAACTGTTTTAATGCCCCTTGGAAGAGTGGTGGAGGTCGCAGTAAAATAAAAAGACAATACCAATGCCCCTTGGAAGAGTGGTGGAGGTTACAGTGGAAAAAAAAGACAATATCAATGCCCCTTGGAAGAATTGTGGAGTTCACAGTGGTTTAACCAGAAGGTTTTAAGGCACCGCGGAATAGACCTGGAGGTCACAGTAGCTTAACAAGACGGTCTTAATGCTTCTTGGAAGAGAGATGGAGGTTGCAGTGGATTAAAAAGACAAAATCAATGCCCCTTGGAAGAGTGGTCGAGGTTACAGTGGAACAAAAAGACAATATCAATGCCTCTTGCAAGAGCTGTGGAGTTCAGAGTGGTTTAGATTGACGGTTTTAATGCCCCTTGGAAGAGACGTGGAGGTCACAGTAGCTTAAGAAGACGGTTTTAATGCCCCTTGGAAGAATGGTGGAGGTCGCAGTGGATTAAAAAGACATTATCGATGCCCCTTGGAAGAGTGGTGGAGGTCGCAGTGGAATAAAAAGAAAATATCACTGCCCCTTAGATGAGTGGTGGAGGTTACAGTGGAAAAAAAAGACAATATCAATGTTCCTTAGAAGAGGATTGAAGGTCGCAGTGGAATAAAAGGACAATATCAATGTCCCTTGGAAGAGTGGTGGAGGTCACAGTGGATTAAAAAGACAATATCAAGGCCCCTTGGAAGAGTGGTGGAGGTTACAGAGGAATAAGAAGTCAATATCAATGCCCTGTGTAAGAAACTTGGAGGTCACCGTAGCTTAACATGACGGTTTTAATGCCCCTTGGAAGAGTCGTGGACGTCGCAGAGGAATAAAAAGACAATATCAATGCACTTGGAATAGTGCAGAAGGTTACAATGGAATAAAAAGACAATATCAATGCCCTGTGGAAGGGACGTGGAGGTCACAGTAGCATAACAAGACGGTTTTAATGCCCATTGGATGAGTGGAGGAGGTCGCAGTGGATAAAAAAGACAATATCAAACCCCTTGGAAGAGTGGTGGAGGTCGCAGTGGAAAACAGAGACAATATCAATGCCCCTTGGAAGAGTGGTGGAGGTTACAGTGGAATAAGAAGACAATATCAATGCCCCATGGAAGAGTTGTGGAGGTCACTGTAGCTTAACAAGATGGTCTTAATGCCCCTTGGAAGAGTGGTGGAGGTCGCAGTGGAATAAATAGACAGTGTCAATGCCCCTTGGAAGAGTGGTGGAGGTTAGAGTGGAATAAAAAGACAATACCAGTGCTCCTTGGAATAGCTGTGGAGTTCAGAGTGGTTTAAATTGACGGTTTTAATGCCCCTTGGAAGAGACGTGGAGGTCACAGTGGATTAAAAAGACAATATCTATGCCCCTTGGAAGAGTGGTGGAGGTCACAGTGGATTAAAAAGACAATATCAAAGCCCCTTGGAAGAGAGGTGGAGGTCGCAGTGGAATAAAAAGACAATATCAGTGCCCCTTGGAAGAGTGGTGGAGGTTACTGTGGAATAAAAAGACAATACCTATGACTCTTGGAAGAGAGGTGGAGGTCGCAGTGGAATAAAAAGACAATATTAATGCCCCTTGGAAGAGTGGTGGAGGTTAAAGATGAATAAAAAGACAATATCAATGACTCTTGGAAGAGCTGTGTAGCTCAGAGTGGTTTAACCAGACGGTTTTAATGCCCCTTGGAAGAGACGTGGAGGTCACAGTAGCTTATCAAAACTGTTTTAATGCCCCTTGGAAGAGTGGTGGAGGTCGCAGTAAAATAAAAAGACAATACCAATGCCCCTTGGAAGAGTGGTGGAGGTTATAGTGGAATAAAAAGACAATATCAATGGCCCTTGGAAGAGTTGTGGAGTTCACTGTGGTTTAACCAGAAGGTTTTAAGGCACCGTGGAATAGACCTGGAGGTCACAGTAGCTTAACAAGACGGTCTTAATGCTTCTTGGAAGAGAGATGGAGGTCGCAGTGGATTAAAAAGACAAAATCAATGCCCCTTGGAAGAGTGGTCGAGGTTACAGTGGAATAAAAAGACAATATCAATGCCTCTTGCAAGAGCTGTGGAGTTCAGAGTGGTTTAGATTGACGGTTTTAATGCGCCTTGGAAGAGACGTGGAGGTCACATTAGCTTAGCAAGACGGTTTTAATGCCCCTTGGAAGAATGGTGGAGGTCGCAGTGGATTAAAAAGACATTATCGATGCCCCTTGGAAGAGTGGTGGAGGTCGCAGTGGAATAAAAAGAAAATATCAATGCCCCTTAGATGAGTGGTGGAGGTTACAGTGGAAAAAAAGACAATATCAATGTTCCTTAGAAGAGGAGTGAAGGTCGCAGTGGAATAAAAAGACAATATCAATGTCCCTTGGAAGAGTGGTGGAGGTCGTAGTGGATTAAAAAGACAATATCAATGCCCCTTGGAAGAGTGGTGGAGGTTACAGTGGAATAAGAAGTCAATATCAATGCCCTGTGTAAGAAACTTGGAGGTCACAGTAGCTTAACACGACGGTTTTAGTGCCCCTTGGAAGAGTCGTGGACGTCGCAGAGGAATAAAAAGACAATATCAATGCACTTGGAAGAGTGCAGAAGGTTACAATGGAATAAAAAGACATTATCAACGCCCTGTGGAAGGGACGTGGAGGTCACAGTAGCATAACAAGACGGTTTTAATGCCCATTGGAAGAGTGGTGGAGGTCGCAGTGGATAAAAAAGACAATATCAAAGCCCCTTGGAAGAGTGGTGGAGGTCGCAGTGGAAAACAGAGACAACATCAATGCCCCTTGGAAGAGTGGTGGAGGTTACAGTGGAATAAAAAGACAATATCAATGCCCAATGGAAGAGTTGTGGAGGTCACTGTAGCTTAACAAGATGGTCTTAATGCCCCTTGGAAGAGTGGTGGAGGTCGCAGTGGAATAAATAGACAGTGTCAATGCCCCTTGGAAGAGTGGTGGAGGTTAGAGTGGAATAAAAAGACAATACCAGTGCTCCTTGGAAGAGCTGTGGAGTTCAGAGTCGTTTAAATTGACGGTTTTAATGCCCCTTGGAAGAGACGTTGAGGTCACAGTGGATTAAAAAGACAATATCAATGCCCCTTGTAAGAGTGATGGAGGTCGCAGTGGATTAAAAAGACAATATCAATGCCCCTTGGAAGAGTGGTGGAGGTCGCAGTGGAATAAAAAGACAATATCAATGCCCCGTGGAAGGGACGTGGAGGTCACAGTAGCTTCACAAGACGGTTTTAATGCCCCTTGGAAGAGAAGTGGAGGTCGCAGTTGATTAAAAAGACAATATCAATGCCCCTTGGAAGAGTGGTGGAGGTCGCAGTGGAATAAAAAGACAATATCAATGCCGCTTGGAAGAGTGGTGGATGTTACAGTCGAATAAAAAGACAATATCAATGACTTTTATAAGAGCTGTGGAGATCAAAGTGTTTAACCAGACGGTTTTAATGCCCCTTGGAAGAGACGAGGAGGTCACAGTAGCTTAACAAGACTGTTTTAATGCCCCTTGGAAGAGTGGTGGAGATCGTTGTGGATTTAAAAGACAATATCAATGCCCCTTAGAAGTGTTTTGGAGGTCGCAGTGGAATAAAAAGACAATATCAATTCCCCTTAGAAGATTGGTGGAGGTTACAGTGGAATAAAAAGACAATATCAATGCCCCTTGGAAGAGAGGTGGAGGTTACATTGGAATGAAAAAACAATATCAATACCCTGTGTAAGAAACTTGGAAGTCACAGTAGCTTAACAAGACGGTTTTAATGCCCCTTGGAAGAGTCGTGGACGTCGCAGAGGAATAAAAAGACAATATCAATGCACTTGGAAGAGTGCAGAAGGTTACAATGGAGTAAAAAGACATTGTTAATGACCCTAGGAAGAGCTGTGGAGCTCAGAGCAGTTTAACCAGACGGTTTTAATGCCCCTTGGAAGAGACTTGGAGGTCACAAAGCTTAACAAGACGGTTTTAATGCCCCTTGGAACAGTGGTGGAGGTTGCAATGGAATAAAAAGACAATATCAATGCCCCGTGGAAGGGACGTGGAGGTCACAGTAGCATAACAAGAAGGTTTTAATGCCCATTGGAAGAGTGGTGGAGGTCGCAGTGGATAAAAAAGAGAATATCAAAGCCCCTTGGCAGAGTGGTGGAGGTCGCAGTTTAAAACAGAGACAATATCAATGCCCCTTGGAAGAGAGGTGGATGTTACAGTCGAAAAAAAAGACTATATCAATGCCTCTTGGAAAAGCTGTGGAGTACAGAGTGGTTTAACCAGACGGTTTAATGCCCCTTGGAAGTGACGTGGAGGTCACAGTAGCTTATCAAGACTGTTTTAATGCCCCTTGGAAGAGATGTGGAGGTCGCAGTGTAATAAAAAGACAATATCAATGCCCCTTGGAAGAGTGGTCGTTGTTACAGTGGAATAAAAAGACAATATCAATGACCGTTGGAAGAGTGGTGGAGGTCACAGTGGAATAAAAAGATAATATTAATGCCCCTTGGAAGAGCTGTTGAGTTCAGAGAGGTATAACCAGACGGTTTTAACGCTCCTTGGAAGTGACGTGGAGGTCACAGTAACTTAACAAGACTGTTATAATGCCCTTGGAAGAGTGGTGGAGGTCGCAGTGGAATAAAAAAACAATATCAATGCCCCTTGGAAGATTGGTGGAGGTTGCAGTGGAATACAAAAACAATATCAATGCCCCTTGGAAGATTGGTGGAGGTTGCAGTGGATTAAAAAGACAATATCAATGCCCATTGGAAGAGTGGTGGTGGTTACGGTGGAATAAAAAGACAATACCAGTGCTCCTTGGAAGAGCTGTGGAGTTCAGAGTGAATTAAATTGACAGTTTTAAAGCCCCTTGGAAGAGTGGTGGAGGTCGCAGTGGATTCAAAATACAATATCAATGCCACTTGGAAGAGTGGTGGAGTTCGCAGTGGAATAAAAAGACAATATCAATGCCCCGTGGAAGGGACGTGGAGGTCACAGTAGCTTCACAAGACGGTTTTAATGCCCCTTTTTAAGAGAGGTGGAGGTCGCAGTTGATTAAAAAGACAATATCAATGCCCCTTGGAAGAGTGGTGGAGGTCGCAGTGGAGTAAAAAGACAATATCAATGCTGCCTGGAAGAGTAGTGGATGTTGCAGTCGAAGAAAAAGACAATATCAATGCCTCTTTTAAGAGCTGTGGAGTTCAGAGTGTTTAACCAGACGGTTTTAATGCCCTTTGGAAGAGACGAGGTGGTCACAGTAGCTTAACAAGACTGTTTTATTGCCCCTTGGAAGAGTGGTGGAGATCGTTGTGGATTTAAAAGACAATATCAATGACCCCTTAGAAGAGTGGTGGCAGTTGCAGTGGAATAAAAAGACAATATCAATGCCCCTTGGAAGATTGGTGGAGGTTACAGTGGAATAAAAAGACAATATCAATGCCCTTTGGAAGAGTGGTGGAGTTTACAGTGGAATAAAAAGACAATATCAATGCCCTGTGTAAGAAACTTGGAGGTCAGAGTAGCTTAACAAGACTGTTTTAATGCCCCTTGGAAGAGTCGTGGACGTTGCAGAGGAATAAAAAGACAATATCAATGCACTTGGAAGAGTGCCGAAGGTTACAATGGAATAAAAAGACATTGTCAATGCCCCTTGGAAGAGCTGTGGAGTTCAGAGTGGTTTAACCAGATGGTTTTATTGACCCTTGGAAGAGACGTTGATGCCACAGTAGATTAACAAGACGGTTTTAATGCCCCTTGGAAGAGTGGTGGTGGTCGCAATGGAATAAAAAGACAATATCAATGCCCTGTGGAAGAGTGGTGGAGGTCGCAGTGGAAAACAGAGACAATATCAATGCCCCTTGGAAGAGTGGTGGAGGTTACAGTCGATTAAATAGACAATATCAATGCCTCTTGGAAGAGCTGTGGAGTACAGAGTGGTTTAACCAGACGGTTTAATGCCCCTTGGAAGAGACGTGGAGGTCACAGTAGCTTATCAAGACTGTTTTATTACCCCTTGGAAGAGTGGTGGAGGTCGCAGTGGATTAAAAAGACAATATCAATTCCCCTTAGAAGAGTGGTGGAGGTCGCAGTGGAATAAAAAGACAATATCAATTCCCCTTAGAAGAGTGGTGGTGGTCGTAGTGCAATAAAAAGACAATATCAATGCCTCGTGGAAGAGACTTGGAGGTCAGAGTAGCTTAACAAGTTGGTTTTAATGCCCCTTGAAATAGAGGTGGAGGTCGCAGTGGAATAAAAAGACAATATCAGTGCCCCTTGGAAGAGTGGTGGAGGTTACAGTGGAATAAAAATACAATATCAATGACTCTTGGAAGAGTGGTGGAGGTCGCAGTGGAATAAAAAGACAATATTAATGCCCCTTGGAAGAGTGGTGGAGGTTAAAGTCGAATAAAAAGACAATATCAATGCCTCTTGGAAGAGCTGTGGAGTTCAGAGTGGTTTAACCAGATGGTTATAATGCCCCTTAGAAAAGATGTGGAGGTCACAGTAGCTTATCAAAACTGTTTTAATGCCCCTTGGAAGCGTGGTGGAGGTCGCAGTAAAATAAAAAGACAATACCAATGCCCCTTGGAAGAGTGGTGGAGGTTACAGTGGAAAAAAAAGACAATATCAATGCCCCTTGGAAGAACTGTGGAGTTCACAGTGGTTTAACCAGAAGGTTTTAACGCACCGCGGAATAGACCTGGAGGTCACAGTAGCTTAACAAGACGGTCTTAATGCTTCTTGGAAGAGAGATGGAGGTTGCAGTGGATTAAAAAGACAAAATCAATGCCCCTTGGAAGAGTGGTCGAGGTTACAGTGGAACAAAAAGACAATATCAATGCCTCTTGCAAGAGCTGTGGAGTTCAGAGTGGTTTAGATTGACGGTTTTAATGCCCCTTGGAAGAGACGTGGAGGTCACAGTAGCTTAAGAAGACGGTTTTAATGCCCCTTGGAAGAATGGTGGAGATCGCAGTGGATTAAAAAGACATTATCGATGCCCCTTGGAAGAGTGGTGGAGGTCGCAGTGGAATAAAAAGAAAATATCACTGCCCCTTAGATGAGTGGTGGAGGTTACAGTGGAAAAAAAAGACAATATCAATGTTCCTTAGAAGAGGATTGAAGGTCGCAGTGGAATAAAAGGACAATATCAATGTCCCTTGGAAGAGTGGTGGAGGTCGCAGTGGATTAAAAAGACAATATCAAGGCCCCTTGGAAGAGTGGTGGAGGTTACAGAGGAATAAGAAGTCAATATCAATGCCCTGTGTAAGAAACTTGGAGGTCACCGTAGCTTAACATGACGGTTTTAATGCCCCTTGGAAGAGTCGTGGACGTCGCAGAGGAATAAAAAGACAATATCAATGCACTTGGAATAGTGCAGAAGGTTACAATGGAATAAAAAGACATTATCAACGCCCTGTGGAAGGGACGTGGAGGTCACAGTAGCATAACAAGACGGTTTTAATGCCCATTGGAAGAGTGGTGGAGGTCGCAGTGGATAAAAAAGACAATATCAAAGCCCCTTGGAAGAGTGGTGGAGGTCGCAGTGGAAAACAGAGACAACATCAATGCCCCTTGGAAGAGTGGTGGAGGTTACAGTGGAATAAAAAGACAATATCAATGCCCAATGGAAGAGTTGTGGAGGTCACTGTAGCTTAACAAGATGGTCTTAATGCCCCTTGGAAGAGTGGTGGAGGTCGCAGTGGAATAAATAGACAGTGTCAATGCCCCTTGGAAGAGTGGTGGAGGTTAGAGTGGAATAAAAAGACAATACCAGTGCTCCTTGGAAGAGCTGTGGAGTTCAGAGTCGTTTAAATTGACGGTTTTAATGCCCCTTGGAAGAGACGTTGAGGTCACAGTGGATTAAAAAGACAATATCAATGCCCCTTGTAAGAGTGATGGAGGTCGCAGTGGATTAAAAAGACAATATCAATGCCCCTTGGAAGAGTGGTGGAGGTCGCAGTGGAATAAAAAGACAATATCAATGCCCCGTGGAAGGGACGTGGAGGTCACAGTAGCTTCACAAGACGGTTTTAATGCCCCTTGGAAGAGAAGTGGAGGTCGCAGTTGATTAAAAAGACAATATCAATGCCCCTTGGAAGAGTGGTGGAGGTCGCAGTGGAATAAAAAGACAATATCAATGCCGCTTGGAAGAGTGGTGGATGTTACAGTCGAATAAAAAGACAATATCAATGACTTTTATAAGAGCTGTGGAGATCAAAGTGTTTAACCAGACGGTTTTAATGCCCCTTGGAAGAGACGAGGAGGTTACAGTAGCTTAACAAGACTGTTTTAATGCCCCTTGGAAGAGTGGTGGAGATCGTTGTGGATTTAAAAGACAATATCAATGCCCCTTAGAAGTGTTTTGGAGGTCGCAGTGGAATAAAAAGACAATATCAATTCCCCTTAGAAGATTGGTGGAGGTTACAGTGGAATAAAAAGACAATATCAATGCCCCTTGGAAGAGAGGTGGAGGTTACATTGGAATGAAAAAACAATATCAATACCCTGTGTAAGAAACTTGGAAGTCACAGTAGCTTAACAAGACGGTTTTAATGCCCCTTGGAAGAGTCGTGGACGTCGCAGAGGAATAAAAAGACAATATCAATGCACTTGGAAGAGTGCAGAAGGTTACAATGGAATAAAAAGACATTGTTAATGACCCTAGGAAGAGCTGTGGAGCTCAGAGCAGTTTAACCAGACGGTTTTAATGCCCCTTGGAAGAGACTTGGAGGTCACAAAGCTTAACAAGACGGTTTTAATGCCCCTTGGAACAGTGGTGGAGGTTGCAATGGAATAAAAAGACAATATCAATGCCCCGTGGAAGGGACGTGGAGGTCACAGTAGCATAACAAGAAGGTTTTAATGCCCATTGGAAGAGTGGTGGAGGTCGCAGTGGATAAAAAAGAGAATATCAAAGCCCCTTGGCAGAGTGGTGGAGGTCGCAGTTTAAAACAGAGACAATATCAATGCCCCTTGGAAGAGAGGTGGATGTTACAGTCGAAAAAAAAGACTATATCAATGCCTCTTGGAAGAGCTGTGGAGTACAGAGTGGTTTAACCAGACGGTTTAATGCCCCTTGGAAGTGACGTGGAGGTCACAGTAGCTTATCAAGACTGTTTTAATGCCCCTTGGAAGAGATGTGGAGGTCGCAGTGGAATAAAAAGACAATATCAATGCCCCTTGGAAGAGTGGTCGTTGTTACAGTGGAATAAAAAGACAATATCAATGACCGTTGGAAGAGTGGTGGAGGTCACAGTGGAATAAAAAGATAATATTAATGCCCCTTGGAAGAGCTGTTGAGTTCAGAGAGGTATAACCAGACGGTTTTAACGCTCCTTGGAAGTGACGTGGAGGTCACAGTAACTTAACAAGACTGTTATAATGCCCTTGGAAGAGTGGTGGAGGTCGCAGTGGAATACAAAAACAATATCAATGCCCCTTGGAAGATTGGTGGAGGTTGCAGTGGATTAAAAAGACAATATCAATGCCCATTGGAAGAGTGGTGGTGGTTACGGTGGAATAAAAAGACAATACCAGTGCTCCTTGGAAGAGCTGTGGAGTTCAGAGTGAATTAAATTGACAGTTTTAAAGCCCCTTGGAAGAGTGGTGGAGGTCGCAGTGGATTCAAAATACAATATCAATGCCACTTGGAAGAGTGGTGGAGTTCGCAGTGGAATAAAAAGACAATATCAATGCCCCGTGGAAGGGACGTGGAGGTCACAGTAGCTTCACAAGACGGTTTTAATGCCCCTTTTTAAGAGAGGTGGAGGTCGCAGTTGATTAAAAAGACAATATCAATGCCCCTTGGAAGAGTGGTGGAGGTCGCAGTGGAGTAAAAAGACAATATCAATGCTGCCTGGAAGAGTAGTGGATGTTGCAGTCGAAGAAAAAGACAATATCAATGCCTCTTTTAAGAGCTGTGGAGTTCAGAGTGTTTAACCAGACGGTTTTAATGCCCTTTGGAAGAGACGAGGTGGTCACAGTAGCTTAACAAGACTGTTTTATTGCCCCTTGGAAGAGTGGTGGAGATCGTTGTGGATTTAAAAGACAATATCAATGACCCCTTAGAAGAGTGGTGGCAGTTGCAGTGGAATAAAAAGACAATATCAATGCCCCTTGGAAGATTGGAGGAGGTTACAGTGGAATAAAAAGACAATATCAATGCCCTTTGGAAGAGTGGTGGAGTTTACAGTGGAATAAAAAGACAATATCAATGCCCTGTGTAAGAAACTTGGAGGTCAGAGTAGCTTAACAAGACTGTTTTAATGCCCCTTGGAAGAGTCGTGGACGTTGCAGAGGAATAAAAAGACAATATCAATGCACTTGGAAGAGTGCCGAAGGTTACAATGGAATAAAAAGACATTGTCAATGCCCCTTGGAAGAGCTGTGGAGTTCAGAGTGGTTTAACCAGATGGTTTTATTGACCCTTGGAAGAGACGTTGATGCCACAGTAGATTAACAAGACGGTTTTAATGCCCCTTGGAAGAGTGGTGGAGGTCGCAGTGCATTAAAAAAACAATATCAATACCCATTGGAAGAATGGTGGAGGTTACAGTGGAATAAAAAGACAATATCAATGCCCCTTGGAAGAACTGTGGAGTTCAGAGTGGTTTAACCAGACGGTTTTAATGCCCCTTGGAAGAGATGTGGAGGTCACAGTAGCTTAACAAGACTGTTTTAAGGCCCCTTGGAAGAGTGGTGGAGGTCGCAGTGGATTAAAAAGACAATATCAATGCCCCAAAGAAGAGAGGTGGAAATCCCAGTTGAATAAAAAGACAATATCAATACCCCTAGGAAGAGTGGTGGAGGATACAGTGGAATAAAAATACAATATCAATGCCCAGTGGAATAGACATGGAGGTTACAGTAGCTAAACAAGATGTTTTTAATGCACCTTGGAAGAGTGGTGGAAGTCATAGTGGAATAAAAAGACAATATCAATGCCCCTTGAAAGAGTGCTGTAGGTTACAGTGGAGTAAAAAGACAATGTCATTGCCCCTTGGAACAGTGGTGGAGGTTACAGTTAAATAAAAAGACAATATCAATGCCCCGTGGAAGAGATGTGGAGGTCACAATAGCTTAACAAGATGCTTTTAATGGCCCTTGGAAGAGTGGTGGAGGTCGCAGTGGATTAAAAAGACAATATCAATGAGCCTTGTAAGAGTGGTGGAGGTCGCAGAGGAATAAAAAGACATTATCAATTCCTCTTGCAAGAGTGGTGGAGGGCGCAGTGGAATAAAAAGCCAATATAAATGCCCCTTGGACGAGTGGTGGAGGTTACAGTGGAATAAAAAGACAATTTCAATGCCCCGTGGAAGTGACGTGGAGGCCACAGTAGCTTAGCATGACGATTCTAATGCTCCTTGGAAGAGTGGTGGAGGTCGCAGTGGATTAAAAAGACTATCAAATCCCCTTGGAAGAGTGGTGGAGGTCGGAGTGGAAAAAAAAGACAATATCAATGCCCCTTGGAAGAGTGGTGGAGGTTACAGTTGAATAAAAAGACAATATCAATGCCTCTTGAAAGAGCTGTGGATTACAGATTGGTTTAACCATGCGGTTTTAATGCCCCTTGGAAGAGAAGTGGAGGTCACAGAAGCTTATTACGACTGTTTTAAAGCACCTTGTAGGAGTGGTAGAGGTCGCAGTGGATTAAAAAGACAATATCAATGCCCCTTGGAAGAGTGGTGGAGGTTACAGTGGAATAAAAAGACAATATCAATGCCTCTTGGAAGAGTGGTGGAGGTTACAGTGGAATAAAAAGACAATATCAATGTCCCTTGGAAGAATGGTGGAGGTTACAGTGGAATAAAAAGACAATAACAATGACCCTTGGAAGAGTGGTGGAGGTTCCAATTAAATAAAAAGACAATATCAAAGCCCCTCGGAAGAGACGTGGAGATCACAGTGGAATAAAAAGACAATATTAATGCCCCTTGGAAGAGTGGTGGAGGTCGCAGTAAAATAAAAAGACAATATCAATGCCCCTTGGAATAGTGGTGAAGGTTAGAGTAGAATAAAAAGACAATATCAATGCCCCTTGGAAGAGCTGTGGAGTTCACAGTTGTTTAACCAGAAAGTTTTAATGCACTGTGGAATAGAGGTGGAGGTCACAGTAGCTTAACAAGACGGTTTCAATGCTTCTTGGAAGAGTGATGGAGGTCGCAGTGGATTAAAAAGACAATATCAATGCCCTGTGTAAGAAACTTGGAGGTCACAGTAGCTTAACAAGGCGGTTTTAATGCCCCTTGGAAGAGTCGTGGACGTCGCAGAGGAATAAAAAGACAATATCAATGCACTTGGAAGAGTGCAGAAGGTTACAGTGGAATAAAAATACAATGTAAATGCCCCTTGGAAGAGCTGTGGAGCTCAGAGCGGTTTAACCAGACGGTTTTAATGCCCCTTGGAAGAGACTTGTACGTCACAGTAGCTTAACAAGATGGTTTTAATGCCCCTTGGAAGAGTGGTAGAGGTCACAGTGGAATAAAAATACAATATCAATGCCCCTTGAAAGAGTGGTGGAAGTTACAGTGAAATAAAAAGACAATATCAATGCCCCTTGGAAGAGCTGTGGAGTACAGAGTGGTTTAACCAAATGGTTTTAGTGCCCCTTGGAAGAGACGTGGAGGTCACAGTAGGTTAACAAGACGGTTTTAATGCCCCTTGGAAGAGTGGTGGAGGTCGCAGTGGAATAAAAAGACAATATCAATGAACCTTGGAAGAGTGGTGGAGGTCGCAGTGGAATAAAAAGACAATATCAATGCCCCTTGGAAGAGTGGTGGAGGTTACAGTGGAATAAAAAGACAATATCAATGCCTCTTGGAAGAGTGGTGGAGGTTACAGTGGAATAAAAAGACAATATCAATGCCCCGTGGAAGAGACGTGGACATCACAGTAGCTTAACAAGACGGTTTTAATGCCCTTGACAGAGTGGTGGAGGTCGCAGTGGAATAAAAAGACAATAACAATGCCCTGTGGTAGAGACGTGGAGGTCACAGTTGCTTAACAAGACGGTTTTAATGCCTTTTGGAAGAGTGGCGGAGGTCGCAGTGGAATAAAAAGACAATATCAATGCCCATTGGAAGAGTGGTGGAGGTCGCAGTGGAATAACCTCACTGGTACATGCTCTGCATAACTTCTCTGCTTGCTGTGTCTGCTGTAATCTAATGCTCTGCTTTGCTGATTCACCTCACTGGTACATGCTCTGCATAACTTCTCTGGTTTATCTGTCCCACTCCATTCAATACCCACATATGTCTGTCCCTTCCCCACTATAGATCTTATCTGATTTTTAGAGGTGCTATACTGCAGAGACTAGAGTCCTAGCTCTGTGTTTGATCACCCAGCCATCTCCTGGTGAGACCACCAGCTGCTAATTTAGCCATATGCAGCTCCCACAATGCCCTTCACCTGATAGTTTAATGTGCCCTATTTATTTAGAAGCTCTGTAAGGGGTGCACTTGTGCTGGGGTGTGCACGCGTCTTCTTGTGCAAAGTGGCTTCGTAGATTAGTGGCAGTTATTTCAGAGGCAGTTAGTCAGGGCAGGAGTCAGGTAACCAACACTTTGACCACTTACTCTCTTTTAACTATGTTTCTGTTAGCTCTCACTTTTTCCTCTATAGTCCTCCACTTTCTAGTAACCGCTCAAATCCCTACACCTAGTAAGAAACTCTTCATCTCTCCCTCCATCCTCCCCATTCATCTCACCTCCTCCTCCAAATTATTCCTAAACACTCAATCCTGGATCTCCAAACACAGACAGCCACCTCATGCTCTCTCTTGCTCCCACCTGCTAACACTTTCTCTGCTCCTCCTCACTGCTGGAGATATCTCTCCAAATCCTGGTCCTCCTCGCCATAACCCCACAGTTACTTCTTCCTCCTATCCACGCCCTTCCGCAAACTGTTGCAACCCTTCTAAGCTCATATCCATCCAGCCAATCCCCACTCCCTTAGTTGATCTAACAGGAGCTCTATGGAACGCTCGCTCTGTCTGCAACAAACTTTCCTTCATCAATGATCTTTTCATTACAAACAAACTTTCCTTCCTCACCATCACTGAAACCTGGCTCACCCCCTCTGACACAGCCTCCCCAGCTGCACTTTCATATGGCGGATTCCACCTTTCCCACACCCCTCGCCCCAACAGCAAACATGGCGGACGCGTAGGTTTTCTCCTATCAGAACACTGCGTTTTCACCCAAATCCCACTGCCACCCTCCGTTACACTCCCCTCTTTTGAGGTGCACTGTGTGTGCATCTATTCCCCCTCCAACCTCCAACTGGCTGTCTTTTACCGACCCCCAGGGCAATCCACCACCTTCTTAGACCACTTCACCACCTGGCTGCTTCACTTCCACTCCACTGACATCACCACTATCATAATGGGTGACTTCAACATCCCCATTAACACTTCCCACTCGTCTGTCTCTAAGTTCCTATCTCTCACTTCCTCCTTCGGACTCACTCAATGGTCTTCCACACCCACCCACAAAGATGGCCACACACTGGACCTCATCTTCACCCGCCTCTGTTCCCTATCTAACCTCTCTAACTCACCTCTCCCTCTCTCTGATCACAGCCTACTTACATTCTCTTCTCTCTCCTCCCCGGGGCAACAATCCCCACTCCACAAACTTGCATACCCTCGCTGAAATCTCAAACACCTTGACTTACACTCACTCTCTGAATCCCTCCTCCCTCTTAAATTCCTTACACGATGCAGACGTTGCTGCTGCTCCATATAACACCACAATAGCTGCAGCTGTAGACTTGATCGCCCCCCTCACACACACCACATCTCGCACACGCAACAGGCAACCCTGGCACACTAAACTTACTAAATAACTGCGTCGGGCCTCCAGGGTTGCGGAGCGGAGATGGAAAAGGTCTCACTCCATCGAGCACTTCATCGCATTCAAGCAATCCCTCACTAATTTCAAGTCCGCACTCACTACAGCAAAACAAATCTACTTCTCATCTCTCATATCCTCCCTATCTCACAACCCTAAACAGCTATTTAACACTTTCAACTCTCTCCTTCGTCCCCCAGCACCTCCTCCCTCTTCTCTCATCTCAACCGACGACTTTGCCTCATTCTTCAAACAGAAGATTGACACCATCAGACAAAACTTTTGCCTTAAGTCCACACAACCCCTCCTCATATCTATTAAACCCTCCTCATCCAAACCCCACTTCTCCACCATTACAGAAGGTCAAGTCTCCTCTTTACTCTCCAAATCACACCTCACCACCTGCGAACTTGACCCAATCCCATCCCACCTCATCACTAACCTTACCACAGTCTTCATCCCAACCCTAACCCACCTCTTCAATCTGTCACTAACAACCGGTGTCTTACCCTCATGTTTCAAACATGCAGCAATCACACCCATCCTCAAAAAGCCCTCCCTTGACCCTTCCTCTCAGACTAGCTACCACCCCATATCACTCCTCCCCTTTGCCTCAAAACTACTAGAACAACATGTCCACCTTGAACTGTCCTCCCACCTCTCCTCCTGCTCCCTCTTCGACTGCCTGCAATCTGGCTTCCGACCGCATCACTCGACTGAAACTGCCCTGACCAAACTCACCAACAACCTTCTAAATGCCAAATCCAAGCGACACTACTCCATCCTCCTCCTTCTGGACCGGTCATCTGCCTTTGACACAGTGGACCATTCCCTCTTACTCCAGATTCTCTCATCTCTTGGCATCACGGACTTGGCTCTATTTTTAATCTCCTCATACTTAACAGACAGGACTTTCAGTGTCTCCCACTCACGCACCACCTCCTCATCTCGCCCCCTATCTGTCGGTGTGCCCCAAGGCTCAGTTCTAGGACCTCTGCTCTTCTCCATCTACACCTTTGGCCTGGGACAGCTCATAGAGTCTCACGGTTTTCAGTATCACCTCTATGCTAACGACACACAGATCTACCTCTCTGGACCCAATATCTTCTCCCTACTAACCAAAATCCCATAATGTCTGTCTGCCATGTCATCCTTCTTCTCTGACAGATTTCTAAAAATCAACATGGATAAAACAGAGTTCATCATCTTTTCACCCTCTCATTCACATCCCCCATCTGACCTAGCCTTCAACGTCAATGGCTGTTCATTCTCCCCAGTCCCACAAGCTCGCTGCCTTGGAGTAACCCTGGACTCTGATTTCTCCTTCAAGCCACATATCCAAGCCCTTTCCACTTCCTGCCGACTCCAACTCAAAAACATCTCCCGGACCCGTGCATTCCTCAGCAAAGACTCTGCAAAAACACTAGTGCATGCCCTCATCATATCCCGCCTCGACTACTGAAACCTCCTGCTCCGTGGCCTCCCTTACAACACTCTTGCGCCTCTCCAATCTATCCTCTCTGTCAATCTCTTCACTGGCTCCCCATTGTCCAGAGAATCCAGTTCAAAACTCTAACCATGGCATACAAAGCCATCCACAACCTGTCTCGCCCATACATCTGTGAACTAGTCTCCCGGTACTTACCTGCACGCAACCTCCGATCCTCACAAGATCTCCTTCTCTACTCCCCTCTTATATCCTCCTCCCACAATTGTATACAAGATTTCTCCCTGCATCCCCCCTACTCTGGAACGCTCTACCCCAACACAACAGACCCTCGCTGACCGTGGAAAACTTCAAAAGAAACCTGAAGACCCACCTCTTCCGACAAGCCTACAACCTGCAGTAACCACCGTTGCACGACCAGTTCTACCCTCACCTAATGTATCCTCACCCATCCCTTCTAGAATGTGAGCCCTCACGGGCAGGGTCCTCGCTCCTCCTGTACAAGTCGCTGACTCGTTTTGTTAAGATTATGTAAATGCTTTTGTTATGTATATCCCTATCACATGTAAAGCGCCATGGAATAAATGGCGCTATAATAATTAATAATAATAATAATAATTATAAAAAGACAATATCAATTCCCATAGGAAAAGTGGTGGAGGTTACAGTGGATTAAAAAGACAATATCAATGCCCCTTAGAAGAGAGGTGGAAGTCGCAGTGGAATAAAAAGACAAAGTCAATGCACCTTGGAAGAGTGGTGGAGGTGGCAGTAGAATAAAAAGACAATATCAATGCCCCTTGGAAAAATGATGGAGGTCGCAGTGGAATAAAATGACAAAATCAATGCCAAGTGGAATAGACATGGAGGTTACAGCAGCTTAACAAGACAGTTTTAATGCCCCTTTGAAGAGTGGTGGAGGTTAGATTCAAATAAAAAGACAATACCAATGCCCCTTGAAAGAGCTTTGGAGTTCAGAGTGGTTTAACCAGACGGTTTTAATGCCCATTGGAAGTGACGTGGAGGTCACAGTAGCTTAAAAAAACGTTTTTAATGCCCCTTGGAAAAGTGGTGGAGGTCTCAGTGTATTGAAAAGACAATATCAATGCCCCTTGGAAGAGTGGTGGAGGTGGCAGTGGAACAAAAAGACAATACCAATGCCCCTTGGAAGAATGATGGAGTTCGCAGAGGAATAAAAAGTTAATGTCAATGCCCCTTGGAAGAGTGGTGGAGGTTAGAGTGGAATAAATAGACAATACCAATGCCCCTTGGAAGAGCTGTGGAGTTCAGAGTAGTTTAATCAGATGGTTTTATTCCCCCTTAGAAGAGACGTGGAGGTCACAGTAGATAAACAAGACGGTTTTAATGCCCCTTGGAAAAGTGGTGCAGGTCACAGTGGATTAAAAAGACAATATCAATGCCCAGTGGAACACACGTGGAAGTCACAGTAGCTTAACAAGACAGTATTAATGCCCCTTGGAAGAGTGGTGGAGGTCGCAGTGGAATAAAAAAACAACATCAATGTCCCTTGAAAGAGTGGTGGAGGTTACAGTGAAATAAAAAGACAATATCAATGCCTCTTGAAAGAGCTATGGAGTTCAGAGTGGTTTAACCAGATGGTTTTAATGCCCCTTGGAAGAGTGGTGGCGGTCGCAGTGCATTAAAAAGACAATATCAATACCCCTTGGAAGAATGGTATAGGTTACAGTGGAATAAAAAGACAATATCAATGCCCCTTGGAAGAGCTGTGGAGTTCAGAGTGGTTTAACCAGACGGTTTTAATGCCCCTTGGAAGAGATGTGGAGGTCACAGTAGCTTAACAAGACTGTTTTAATGCCTCTTGGAAGAGTGGTGGAGGTCGCAGTGGATTAAAAAGACAATATCAATGCCCCTTAGAAGAGAGGTGGAAGTCGCAGTGGAATAAAAAGACAATATCAATACTGCTTGGAAGAGTGGTGGAGGATACAGTGGACTAAAAAGACAATATCAATGCCCCGTGGAATAGACATAGACGTTACAGTAGCTAAACAAGATGTTTTTAATGCACCTTGGGAGAGTGGAGGAAGTCGTAGTGGAATAAAAAGACAATATCAATGCCCCTTGAAAGATTGCTGTAGGTTACAGTGGAATAAAAAGACAATATCAATGCCTCTTGCAAGAGCTGTGGAGTACAGAGTGGTTTAAATTAACGGTTTTAATGCCCCTTGGAAGATACGTGGAGGTCACAGTAGCTTAACAATATAGTTTTAAAGCTCCTTGGAAGAGTGGTGGAGGTCACAGTGCATTAAAAAGACAATATCAATGCCACTTGGAAGAGTGGTGAAGGTCCCAGTGGAATAAAAAGGCAATATCAATGCCCCTTGGGAGAGTGGTGGAGGTTACCGTGGAAAAAAAAGACAATATCAATGCTCCGTCAAAGAGACGTGGAGGTCACAGAAGCTTAACAAGACCGTTTTAATGCCTCGTGGAATTGACGTGGAGGTCAAAGTAGCTTAACAAGACAGGTTTTAATGGCCCTTGGAAGAGTGGTGGAGGTCGCAGATGATTAAAAAGACAATATAAATGCCCCTTTGAAGAGTGGTGGAGGTCGCAGTGGAATAAAAAGACAATATCAATGCCCCTTGGAAGAGTGGTGGAGGTAACATTGGATTAAAAAGACAATATCAATGCCCCTTGGAAGAGCAGTGGAGTTCAGAGTAGTTAAACCATATGGTTTTAATGCCCATTGGAAGTGACGTGGAGGTCACAGTAGCTTAAAAAGACGTTTTTAATGCCCCTTGGAAAATAGGTGTAAGTTGCAGTGGAATAAAAAGACAATATCAATGCCCCTTGGAAGAGTGCTGGAGGTTACAGTGGAATTAAAAACAATATCAAAGCCCCTTGCAAGAGCTGTGGAGTTGAGAGTGGTTTAAATTGACGGTTTTAATGCACCTTGGAAGAGACGTGGAGGTCACAGTAAATTAACAAGACTGTTTTAATGCCCCTTGGAAGAGTGGTGGAGGTCGAAGTGGATTAAAAAGACAATGTCAATGCTCCTTGAAGGAGTGTTTGAAGTCTCCGTGGAATAAAAAGACAATATCAATGCCCCTTGGAAGAGTGTTGGAGGTTACAGTGGAATAAAAAGACAATATCAATGCCCTGTGGAAGAGACATGGAGGTCACAGTAGCTTAACAAGACGGTTTTAATGCCGCTTGAAAGAGCAGTGGAGGTCGTAGTGGAAAAAAAAGACAATATCAATGCCCCTTGGAAGAGTGGTGGAGGATACAGTGGATTAAAAAGACAATATCAATGCCCCTTGGAAGATCTGTGGAGTTCAGATTGGATAACCATACGGTTTTAATGCCCCTTGCAAGAGACGTGGAGGTCACAGTAGCTTAACAAGACGGTTTTAATACCACATGGAAGAGTGGTGGAGGATGTAGTGGAATAAAAAGACAATATCAATGCCCCGTGGAAGAGACGTGGAGGTCACAGTAGCTTAACAAGATGGTTTTAATGCCCTTTGGAAAAGTGGTGGAGGTCGCAGTGGATTAAAAAGACAATATCAATGCCCTTTGGAAGAGTGGTGGAGGTGGCAGTGGAATAAAAATACAATATCAATGCCAATTGGTAGAGTGGTGGAGGTTACATTGTAATTTAGAGACAAAATCAATTCCCCGTGGAAGAGATGTGGTGGTCACTGTAGCTTAATAAGACAGTTTTAATGCCCCTTGGAAGAATGGTGGAGGTCGCAGTGGAATAAAAAGACAATGTCAATGCCCCTTGGAAGAGTGGTGGAGGTTAGAGTGGAATAAAAAGACAATACCCATGCCCCTTGGAAGAGCTGTGGAGTTCAGAGTGGTTTAACCAGACGGTTTTAATGCCCACTGGAAGTGACGTGGAGGTCACAGTAGGTTAAAAAGATGTTTTTAATGACCTTTGGAAAAGTGGTGGAGGTCGCAGTGGATTAAAAAGACGATATCAATGCCCCTTGGAAGAGTGGTGGAGGTGGCAGTGGGATAAAAATACAATATCAATGCCCCTAGGAAGAATGATGGATGTCGCAGTGGAATATAAAGACAATGTCAATGCCCATTGGAAGAGTGGTGGAGCTTAGAGTGGAATAAAAAGACAACACCAATGCCCCTTGGAAGAGCTGTGGAGTTCAGAGTAGTTTAACCAGATGGTTTTATTGCCCCTTGGAAGAGACGTGAGGTCAAAGTAGATTAACAAGACGGTTTTAATGCCCCTTGGAAAAGTGGTGGAAGTCACAGTGGATTAAAAAGACAATATCAATGCCCCGTAGAAGACACGTGGAGGTCACAGTAGCTTAACAAGACAGTTTTAATGCCCCTTGGAAGAGTGGTGGAGGTCGCAGTTGAATAAAAAGACAATATCAATGCCCCTTGAAAGAGTGGTGGAGGTTACAGTGAAATAAAAAGACAATATCAATGCCTCTTGAAAGAGCTATGGAGTTCAGAGTGGTTTAACCAGACAGTTTTAATGCCCTTTGGAAGAGTGGTGGAGGTCGCAGTGCATTAGAAAGACAATATCAATACAACTTGGAAGAATGGTGGAGGTTGCAGTGGTATAAAATGACAATATCAATGCCGCTTGGAAGAGCTGTGGATTTCAGAGTGGTTTAACCAGACGGTTTTAATGCCCCTTGGAAGAGATGTGGAGGTCACAGTAGGTTAAGAAGACTGTTTTAATGCTTCTTGGAAGAGTCGTGGAGGTCGCAGAGTATAAAAAAGACAATATCAATGCCCTTTAGAAGAGAGGTGGAAGTCACAGTGGAATAAAAAGACAATATCAATACCCCTTGGAAGAGTGGTGGAGGATACAGGGGAATAAAAAGACAATATCAATGCCCCATGGAAAAGACATGGATGTTACAGTAGCTAAACAAGATGTTTTTAATGCACCTTGGGAGAGTGGTGGAAGTCGTAGTGGAATAAAAGACAATATCAATGCCCCTTGAAAGAGTGCTGTAGGTTACAGTGGAGTAAAAAGACAATATCTATGCCTCTTGTAAGAGCTATGGAGTTCAGAGTGGTTTAAATTGACAGTTTTAATGCACCTTGGAAGAGACGTGGAGGTCACAGTAGCTTAACAATGCGGTTTTAATGCGCCTTGGAAGAGTGGTGGAGGTCGCAGTGGAATAAAAAGACAATATCAATGCCACTTGGAAGAGGGGTGAAGGTCCCAGTGGAATAAAAAGACAACATCAATGCCCCTTGGAAGAGCCGTGGAGGTTACAGTGGAATAAAAAGACAATATCAATGTCCCGTGAAAGAGATGTGGAGGTCACAGTAGCTTAACAAGACGGTTTTAATGCCCCTTGGAAGAGAGGTGGAAGTTGCAGTGGAATAAAAAGACAATATCAATGCCCCTTGGAAGAGTGCTGGAGGTTACATTGGAATAAAAAGACAATATCAATGCCCCTTGCAAGAGCTGTGGAGTTCAGAGTGGTTTAAATTGACGGTTTTAATGCCCCTTGAAAGAGTGGTGGAGGTCGCAGTGGAATAAAAAGACAATATCAATGCCCCTTGAAAGAGTGGTGGAGGTTACAGTTGAATAGAAAGACAATATCAATGCCCCTTGGAAGAGTGATGGAGGTTACAGCGGAAAAAAAAGACAATATCAATGCCCCTTGGAACAGTGGTGGAGGTTACAGTGGAATAAAAAGACAATAAAAATGCCCCTTGGAAGAGCTATGGAGTTCAGAGTGGTATAACCAGACGGTTTTAACGCTCCTTGGCAGAGACGTGGTGGTCACAGTAACATAACAAGACGGTTTTAATGCCCCTTGGAAGAGTGGTGGAGGTCGCAGTGGAATTAAAAACAATATCAATGCCCCTTGGAAGATTGGTGGAGGTTACAGTGGAATAAAAAGACAATATCAATGCCCCGTGGAAGAGATGTGGAGAACTCTGTAGCTTAACAATATGGTTTTAATGCCCCTTAGAAGAGTGGTGGAGGTCGAAGTGGAATAAAAAGACAATGTCAATGCCCCTTGGAAGAGTGGTGGAGGTTAGAGTGGAATAAAAAGACAATACAAATGCCCCTTGGAAGAGCTGTGGAATTCTGAGTGGTTTAACCAGATGGTTTTAATGCCTCTTGGAAGAGAAGTCGACGTCACAGTAGCATAACAAGTCAGTTTTAATGCCCCTTGGAAGAGTGGTGGAGATCGCAGTGGATTAAAAAGACAATATCAATGCCCCTTGGAAGAGTGGTGGAGGTCGCAGTGGAATAAAAAGACAATATCAATGCCCCGTGGAAGGGACGTGGAGGTCACAGTAGCTTAACAAGACAGTTTTAATGCCCCTTGGAAAAGTGGTGGAGGTTGCAGGGGATTAAAAAGACAATAACAATGCCCATTGGAAGAGTGGTGAAGGTCGCACTGGAATAAAAAGACAAAATCAATGCCCCTTGGAAGAGTGGTGGAGGTTACAATGGAACAAAAGGACAATATCAATGCCGCTTGGAAGAGCTGTGGAGTTCAGAGTGGTTTAACCAGACTGTTTTAATGCCCCTTGGAAGAGACGTGGAGGTCACAGTAGCTTAACATGACTGTTTTAATGCCCCTTGGAAGAGTGGTGGAGGTCGCAGTAGATTAAAAAGACAATATCAATGCCCCTTAGAAGAGAGGTGGAAGTCGCAGTGGAATAAAAAGATCATGTCAATGCCACTTGGAAGAGTGGTGGAGGTTACAGTGGAATAAAATGACAATATCAATGCCCCGTGGAATAGACATGGACGTGACAGTAGCTTTACAAGACGGCTTTAATGTCCCTTGGAAGAGTGGTGGAGGTAGCAGTGGATTAAAAAGACAATATCAATGCCCATTGGAAGAGTGGTAGAGGTCGCAGTGGAATAAAAAGACAAAATCAATGCCCCTTGGAAGAGTTGTGGAGGTTACAGTGGAATAAAAAGTCAATATCAATGCCCCATGGAAGAGTTGTGGAGGTTACTGTAGATTAACAAGATGGTCTTAATACCCCTTGGAAGAGTGGTGGAGGTCGCAGTGGAATAAATAGACAATGTCAATGCCCCTTGGAAGAGTGGTGGAGGTTAGAGTGGAATAGAAAGACAATACCAGTTCTCCTTGGAAAAGCTGAGGAGTTCAGAGAGTATTAAATTGACGGTTTTAATGCCCCTTGGAAGTGACGTGGAGGTCGCAGTGGATTAAAAAGACAATATCAATGCCCATTGGAAGAGTGGTGGAGGTTGCAGTGGATTAAAAAGACAATATCAATGCCCATTGGAAGAGTGGTGGAGTTCACAGTGCAATAAAAAGACAATATCAATGCCCGTGGTAGGGACATGGAGTTCAGAGTGTTTAACCAGACGGTTTTAATGCCCCTTGGAAGAGACAAGGAGGTCACAGTATCTTAACAAGACTGTTTTAATGCCCCTTGGAAGAATGGTGGAGATCATTGTGGATTTAAAAGACAATATCAATGCCCCTTAGAAGAGTGGTGGAGGTCGCAGTGGAATAAAAAGACAATATCAATGCCCCTTGGAAGATTGGTGGAGATTACAGTGGAATAAAAAGACAATAGCAGTGCCACTTGGAAGAGTGGTGGAGGTTACAGTGGAATAAAAAGACAATATCAATGCCCTGTGTAAGAAACTTGGAGGTCACAGTAGCTTAGCAAGACAGTTTTAATGCACCTTGGAAGAGTCGTGGACGTCGCAGAGGAATAAAAAGACAATATCAATGCACTTGGAAGAGTGATGGAGGTTACAGTGGAATAAAAAGACAATATCAATGCCCCTTGGAACAGTGGTGGAGGTTACAGTGGAATAAAAAGATAATAATAATGCTCCTTGGAAGAGCTGTGGAGTTCAGAGTGGTATAACCAGATGGTTTTACCTCTCCTTGGAAGAGACGGGGAGGTCACAGTAACTTAACAAGACGGTTTTAATGCCCCTTGGAAGAGTGGTGGAGGTCGCAGTGGAATAAAAAAACAATATCAATGCCCCTTGGAAGATTGGTGGAGGTTACAGTAGAATAAAAAGACAATATCAATGCCCCGTGGAATAGACAAGGACGTGACAGTAGCTTAGCAAGACGACTTTAATGCCCCTTGGAAGAGTGGTGGAGGTTGTAGTGGATTTAAAAGACAATATCAATGCCCATTGGAAGAGTGGTAGAGGTCGCATTGGAATAAAAAGACAAAATCAATGCCCCTTGGAAGAGTGGTGGAGGTTACAGTGGAATAAAAAGACAATATCAATGCCCCATGGAAGTGTTGTGGAGGTTACAGTAGCTTAACAAGATGGTCTTCATGCCCCTTGGAAGAGTGGTGGAGGTCGCAGTGGAATAAATAGACAATGTCAATGCCCCTTGGAAGAGTGGTGGAGGTTAGAGTGGAATAAAAAGACAATACCAGTGCTCCTTGGAAGAGCTGTGGAGTTCAGAGTGGTTTAAATTGATGGTTTTAATGCCCTTTGAAAGAGACTTGGAGGTCACAGTGGATTAAAAAGACAATATCAATGCCCCTTGTAAGAGTGGTGGAGGTCGCATTGGATTAAAAAGACAATATCAATGCCCCTTGGTAGAGTGGTGGAGTTCGCAGTGGAATAAAAAGACAATATCAATGCCCAGTGGAAGGGATGTGGAGTTCAGAGCGTTTAACCAGATGGTTTTAATGCCCCTTGGAAGAGACGAGGAGGTCACAGTAGCTTAACAAGACTGTTTTAAAACCCCTTGGAAGAGTGGAGGAGATCGTTGTGGATTTAAAAGACAATATCAATGCCCCTTAGAAGAGTGGTTGAGGTCGCAGTGGAATAAAAAGACAATGTCAATGCCCCTTGGAAGATTGGTGGAGGTTGCAGTGGAATAAAAAGACAATATAAATGCCCCTTGGAAGAGTGGTGGAGGTTACAGTGGAATAAAAAGACAATATCAATGCCCTGTGTAAGAAACTTGGAGGTCACAGTAGATAAGCAATACGGTTTTAATGCCCCTTGGGAGAGTAGTGGACGTCGCAGAGGAATAAAAAGACAATATCAATGCACTTGGAAGAGTGCAGAAGGTTACAATGGAAGAAAAATACATTGCCAATGCCCCTTGGAAGAGCTGTGGAGCTCAGAGCGGTTTAACCAGACGGTTTTAATGCCCCTTGGAAAAGAATTGGAGGTCACAGTAGCATAACAAGACGGTTTTAATGCCCCTTGGACGAGTGGTGGAGGTCGCAATGGAATAAAAAGACAATATCAATGCCCCGTGGAAGGGACGAGGAGGTCACAGTAGCATAACAAGATGGTATTAATGCCCATTGGTAGAGTGGCGGAGGTCGCAGTGGATAAAAAAGAAAGTATCAAAGCCCCTTGGAAGAGTGGGCGAGGTCGCAGTGGAAAACAGACAATCTCAATGCCCCTTGGAAGAGTGGTGGAGGTTACAGTCGAATAAAAAGACAACATCAATGCCTCTTGGAAGAGCTGTGGAGTACAGACTTGTTTAACCAGACTGTTTAATGCCCCTTGGAAGAGACGTGGAGGTCACAGTAGCTTATCAAGACTGTTTTAATGCCCCTTGGAAGAGTGGTGGAGGTCGCAGTGGATTAAAAAGACAATATCAATGCAACTTAGACAAGTGGTGGAGATCGCAGTGGTATAAAAAGACAATATCAATTCCCCTTGGAATAGATGTGGAGGTCGCAGTGGAATAAAAAGACAATATCAATGCCTCGTGGAAGAGACTTGGACGTCAGAGTAGCTTAACAAGATGGTTTTAATGCCCATTGGAAGAGAGGTGGAGGTCGCATTGGATTAAAAAGACAATATCAATGCCCCTTGGTAGAGTGGTGGAGTTCGCAGTGGAATAAAAAGACAATATCAATGCCCAGTGGAAGGGATGTGGAGTTCAGAGCGTTTAACCAGATGGTTTTAATGCCCCTTGGAAGAGACGAGGAGGTCACAGTAGCTTAACAAGACTGTTTTAAAACCCCTTGGAAGAGTGGTGGAGATCGTTTGTGGATTTAAAAGACAATATCAATGCCCCTTAGAAGAGTAGTTGAGGTCGCAGTGGAATAAAAAGACAATGTCAATGCCCCTTGGAAGATTGGTGGAGGTTACAGTGGAATAAAAAGACAATATAAATGCCCCTTGGAAGAGTGGTGGAGGTTACAGTGGAATAAAAAGACAATATCAATGCCCTGTGTAAGAAACTTGGAGGTCACAGTAGATAAGCAATACGGTTTTAATGCCCCTTGGAAGAGTAGTGGACGTCGCAGAGGAATAAAAAGACAATATCAATGCACTTGGAAGAGTGCAGAAGTTTACAATGGAAGAAAAATACATTGCCAATGCCCCTTGGAAGAGCTGTGGAGCTCAGAGCGGTTTAACCAGACGGTTTTAATGCCCCTTGGAAAAGAATTGGAGGTCACAGTAGCATAACAAGACGGTTTTAATGCCCCTTGGATGAGTGGTGGAGGTCGCAATGGAATAAAAAGACAATATCAATGCCCCGTGGAAGGGACGAGGAGGTCACAGTAGCATAACAAGATGGTATTAATGCCCATTGGTAAAGTGGCGGAGGTCGCAGTGGATAAAAAAGACAGTATCAATGCCCCTTGGAAGAGTGGGCGAGGTCGCAGTGGAAAACAGACAATCTCAATGCCCCTTGTAAGAGTGGTGGAGGTTACAGTCGAATAAAAAGACAACATCAATGCCTCTTGGAAGAGCTGTGGAGTACAGACTTGTTTAACCAGACTGTTAATGCCCCTTGGAAGAGACGTGGAGGTCACAGTAGCTTATCAAGACTGTTTTAATGCCCCTTGGAAGAGTGGTGGAGGTCGCAGTGGATTAAAAAGACAATATCAATGCAAGTTAGACAAGTGGTGAAGATCGCAGTGGTATAAAAAGACAATATCAATTCCCCTTGGAATAGATGTGGAGGTCGCAGTGGAATAAAAAGACAATATCAATGACTCGTGGAAGAGACTTGGACGTCACAGTAGCTTAACAAGATGGTTTTAATGCCCATTGGAAGAGAGGTGGAGGTCGCAGTGGATTAAAAAGACAATATCAATGCCCCTTGGAATAGTGGTGGAGGTTACAGTGGAATAAAAAGACAATATCAATGAACCTTGGAAGAGTGGTGGAGGTCGCAGTGGAATAAAAAGACAATATTAATGCCCATTGGAAGAGTGGTGGAGGTCGCAGTAAAATAAAAAGACAATATCAATGCCCCTGGGAAGAGTGGTGGAGGTTACAGTGGATTAAAATGAGAATATCAATGCCCCTTGGAAGAGCTGTGGAGTTCACAGTGGTTTAACCAGAAGGTTTTAAGGCACCGTGGAATAGAAGTCGAGGTCACAGTAGCTAAACAAGACGTTTTCAATGCTTCTTGGAAGAGTGATGGAGGTCGCAGTGGATTAAAAAGACAAAATCAATGCCCCTTGGAAGAGTGGTGGAGGTTACAGTGGAATAAAAAGATAATATTAATGCCTCTTGCAAGAGCTGTGGAGTTCAGAGAGGTTTAAATTGACGTTTTTAATGCCCCTTGGAAGAGACGTGGAATTCACAGTAGCTTAACAAGACGGTTTTAATGCCCCTTGGAAGAGTGGTGGAGGTGATAGTCGAATAAAAAGACAATATCAATGCCTCTTGGAAGAGCTGTGGAGTTCAGAGTGGATTAACCAGACGGTTTTAATGCCCCTTGGAAAAGACGTGGAGGTCACAGTAGCTTAACAAAACTGTTTTAATGCCCCTTGGAAGAGTGGTGGAGGTCGCAGTGGATTAAAAATACAATATCAATGCCCCTTAGAAGAGTGGTGGAGGTCGCAGAGGAATGAAAAGACAATATCAATTCCCCTTGGAAGAGATGTGGAGGTCGCAGTGGAGTAAAAAGACAATATCAATGCCCCTTGGAAGAGTGGTGGAGGTTACAGTGGAATAAAAAGACAATATCAATGACCCTTGGAAGAGTGGTAGAGGTCGCAGTGGAATAAAAAGACAATATTAATGCCCCTTGGAAGAGTGGTGGAGGTCGCAGAAAAAAAAAAGACAATTTCAATGCCCCTTGGAAGAGTGGTGGAGGTTACAGTGGAATAAAAAGACAATATCAATGCCCCTTGGAAGAGCTCTGGAGTTCACAGTGGTTTAACCAGAAGGTTTTAAGGCACCGTGGAATAGACGTGGAGGTCACAGTAGCTAAACAAGACGGTTTTAATGCTTCTTGGAAGAGAGATGGAGGTCGCAGTGGATTAAAAAGACAAAATCAATGCCCCTTGGAAGAGTGGTGGAGGTTACAGTGGAATAAAAAGACAATATCAATGCCTCTTGCAAGAGCTGTGGAGTTCAGAGTGGTTTAAATTGAAGGTTTTAATGCCTCTTGGAAGAGACGTGGAGGTCAAAGTAGCTTAAGAATACGGTTTTAATGCCCCTTGGAAGAGTGGTGGAGGTCGCAGTGGGTTAAAAAGACATTATCGATGCCCCTTGGAAGAGTTGTGGAGGTCGCAGTGGAATAAAAAGAAAATATAAATGCCCCTTAGAAGAGTGGTGGAGGTTACAGTGGAAAAAAAGACAATTTCAATGTGCCTTGGAAGAGGGGTGAATGTCGCAGTGGAATAAAAAGACAATATCAATGTCTGTTGGAAGAGTGGTGGAGGTCGCAGTGGATTAAAACGACAATATCAATGCCCCTTGGAAGAGTGTTGGAGGTCGCAGTGGAATAAAAGACAATATCAATGCCCCGTGGAAGGGACGTGGGGGTCACAGTAGATTAACAAGACGGTTTTAATGCCCCTTGGAAGAGTGGTGGAGGTCGCAGTGGAATAAAAAGGCAATATCAATGCCCCGTGGAAGGGACGTGGAGGTCACAGTAGATTAACAAGACTGTTTTAATGCCCCTTGGAATAGTGGTGGAGGTTGCAGGGGATTAAAAAGACAATAACAATGCCCATTGGAAGATTGGTGAACGTCGCAGTGGAATAAAAAGACAAAATCAATTCCCCTTGGAAGAGTGGTGGAGGTCGCAGTGGATTAAAAAGACAATATCAATGCCCCTTAGAAGAGTGGTGGAGGTCGCAGTGGAATAAAAAGACAATGTCAATGCCACTTGGAAGAGTGGTGGAGGTTACAGTGGAATAAAAAGACAATATCAATGCCCCGTGGAATAGACATGGACGTGACAGCAGCTTAGCAAGACGGCTTTAATGCCCCTTGGAAGAGTGTTGGAGGTTGCAGTGGATTAAAAAGACAATATCAATGCCCAGTGGACGAGTGGTAGAGGTCGCAGTGGAATAAAAAGACAAAATCAATGCCCCTTGAAAGAGTGGTGGAGGTTACAGTGGAATAAAAAGACAATATCAATGCCTCTTGCAAGAGCTGTGGAGTTCAGAGTGGTTTAAATTGACGGTTTTAATGCCCCTTGGAAGAGACGTGGAGGTCACAGTAGCTTAACAAATCTGTTTTAATGCCCCTTGGAAGAGTGGTGGAGGTCGCAGTGGATTAAAAAGACAATATCAATGCCCCTTAGAAGAGTTGTGGAGGTCGCAGTGGAATGAAAAGACAATATCAATTTCCCTTGGAAGAGATGTGGAGGTTGCAGTGGAATAAAAAGACAATATCAATGCCTCGTGGAAGAGACTTCGAGGTCACAGTAGCTTAACAAGACGGTTTAAATACCCCTTGGAAGAGTGGTGGAGGTGACAGTCGAATAAAAAGACTATATCAATGCCTCTTTTAAGAGCTGTGGAGTTCAGAGTGGTTTAACCAGATGGTTTTAATGCCCCTTGGAAAAGACGTGGATGTCACAGTAGCTTAACAAATTTGTTTTAATGCCGCTTGGAAGAGTGGTGGAGGTCGCAGTGGATTAAAAAGACAATATCAATGCCCCTTAGAAGAGTTGTGGAGGTCGCAGTGGAATGAAAAGACAATATCAATTCCCCTTGGAAGAGATGTGGAGGTTGCAGTGGAATAAAAAGACAATATCAATGCCTCGTGGAAGAGACTTGGAGGTCACAGTAGCTTAACAAGATGGTTTTAATGCCCCTTGGAAGAGAGTTGGAGGTCACAGTGGAATAAAAAGACAATATCAATGCCCCTTGGAAGAGTGGTGGAGGTTACAGTGGAATAAAAAGACAATATCAATGACCCTTGGAAGAGTGGTGGAGGTCGCAGTGGAATAAAAAGACAATATTAATACCCCTTGGAAGAGTGGTGGAGGTCGCAGTAAAAAAAAAAGACAATATCAATGCCCCTTGGAAGAGTGGTGGAGGTTACAGTGGAATAAAAAGACAGTATCAACGCCCCTTGGAAGAGCTCTGGAGTTCACAGTGGTTTAACCAGAAGGTTTTAAGGCACCGTGGAATAGACGTGGAGGTCACAGTAGCTAAACAAGACGGTTTTTAATGCCCCTTGGAAGAGTGGTGGAGGTCGCAGTAAAAAAAAAAGACAATACCAATGCCCATTGGAAGAGTGGTGGAGGTTACAGTGGAATAAAAAGACAATATCAATGCCTCTTGCAAGAGCTGTGGAGTTCAGAGTGGTTTAAATTGAAAGTTATAATGCCCCTTGGAAGCGACGTTGAGGTCGCAGTAGCTTAAGAAGACGGTTTTAATGCCCCTTGGAAGAGTGGTGGAGGTCGCAGTGGGTTAAAAAGACATTATCGATGCCCCTTGGAAGAGTTGTGGAGGTCGCAGTGGAATAAAAAGAAAATATCAATGCCCCTTAGAAGAGTGGTGGAGGTTACAATGGAAAAAAAGACAATATCAATGTTCCTTGGAAGAGGGGTGAAGGTCGCAGTGGAAAAAAAAGACAATATCAATGTCTGTTGGAAGAGTGGTGGAGGTCGCAGTGGATTAAAACGACAATATCAATGCCCCTTCGAAGAGCAGTGGAGGTTACAGTGGAATAAAAAGACAATATCAATGCCCCTTGGAAGAGTGGTGGAGGTTACAGTGGAATAAAAAGACAATATCAATGCCCTGTGTAAGAATCTTGGAGGTCAGAGTAGCTTAATAAGACTTTTATAATGCCCCTTGGAAGAGTCGTGGACGTTGCAGAGGAATAAAAATACATTATCAATGCACTTGGAAGAGTGCAGAAGATTACAATGGAATAAAAAGACATTGTCAATGCCCCTTTGAAGAGCTGTGGTGCTCAGAGTTGTTTAACCAGACGGTTTTAATGCCCCTTGGAAGAGACTTGGAGGTCAAAGTAGCTTAACAAGACCGTTTTAATGCCCCATGGAAGACTGGTGGAGGTCACAGTGGAATAAAAATACAATATCAATGCCCCTTGAAAGAGTGGTGGAAGTAACAGTGAAATAAAAAGACAATCTCAATGCCCCTTGGAAGAGCTGTGGAGTACAGAGTGGTTTAACCAAATGGTTTTAGTGCCCCTTGGAAGAGATGTGGAGGTCAAAGTAGCTTAACAAGACGGTTTTAATACCCCTTGGAAGAGTGGTGGAGGTCGCAGTGGATTAAAAGACAATATCAATGAACTTTGGAAGAGTGGTGGAGGTCGCATTGGAATAAAAAGTCAATATCAATGTCCCTTGGAAGAGTGGTGGAGGTTACAGTGGAATAAAAAGACAATATCAATGCCCCGTGGAAGAGACGTGGACATCACAGTAGCTTAACAAGACGGTATTAATGCCCCTTGGCAGAGTGGTGGGGGTCGCAGTGGAATAAAAAGACAATAACAATGCCCTGTGGAAGAGACGTGGAGGTCACAGTAGCTCAACAAGATGGTTTTAATGCCCCTTAGAACAGTGGTGGAGGTTACAGTGGAATAAAAGACAATATCAATGCCCTTTGGAAGAGTGGCGGAGGTCGCAGTGGATTAAAATGACAATATCAATGCCCCTTGGAAGAGTGGTGGAGGTCGCAGTGGAATAACCTCACTGGTACATGCTCTGCATAACTTCTCTTCTTGCTGTGTCTGCTGTAATCTAATGCTCTGCTTTGCTGATTCACCTCACTGGTACATGCTCTGCATAACTTCTCTGCTTGCTGTGTCTGATGTAATCTAATGCTCTGCTTTGCTGATTCACCTCACTGGTACATGCTCTGCATAACTTCTCTGCTTTATCTGTCCCACTCCATTCAATACCCACATATGTCTGTCCCTTCCCCACTATAGATCTTATCTGATTTTTAGAGGTGCTAAACTGCAGAGACTAGAGTCCTAGCTCTGTGTTTGATCACCCAGCCATCTCCTGGTGAGACGACCAGCTGCTAATTTAGCCATATGCAGCTCCCACAATGCCCTTCACCTGATAGTTTAATGTGCCCTATATATTTAGAAGCTCGGTAAGAGGTGCACTTGTGCTGGGGTGTGCACGCGTCTTCTTGTGCAAAGTGGCTTCGGAGATAAGTGGCAGTTATTTCAGAGGCAGTTAGTCAGGGCAGGAGTCAGGTAACCAACACTTTGACCACTTACTCTCTTTTAACTATGTTTCTGTTAGCTCTCACTTTTTCCTCTATAGTCCTCCACTTTCTAGTAGCCCCTCAAATCCCTACACCTAGTAAGAAACTCTTCATCTCTCCCTCCATCCTCCCCATTCATCTCACCTCCTCCTCCAAATTATTCCTAAACATTCAATCCTGGATCTCCAAACACAGACAGCCACCTCATGCTCTCTCTTGCTCCCACCTGCTAACACTTTCTCAGCTCCTCCTCACTGATGGAGATATCTCTCCAAATCCTGGTCCTCCTCGCCATATCCCCACAGTTACTTCTTCCTCCTATCCACGACCTTCCACAAACTGTCGCAACCCTTCTAACCTCATACCCATCCAACCAATCCCCACTCCCTTAGTTGCTCTAACAGGAGCTCTATGGAACGCTCGCTCTGTCTGCAACAAACTTTCCTTCATCCACGATCTTTTCATTACAAACAAACTTTCCTTCCTCGCCATCACTGAAACCTGGCTCACCCCCTCTGACACAGCCTCCCCAGCTGCACTTTCATATGGCGGATTCCACCTTTCCCACACCCCCCGCCCAACAACAAACATGGCAGAGGCGTAGGTTTTCACCTATCAGAACACTGCGCTTTCACCCAAATCCCACTGCCACCCTCCGTTACACTCCCCTCTTTTGAGGTGCACTGTGTGCGCATCTATTCCCCCTCCAACCTCCAACTGGCCGTCATTTACCGACCCCCTGGGCAAGCCACCACCTTCTTAGACCACTTCACCACCTGGCTGCTTCACTTCCTCTCCACTGACATCCCCACTATCATAATGGGTGACTTCAACATCCCAATTAACACTTCCCACTCGTCTGTCTCTAAGTTCCTATCTCTCACTTCCTCCTTCGGACTCACTCTAAGGTCTTCCACACCCACCCACAAAGATGGCCACACTGGACCTCATCTTCACCCGCCTCTGTTCCCTATCTAACCTCTCTAACTCACCTCTTCCTCTCTCTGATCATAGCCTACTTACATTCTCTTCTCTCTCCTCCCCGGGGCAACAATCCCCACTCCACAAACTAGCATACCCTCGCAGAAATCTCAAACACCTTGACTTACACTCACTCTCTGAATCCCTCCTCCCTCTTACAGACATAAATTCCTTACACGATGCAGACGTTGCTGCTGCTTCATATAACACCACAATAGCTGCAGCTCTAGACTCGATCGCCCCTCTCACACACACCACATCTCGCACATAAAACAGGCAACCCTGGCACACTAAACTTACTAAAGAACTGCGCCGGGCCTCCAGAGTTGCGTAGCGGAGATGGAAAAGGTCTCACTCCATCGAGCACTTCATCGCATTCAAGCAATCCCTCACTAATTTCAAGTCCGCACTCACTACAGCAAAACAAACCTACTTCTCATCTCTCATATCCTCCCTATCTCACAACCCTAAACAGCTATTTAACACTTTCAACTCTCTGCTTCGTCCCCCAGCACCTCCTCCCTCTTCTCTCATCTCAGCCGACGACTCTGCCTCATTCTTCAAACAGAAGATTGACACCATCAGACAAAACTTTTGCCTAAATCCACACAACCCCTCCTCATATCTATTCAACCCTCCTCCTCCAAACCCCACTTCTCCACCATTACAGAAGATCAAGTCTCCTCTTTACTCTACAAATCACACCTGACCACCTGCGAACTTGACCCAATCCCATCCCACCTCATTACTAACCTTACCACAGTCTTCATCCCAACCCTAACCCACCTCTTCAATCTGTCACTAACAACCGGTGTCTTCCCCTCATGTTTCAAACATGCCGCAATCACACCCATCCTCAAAAAGCCCTCCCTTGATGCTTCCTCTCTGACTAACTACCGCCCCATATCACTCCTCGCCTTTGCCTCAAAACTACTAGAACAACATGTCCACCTTGAACTGTCCTCCCACCTCTCCTCCTGCTCCCTCTTCGACCGCCTGCAATCTGGCTTCCGACCGCATCACTCGACTGAAACTGCCCTGACCAAAGTCACCAACGACCTACTAAATGCCAAATCCAAGCGACACTACTCCATCCTCCTCCTTCTGGACCTGTCATCTGCCTTTGACACAGTGGACCATTCCCTCTTACTCCAGATTCTCTCATCTCTTGGCATCACGGACTTGGCTCTATTTTTAATCTCCTCATACTTAACAGACAGGACTTTCAGTGTCTCCCACTCACGCACCACCTCATCATCTCGCCCCCTATCTGTCGGTGTCCCCCAAGGCTCAGTTCTAGGACCTCTGCTCTTCTCCATCTACACCTTTGGCCTGGGACAGCTCATAGAGTCTCACTGTTTTCAGTATCACCTCTATGCTGACGAAACACAGATCTACCTCTCTGGACCCGATATCTCCTCCCTACTAACCAAAATCCCACAATGTCTGTCCGCCATGTCATCCTTCTTCTCTGACAGATTTCTAAAACTCAACATGGAAAAAACAGAGTTCATCATCTTTCCACCCTCTCTTACACATCCCCCATCTGACCTAGCCATCAACGTCACTGGCTGTTCACTCTCCCCAGTCCCACAAGCACGCTGCCTTGGAGTAACCCTGGAGTCTGATCTCTCCTTCAAGCCACATATCCAAGCCCTTTCCACTTCCTGCCGACTTGAACTGAAAAACATCTTCCGAATCCGTGCATTCCTCAGCAAAGACTCTGCAAAAACACTAGTGCATGCCCTCATCATATCCCGCCTCGACTACTGCAACCTCCTGCTCCGTGGCCTCCCTTACAACACTCTTGCGCCTCTCCAATCTATCCTAAACTCTGCTGCTCGACTAATTCAACTGTCCCCTCGCTATTCCCCGGCCTCTCCTTTCTGTCAATCTCTTCACTGGCTCCCCATTGCCCAGAGAATCCAGTTCAAAACTCTAACCATGGCATACAAAGCCATCCACAACCTGTCTCCCCCATACATCTGTGACCTAGTCTCCCGGTACTTACCTGCACGCAACCTCCGATCCTCAAAAGATCTCCTTCTCTACTCCCCTCTTATCTCCTCCTCCCACAATCGTATACAAGATTTCTCCCGTGCATCCCCCCTACTCTGGAACTCTCTAACCCAACATATCAGACTCTCTCCGACCGTGGAAACCTTCAAAAGAAATCTGAAGACCCACCTATTCCGACAAGCCTACAACCTGCAGCAACCACCGCTGCACGACCAGCTCTACCCTCACCTAATGTATCCTCACCCATCCCTTCTAGAATGTGAGCCCTCGCGGGCAGGGTCCTCGCTCCTCCTGTACCAGTCGCTGACTCGTTTTGTTATGATTATGTAAATGCTTTTGTTATGTATATCCCTATCACATGTAAAGCGCCATGGAATAAATGGCGCTATAATAATAATAAATAATAATAATAATAATAATAAAAAAAAGAAAATATCAATTCCCATAGGAAAAGTGGTGGAGGTTACAGTGGATTAAAAAGACAATATCAATGCCCTTTAGAAGAGAGGTGGAAGTCGCAGTGGAATAAAAAGACAATGTCAATGCCACTTGGAAGAGTGGTGGAGGTGGCAGTGGAATAAAAAGACAATATCAATGCCCCTTGAAAAAATGATGGAGGTTGCAGTGGAATAAAAAGACAATCTCAATGCCCCTTGGAAATGTGGTGGAGGTTAGAGTGGAGTAAAAATACAATATCAATGCCTCTTGCAAGAGCTGTGGAGTTCAGAGTGGTTTAAATTGACTGTTTTAATGCACCTGGGAAGAGACGTGGAGGTCACAGTAGATTAACAATAGGGTTTTAATGCCCCTTGGAGGAGTGGTGGAGGTCGCAGTGGATTAAAAAGACAATATCAATGCCACTTGGAAGAGTGGTGAATGTCCCAGGGGAATAAAAAGACAATATCATTGCCCCTTGGAAGAGTGGTGGAGGTTACAGTGGAATAAAAAGACAATATAAATGCCCCGTGAAAGAGACGGGGAGGTCACAGAAGCTTAACAAGACGGTTTTAATGCCCCTTGGAAGAGAGTTGGAAGTTGCAGTGGAATAAAAAGACAATATCAATGCCCCTTGGAAGAGTGCTGGAGGTTACAGTGGAATAAAAAGACAATATCAATGACCCATGGAAGAGTGGTGGAGGTCGAGGTGGAATAAAAAGACAATATTAATGCCCATTGGAAGAGTGGTGGAGGTCGCAGTAAAATAAAAAGACAATATCAATGCACCTGGGAAGAGTGGTGGAGGTTACAGTGGAATAAAAAGACAATATCAATACCCCTTGGAAGAGCTGTGGAGCTCACAGTGGTTTAACCAGAATGTTTTAAGGCACCCTGAAATAGACGTGGAGGTCACAGTAGCTAAACAAGACGTTTTCAATGCTTCTTGGAAGAGTGATGGAGGTCGCAGTGGATTAAAAAGACAAAATCAATGCCCCTTGGAAGAGTGGTGGAGGTTACAGTGGAATAAAAAGACAATATCAATGCCTCTTGCAAGAGCTGTGGAGTTCAGAGTGGTTTAAATTTACGGTTTTAATGCCCCTTGGAAGAGACGTGAAGGTCACAGTAGCTTAACAAGACGGTTTTAATGCCCCTTGGAAGAGTGGTGGAGGTGACAGACGAATAAAAAGACAATATCAATGCCTCTTGGAAGAGCTGTGGAGTTCAGAGTGGTTTAACCAGACGGTTTTAATGCCCCTTGGAAGAGACGTGGAGGCCACAGTAGCTTAACAAAACTGTTTTAATGACCCGTTGGAAGAGTGGTGGAGGTCGCAGTGGATTAAAAAGACAATATCAATGCCCGTTAGAAGAGTGGTGGAGGTCGCAGTGGAATAAAAAGACAATATCAATTCCCCTTGAAAGAGATGTGGAGGTCGCAGTGGAATAAAAAGACAATATCAATGCCTCGTGGAAGAGACTTGGAGGTCACAGTAGCTTAACAAGATGGTTTTAATGCCCCTTGGAAGAGAGGTGGAGGTCGCAGTGAAATAAAAAGACAATATCAATGCCCCTTGGAAGAGTGGTGGAGGTTACAGTGGAATAAAAAGACTATATCAATGACCCTTAGAAGAGTGGTGGAGGTTACAGTGGAATAAAAAGACAATATCAATGCCCCTTGGAAGAGCTCTGGAGTTCACAGTGGTTTAACCAGAAGGTTTTAAGGCACCGTGGAATAGACGTGGAGGTCACAGTAGCTAAACAAGACGGTTTAAATGCTTCTTGGAGGAGAGATGAAGGTTGCAGTGGATTAAAAAGACAAAATCAATGCCCCTTGGAAGAGTGGTGGAGGTTACAGTGGAATAAAAAGACAATATCAATGCCTCTTGCAAGAGCTGTGGAGTTCAGAGTGGTTTAAATTGAAGGTTATAATGCCCCTTGGAAGCGACGTTGAGGTCGCAGTAGCTTAAGAAGACGGTTTTAATGCCCCTTGGAAGAGTGGTGGAGGTCGCAGTGGGTTAAAAAGACATTATCGATGTCCCTTGGAAGAGTTGTGGAGGTCGCAGTGGAATAAAAAGAAAATATCAATGCCCCTTGGATGAGTGGTGGAGGTCGCAGTGGAATAAAAAGACAATATCAATTCCCCTTGGAAGAGTAGTGTAGGTCGCAGTGGAATAAAAAAACAATACCAATGCCCCTTGGAAGAGTGGTGGAGGTAACAGTGGATTAAAAAGACAATATCAATGCCCCTTGGAAGAGCAGTGGAGTTCAGAGTAGTTAAACCAGACGGTTTTAATGCCCATTGGAAGTGACGTGGAGGTCACAGTAGCTTAAAAAGACGTTTTTAATGCCCCTTGGAAAAGTGGTGGAGGTTGCAGTGGATTAAAAAGACAATTTCAATGCCCCTTGGAAGAGTGGTGGAGGTGGCAGTGGAATAAAAAGACAATATCATTGCCCCTTTGAAGAGTGGTGGAGTTTACAGTGGAATAAAAAAAAATATCAATGCCCCGGGAAAGATATGTGGATGTCACAGTAGCTTAACAAGTCGGTTTTAATGTCGCTTGGAAGAGAGGTGAAAGTCGCAGTGCAATAACAAGACAATATCAGTGCCCCTTGGAAGAGTGCTGGAGGTTACAGTGGAATAAAAAACAATATCAAAGCCCTTTGCAGGAGCTGTGGAGTTGAGAGTGGTTTAAATTGACGGTTTTAATGCCCCTTGGAAGAGACGTGGAGGTCACAGTATATTAACAAGACTGTTTTAATGCCCCTTTGAAGAGTGGTGGAGGTCGAAGTGGATTAAAAAGACAATGTCAATGCTCCTTGAAGGAGTAGTTGAAGTCTCAGTGGAATAAAAAGACAATATCAATGCACCTTGGAAGAGTGTTGGAGGTTCCAGTGGAATAAAAAGACAATATCAATGCCCTGTGGAAGAGACATGGAGGTCACAGTAGCTTAACAAGACGGTTTTAATGCCCCTTGGAAGAGTGGTGGAGGTCGCAGTGGAATAAAAAGACAACAACAATGCCCCTTGGAAGAGGGGTGGAGGATACAGTGGAATAAAAAGACATTATCAATGCCCCTTGGAAGATCTGTGGAGTTCAGATTGGTTTAACCATATGGTTTTAATGCCTCTTGGAAGAGACGTGGAGGTCACAGTAGCTTGACAAGATGGTTTTAATGCCCTTTGGAAGAGTGGTGGAGGTCGCAGTGTATTAAAAAGACAATATCAATGCCCTTTGGAAGAGTGGTGGAGGTCGCAGTGGAATAAAAATACAATATCAATGCCCCTTGGTAGAGTGGTGGAGGTTACAGTGGAATTTAAAGACAATATCAATGCCCCGTGGAAGAGATGTGGAGGTCACTGTAGCTTAACAAGACAGTTTTAATGCCACTTGGAAGAATGGTGGAGGTCGCAGTGGAATAAAAAAACAATGTCAATGCCCCTTGTAAGAGTGGTGAAGGTCAGAGTGGAATAAAAAGACAATACCAATGCCCCTTGGAAGAGCTGTGGAGTTCAGAGTGGTTTAACCAGAGAGTTTTAATGCCCATTGAAAGTGACGTGGAGGTCTCAGTAGCTTAAAAAGACGTTTTTAATGACCCTTGGAAAAGTGGTGGAGGTCGCAATGGATTAAAAAGACAATATCAATGCCCCTTGGAAGAGTGGTGGAGGTGGCAGTGGAATAAAAAGACAGTATCAATGCCCCTTGGAAGAATGATGGAGGTCGCAGTGGAATAAAAAGACAATGTCAATGCCCATTGGAAGAGAGGTGGAGGTTAGAGTGGAATGAAAA
The DNA here is from genome assembly GCF_046119375.1 of Phyllobates terribilis. NCBI lineage: Eukaryota > Metazoa > Chordata > Amphibia > Anura > Dendrobatidae > Phyllobates > Phyllobates terribilis. The sequence continues at coordinate 2,845,064 of NW_027362953.1, read as the reverse complement.
GACAATACCAATGCCCCTTAGAAGAGCTGTGGAGTTCAGAGTGGTTTAACCAGATGGTTTTATTGCCCTTTGGAAGAGACGTGGAGGTCACAGTAGATTAACAAGACGTTTTTAATGTCCCTTGGAAAAGTGGTGGAGGTTACAGTGGATTAAAAATACAATATCAATGCCTCGTGGAAGACACGTGGAGGTCACAGTAGCTTATCAAGACAGTTTTAATGCCCCTTGGAAGAGTGGTGGAAGTCGCAGTGGAATAAAAAGACAATATCAATGCCCTTTGAAAGAGTGGTGGAGGTTACAGTGAAATAAAAAGACAATATCAATGCCTCTTGAAAGAGCTATGGAGTTCAGAGTCTTTTAACCAGATGGTTTTAATGCCCCTTGGAAGAGTGGTGGAGGTCGCAGTGCATTAAAAAGACAATATCAATACCCCTTGGAAGAATGATGGAGGTTACAGTGGAATAAAAAGACAATATCTATGCCCCTTGGAAGAGCTGTGGAGTTCAGAGTGGTTTAACCAGACGGTTTTAATGCCCCTTGGAAGAGATGTGGAGGTCACAGTAGCTTAACAAGACTTTTTTAATGCCTCTTGGAAGAGTGGTGGAGGTCGCAGTGGAATAAAAAGACAATATCAATGCCCCTTAGAAGAGAGGTGGTAGTCGCAGTGGAATAAAATGACAATATCAATACCCCTTGGAAGAGTGATGGAGGATACAGTGGAATAAAAAGACAATATCAATGCCCCGTGGAATAGACATGGATGTTACAGTAGCTAAACAAGATGTTTTTAATGCACCTTGGGAGAGTGGTGGAAGTCGTAGTGGAATAACAAGACAATATCAATGCCACTTGAAAGAGTGCTGTAGGTTACAGTGGAGTAAAAAGACAATATCAATGCCTCTTGCAAGAGCTGTGGAGTTCAGAGTGGTTTAAATTGGCGGTTTTAATGCACCTTGGAAGAGAAGTGGAGGTCACAGTAGCTTAACAATACGGTTTTAATGCCCCTTGGAAGAGTTGTGGAGGTCGCAGTGGATTAAAAAGACAATATCAATGCCACTTGGAAGAGTGGTGAAGGTCCCAGTGGAATAAAAAGACAATAACAATGCCCCTTGGAAGAGTGGTGGAGGTTACAGTGGAATAAAAAGACAATATCAATGCCCCGTGAAAGATACGAGGAGGTCACAGTAGCCTAGCAAGACGGGTTTAATGCCCCTTGGAAGAGAGGTGGAAGTTGCAGTGGAATAAAAAGACAATATCAATGCCCCTTGGTAGAGTGCTGGAGGTTACATTGGAATAAAAAGACAATATCAATGCCCCTTGCAAGAGCTGTGGAGTTCAGAGTGGTTTATATTGGCGGTGTTAATGCACCTTGGATGGGACGTGGAGGTGACAGTAGCTTAACAAGATGGTTTTAATGCCCCTTGGAAGAGTGGTGGAGGTCGCAGTGGATTAAAAAGACAATATCAAAGACCCTTGGAAGAGTGGTGGAGATTACAGTTGAATAAAAAGACAATATTAATGCCCCTTGGAAGAGTGATGTAGGTTACAGTGGAAAAAAAAGACAATATCAATGCCCCTTGGAACAGTGGTGGAGGTTACAGTTAAATAAAAAGACAATATCAATGCCCAGTGGAAGAGATGTGGAGGTCACAATAGCTTAACAAGACGGTTTTAATGCCCCTTGAAAGAGAGGTGGAGGTCGCAGTGGATTAAAAAGACAATATCAATGCCCCTTGGAAGAGTGGTGGAGGTCGCAGTGGAATAAAAAGACAATATCAATGCCCCTTGGATGAGTGGTGGAGGTTACAGTGGAATGAAAAGACAATTTCAATGCCCCGTGGAAGAGACGTGGAAGTCACAGTAGCTTAACAAGACGGTTTTAATGTCTCCTGGAGGACTGGTGGAGGACGCAGTGGAATAAAAAGACAATATCAATACCCCTTGGAAGAGTGGTGGAGGTTACAGTGGAATAAAAAGACAATAATAATGCCCCTTGGAAGAGCTGCGGAGTTCAGAGTGGTATAACCAGACGGTTTTAACGCTGCTTGGAAGAGACGTGGAGGTCACAGTAACTTAACAAGACGGTTTTAATGCCCCTTGGAAGAGTGGTGGAGGTCGCAGTGGAAAAAAAAAATAATATCAATGCCCATTGGAATATTGGTGGAGGTTACAGTTGAATAAAAAGACAATATCAATGCCCCGTGGAAGAGTTGTGGAGGTCACTGTAGCTTAACAATATGGTTTTAATGCTCCTTGGAAGAGTGGTGGAGGTCGCAGTGGAATAAAAAGACAATGTAAGTGCCCCTTGGAAGAGTGGTGGAGGTTAGAGTGGAATAAAAAGACAATACCAATGCCCCTTGGAAGAGCTGTGGAGTTCAGAGTGGTTTTGCCAGATGGTTTTATTGCCCCTTGGAAGAGACGTGGAGGTCACAGTCGATTAAAAAGACAATATCAATGCCCCTTGGAAGACAAGTGGAGGTCACAGTAGCTTAACAAGACAGTTTTAATGCCCCTTGGAAGAGTGGTGGAGGTCGCAGTGGAATAAAAAGACAATATCAATGCCCCTTGAAAGAGTGGTGGAGGTCGCAGTGAAATAAAAAGACAATATCAATGCCTTTTGAAAGAGCTATGGAGTTCAGAGTGGTTTAACCAGATGATTTTAATGGCCCTTGGAAGAGTGGTGGAGGTAGCAGTGCATTAAAAAGACAATATCAATACCCATTGGAAGAATGGTGGAGGTTACAGTGGAATAAAAAGACAATATCAATGCCCCTTGGAATAGCTGTGGAGTTCAGAGTGGTTTAACCAGACGGTTTTAATTCCCCTTGGAAGAGACGTGGAGGTCACAGTAGCTTAACAAAACTGTTTTAATGCCCCTTGGAAGAGTGAAAGAGGTCGCAGTGGATTAAAAAGACAATATCAATGTCCCTTAAAAGAAAGGTGGAAGTCGCAGTGGAATAAAAAGACAATATCAATGCCCCTTGGAAGAGTCGTGGAGGTTACAGTGGAATAAAAAGACAATATCAATGCCCCGTGAAAGATACGAGGAGGTTACAGTAGCTTAACAAGACGGTTTTAATGCCCCTTGGAAGAGAGGTGGAAGTTGCAGTGGAATAAAAAGACAATATCATTGCCCCTTGGTAGAGTGCTGTAGGTTACATTGGAATAAAAAGACAATATCAATGCCCCTTGCAAGAGCTGTGGAGTTCAGAGTGGTTTATATTGACGGTGTTAATGCCCCTTGGATGGGACGTGGAGGTGACAGTAGCTTAACAAGATGGTTTTAATGCCCCTTGGAAGAGTGGTGGAGGTCGCAGTGGATTAAAAAGATAATTTCAAAGCCCCTTGTAAGAGTGGTGGAGGTTACAGTTGAATAAAAAGACAATATCAATGCCCCTTGGAAGAGTGATGTCGGTTACAGTGGAAAAAAAAGACAATATCAATGTCCCTTGGAACAGTGGTGGAGGTACCAGTTAAATAAAAAGACAATATCAATGCCCAGTGGAAGAGATGTGCAGGTCACAATAGCTTAACAAGACGGTTTTAATGCCCCTTGGAAGAGAGGTGGAGGTCGCAGTGGATTAAAAAGACAATATCAATGCCCCTTGGAAGAGTGGTGGAGGTCGCAGTGGAATAAAAAGACAATATCAATGCCCCTTGGACGAGTGGTGGAGGTTACAGTGGAATGAAAAGACAATATCAATACCCCTTGGAAGAGTGGTGGAGGTTACAGTGGAATAAAAAGACAATAATAATGCCCCTTGGAAGAGCTGCGGAGTTCAGAGTGGTATAACCAGATGGTTTTAACGCTCCTTGGAAGAGACGTGGAGGTCACAGTAACTTATCAAGACGGTTTTAATGGCCCTTGGAAGAGTGGTGGAGGTCGCAGTGGAATAAAAAAACAATATCAATGCCCATTGGAATATTGGTGGAGGTTACAGTTGAATAAAAAGACAATATCAATGCCCCGTGGAAGAGTTGTGGAGGTCACTGTAGCATAACAATATGGTTTTAATGCCCCTTGGAAGAGTGGTGGAGGTCGCAGTGGAATAAAAAGACAATGTCAGTGCCCCTTGGAAGAGTGGTGGAGGTTAGAGTGGATTAAAAAGACAATACCAATGCCCCTTGGAAGATCTGTGGAGTTCAGAGTGGTTTTGCCAGATGGTTTTATTGCCCCTTGGAAAAGTGGTGGAGGTCATAGTGGATTAAAAAGACAATATCAATGCCCCGTGGAAGACACGTGGAGGTCACAGTAGCTTAACAAGACAGTTTTAATGCCCCTTGGAAGAGTGGTGGAGGTCGCAGTGGAATAAAAAGACAATATCAATGCCCCTTGAAAGAGTGGTGGAGGTCGCAGTGAAATAAAAAGACAATATCAATGCCTGTTGAAAGAGCTAAGGAGTTCAGGATGGTTTAACCAGATGGTTTTAATGGCCCTTGGAAGAGTGGTGGAGGTAGCAGTGCATTAAAAAGACAATATCAATACCCCTTGGAAGAATGGTGGAGGTTACAGTGGAATAAAAAGACAATATCAATGCCCCTTGGAAGAGCTGTCTAGTTCAGAGTGGTTTAACCAGACGGTTTTAATTCCCCTTGGAAGAGACGTGGAGGTCACAGTAGCTTAACAAAACTGTTTTAATGCCCCTTGGAAGAGTTGTGGAGCTTGCAGTGGATTAAAAAGACAATATCAATGCCACTTGGAAGAGTGGTGAAGGTCCCAGTGGAATAAAAAGACAATATCAATGCCCCTTGGAAGAGTGGTGGAGGTTACAGTGGAATAAAAAGACAATATCAATGCCCCGTGAAAGATACGAGGACGTCACAGTAGCTTAACAAGACGGTTTTAATGCCCCTTGGAAGAGAGGTGGAAGTTGCAGTGGAATAAAAAGACAATATCATTGCCCCTTGGTAGAGTGCTGGAGGTTACATTGGAATAAAAAGACAATATCAATGCCCCTTGCAAGAGCTGTGGAGTTCAGAGTGGTTTATATTGACGGTGTTTATGCCCCTTGGATGGGACGTGGAGGTGACAGTAGCTTAACAAGTTGGTTTTAATGCCCCTTGGAAGAGTGGTGGATGTCGCAGTGGATTAAAAAGACAATTTCAAAGCCCCTTGGAAGAGTGGTGGAGGTTACAGTTGAATAAAAAGACAATATCAATGCCCCTTGGAAGAGTGATGTAGGTTACAGTGGAAAAAAAAAGACAATATCAATGTCCCTTGGAACAGTGGTGGAGGTTACAGTTAAATAAAAAGACAATATCAATGCCCAGTGGAAGAGATGTGCAGGTCACAATAGCTTAACAAGACGGTTTTAATGCCCCTTGGAAGAGAGGTGGAGGTCGCAGTGGATTAAAAAGACAATATCAATGCCCCTTGGAAGAGTGGTGGAGGTCGCAATGGAATAAAAAGACAATATCAATGCCCCTTGGACGAGTGGTGGAGGTTACAGTGGAATGAAAAGACAATTTCAATGCCCCGTGGAAGAGACGTGGAGGTCACAGTAGCTTAACAAGATGGTTTTAATGCCTCCTGGAGGACTGGTGGAGGTCGCAGTGGAATAAAAAGACAATATCAATACCCCTTGGAAGAGTGGTGGAGGTTACAGTGGAATAAAAAGACAATAATAATGCCCCTTGGAAGAGCTGCGGAGTTCAGAGTGGTATAACCAGATGGTTTTAACGCTCCTTGGAAGAGACGTGGAGGTCACAGTAACTTATCAAGACGGTTTTAATGCCCCTTGGAAGAGTGGCGGAGGTCGCAGTGGAATAAAAAAACAATATCAATGCCCATTGGAATATTGGTGGAGGTTACATTTGAATAAAAAGACAATATCAATGCCCCGTGGAAGAGTTGTGGAGGTCACTGTAGCATAACAATATGGTTTTAATGCCCCTTGGAAGAGTGGTGGAGGTCGCAGTGAAATAAAAAGACAATGTCAGTGCCCCTTGGAAGAGTGGTGGAGGTTAGAGTGGAATAAAAAGACAATACCAATGCCCCTTGGAAGAGCTGTGGAGTTCAGAGTGGTTTTGCCAGATGGTTTTATTGCCCCTTGGAAAAGTGGTGGAGGTCATAGTGGATTAAAAAGACAATATCAATGCCCCGTGGAAGACACGTGGAGGTCACAGTAGCTTAACAAGACAGTTTTAATGCCCCTTGGAAGAGTGGTGGAGGTCGCAGTGGAATAAAAAGACAATATCAATGCCCCTTGAAAGAGTGGTGGAGGTCGCAGTGAAATAAAAAGACAATATCAATGCCTGTTGAAAGAGCTAAGGAGTTCAGGATGGATTAACCAGATGGTTTTAATGGCCCTTGGAAGAGTGGTGGAGGTAGCAGTGCATTAAAAAGACAATATCAATACCCCTTGGAAGAATGGTGGAGGTTACAGTGGAATAAAAAGACAATATCAATGCCCCTTGGAAGAGCTGTCTAGTTCAGAGTGGTTTAACCAGACGGTTTTAATTCCCCTTGGAAGAGACGTGGAGGTCACAGTAGCTTAACAAAACTGTTTTAATGCCCCTTGGAAGAGTTGTGGAGCTCGCAGTGGATTAAAAAGACAATATCAATGCCACTTGGAAGAGTGGTGAAGGTCCCAGTGGAATAAAAAGACAATATCAATGCCCCTTGGAAGAGTGGTGGAGGTTACAGTGGAATAAAAAGACAATATCAATGCCCCGTGAAAGAGACGAGGAGGTCACAGTAGCTTAACAAGACGGTTTTAATGCCCCATGGAAGAGAGGTGGAAGTTGCAGTGGAATAAAAAGACAATATCATTGCACCTTGGTAGAGTGCTGGAGGTTACATTGGAATAAAAAGACAATATCAATGCCCCTTGCAAGAGCTGTGGAGTTCAGAGTGGTTTATATTGACGGTGTTAATGCCCCTTGGATGGGACGTGGATGTGACAGTAGCTTAACAAGATGGTTTTAATGCCCCTTGGAAGAGTGGTGGAGGTCGCAGTGGATTAAAAAGACAATTTCAAAGCCCCTTGGAAGAGTGGTGGAGGTTACATTTGAATAAAAAGACAATATCAATGCCCCTTGGAAGAGTGATGTAGGTTACAGTGGAAAAAAAAGACAATATCAATGTCCCTTGGAACAGTGGTGGAGGTTACAGTTAAATAAAAAGACAATATCAATGCCCAGTGGAAGAGATGTGCAGGTCACAATAGCTTAACAAGACGGTTTTAATGCCCCTTGGAAGAGAGGTGGTGGTCGCAGTGGATTAAAAAGACAATATCAATGCCCCTTGGAAGAGTGGTGGAGGTCGCAGTGGAATAAAAAGACAATATCAATGCCCCTTGGACGAGTGGTGGAGGTTACAGTGGAATGAAAAGACAATTTCAATGCCCCGTGGAAGAGACGTGGAGGTCACAGTAGCTTAACAAGATGGTTTTAATGCCTCCTGGAGGACTGGTGGAGGTTGCAGTGAAATAAAAAGACAATATCAATTCCCCTTGGAAGAGTGGTGGAGGTTACAGTGGAATAAAAAGACAATAATAATGCCCCTTGGAAGAGCTGCGGAGTTCAGAGTGGTATAACCAGATGGTTTTAACGCTCCTTGGAATAGACGTGGAGGTCACAGTAACTTATCAAGACGGTTTTAATGCCCCTTGGAAGAGTGGCGGAGGTCGCAGTGGAATAAAAAAACAATATCAATGCCCATTGGAATATGGGTGGAGGTTACAGTTGAATAAAAAGACAATATCAATGCCCCGTGGAAGAGTTGTGGAGGTCACTGTAGCATAAAAATATGGTTTTAATGCCCCTTGGAAGAGTGGTGGAGGTCGCAGTGGAATAAAAAGACAATGTCAGTGCCCCTTGGAAGAGTGGTGGAGGTTAGAGTGGAATAAAAAGACAATACCAATGCCCCTTGGAAGAGCTGTGGAGTTCAGAGTGGTTTTGCCAGATGGTTTTATTGCCCCTTGGAAAAGTGTTGGAGGTCATAGTGGATTAAAAAGACAATATCAATGCCCCGTGGAAGACACGTGGAGGTCACAGTAGCTTAACAAGACAGTTTTATTGCCCCTTGGAAGAGTGGTGGAGGTCGCAGTGGAATAAAAAGACAATATCAATGCCCCTTGAAAGAGTGGTGGAGGTCGCAGTGAAATAAAAAGACAATATCAATGCCTGTTGAAAGAGCTAAGGAGTTCAGGATGGTTTAACCAGATGGTTTTAATGGTCCTTGGAAGAGTGGTGGAGGTAGCAGTGCATTAAAAAGACAATATCAATACCCCTTGGAAGAATGGTGGAGGTTACAGTGGAATAAAAAGACAATATCAATGCCCCTTGGAAGAGCTGTCTAGTTCAGAGTGGTTTAACCAGACGGTTTTAATTCCCCTTGGAAGAGACGTGGAGGTCACAGTAGCTTAACAAAACTGTTTTAATGCCCCTTGGAAGAGTGATAGAGGTCGCAGTGGATTAAAAAGACAATATCAATGCCTCTTAAAAGAGAGGTGGAAGTCGCAGTGGAATAAAAAGACAATGTCAATGCCACTTGGAAGAGTGGTGGAGGTTACAGTGGAATAAAAAGACAATATCAATGCCCCGTGGAATAGACATGGATGTGACAGTAGCTTAACAAGACGGCTTTAATGCACCTTTGAAGAGTGGTGGAGGTTGCAGTGGATTAAGAAGACAATATCAATGCCCATTGGAAGAGTGGTAGAGGTCGCAGAGGAATAAAAAGACAAAATCAATGCCCCTTGGAAGAGTGGCGGAGGTTACAGTGGAATAAAAATACAATATCAATGCCCCATGGAAGAGTTGTGGAGGTCACTGTAGCTTAAAAAGATGGTCTTAATGCCCCTTGGAAGAGTGGTGGAGGTCGCAATGGAATAAAAAGACAATATCAATGCCCCTTGGACGAGTGGTGGAGTTTACAGTGGAATAAAAAGGCAATTTCAATGCCCCGTGGAAGAGACGTGGAGGTCACAGTAGCTTAACAAGACGGTTTTAATGCCTCTTGGAGGACTGGTGGAAGTAGCAGTGGAATAAAAATACAATATCAATGCCCCTTGGAAGAATGGTGGAGGTTACAGTGGAATAAAAAGACAATAATAATGCCCCTTGGAATAGCTGTGGAGTTCAGAGTGGTATAACCAGACGGTTTTAACGCTCCTTGGAAGAGACGTGGAGATCACAGTAACTTAACAAGACGATTTTAATGCCCCTTGGAAGAGTGGTGGAGGTCGCAGTGGAATTAAAAAAATATCAATGCCCCTTGGAAGGGACGTGGAGGTCACATTAGCTTAACAAGACGGTTTTAATTCACCTTGGAAGAGTGGTGGAGGTTGCAGGGGATTAAAAAGAAAATAACAATGTCCATTGGAAGAGTGGTGGTGGTCGCAGTGGAATAAAAAGACAAAATCAATGCCCCTTGGAAGAGTGGTGGAGGTTACAGTGGAATAAAAAGACAATATCAATGCCCCTTGGAAGAGCTGTGGAGTTCAGAGTGGTTTAAACAGACGGTTTTAATGACCCTTGGAAGAGACGTGGAGGTCGCAGTAGCTTAACAACACTGTTTTAACGCCCCTTGGTAGAGTGGTGGAGGTCGCAGTGGATTAAAAAGATAATATCAATGCCCCTTAAAAGAGAGGTGGAAGTCACAGTGGAATAAAAAGACAATGTCAATGCCACTTGGAAGAGTGGTGGAGGTTACAGTGGAATAAAAAGACAATATCAATGCCCCATGGAATAGACATGGACGTGACAGTAGCTAAACAAGACGGCTTTAATGCCCCTTGGAAGAGTGGTGGAGGTAGCAGTAGATTAAAAAGACAATATCAATGCCCATTGGAGGAGTGGTAGAGGTCGCAGTGGAATAAAAAGACAAAATCAATGCCCCTTGGAAGAGTGGTGGAGGTTAGAGTGGAATAAAAAGTCAATATCAATGCCCCATGGAAGAGTTGTGGAGGTCACTGTAGCTTAACAAGATGTTGTTTATACCCATTTGAAGAGTGGTGGAGGTCGCAGTAGAATAAATAGACAATGTCAATGCCCCTTGGAAAAGTGGTGGAGGTTATAGTGGAATAAAAAGACAATACCAGTGCTCCTTGGAAGAGCTGTGGAGTTCAGAGTGGTTTAAATTGACGGTTTCAATGCCCCTTGGAAGAGACGTGGAGGTCACCGTGGATTAAAAAGACAATACCAATGCCCCTTGGAAGAGTGGTGGAGGTCGCAGTGGATTAAAAAGACAATATCAATGCCCCTTGGAAGAGTGGTGGAGGTCGCAGTGGAATAAAAAGACAATATCAATGCCCCGTGGAAGGGAGTTGGAGGTCACATTAGCTTCACAAGACGGTTTTAATGCCCCTTGGAAGAGAGGTGGAGGTCGCAGTTGATTAAAAATACAATATCAATGCCCCTTGGAAGAGTGGTGGAGGTCGCAGTGGAATAAAAAGACAATATCAATGCCGCTTGGAAGAGTGGTGGATGTTACAGTCGAATAAAATGACAATATCAATGCCTCTTGTAAGAGCTGTGGAGTTCAGAGTGTTTAAAGAGACGGTTTTAATGCCCCTTGGAAGAGACGAGGAGGTCACAGTAGCTTAACAAGACTGTTTTAATGCCCCTTGGAAGAGTGGTGGAGATCGTTGTGGATTTAAAAGACAATATCAATGCCCCTTAGGAGAGTGGTGGAGGTCGCAGTGGAATAATAAGACAATATCAATGCCCCTTGGAAGATAGGTGGAGGTCACAGTGGAATAAAAAGACAATATCAATGCCCCTTGGAAGAGTGGTGGAGGTTACAGTGCAATAAAAAGACAATATCAATGCCCTGTTTAAGAAACTTGGAGGTCACAGTAGCTTAACAAGACGGTTTTAATGCCCCTTGGAAGAGTCGTGGACGTCGCAGAGGAATAAAAAGACAATGTCAATGCCACTTGGAACAGTGGTGGAGGTTACAGTGGAATAAAAAGACAATATCAATGCCCCGTGGAATAGACATGGAAGTGACAGTAGCTTAACAAGACGGCTTTATTGCACCTTTGAAGAGTGGTGAAGGTTGCAGTGGATTAATAAGACAATATCAATGCCCATTGGAAGAGTGGTAGAGGTCGCAGTGGAATAAAAAGACAAAATCAATGCCCCTTGGAAGAGTGGTGGAGGTCGCAGTGGAATAAAAAGACAATGTCAGTGTCCCTTGGAAGAGTGGTGGAGGTTAGAGTGGAATAAAAAGACAATACCAATGCCCCTTGGAAGAGCTGAGGAGTTCAGAGTCGTTTTGCCAGATGGTTTTATTGCCCCTTGGAAAAGTGGTGGAGGTCATAGTGGATTAAAAAGACAATATCAATGCCCCGTGGAAGACACGTGGAGGTCACAGTAGCTTAACAAGACAGTTTTAATGCCCCTTGGAAGAGTGGTGGAGGTCGCAGTGGAATAAAAAGACAATATCAATGCCCCTTGAAAGAGTGGTGGAGGTCGCAGTGAAATAAAAAGACAATATCAATGCCTGTTGAAAGAGCTAAGGAGTTCAGGATGGTTTAACCAGATGGTTTTAATGGCCCTTGGAAGAGTGGTGGAGGTAGCAGTGCATTAAAAAGACAATATCAATACCCCTTGGAAGAATGGTGGAGGTTACAGTGGAATAAAAAGACAATATCAATGCCCCTTGGAAGAGCTGTCTAGTTCAGAGTGGTTTAACCAGACGGTTTTAATTCCCCTTGGAAGAGACGTGGAGGTCACAGTAGCTTAACAAAACTGTTTTAATGCCCCTTGGAAGAGTGATAGAGGTCGCAGTGGATTAAAAAGACAATATCAATGCCTCTTAAAAGAGAGGTGGAAGTCGCAGTGGAATAAAAAGACAATGTCAATGCCACTTGGAAGAGTGGTGGAGGTTACAGTGGAATAAAAAGACAATATCAATGCCCCGTGGAATAGACATGGATGTGACAGTAGCTTAACAAGACGGCTTTAATGCACCTTTGAAGAGTGGTGGAGGTTGCAGTGGATTAAGAAGACAATATCAATGCCCATTGGAAGAGTGGTAGAGGTCGCAGAGGAATAAAAAGACAAAATCAGTGCCCCTTGGAAGAGTGGCGGAGGTTACAGTGGAATAAAAATACAATATCAATGCCCCACGGAAGAGTTGTGGGAGGTCACTGTAGCTTAAAAAGATGGTCTTAATGCCCCTTGAAAGAGTGGTGGAGGTCGCAATGGAATAAAAAAACAATATCAATGCCCCTTGGACGAGTGGTGGAGTTTACAGTGGAATAAAAAGGCAATTTCAATGCCCCGTGGAAGAGACGTGGAGGTCACAGTAGCTTAACAAGACGGTTTTAATGCCTCTTGGAGGACTGGTGGAAGTAGCAGTGGAATAAAAATACAATATCAATGCCCCTTAGAAGAATGGTGGAGGTTACAGTGGAATAAAAAGACAATAATAATGCCCCTTGGAATAGCTGTGGAGTTCAGAGTGGTATAACCAGACGGTTTTAACGCTCCTTGGAAGAGACGTGGAGATCACAGTAACTTAACAAGACGATTTTAATGCCCCTTGGAAGAGTGGTGGAGGTCGCAGTGGAATTAAAAAAATATCAATGCCCCTTGGAAGGGACGTGGAGGTCAAATTAGCTTAACAAGACGGTTTTAATTCACCTTGGAAGAGTGGTGGAGGTTGCAGGGGATTAAAAAGAAAATAACAATGTCCATTGAAAGAGTGGTGGTGGTCGCAGTGGAATAAAAAGACAAAATCAATGCCCCTTGGAAGAGTGGTGGAGGTTACAGTGGAATAAAAAGACAATATCAATGCCCCTTGGAAGAGCTGTGGAGTTCAGAGTGGTTTAAACAGACGGTTTTAATGACCCTTGGAAGAGACATGGAGGTCGCAGTAGCTTAACAACACTGTTTTAACGCCCCTTGGTAGAGTGGTGGAGGTCGCAGTGGATTAAAAAGATAATATCAATGCCCCTTAAAAGAGAGGTGGAAGTCACATTGGAATAAAAAGACAATGTCAATGCCACTTGGAAGAGTGGTGGAGGTTACAGTGGAATAAAAAGACAATATCAATGCCCCATGGAATAGACATGGACGTGACAGTAGCTAAACAAGACGGCTTTAATGCCCCTTGGAAGAGTGGTGGAGGTAGCAGTAGATTAAAAAGACAATATCAATGCCCATTGGAGGAGTGGTAGAGGTCGCAGTGGAATAAAAAGACAAAATCAATGCCCCTTGGAAGAGTGGTGGAGGTTAGAGTGGAATAAAAAGACAATATCAATGCCCCATGGAAGAGTTGTGGAGGTCACTGTAGCTTAACAAGATGTTGTTTATACCCATTTGAAGAGTGGTGGAGGTTGCAGTAGAATAAATAGACAATGTCAATGCCCCTTGGAAAAGTGGTGGAGGTTATAGTGGAATAAAAAGACAATACGAGTGCTCCTTGGAAGAGCTGTGGAGTTCAGAGTGGTTTAAATTGACGGTTTCAATGCCCCTTGGAAGAGACGTGGAGGTCACCGTGGATTAAAAAGACAATACCAATGGCCCTTGGAAGAGTGGTGGAGGTCGCAGTGGATTAAAAAGACAATATCAATGCCCCTTGGAAGAGTGGTGGAGGTCGCAGTGGAATAAAAAGACAATATCAATGCCCCGTAGAAGGGAGTTGGAGGTCACATTAGCTTCACAAGACGGTTTTAATGCCCCTTGGAAGAGAGGTGGAGGTCGCAGTTGATTAAAAATACAATATCAATGCCCCTTGGAAGAGTGGTGGAGGTCGCAGTGGAATAAAAAGAAAATATCAATGCCGCTTGGAAGAGTGGTGGATGTTACAGTCGAATAAAATGACAATATCAATGCCTCTTGTAAGAGCTGTGGAGTTCAGAGTGTTTAAAGAGACGGTTTTAATGCCCCTTGGAAGAGACGAGGAGGTCACAGTAGCTTAACAAGACTGTTTTAATGCCCCTTGGAAGAGTGGTGGAGATCGTTGTGGATTTAAAAGACAATATCAATGCCCCTTAGGAGAGTGGTGGAGGTCGCAGTGGAATAATAAGACAATATCAATGCCCCTTGGAAGATAGGTGGAGGTCACAGTGGAATAAAAAGACAATATCAATGCCCCTTGGAAGAGTGGTGGAGGTTACAGTGCAATAAAAAGACAATATCAATGCCCTGTTTAAGAAACTTGGAGGTCACAGTAGCTTAACAAGACGGTTTTAATGCCCCTTGGAAGAGTCGTGGACGTCGCAGAGGAATAAAAAGACAATGTCAATGCCACTTGGAACAGTGGTGGAGGTTACAGTGGAATAAAAAGACAATATCAATGCCCCGTGGAATAGACATGGAAGTGACAGTAGCTTAACAAGACGGCTTTAATGCACCTTTGAAGAGTGGTGAAGGTTGCAGTGGATTAATAAGACAATATCAATGCCCATTGGAAGAGTGGTAGAGGTCGCAGTGGAATAAAAAGACAAAATCAATGCCCCTTGGAAGAGTGGTGGAGGTCACTGTAGCTTAACAAGATGGTCTTAATGCCCCTTGGAAGAGTGGTGGAGGTCGCAGTGGAATAAAAAGACAATATCAATGCCCCTTGGACGAGTGGTGGAGGTTACAGTGGAATAAAAAGACAATTTCAATGCCCCGTGGAAGAGACGTGGAGGTCACAGTAGCTTAACAAGACGGTTTTAATGCCTCTTGGAGGACTGGTGGAGGTAGCAGTGGAATAAAAAGACAATATCAATGTTTCTTGGAAGAATGGTGGAGGATACAGTGGAATAAAAAGACAATAATAATGCCCCTTGGAAGAGCTGTGGAGTTCAGAGTGGTGTAATCAGACTGTTTTAACGCTCCTGGGAAGAGACGTGGAGGTCACAGTAACTTAACAAGACGATTTTAATGCCCCTTGGAAGAGTAATGGAGGTCGCAGCGAAATTAAAAAACAATATCAATGCCCCTTGGAAGATTGGTGGAGGTTACAGTGGAATGAAAAGACAATATCAATGCCCCGTGGAAGAGATGTGGAGGTCACTATAGCTTAACAATATGGTTTTAATGCCCCTTGGAAGAGTGGTGGAGGTCGCAGTGGAATAAAAAGATAATATCAATGCCCCGTGGAAGGGACGTGGAGGTCACAGTAGCTTAACAAGACGGTTTTAATTTCCCTTGGAAGAGTGGTGGAGGTTGCAAGGGATTAAAAAGACAATAACAATGCCCATTGGAAGAGTTGTGGAGGTCACAGTGGAATAAAAAGAAAAAATCAATGCCCCATGGAAGAGTGGTGGAGGTTACAGTGGAATAAAAAGACAATATCAATGCCCCTTGGAAGAGCTGTGGAGTTCAGAGTGGTTTAAACAGACGGTTTTAATGCCCTTTGGAAGAGACGTGGAGGTCGCAGTAGCTTAACAAGACTGTTTTAACGCCCCTTGGTTGAGTGGTGGAGGTCGCAGTGGATTAAAAAGACAATATCAATGCCCCTTAGAAGAGAGGTGGAAGTCACAGTGGAATAAAAAGACAATGTCAATGCCACTTGGAAGAGTGGTGGAAGTTACAGTGGAATAAAAAGACAATATCAATGCCCCGTGGAATAGACATGGACGTGACAGTAGCTAAACAAGACGGCTTTAATGCCCCGTGAAAGAGTGGTGGAGGTAGCAGTGGATTAAAAACACATTATCAATGCCCATTGGAGGAGTGGTAGAGGTCACCTTGGAATAAAAAGACAAAATCAATGCCCCTTGGAAGAGTAGTGGAGGTTAGAGTGGAATAAAAAGACAATATCAATGCCCCATGGAAGAGTTGTGGAGGTCACTGTAGCTTAACAATGGTGTTTATGCCCGTTTGAAGAGTGGTGGAGGTCGCAGTAGAATAAATAGACAATGTCAATGCCCCTTGGAAAAGTGGTGGAGGTTAGAGTTGAAGAAAAAGACAATACCAGTGCTCCTTGGAAGAGCTGTGGAGTTCTGAGTGGTTTAAATTGACGGTTTTAATGCCCCTTGGAAGAGACGTGGAGGTCACCATGGATTAAAAAGACAATATCAATGCCCCTTGGAAGAGTGGTGGAGGTCGCAGTGGATTAAAAAGACAATATCAATGCCCCTTGTGTAACGGGTCTGGGAGGCGGAACCTCTGGGCTACAATACAAGGGGGCGGTCCTTGTAAGGGAGCGGGTGGCGACCAGGCAGGCAGTCACAGCAGGTGACCAGGACAGTCTCTGGGTGTACGGGCAGGAGGTCACGGCAAGTGATCGGGGCAGTCTCTGGATAAAGGGTAGGTACGACCTGTGATGGCTGAACCTCAGGTAGGCTAGCAAGGCAGATGGAGAATGTGTGCTCCCAGGTGAGCAAGCGAGAGTCTCTGGAATAGCAGGTGGTCACAGCACGTGACGGCGGAGCCTCCAGGTAGGTGAGCAGGCAGGTAACGGAGAAGCGCTCCCAGGTGAGCGGGCAAGAGTCTCTGGAATAGCTGGTGGTCACAGCATGTGACAGCGGAGCCTCCGGGTAGGCAAACAGGCAGGTAGCGGAGAGCGCTCCCAGGTGAGCGGGCAAGAGTCTGGAGTAGCCGGTGGTCACAGCACGTGACAGCGGAGCCTCCGGGCAGGCAAGCAGGCAGGTAACGGAGAAGCGCTCCCAGGTGAGCGGGCAAGCTGGTCCATAGACAGACTGACCGGAGCTGTAAGGCAGACCGTCGGACCTCAGGCAAGCAGGCAGGTAGCTGAGCTGCGCTCCCAGGTGAGCGGGCAGGCTGGTCCTAGACAGATTGACAGGATTAGTAAGGCAGACCGTCGGACCTCAGACTAGCAGGCAGGTAGCAAATAATCAGGCAGGAATCTGACAGGTAACTGGCAGGTAACTGGCAACGGGACCTGAGGGCTGAAGCACAGGTGAGACACAGGTGCAAACAACATTGCTCGGGCACCTCCATTTTGGAGGAGGTGCCTTATATATGATGAAGTCCTCCGGCCATTGGCCGGGGACTCCTTAGGACGGCGCGCGCGGCCCCTTTAAGAGTAGGAGAGCGCGCGCGCCCTAAGCACAGGGGCCGGGAAGGAGCGCGCGCTGAGAGCAGAGCGGGAGGAGGACGCCGGGAAGGAGCGCGCGCTGACGGCAGAGCGGGAGAGGGACGCCGGGCACGGGGCAGAGCGGTGAGGGGAGCAGCGTCCCTGCCTAGCAGAGGGCAGGGACGCTGGCACTACAGTACCCCCCCCTTTAGGCCCCCCCTTTTTTAGGCCAGACAGAAATTTAGCTAGGATGAGAGGGGCATGGATGTTCTCCCGGGGCTCCCACGTTCTCTCCTCAGGACCAAACCCCTTCCAATCTACCAGAAAAAAGGTCTTTCCTCTTACCCTTTTGGTGGCAAGAATGTTCTCTACCTCAAACTCGTCCTCAGCAGAAACCGGAGCAGGAGGCGTACCTGTAGACTTGGAAAAAGAGTTAAGTACCACAGGTTTGAGGAGAGATACATGGAAGGAGTTAGGGATCCGTAAGTTGGCCGGGAGTTTCAATTTATAGGCCACCGGGTTGATCTGACTGATGACCTCCAGAGGTCCGATGAACCGAGGCCCTAACTTGTACGAAGGTATCTTGAGTCGAACATATTTAGATGAGAGCCAGACCTTATCTCCTGGATGAAATTGAGGAGGATCCAGGCGTTTTTTGTCAGCGTGTCTTTTCATCCGTTCGGACGACTGAAGGAGTGCGGATCGGGTACTCTCCCAAATGGAGGAAAATTTGCTAACGAGAGATTCCGCAGCCGGGTTGTCCACCGAGGTGGAGACAGGAAAAGGAATCCGGGGATGCTGACCAAAGACTACAAAAAACGGGGATTTGGAGGAGGATTCGCTCTCGTGATTATTGTAAGAGAACTCGGCCCATGGTAGGAGATCCACCCAGTCAGAATGGTGGGCATTAACGAAGTGCCGGAGGTAACTGGTCAGGTTCTGATTGATCCGCTCCACTTGACCATTGGACTGTGGGTGGTAAGCGGAAGAGAAGTCCAGGGTGACGTCTAGTAGTTTACAAGTGGCTCTCCAGAAGCGTGAGGTGAACTGTACCCCACGATCCGACACGATGTGGAGGGGCAGGCCATGAAGACGGAAGATGTGATGAATAAAGTCTCTAGCTAGCTCGGGTGCAGACAGGAGGCCTGGCAGGGGAACGAAATGAGCCATCTTGGAGAAGCGGTCAGCAACCACCCAAATGACCGTACAACCGGCAGAGAGTGGGAGGTCAGTTATGAAGTCCATTGCAATATGCTGCCAGGGGGCAGCAGGTACTGGGAGCGGAAGGAGGCGACCGGCTGGCAGATGTCTCGGAACCTTGTTGCGGGCGCAGGACACACAGGCAGAAACAAAGTCTATTACATCCTTGTGCAGGGTAGGCCACCAGTAGTGCCGGGAAATAAGCTGGAGGGTCTTCTTCTGACCAGCGTGGCCAGCCAGTTTAGACGAGTGACCCCAGTGAAGGATCTTCTCCCGATCAGGTACTGATACGAACGTCTTTCCGGGAGGGAGACGATTTAGACTCACGGGAGCCACCTGCATTACTCTGGCGGGATCGATGATGTGTTTCGGATCTTCCTCGAGATCGGACACTAGAAAGGATCGGGACAAGGCGTTTGCTTTGACGTTTTTGTCAGCCGGGCGAAAAAGAAGAACAAAATCAAAGCGAGCAAAAAACAAGGACCACCGGGCTTGGCGCGGGTTAAGTCTCTGGGCATGCTGGAGGTAAGCCAAGTTCTTGTGGTCAGTGTAAATTATTACCGGGTGGAGAGCCCCCTCGAGCAGGTAACGCCACTCCTCCAATGCCAGTTTGATGGCCAATAACTCTCGGTCTCCTATGGAATAATTGCGCTCTGAGGAGGAGAAGAGTTTAGAGAAGAAGCCACAAGTTACCATCCTCCCGGAAGATGATTTTTGAGTAAGTACCGCTCCGGCTCCAGAGGAGGAGGCGTCAACTTCCAGGAAGAACTGCTTGTTGCCATCTGGGCGATGCAGCACCGGGGCGGAAGAGAAGGCCTGTTTTAGGGAAAGAAAGGCCTCCTCAGCTTCGGGTGGCCACTCTTTGGGATTAGTACCTTTACGGGTGAGCGCAGAAATTGGGGCCGTCCGGGAAGAGAAGTGTGGTATGAAGAGGCGGTAGTAGTTGGCGAAGCCCAGGAATCGCTGAATGGCCTTCAACCCCTCCGGTCGGGGCCATTTCTCGATGGCTGACAGTTTCTCAGGATCCATTTGTAGGCCGGTCTGAGAGATAATGTAGCCCAGAAAAGGAAGCGAGGTCTGCTCAAAGAGGCACTTCTCAAATTTAGCGTAGAGATGGTTTTGCCTGAGCCTGAGCAGGACCTGACGAACGTCCCTCCGGTGAGTCTGGAGATCCGGAGAGAAGACCAAGATGTCGTCCAGGTACACCACTACGCAGGAGTAGAGAAGGTCCCGGAAGATGTCATTGACCAACTCTTGAAAGACGGCAGGAGCGTTACAGAGGCCAAAGGGCATTACCAGATATTCATAGTGGCCGTCCCGGGTGTTGAATGCCGTCTTCCATTCATCCCCCTGACGGATACGAACCAGGTTGTACGCCCCACGGAGGTCCAGTTTGGTGAAGATTCTAGCCCCCCTCAGACGATCAAATAACTCCGGAATGAGCGGAAGGGGGTACTTATTCTTCACCGTGATCTGGTTAAGGCCTCTATAGTCTATACAGGGACGGAGGGAGCCGTCCTTCTTTTTGACGAAAAAGAAGCCTGCTCCCGCCGGGGAAGTAGATTTCCGGATGAATCCTCTGGCCAGATTCTCCTCAATATATTCGGACATCGAGCGGGTCTCAGCAGCGGATAATGGATAAATACGCCCACGGGGAGGAGAAGTACCAGGTAACAGGTCGATAGGGCAGTCGTATGGTCTATGAGGAGGTAGTGTCTCTGCTTCCTTTTTATTAAAGACATCAGCATAAGACCAATACGGGATCGGAAGTCCAGGTAGATTAGCTGGGGTAGGAGAAGGACGGACGGGATGAACGGGAACCAGACAGGTCTTATGGCAGCCCTGTCCCCAGCGAAGGACTTCTCCGGTCTGCCAGTCAAGAACGGATGCATGTCTCTGGAGCCAAGGTAGACCTAGCAAGAGGGCGTGAGAGAGTCCAGGCAGAACATGGAAGGAGATACTTTCAGAATGCAGCATTCCCACCTGCAGAGTAATGGATTCGGTGATGAGTTGGATGGGGCGTGGTAAGAGCCCCCCATCCACGGCAGCAACAGACAAGGGTACAGCCAGAGGTTTGGTGGGGATGCGGTATTTCTCTACCAGGGACTGTGAAATAATATTCCCGGCTGCTCCAGAGTCAAGTTGGGCTAGTTCGAAATAACGGTTCTCCCCGTAGACGATTGAAACTGACAACAGCAGGGATGGAGAGGATTTATTCTTGTCTAGGTGGACCTCTCTGAGCGAACCTAGACACAGGCGTTTCCCGACCTCTCCGGGCAGGGACGTATCCGGTGCTCCTTACTGCCACAGTAGAAGCAGGTCCCCTCGGCACGGCGTAAGTCCTGACGGGTCTTGACCATCTTGGTCTGGTCGACCTGCATAGGCTCAGGAGGGTGTACCTGGTTAGAGACAGAAGGAGTGACGGGTTTCTGAAAAGTAGGAGCTAGACGTGGTAACCTCCTCTCACGGGTGACCTCTCTGGCACGTTCCTGGAACCGTAGGTCAATCCGAGTAGCAAGAGTTATTAAGTCATCGAGAGTGGTAGGAATGTCCCGACCGGCAAGTTCATCTTTAATACGGCCGGACAGACCCTCCCAGAAGACGGAAACCAGAGCGTCGTTATAACCAAGCCAGCTCCGAGGCAAGGGTACGGAACCGTATGGCATATTGGCCCACGGTGAGACCTTCCTGACGGAGGCGTAGCAATGATGATGCGGATGAGGTCTTCCGTCCGGGTTCGTCGAAGACTTTCCCGAAAGCCGTGAGAAAAGCAGGCAAGTTGGACACCAGGGGGTCTCCTCTCTCCCATAGAGGATTTAGCCAGGCCAGGGCCTCCCCGGTGAGATGGGACATGATGAATGCAATTTTGGCTCAGTCGGAGTTAAACTGGTGGGACAATAGTTCAAAGTGCAGGGTGCACTGATTTATGAAGCCCCGAGCCTGGGCGGAGTCGCCTCCGAAGCGAGGAGGTGCAGAAAGCCGGGGTCCGGGATAGGATACCATGGTACTGGCGGAGGTTGTTGGTGGAGCAGTCAGAGTGTCCAGGCGAGTATTGACATTCCGCAGGTGACCCAGGATGGACTCCTGTTGGGACCTTTGACGGGACATGTCATGACACAGGTCCGTGAGCGAGGGAGCTTGGGTGCCACCGGGTTCCATGGCCCGAGCAAACTGTAACGGGTCTGGGAGGCGGAACCTCTGGGCTACAATACAAGGGGGCGGATCCTTGTAAGGGAGCGGGTGGCGACCAGGCAGGCAATCACAGCAGGTGACCAGGACAGTCTCTGGGTGTACGGGCAGGAGGTCACGGCAAGTGATCGGGGCAGTCTCTGGATAAAGGGTAGGTACGACCTGTGATGGCTGAACCTCAGGTAGGCTAGCAAGGCAGATGGAGAATGTGTGCTCCCAGGTGAGCAAGCGAGAGTCTCTGGAATAGCAGGTGGTCACAGCACGTGACGGCGGAGCCTCCAGGTAGGCGAGCAGGCAGGTAACGGAGAAGCGCTCCCAGGTGAGCGGGCAAGAGTCTCTGGAATAGCTGGTGGTCACAGCACGTGACAGCGGAGCCTCCGGGTAGGCAAACAGGTAGGTAGCGGAGAAGCGCTCCCAGGTGAGTGGGCAAGAGTCTGGAGTAGCCGGTGGTCACAGCACGTGACAGCGGAGCCTCCGGGCAGGCAAGCAGGCAGGTAACGGAGAAGCGCTCCCAGGTGAGCGGGCAAGCTGGTCCATAGACAGACTGACCGGAGCTGTAAGGCAGACCGTCGGACCTCAGGCAAGCAGGCAGGTAGCTGAGGTGCGCTCCCAGGTGAGCGGGCAGGCTGGTCCTAGACAGACTGACAGGATTAGTAAGGCAGACCGTCGGACCTCAGACTAGCAGGCAGGTAGCAAGTAATCAGGCAGGAATCTGACAGGTAACTGGCAGGTAACTGGCAACGGGACCTGAGGGCTGAAGCACAGGTGAGACACAGGTGCAAACAACATTGCTCGGGCACCTCCATTTTGGAGGAGGTGCCTTATATATGATGAAGTCCTCCGGCCATTGGCCGGGGACTCCTTAGGACGGCGCGCGCGGCCCCTTTAAGAGGAGGAGAGCGCGCGCGCGCGCGCCCTAACCACAGGGGCCGGGAAGGAGCGCGCGCTGAGAGCAGAGCGGGAGGAGGACGCCGGGAAGGAGCGCGCGCTGACAGCAGAGCGGGAGAGGGACGCCGGGCATGGGGCAGAGCGGTGAGGGGAGCAGCGTCCTGCCTAGCAGAGGGCAGGGACGCCGGCACTACACCTTGGAAGAGTGGTGGAGGTCGCAGTGGAATAAAAAGACAATATCAATGCCCCGTGGAAGGGACGTGGAGGTCACAGTAGCTTCACAAGACGGTTTTAATGCCCCTTGGAAGAGAGGTGGAGGTCGCAGTTGATTAAAAATACAATATCAATGCCCCTTGGAAGAGTAGTGGAGGTCGCAGTGGAATAAAAAGACAATATCAATGCCGCTTGGAAGAGTGGTGGATGTTACAGTCAAATAAAACGACAATATCAATGCCTCCTGTAAGAGCTGTGGAGTTCAGAGTGTTTAACCAGACAGTTTTAATGCCACTTGGAAGAGACGAGGTGGTCACAGTAGCTTAGCAAGACTGTTTTAATGCCCCTTGGAAGAGTGGTGGAGATCGTTGTGGATTTAAAAGACAATATCAATGCCCCTTAGGAGAGTGGTGGAGGTCGCAGTGGAATAAAAAGACAATATCAATGCCCCTTGGAAGATATGTGGAGGTCACAGTGGAATAAAAAGACAATATCAATGCCCCTTGGAAGAGTGGTGTAGGTTACAATGCAATAAAAAGACAATATCAATGCCCTGTGTAAGAAACTTGGAGTTCACAGTAGCTTAACAAGACGGTTTTAATGCCCCTTGGAAGAGTCGTGGACGTCGCAGAGGAATAAAAAGACAATGTCAATACCACTTGGAAGAGTGGTGGAGGTTACAGTGGAATAAAAAGACAATATCAATGCCCCGTGGAATAGACATGGATGTGACAGTAGCTTAACAAGACGTCTTTAATGCACCTTTGAAGAGTGGTGGAGGTTGCAGTGGATTAATAAGACAATATCAATGCCCATTGGAAGAGTGGTAGAGGTCGCAGTGGAAAAAAAAGACAAAATCAATGCCCCTTGGAAGAGTGGTAGAGTTTACAGTGGAATAAAAAAACAATATCAATGCCCCATGGAAGAGTTGTGGAGGTCACTGTAGCTTAATAAGATCGTCTTAATGCCCCTTGGAACAGTGGTGGAGGTCGCAGAGGAATAAAAAGACAATATAAATGCCCCTTGGAAGAGTGGTGGAGGTTACAGTGGAATAAAAAGACAATTTCAATGCCCCGTGGAAGAGACGTGGAGGTCACAGTAGCTTAACAAGACGGTTTTAATGCCTCTTGGAGGACTGGTTGAGGTAGCAGTGGAATAAAAAGACAATATCAATGCCCCTTGGAAGAATGGTGGAGGTTACAGTGGAATAAAAAGACAATAATAATGCCCCTTGGAAGAGCTGTGGAGTTCAGAGTGGTATAACCAGACTGTTTTAACGCTCCTTTGAAGAGACATGGAGGTCACAGTAACTTAACAAGACTATTTTAATGCCCCTTGAAAGAGTAATGGAGGTCGCAGTGGAATTAAAAAACAATATCAATGCCCCTTGGAAGATTGGTGGAGGTTACAGTGGAATGAAAAGACAATATCAATGCCCTGTGGAAGAGATGTGGAGTTCACTAGAGCTTAACAATATGGTTTTAATGCCCCTTGGAAGAGGGGTCGAGGTCGCAGTGGAATAAAAAGACAATATCAATGCCCCGTGGAAGGGAGGTGGAGGTCACAGTAGCATAACAAGACGGTTTTAATTCCCCTTGGAAGAGTGGTGGAGGTTGCAGGGGATTAAAAAGACAATAACAATGCCCATTGGAAGAGTTGTGGAGGCCGCAGTGGAATAAAAAGACAAAATCAATGCCCCTTGGAAGAGTGGTGGAGGTTACAGTGGAATAAAAAGACAATATCAATGCCCCTTGGAAGAGCTGTGGAGTTCAGAGTGGTTTAAACAGATGGTTTTAATGCCCCTTTGAAGAGACGTGGAGGTCGCAGTAGCTTAACAAGACTGTTTTAACGCCCCTTGGTAGAGTGGTGGAGGACGCAGTGGATTAAAAAGACAATTTCAATGCCCCTTAGAAGAGAGGTGGAAGTCACAGTGGAATAAAAAGACAATGTCAATGCCACTTGGAAGAGTCGTGGAGTTTACAGTGGAATAAAAAGACAATATCAATGCCCCGTGGAATAGACATGGACATGACAGTAGCTAAACAAGACAGCTTTAATGCCCCTTGGAAGAGTGGTGGAGGTAGCAGTGGAATAATAAGACAATATCAATGCCCATTGGAAGAGTGGTAGAGGTCGCAGTGGAATAAAAAGACAAAATCAATGCCCCTTGGAAGAGTGGTGGAGGTTACAGTGGAATAAAAAGACAATATCAATGCCCCTTGGAAGAGCTGTGGAGTTCAGAGTGGTTTAAACAGATGGTTTTAATGCCCCTTTGAAGAGACGTGGAGGTCGCAGTAGCTTAACAAGACTGTTTTAACGCCCCTTGGTAGAGTGGTGGAGGACGCAGTGGATTAAAAAGACAATTTCAATGTCCCTTAGAAGAGAGGTGGAAGTCACAGTGGAATAAAAAGACAATGTCAATGCCACTTGGAAGAGTCGTGGAGTTTACAGTGGAATAAAAAGACAATATCAATGCCCCGTGGAATAGACATGGACATGACAGTAGCTAAACAAGACAGCTTTAATGCCCCTTGGAAGAGTGGTGGAGGTAGCAGTGGATTAAAAAGACAATATCAATGCCCATTGGAAGAGTGGTAGAGGTCGCAGTGGAATAAAAAGACAAAATCAATACCCCTTGGAAGAGTGGTGGAGGTTAGAGTGGAATAAAAAGACAATATCAATACCCCATGGAAGAGTTGTGGAGGTCACTGTAGCTTAACAAGATGGTCTTTATGCCCCTTGGAAGAGTGGTGGAGGTCGCAGTGGAATAAATAGACAATGTCAATGCCCCTTGGAAAAGTGGTGGAGGTTAGAGTGGAATAAAAAGACAATACCAGTGCTCCTTGGAAGAGCTGTGGAGTTCAGAGTGGTTTAAACTGACTGTTTTAATGCCCCTTGGAAGAGACGTGGAGGTCACCGTTGATTAAAAAGACAATATCAATGCACCTTGGAAGAGTGGTGGAGGTCGCAGTGGATTAAAAAGACAATATCAATGCCCCTTGGAAGAGTGATGGAGGTCGCAGTGGAATAAAAATACAATATCAATGCCGCTTGGAACAGTGGTGGTTGTTACAGTCGAATAAAACGACAATATCAATGCCTCTTGTAAGAGCTGTGGAGTTCAGAGTGTTTAACCAGAAGGTTTTAATGCCCCTTGGAAGAGACGAGGAGGTCACAGTAGCTTAACAAGACTGTTTTAATGCCCCTTGGAAGAGTGGTGGAGATCGTTGTGGATTTAAAAGACAATATCAATGCCCCTTAGGAGAGTCGTGGAGGTCGCAGTGGAAAAAAAAGACAATATCAATACCCCTTGGAAGATAGGTGGAGGTCACAGTGCAATAAAAAGACAATTTCAATGCCATCTGGAAGAGTGGTGGAGGTTACAGTGCAATAAAAAGACAATATCAATGCCCTGTGTAAGAAACTTGGAGGTCACAGTAGCTTAACAAGACGATTTTAATGCCACTTGGAAGAGTCGTGGACGTCGCACAGGAATAAAAAGACAATATCAATGCACTTGGAAGAGTGCAGAAGGTTACAATGGAATAAAAAGACATTGTCAATGCCCCTTGGAAGAGCTGTGGAGCTCAGAGCGGTTTAACCAGACGGTTTTAATGCCCCTTGGAAGAGACTTGGAGGTCACAGTAGCTTAACAAGACGGTTTTAATGCCCATTGGAAGAGTGGTGGAGGACGCAATGGAATAAAAAGACAATATCAATGCCCCGTGGAAGGGATGTGGAGCTCACAGTAGCATAACAAGATGGTTTTAATGCCCGTTGGAAGAGTGGTGGAGGTCGCAATGGACAAAAAGACAATATCAAAGCCCCTTGGAAGAGTGGAGGAGGTCGCAGTGTAAAACAGAGACAATATTAATGCCCCTTGGAACAGTGGTGGAGGTTACAGTCGAATAAAAAGACAATATCAATGCCTCTTGGAAGAGCTGTGGAGTGCAGAGTGGTTTAACCAGACTGTTTAATGCCCCTTGGAAGAGACGTGGAGGTCACAGTAGCTTAACAAGACTCTTTTAGTGCCCCTTGAAAGAGTGGTGGAGGTCGCAGTGGAATAAAAAGACAATATCATTGCCCCTTGGAAGAGTGGTGGAGGTTACAGTGGAATAAAAAGACAATATCAATGACCCTTGGAAGAGTGGTGGAGGTCGCAGTGGAATAAAAAGACAATATTAATGATCCTTGGAAGAGTGGTGGAGGTCGCAGTAAAATAAAAAGACAATATCAATGCCCCTTGGAAGAGTGGTGGAGGTTACAGTGGAATAAAAATACAATATCAAAGCCCCTTGGAAGAGTGGAGGATGTCGCAGTGGAAAACAGAGACAATATCAATGCCCCTTGGAAAAGTGGTGGAGGTTACAGTCGAATAAAAAGACAATATCAATGCCTCTTGGAAGAGCTGTGGAGTACAGAGTGGTTTAACCAGATGCTTTAATGCCCCTTGGAAGAGACGTGGAGGTCACAATAGCTTATCAAGACTGTTTTAATACCCCTTTGAAGAGTGGTGGAGGTCGCAGTGGATTAAAAAGACAATATCAATGCCACTTGGAAGAGTGGTGAAGGACCCAGTGGAATAAAAAGACAATATCAATGCCACTTGGAAGAGTGGTGGAGGTTACAGTGGAATAAAAAGACAATATCAATGCCCCTTGGAAGAGTGCTGGAGGTTACATTGGAATAAAAAGACAATATCAATGCCACTTGCAAGAGCTGTTGAGTTCAGAGTTGTTTAAATTGACGGTATTAATGCCCCTTGGAAGGGACGTGGAGGTGACAGTAGCTTAACAAGACGGTTTTAATGCCCCTTGGAAGAGTGGTGGAGGTCGCAGTGGATTAAAAAGTCAATATGAATGCCCCTTGGAAGAGTGGTGGAGTTCGCAGTGGAATAAAAAGACAATATCAATGCCCCTTGGAAGAGTGGTGGAGGTTACAGTTGAATAAAAAACAATATCAATGCCCCATGGAAGAGTGATGGAGGATACAGTGGAATTTAAAGACAATATCAATGCCCATTGGAACAGTGGTGGAGGTTACAGTTAAATAAAAAGACAATATCAATGCACCGTCGAAGAGATGTGTAGGTCACAATAGCTTAATAAGACGGTTTTAATGCCCCTTGGAAGAGCGGTGGAGTTCGCAGTGGATTACAAAGACAATATCAATGCCCCTTGGAAGAGTGGTGGAGGTCGCAGTGGAATAAAAAGACAATATCAATGCCCCGTGGAAGAGGCGTGGAGGTCACAGTAGCTTAACAACACGGTTTTAATGCCCCTTGGAAGAGTGGTGGAGGTTGCAGGGGATTAAAAAGACAATAACAGTGCCCCTTGGAAGAGTGGTGGAGGTCGCAGTAGAATAAAAAGACAATATCAATGCCCCGTGGAAGGGACGTGGAGGTCACAGGAACTTAACAAGATGGTTTTAATGCCCCTTGGAAGAGTGATGGAGGTCGCAGTGGAATGAAAAAACAATATCAATGCCCCTTGGAAGATTGGTGGAGGTTACAGTGGAATAAAAATACAATATCAATACCCCGTGGAAGAGATGTGGAGTTCAGAGAGGTTTAACCAGATGATTTTAATGCCCCGTGGAAGAGAAGTCGACGTCACAGTAGCATAACAAGACGGTTTTAATGCCTCTTGGAAGAGTGGTGGTATTCGCAGTGGATTAAAAAGACAATATCAATGCCCCTTGGAAGAGTGGTGGAGGTCGCAGTGGAATTTAAAGACAATATCAATGCCCCGTGGAAGGGACGTGGAGGTCACAGTAGCTTAACAAGACGGTTTTAATTCCCGTTGGAAGAGTGTTGGAGTTTGCAAGGGATTAAAAAGACAATAACAATGCCCATTGGAAGAGTTGTGGAAGTCGCGGTGGAATAAAAAGACAAACTCAATGCACTTGGAAGAGTGCAGAAGGTTACAATGGAATAAAAAGACATTGTCAATGCCCCTTGGAAGAGCTGTGGAGCTCAGAGCGGTTTAACCAGAGAGTTTTAATGCCCCTTGGAAGAGACTTGGAGGTCACAGTAGCTTAACAAGACGGTTTTAATGCCCCTTGGAAGAGCGGTGGAGGTCGCAATGGAAGAAAAAGACAATATCAATGCCCCGTGGAAGGGACGTGGAGCTCACAGTAGCATAACTAGACGGTTTAAATGCCCATTGGAAGAGTGGTGGAGGTCGCAATGGATAAAAAGACAATATCAAAGCCCCTTGGAAGAGTGGTGGAGTAGAGATGAGCGTTGTTGTACTCGAACTGTTCGCCAATCTCAAATTCGAGCTGTTTTGGGCGGTGTTCGAGCCGTTCGGCGAACACGAACAATTTGAGAAAAATTCGGCTGTTCGAGGTTATGTTCGATAACTGTTCGTGCACCAAAATCATAACTGGATTTTTTCTCAGTAATGATGAAAATTAATGTTAATACGCAGTTTGAGTGTACAGCGGGGTGGGGGGAGGGGCAGGGGATGGATCTCTGCAGGAACAATGAAGATCTCCATTTTTTTTTTCTCTTTCCCGCATTTACAGTGGGGAGGTGCAATCTGTCAGCCTATCAGCAGTGCACACACGGAGCGAAGTGCTTTTTTTCACACAAGCAAGGGCATGTGTCATTGGCAGTGTATGTCACATGTCCTTGCCCTATAAGACCAAGCCATTTTCTCCGTCGCCACCATTTTCTCACTGCTGCAGCTGCGTGTTAGACGGCACCGCTGTTGCTGTGTGCGCTATACCTTGTTAATTTCAAGCCAATTTTCGCACAAATCTACAGATAGCTTGGGAGTAGGGAATAGTTGTGATTGCAGTCCTTTTAAGGACTAGGTTACAGAATTTCCTACGACTTTTATCAGGCAGGTCTGTGCTCTTAAATAGATAGATTGTGGGAGTAAAGACTAATTGTAATTGGAGTCCTTTTCAGGACTAGGTTACATCAGTTCCTATCAGTTTTTGCCAGGCAGGTCTGTGCCAGTGCTGTGCAAGTTTTTTTCACAGCATTTGGCTGAATCTAGCAAAGCTAATCCTTTTTGGCCTATTGCAGAGTGTGTTAGTCAGTGGAGTAGCCTATCTGTGTTGCAAGATATAAGACCTGTGTATAGAATACCAATTTTTTACTGCACCTAGTGAAGTAAAATCTTTTGGGCATAGCATCATTCTATTAGTCCATCTATACTGACCTCCATCAGGTTGCAAATTGAATATAATTTTTTTCTGCATCTAGCTCTGAAAAAATATTGGGCTTCTAGCTATGTGTGGGACTTGTTGTATTAGTCCATCTATACTGACCTCCATCAGGTTGCAAACTGCATATATTTTTTTCTTCATCTACCTCTGAAAAAATATTGGGCTTCTAGCTGTGTGTGGGACTTGCTGTATTAGTCCATCTATACTGACCTCCATCAGGTTGCAAACTGAATATATTTTTTTCTGCATCTACCTCTGAAAAAATATTGGGCTTCTAGCTGTGTGTGGGACTTGTTCTATTAATCCATCTATACAGACCTCCATCAGGTTGCAAACTGAATATATTTTTTTCTGCATCTACCTCTGAAAAACTATTGGGCTTCTAGCTGTGTGTGGGACTTGTTGTATTAGTCCATCTATACTGACCTCCATCAGGTTGCAAACTGAATATATTTTTTTCTGCATCTACCTCTGAAAAAATATTGGGCTTCTAGCTGTGTGTGGGACTTGTTCTATTAATCCATCTATACAGACCTCCATCAGGTTGCAAACTGAATATATTTTTTTCTGCATCTACCTCTGAAAAAATATTGGGCTTCTAGCTGTGTGTGGGACTTGTTGTATTAGTCCATCTATACTGACCTCCATCAGTTTGCAAACTGAATATATTTTTTTCTGCATCTACCTCTGAAAAAATATTGGGCTTCTAGCTGTGTGTGGGACTTGTTCTATTAATCCATCTATACAGACCTCCATCAGGTTGCAAACTGAATATATTTTTTTCTGCACCTACCTCTGAAAAAATATTGGGCTTCTAGCTGTGTGTGGGACTTGTTGTATTAGTCCATCTATACTGACCTCCATCAGGTTGCAAACTGAATATATTTTTTTCTGCATCTACCTCTGAAAAAATATTGGGCTTCTAGCTGTGTGTGGGACTTGTTCTATTAATCCATCTATACAGACCTCCATCAGGTTGCAAACTGAATATATTTTTTTCTGCATCTACCTCTGAAAAACTGTTGGGCTTCTAGCTGTGTGTGGGACTTGTTGTATTAGTCCATCTATACTGACCTCCATCAGGTTGCAAACTGAATATATTTTTTTCTGCATCTACCTCTGAAAAAATATTGGGCTTCTAGCTGTGTGTGGGACTTGTTCTATTAATCCATCTATACAGACCTCCATCAGGTTGCAAACTGAATATATTTTATTCTGCATCTACCTCTGAAAAAATATTTGGCTTTCTAGCAGTGTGTGGGACTTTCTCTATTAGTCCATCTATACTGACCTCCATCAGGTTGCAAATTAAAAATAATTTTTATCTGCATCTAGCTCTGAAAAAATATTTGGCCTTCTAGCAGTGTGTGGGACTTTCTCTATTAGTCCATCTATAATGACCTCCATCAGGTTGCAAATTAAAAATAATTTTTATCTGCATCTAGCTCTGAAAAAATATTTGGCCTTCTAGCAGTGTGTGGGACTTTCTCTATTAGTCCATCTATACTGACCTCCATCAGGTTGCAAATTGAATATAATTTTTTTCTGCATCTAACCCAGCCAATAGTTTTGGCCTAATACCACAGTTTGGCCACTCAGCTCTGCTCGGTTCCCATCCATTGTTTTTTTGTACAAACAACTCCAGAGTTGTGAATTAGTTAACCACCAAAATGAGTGGAAAAAGGCCTGCTGCTGGTGGAAAGGGGAATAGGCGTGTTGGGAAGGGGAAAAAAGGTTGTGTCCGTGGGGTAGGTGTTAAAGCAACAGTAACATCTGCAGAAGAAAGACCATCTTCCAGCCAAACTAAAATGTCTACTTCTTTTAGCGGACAATGTGATAAGATCCCTTTCTTACGGCCACGCCAATCGCTACAAATTCCAGATGAGGCACAAAAACAGCAGGTGCTTCAACGGATATCAAGTGCTCCTTTAAGTGGGCTCTCCTCCACATCAACTTCAACATCACAAATACTCCAGTCCTCAAAGGTGTCACCCCAATCGCACTTGCTTCCTCACAGCTCCCAAATCTCCAGCTGCCGGTCTGAGTATGAGGTAGAACAGATGGTTGAGTCTGCAGAGCTGTTTACTCATACTATAGCCTGGGAATCAGAGGTCGACTCCAGCGCTTCTGTGAATCCAGACGAGGAAATGATCTGCACTGATGCCCAGAATCTTTATGAGTCGGATCCAGGACCAGACGCAGAAGGTTCTGACCATAATGTAGACCCTCATTCCCAAACTGTAACTCCTGTTGGTGGAGACAATGAGGAAGACGATGATAAGACTCAAATACCTGATTGGAGCGACAACTTTAGTTTTTTGTCAGGGCAGGAACAGGTTGGCTCTGAGGACGACGGGTGTGATAACGCACAGGGTGATGATGATGAGGTTGGAGATCCCACTTACTGTCAACCCACAGTCAGCCAAGAGATGAGGTCAGCAGAGGAGGTGGAGGAAGATGCTAGTGACGACGAGGTCAGGTTGCGCCTTCCTGGACAGAGACGTAGTACTGGAAGCACGTCAACAACTGCATCCTCAAACACAACTCTGCCTCTCACCACAAGTCGTGGTGGCTCTTCAGGTCGCATGGGTGCTAAGCCTTGCATAGCCTGGGCATTTTTTCAGATCGATAAAGATGACCCAACTCGTGTTATCTGTAACATTTGTCAGCAAAAGCTAAGTAGAGGCCAAAAAATACATAGTTTGAGTACTTCATGCATGAACCGGCACATGGACATGAAGCATAAGTTGCAGTGGGAAGCTCAGTGTGCTACAATGCGGCCTAGCCGGCCGGGCCAACCACCGTCTGCCATATCTTGTGCATCCGCGGCCTCTTCATCCTCTGTGACTGGGGGGACAGCAGTCACACCTGTTTTGGGGCGCAGACCTGCCACCTCTTTACCCGCAACAGCCAGCGTGATTGGCAGGTCATCATTTTCTTTGGAGGTGGTAACACCAGCTGGTGTTGAGCGCTGTCCGACATCGATAGCACCACCTTTGGATCAAGGCAACCTAACATGTCTGCCTGCATCTTCCTCACAGACCGGCAGTTTGCCGGGGACACCCTTATCAACCCCGTCTAAGCACAATAGCCAGCCCTCGGTCCCTCAGATGTGGACAAGTAAAAGACCATTTCCTCCTAGCCATGAGAAAGCTAAGAGGTTGAATTTCACCATCTGCAAGCTCTTGGCTACAGAAATGCTGCCTTTCCGCCTGGTGGACACAGAGGATTTTCGAGACCTTATGTCCGTCGCAGTGCCCCAGTACCAGATGCCCAGTCGGCACTACTTCCATGCTCCACCAGCATGTCGCACACAACATCACCGCTTCTTTGAGAAACTCTGTGTGTGACAGGGTGCATTTCACCACAGACACTTGGACGAGTAGGCATGGACAGGGGCGTTACATGTCGCTGACTGGGCACTGGGTAACTATGGTGACAGCAGGACAAGGGGCTGCTGTCCAAGTCTTGCCGTCCCCACGAGTTGTGCGTCAATCCTCTTTATGTCAAAGTTCCTCCACTGCTTCTGCCTCCTCAACCTCCTCTCGGTCTTCCACCTGCACCCAAAGCCTGTCTGGTCATGCCACAAGCTTTCTAACTGCGCAGAAGGGATCCTGCACACCTCCTTACTATGCTGGCAGTAGGGCTCAACGTCATCAGGCGGTTTTTACATTGAAATGTCTGGGAAATGTGAGTCACACAGCTGAGGAGTTGTGGTCAGCTCTGGAGAACCAATTTCATGAATGGTTGTCTCCACTGGACCTGAAACCAGGGAAGGCCGTGTGCGACAATGCTGCAAACCTGGGTGCGGCCCTTCGCCGGGGCAATGTCACACACGTGCCTTGTATGGCTCACGTGTTGAACCTGGTTGTCCAGCAATTTTTAGCCCACTATCCCAGACTAGATGGCCTTCTGCAGAGGGCACGGTCGCTGTGTGCTCACTTTCGCCGTTCGCATCCCGCAGCTCAGCGACTTACATCTCTACAGAAGTGGTTGGGCCTGCCACTTCACCGGCTAAAATGCAATGTGCCTACCCGGTGGAATTCAACTCTGCACATGTTGCAGCGACTGTGGCAGCACCGACAAGCCCTGGTGCAATACGTTCTGACGTATAGCCTGGGCCAACGAGATCCAGAGGTAGGGCAAATCACGCTGGAGGAGTGGTCTCAGATCAGGGACCTATGCACCCTTCTGCACAGTTTTGAAATGGCGACGAAGATGTTTAGTGCTGACGATGCCATTATCAGCATGACTATTCCGGTGATTTACATGCTGGAGCACATGTTAAACAGAATTCGGAGTCAGGTGGTGGCACAAGAGGAGGTGGAGGAAGTAGAGGAGGAGGAGTTGTATGCGGAAGGGCTAACATCTGCAAGGTCCAGACGGTCGGCAGCACCAAGGCGGCAGGCATGTGAGGGTGGGGGAGATGGTTTTACCAGGGCGCATGGTAGCAGCCAAACTAGTGAGGAAGGTGCAGGAGCCCAGGAAGAAGTGGAGGACGAACTGATGGAAGACTCATCAGATGAGGGAGACCTTGATCACATTTCTGTTGTGCGAGGTTGGGGGGAGAGGACAGAGGAAGGAAGCATGATTGTTACCTCGCCACCAACACAACAGGGACTTGGTGCTCCTGGATGCGCAACACACATGAGTGCCTTCTTGCTGCACTACCTGCAACATGACCCTCGAATTGTGAGAATTAGAAATAATCCTGACTACTGGGTTGCCACACTGTTAGATCCCCGGTACAAAAGTAAATTTGCAGAAATTATTCCTGCCATAGAAAGGGATGCACGCATGCAGGAGTATCAGCAGAGACTGTTGCAGAATCTTACATGTGCTTTTCCACAAAATACCAGTGGTGCACGTAGTGAATCTCACAGTTCCAACTTGCCAACCGTGGGACCGTCAAGTGTTCAGCACTCAAACCGTAACAGAACCACAGTATCTGCTGGTAACATCAATTTTGCGGAATCATTTCACCACTTTTTTAGCCCATCCTTTGCAAGGCCACAGGAGACAAGAAGTCTGACACATAGTCAACGCCTAGAGACGATGGTACAGGAGTATCTCCAAGTAAACATTGAAGCCACGACTGTGTCACTGGACCCTTGCTCTTTTTGGGCTTCCAATCTGGATAAATGGCCGGAGCTAGCCACTTACGCCTTGGAGATCTTGTCATGCCCCGCAGCCAGCGTTCTGTCTGAACGTGTGTTCAGCGCTGCTGGTGGTGTGCTGACAGATAAGCGCACGCGGCTCTCCACTGATAATGTAGACAGACTCACGTTCATAAAGATGAACAAATCATGGATCCGAAACGACTTTTCTACCCCTGTGTCATCCTGGGGAGAGTAAAAGCTTGATGATTGGTTAAAACCACCCTACCAACCGTTTTAAGCTTTCAAATTACTAATCATGTTTATCTGTATCTTGGCTGGAAAATAATTTGGGCTTTGTAGCAGTGTGCAGCACTGATTCTATTAGGCCATATATAATAAGCTCCACCAGATTTAAAATTACTAGTCATGTTTATCTGTATCTTGACTGGAAAATAATTTGGGCTTTGTAGCAGTGTGCAGCACTGATCCTATTAGGCCATCTATACTAAAGCTTCACCAGATTTAAAATTAATAATAATTTTTAGCTGCATCTAGCCCGGAAAATAATTTTGGGGCTCCGAGATGCGCAAGACACATAAGTGCCTTCTTGCTGCACTACCTGCAGCATGACCCTCATATTGTCAGAATTCGAAGTAATCATGACTACTGGGTTGCCACACTCTTAGATCCCCCAAACTTTTCGATCAACCTTTTCATTTTAATAAAGACCAAAAAAATGGTCATTTTTGAAATTATAAGCATTAGCAGGTTGTTAGAAACTGAAATCAAACAGTTTTCAACTCAAAACTTTATTCTAGGTGATGTTACATTTTCACATAGGACCCCTTGTTCGAAAGGAGCTTCTGAACTCTCTCGTCCATTGAATTTGTCAGGTTTTGGATGGTTTCTGCTTCAATTGTTTTGCATGAGGACAGAATACCCTCCCAGAGCTGTTGCTTAGATGTGAACTGCCTCCCGCCATCATAGACACTCCTTTTAATGATGCTCCAAAGGTTCTGAATAGGGTAGAGGTCAGGGGAGCATGGGGGTCACACCATAAGTTTGTCCCCTTTTATGCCCATATCAGCCAGAGATGCAGATGTTTTATGTGCAGCATGAGATGGTGCATTATCATGCAGAAAAATGATCTTGCTGTGAAATACACGGTTCTTCTTCTTGAACCATGGCAGGAAGTGCTGTTTGAGAAAATCCACATACATTATGGAGTTCATCTTTAGCGCCTTCAGGGATCCTAAAGGGGCCGACAATCTCTCTCCCCATGATTCCAGCCCAAAACATTACTCCACCTCCTCCTTGTTGGCGCTGTAGCCGTGTTTGCGTGGGGTGTCCATCAACCAGCCATCCTCCACTCCATCCATCTGGACCATCGAGCGCTGCACGGCACTCATCCGTGAACAAAACAGTTTTGAAATCAGTCTTCATGTAATGTTTGGCCCACTGGAGCCGTTTCTGCTTGTGTGAAGTGGATAGAGGAGGTCGACAGGATGGCGTATGCACAGCTGCAAACCTCTGAAGGACCCTGCATCTTGTTGTTCGGGGGACGTTGGAGGCACAAGCAGCTTCAAAAACTTGTCTGCTGCTATGACAAGGCTTTTTTGCCGCTGCTCTTTCAACCTGACGTAATTGCCTGTAGGAAAGAGTCCTCAATTTGCCCTTATCAGCACGCACACAATTTGCCAAGACACTTCATCCTGATCATCGCACAATGATGATTGTAGTCATGCCTTGACCTAAACACTCCACAATTTGTTGCTTCTCAGCAGCCGACACATCCTTTTTCTTTCCCATTTTGGCAGAAAATGTAGGCTGCTTAATAATGTGAGACAGCCTTCTTAAGTAGTCTTGCCTTTCATTGGACACACCTGCCAAACTAATTAGCACAGGTGTCTGCAATTGCTTACAGTGATATAAAGAGCCCTGACACACATCACCATCAATGAGTTTAACTGACAAACAAACAAATTCTTCCCTTATCACTCCTAAACACTTTTTGCATAATAATTTGGAACACAGTGTACATGTGCTTTTCCACAAAACACCAGTGGTTCACGTAGTGAATCTTACAGTTCTAACTTGCCAACCGTGGTCTGTATGGAGTTGTTCAATAAAGGGCCCAAAATTAAGATAACATAGATGGGAGAGGTCTCTATGAATAGGAATTCCTAAGTATTTGATACCCTGTGAGGGCCAGGCAAAGGGAAAGTTGGACTGGATGGAATCCTATATGGATTTGGGGAGGGAGACATCGAGGGCCTCAGACTTCGCTGCATTGATTTTAAAATTTGACCATGTAACAAAGTGATCTATTTCAGCCATAACAGCATGGATGGATATATGTGATTGAGTGATATATACTAGGACATCATCAGCAAATAGAGAGCACTTGTACTCGGTGCCTCCCACTTCAATCCACCTAATATTGGGGTTATGGTGAATTGATGAGAGCAGGTGCTCCGTCACTAGGATGTATAAGAGAGGGGACAGAGAACATCCCTGCCTTGTCCCATTGGTGATTGTGAAAGGTGATGAAAATGTTCTGACGTGCCCCCTGGGCCTTGGGACACCCGGAGCCGGACCCTTTTTGGTGGATGCTGGTGGTTGTAGTCTCCGTGGCGGCAACCCGGTTCCGTGGCTCAGGGCAGTCAAACCAGTGGCGGAACTATTTATGTGGTTTTGATGTTTAAATGTCCGACTACGCCACCCGTGGATTGCGGTTAGAGTGAACCGCCGCTGCAGGGCAGACCGCTGAGGCTGGTGTTGTGGGTGCAGCAGAGCGTAGCATAACTCCCCACGGGAGGAGTATAGCCTCAGGGCAGTGTATGCGGAGGATGGGGGTGATGGTGCAGGGCAGCAGCAGTAATGACACGGAGTCAGTGATGCAGTTCAGGGCCTTTACTCACAGTTCTTATTATCCAGACCACGTCTGCAGGTAACGGCTGCCCACGTCGTACTGTGCTCACCGGGTGAGGGGCTCAGACAACTCCCAGATAACTTTGGAGCGCTTCACAGGACCCCCTTTGTGTGTCCTTTGTCTGGCCTTTCTTACCAACACTTCTGTCCGGCTGCCTCGGGCCTCCTCTTGGTAAACTTGGCGCCAGTTTCCCTGACCCTATGTGGTGCCTTCCTAGCGGGTGTAGCGAGGGGCTGCGCCACATAAAATGTCACAGCCTCCTGTTTCTAGCTGAGGGTTGTTTCCTGCCTCCACTAGTTTCGGGGACCGGTCTCCCCCTTTGGCCTGACCCCTCCACGCAGGTGGATTCGGGCGTGCGGTGGCGACTCGCCCGTCCGCACCCCTGAGATCCCTTCGTTCCTCGTTCCTGGAGCCTTCTCCGCTCCTCTTCCTTCCTTCTCCCTCTTCCAGGCCTGGGCCTCTGTTACTAGGCCCGCCTCCGGAGCAGAGCTCATGCAGAGCCCCTGCTCCCTGCCACTTCTGCTCAGACTTCTCTGCACTGAACTAAGATGGTGCCCACCTTTTATACTCCCTTCTCAATGCACCCAGGAACTGCTTCCTCAGTGTTCCCTCCCCCCACTCCAGCCAGGGACAGGGACTGTCGTGCCCATCTCAGGGGCATATTGGTCGCCCTGCCCCACGGCAATGTGGTGTAATGCATGCAGGTGTCGGGTCCTGATCCACACTACAACCTTACCTGAGAGTGAGATATCACACCTCTGGGTGAGGTGCAATACCTCTGTAGCAACCGAGCCCTCAGGGTGCTACAGTTTCATTTATCTTCAGCCTAGGTGACGTATTGCGATCTAGGGCCGTGATTTTGGCTATAAAAGGGTCCCCTAGACCCCTACCCCAAGCTTTTTAAGAGAATCATATATGGCATGCCAGGAGACTCTATGGAATGCTTTCTCAGCATCCAACGAGAGTATCTAATTACAAATTTTTAACTGCATCTAGCCCAGGAAATACTTTGTGCCTAGTAGCAGTGTCTGCTAGTCAGCGGATTATCCCGGCTGTTAACCAATCTACACCACCTGTAGTTTGGACACTTGATTTTTTCAAAGGAAATGCTTCGGGACCACGGGATACTCAGTGAAGAGCATCAGGAGGCACCCCAAGGCATAGGGGCTGGGACTGGCAGTAGGATGCCTTGCGGTGGACAGCCGAGCTCGATCCTTATAAAAGCTTTTTAACTGCAGCAGCTTTAGTGGACGCTACTGGAGCTGGAATTACGCGGCTGCTGGCATGAGACTTGCCCTCCAATAGATCCTTGTAAATGGATTTAAAGTGTATTCATTCAAATTAGAGAGACAATTTAAATTAAAAAGCTTAGAGCTGCCTCCACCACAGGGGGGCTCGCTCGACCCACCAGCGGACAGGCACCAGTATTGGGAGAGGGGGGCTGGCCGTCAGGGTTCACCGCGGCTCTGGCACAACCCCGGCGACGCGGAGGTGGCACGGGCAGGAGCGGACTGAACGTGTCGGCTTCTCACTTTTTGGATTTTAGAAGGGCATGACATGCCTATATCTGTGTCTCCCCCTCCTTTTACTCCTCCACCTCTTTTCTTTTCGCATGACTATATGTACTTGTCACTTTTCCATGTGTTAGTTGTGTCTTCTGAGCAGTTTGTCAGCTTTTGGACACCTTTGAAGGTGTTTTCTATGTGTTTCTATGTGTTTTTGTTTGCCTGCCATTGGTTTTAACGGTGTTCGAAGGTGTTCGACGAACAGTTCGATGAACAGTTCGGCGAACACAAGGGTGTTCGACGAACCGAACCGAACTCGAACACTACGGGGGTGGCTCAACACTATGGTGGAGGTCGCAGTGGAAAACAGAGACAATATCAATGCCCCTTGGAAGAGTGGTGGAGGTTACAGTCGAATAAAAAGACAACATCAATTCCTCTTGGATGAGCTGTGGAGTACAGAGTGGTTTAACCAGACGGTTTAATGCCCCCTTGGAAGAGACGTGGAGGTCACAGAAGCTTAACAAGACTCTTTTAATGCCCCTTGGAAGAGTGGTGGAGGTAGCAGTGGAATAAAAAGACAATATCAATTCCCCTTGGAAGAGAGGTGGAGGTCGCAGTGGAATAAAAAGACAATATCAATGCACCTTGGATGAGTGGTGGAGGTTACAGTGGAATAAAAAGACAATATCAATGACCGTTGGAAGAGTGGAGGAGGTCGCCGTGGAATAAAATGACAATATTAATGATCCTTGGAAGAGTGGTGGAGGTCGCAGTAAAATAAAAAGACAATATTAATGCCCCTTGGAAGAGTGGTGGAGGTTACAGTGGAATAAAAAGACAATATCAATGCCCCTAGGAAGAGCTGTGGAGTTCACAGTGGTTTAATCAGAAGGTTTTAAAGCACAGTGGAAAAGACGTGGAGGTCACAGTAGCTAAACAAGACGGTTTTAATGCTTCTTGGAAGAGTGATGGATGTCGCAGTGGATTAAAAAGACAAATTCAAAGCCCCTTGGAAGAGTGGTGGAGGTTACAGTGGAATAAAAAGACAATATCAATGCCTCTTGCAAGAGCTGAGGAGTTCAAAGTGGTTTAAATTGATGGTTTTAATGCACCTTGGAATTGACGTAGAGGTCACAGCAGCTTAACAATACGGTTATAATGCCCCTTGGAATAGTGGTGGAGGTCGCAGTGGATTAAAAAGACAATATCAATGCCACTTGGAAGAGTGGTGAAGGTCCCAGTGGAATAAAAAGACAATATCAATGCCACTTGGAAGAGTGGTGGAAGTTACAGTGGAATAAAAAGACAATATCAATGCCCCGTGAAAGAGACGTGGAGGTCACAGTAGCTTAAAAAGACGGTTTTAATGCCCCTTGGCAGAGAGGTGGAAGTTGCAGTGGAATAAAAAGACAATATCAATGCCCCTTGGAAGAGTGCTGGAGGTTACATTGGAATAAAAAGACAATATCATTGCCCCTTGCAAGAGCTGTGGAGTTCAGAGTGGTTTAAATCGACGGTTTTAATGCCCCTTGGAAGGGACGTGGAGGTGACAGTAGCTTAACAAGACGTTTTTTTTTGCCCCTTGGAAGAGTGGTGGAGGTCGCAGTGAATTAAAAAGACAATATGAATGCCCCTTGGAAGAGTGGTGGAGGTCGCAGTGGAATAAAAAGACAATATCAATGCAACTTGGAAGAGTGGTGGAGGTTACAGTTGAATAAAAAAACAATATCAATGCCCCTTGGAAGAGTGATGGAGGTTACAGTGGAATTTAGAGACAATATCAATGCCCCTTGGAACAGTGGTGGAGGTTACAGTTGAATAAAAAAACAATATCAATGCCCCTTGGAAGAGTGATGGAGGTTACAGTGGAATTTAGAGACAATATCAATGCCCCTTGGAACAGTGGTGGAGGTTACAGTTAAATAAAAAGACAATATAAATGCCCCGTGGAAGAGATCTGTAGGTCACAATAGCTTAATAAGACAGTTTTAATGCCCCTTGGAAGAGCGGTGGAGTTCGCAGTGGATTACAAAGACAATAACAATGCCCATTGGAAGAGTGGTGGAGGTCGCAGTGGAAAAAAAAGACAAAATCAATGCCCCTTGGATGAGTGGTGGAGGTTACAGTGGAATAAAAAGACAATATCAATGCCCCTTGGAAGAGCTTTGGAGATCAGAGTGGTTTAAACAGACAGTTTTAATGACCCTTGGAAGAGAAGTGGAGGTCACAGTAGCTTAACAAGACGGATTTAATGCCCCTTGGAAGAGTGGTGGAGGTCGCAATGGAATAAAAAGACAATATCAATGCCCCGTGGAAGGTAAGTGGGGGTCACAGTAGCATAACAAGACGTTTTTAATGCCCATTGGAAGAGTGGTGGAGGTCGCTGTGGATAAAAAGACAATATCAAAGCCCCTTGGAAGAGTGGTGGAGGTCGCAGTAGAAAACAGAGACAATATCAATGCTCCTTGGAAGAGTGGTGGATGTTACAGTCGATTAAAAAGACAATATCAATGACTCTTGGAAGAGCTGTGGAGTACAGAGTGGTTTAACCAGACGGTTTAATGCAACTTGGAAAAGACGTGGAGGTCACAGTAGCTTATCAAGACTGTTCTAATGCCCCTTGGAAGAGTGGTGGAAGTCGCAGTGGATTAAAAAGACAATATCAATGCCCCTTAGAAGAGTGGTGGAGGTCGCAGTGGAATAAAAAGACAATATCAATTCCCCTTGGAAGAGATGTGGAGGTCGCAGTGGAATAAAAAGACAAAATCAATGCCTCGTGGAAGAGACTTAGAGGTCACAGGAGCTTAACAAGATGGTTTTAATGCCCTTTGGAAGAGAGGTGGAGGTCGCAGTGGAAAAAAAAGACAATATCAATGCACTTTGGAAGAGTGGTGGAGGTTTCAGTGGAATAAAAAGACAATATTAATGACCCTTGGAAGAGTGGTGGAGGTCGCAGTGGAATGAAAAGAAAATATAAATTCCCCTTGGAAGAGATGTGGAGGTCGCAGTGGAATAAAAAGACAATATCAATGCCTCGTGGAAGAGAATTGGAGGTCACAGGAGCTTAACAAGATGGTTTTAATGCCCCTTCGAAGAGAGGTGGAGGTCGCAGTGGAATAAAAAGACAATATCAATGCCCCTTGGAAGAGTGGTGGAGGTTACAGTGGAATAAAAAGACAATATCAATGACCCTTGGAAGAGAGGTGGAGGTCGCAGTGGATTAAAAAGACAATATCAATGCCTCGTTGAAGAGACTTGGAGGTCACAGGAGCTTAACAAGATGGATTTAATGCCCCTTGGAAGAGATGTGGAGGTCGCAGTGAAATGAAAAGACAAAATCAATGCTCCTTGGAAGAGTGGTGGAGGTTACATAGGAATAAAAAGACAATATCAATGCCCCTTGCAAGAGCTGTGGAGTTCAGAGTGGTTTAAATTGACGGTTTTAATGCCCCGTGGAATTGGCGTGGAAGAGTGGTGGATGTTACTATGAAATAAAAAGACAATATCAATGCCCCTTGGAAGAGTCGTGGAGGTTACAGTGGATTAAAGAGACAATATCAATGACCCTTGGTAGAGTGGTCGTAGTCGCAGTGGATTAAAAGGACAATATCAATGAACAATGGAAGGGACGTGGAGGTCACAGTA
This sequence comes from Phyllobates terribilis, assembly GCF_046119375.1. Lineage (NCBI taxonomy): Eukaryota > Metazoa > Chordata > Amphibia > Anura > Dendrobatidae > Phyllobates > Phyllobates terribilis. Next base: position 2,802,284 of record NW_027362953.1, on the reverse strand, counting down.
GCTTAACAAGACGGTTTTAATGCCCCTTGGAAGAGAGATGGAGGTCGCAGTTGATTAAAAAGACAATATCAATGCCACTTGGAAGAGTGGTGTAGGTCACAGTGGAATAAAAAGTCAATATCAATGCCCCTTGGAAGAGTGGTGGAGGTTACAGTCGAATAAAAAGACAATATCAATGCTCCTTGGAAGAACTGTGGAGTACAGAATGGTTTAACCAGACGGTTTTATTGCCTCTTGTAAGAGACGTAGAGGTCACAGTAGCTTATCAAGACTGTTTTAATGCCCCTTGGAAGAGTGGTGAAGGTCGCAGTGGTTTAAAAAGACAATATCACTGCCCCTTAGAAGAGTGGTGACGGTTACATTGGAATAAAAAGACAATATCAATGCCCGGTGGAATAGACATGGAGGTTACAGCAGCTTAACAAGACGGTTTTAATGTCCCTTTGGAAAGTGGTGGAAGTCGAAGTGGAATGAAAAGACAATATCAATGCCCCTTGGAAGAGAGCTGGAGATTACAATGGAATAAAAAAACAATATCAATGCCTCTTGCAAGAGCTGTGGAGTTCAGAGTGTTTTAAATTGACGGCTTTAATGCCCCTTGGAAGAGAAGTGGAGGTCACAGTAGCTTAATAAGACGGTTTTAATGCCACATGGAAAAGTGGTGGAGGTCGCAGTGGATTAAAAAGACAATATCAATGTCAAGAAGAAGAATGGTGGAGTTCGCAGTGGAATAAAAAGACAATATCAATGCCCCTTAGAAGAGTGGTGGAGGATACAGTGGAAAAAAAAGACAATATCAATGCCCCGTGGAAGAGACATGGAGGTCACAGTAGCTTAACAAGATGGTTTTAATGCCCCTTGGAAGAGAGGTGGAGGTCGCAGTTGATTAAAAAGACAATATCAATGCCACTTGGAAGAGTGGTGTAGGTCGCAGGGGAATAAAAAGTCAATATCAATGCCCCTTGGATGAGTGGTGGAGGTTACAGTGGAATAAAAAGACAATATCAATGCCCCTCGGAAGAGTTGTTGAGTTCAGAATGGTTTAACCAGACGGTTTTAATGCCCCTTGGAAGAGACATGGAGTTCACGGTAGCTTAACAAGACTGTTTTAATGCCCCTTGGAAGAGTCGTGGAGGTCGCAGTGAATTAAAAAGACAATATCAATGCCCCTTAGAAGAGAGGTTGAAGTCGCAGTGAAATAAAAAGACAATATCAATGCCCCTCGGAAGAGTGGTGGGGGTTACAGTGGAATAAAAAGACAATATCAATGCCCCTTGGAAGAGTGGTGTAGGTCACAGTGGAATAAAAAGACAAAATCAATGCCCCTTGGAAGAGTGGTGTAGGTCACAGTGGAAAAAAAAGACAAAATCAATGCCCCTTGGAAGAGTGGTGGATGTTACAGTGGAATAAAAAGACAATATCAATGCCCCTCGGAAGAGCTGTGGAGTTCAGAGTGGTTTAACCGGACGGTTTTAATGCCCCTTGGAAGAGACCTGGAGGTCACAGTAGCTTAACAAGACTGTTTTAATGCCGCTTGGAAGAGTCGTGGAGGTCACAGTGGATTAAACAGACAATATCAATGCCCCTTGGTAGAGTGGTCGTGGTCGCAGTGGATTAAAAGGACAATATCAATGCCCCTTGGAACAGTGGTGGAGGTTACAGTGGAATAAAAAGACAATATCAATGCACCGTGAAAGAGACGTGGAGGTCACAGTAGCTTAACAAGACGGTGTTAATGCCTCTTGGAAGAGAGGTGGAAGTTGCAGTGGAATAAAAAGACAATATCAATGCCCCTTGGAAGAGTGGTGGATGTTACATTGGACTAAAAAGACAATATCAATGCCCCTTGCAAGAGCTGTGGAGTTCAGAGTGGTTTAAATTGACGGTTTTAATGCCCCGTGAAATTGACGTGGAGGTCAAAGTAGCTTAACAATACGGTTTTAATGCCCCTTGGACTAGTGGTGGATGTTACAGTGGAATTAAAAGACAATCCCAATGCCCCGTGGAAAAGACGTGGAGGTCACAGTAGCTTAACAAGATGGTTTTAATGCCCCTTGGAGGACTGGTGAAGGTCGCAGTGGAATAAAAAGACAATATCAATGCCCCTTGGAAGAGTGGTGGAGATTACAGTGGAATAAAAAGACAATAATAATGCACTTTAGAAGAGTTGTAGAGTTCGGAGTGGAATAACCAGATGGTTTTAACGCCCCTTGAAAGAGATGTGGTGGTCACAGTAACTTATCAAGATGGTTTTATTGCCCCCTGGTAGAGTGGTGGAGGTCGCAGTGGATTAAAAAGACAATATTAATGCCCCTTGGAAGAGTGGTGGAGGTCGCAGTGGAGTAAAAAAACAATATCAATGCCCCTTGGAAGATTGGTGGAGGTTACAGATGAATAAAAAGACAATATCAATGCTCCTTCGAAGACACGTGGAGGTCACAGTAGCTTAACAAGACGGTTTTAATGCCCCTTGGAGAGGGGTGGAGTTCGCAGTGGACTAAAAATACAATATCAATGCCTCTTGAAAGAGCTATGGAGTTCATAGTGGTTTAACCATTTGGTTTTAATGCCCCTTGGAAGAGTGGTGGAGGTCGCAGTGCATTAAAAAGACAATATCAATACCCCTTGGAAGAATGGTGGAGTGGAGGTTACAGTGGAATAAAAAGACAATATCAATGCCCCTTGGAAGAGCTGTGGAGTTCAGAGTGGTTTAACCAGCCGGTTTTAATGCCCCTTGGAAGAGATGTGGAGGTCACAGTAGCTTAACAAGACAGTTTTAATGCCCCTTGGAAGAGTGGTGGAGGTCGCAGTGGATTAAAAAGACAATATCAATGCCCCTTAGAAGAGAGGTGGAAGTCGCAGTGGAATAAAAAAACAATAGCAATACCCCTTGGAAGAGTGGTGGAGGATACAGTGGAATAAAAAGACAATATCAATGCCCCGTGGAATAGACATGGACGTTACAGTAGCTAAACAAGATGCTTTCAAAGCACCTTGAGAGAGTGGTGGAAGTCGTAGTGGAATAAAAATACTATATCAATGCCCCTTGAAAGAGTGCTGTAGGTTACAGTGGAATAAAAAGACAATATCAATGCCTCTTGCAAGAGCTGTGGAGTTCAGAGTGGTTTAAATTGACGGTTTTAATGCACCTTGGAAGAGACGTGGAGTACACAGTAGCTTAACAATACGGTTTTAATGCCCCTTGGAAGAGTGGTGGAGGTCGCAGTGGATTAAAAAGACAATATCAATGCCACCTGGAGAGTGGTGAAGGTCCCAGTGGAATAAGAAGACAATATCAATGCCCCTTAGAAGAGTGGTGGAGGTTACAGTGGAATAAAAAGACAATATCAATGCCTCGTGAAAGAGACGTGGAGGTCACAGCAGCTTAACAAGACGGTTTTAATGTCCCTTGGAAGAGAGGTGGAAGTTGCAGTGGAATAAAAAGACAATATCAATGCCTCTTGGAAGAGTGCTGGAGGTTACATTGGAATAAAAAGACAATATCAATGCGCCTTGCAAGAGCTATGGAGTTCAGAGTAGTTAAACCAGACGGTTTTAATGCCCTTTGGAAGTGACGTGGAGGTCACAGTAGCTTAAAAAGACGTTTTTAATGCCCGTTGGAAAAGTGGTGGAGGTCAGAGTGGATTAAAAAGACAATACCAATGCCCCTTGGAAGAGTGGTGGAGGTGGCAGTGGAATAAAAAGACAATATCAATGCCCCGTGAAAGGGACGTGGATGTCACAGTAGCTTAACAAGAGGGTTTTAATGTTCCTTGGAAGAGAGGTGAAAGTCGCAGTGGAATAAAAAGACAATATCAATGCCCCTTGTTAGAGTGCTGGAGGTTACAGTGGAATAAAAAACAATATCAAAGCCCCTTCCAAGAGTTGTGGAGTTGAGAGTGGTTTAAATTGACGGTTTTAATGCCCCTTGGTAGAGACGTGGAGGTAAGAGTGGATTAAAAAGACAATATCAATGCCCCTTGGAAGAGTGGTGGAGGTCGCAGTGGATTAAAAATACATTATCGATGCCCCTTGGAAGAGTGATGAAGGTCACAGTGGAATAAAAAGAAAATATCAATGCCCCTTAGAAGAGTGGTGGAGGTTACAGTGGAAAAAAAAGACAATATCAATGTTCCTTGGAAGAGGGGTGAAGGTCGCAGTGGAATAAAAAGACAATATCAATGTCCCTTGGAAGAGTGGTGGAGGTCGCAGTGGATTAAAAATACACTATCAATGCCCCTTGGAAGAGTGGTGGAGGTCGCAGTGGAATAAAAAGACAATATCAATGCCAGGTGGAATGGACGTGGAGGTCACAGTAGCTTAACAAGATGGTTTTAATGCCCCTTGGAAGAGTGGTGGAGGTCGCAGTGGATTAAAAAGACTATCAAATCACCTTGGAAGAGTGGTGGAGGTCGCAGTGGAAAAAAAAGACAATATCAATGCCCCTTGGAAGAGTGGTGGAGGTTACAGTTGAATAAAAAGACAATATCAATGCCTCTTGGAAGAGCTGTGGAGTTCAGAGTGGTTTAACCATTCAGTTTTAATGCCCCTTGGAAGAGACTTGGAGGTCACAGTGGAATAAAAAGACAATATTAATGCCCCTTGGAAGAGTGATGGAGGTTAGAGTGGAATAAAAAGACAATATCAATGCCCCTTGCAAGAGCTGTGGAGTTCAGAGTGGTTTAAATTGACGGTTTTAATGCCCCTTGGAAGGGACGTGAAGGTGACAGTAGCTTAACAAGACGGTTTTAATGGCCCTTGGAAGAGTGGTGGAGATCGTTGTGGATTTAAAAGACAATATCAATGCCCCTTAAGAGAGTGGTGGAGGTCGCAGTGGAATGAAAAGACAATATCAATGGCCATTAGAAGATTGGCGGAGGTTACAGTGGAATAAAAAGACAATATCAATGCCCCTTGGAAGAGTGGTGGAGGTTACAGTGGAATAAAAAGACAATATCAATGCCCTGTGTAAGAAACTTGGAGGTCACAGTAGCTTAACAAGACGGTTTTAATGCCCCTTGGAAGAGTCGTGGACGTCGCAGAGGAATAAAAAGACAATATCAATGCACTTGGAAGAGTGCAGAAGGTTACAATGGAAAAAATATATATTGTCAATGCCCCTTGGAAGAGCTGTGGAGCTCAGAGCGGTTTAACCAGACATTTTTAATGCCCCTTGGAAGAAACTTGGAGGTCACAGTAGCTTAACAAGACGGTTTTAATGCCCCTTGTATGAGTGGTTGAGGTCGCAATTGAATAAAAAGGCAATATCAATGCCTCGTGGAAGGGACGTGGAGGTCACAGTAGCATAACAAGAGGGTTTTAGTGCCCATTGGAAGAGTGCTGGAGGTCGCAGTGGATAAAAAGACAATATCAAAGCCCCTTGGAATAGTGGTGGAGGTTACAGTCGAATAAAAAGACAATATCGATGCCTCTTGGAAGAGCTGTGGAGTACAGAGTGGTTTAACCAGACCGTTTATTGCCCCTTGGAAGAGACTTGGAGGTCACAGTAGCTTATCTAGACTGTTGTAATGCCCATTGGAAGAGCTGTGGAGTTCACAGTGGTTTAACCAGAAGGTTTTAAGACACCGTGGAATAGACGTGGAGGTCACAGTAGCTAAACAAGATGGTTTTAATACTTCTTGGAAGAGAGATGGAGGTCATAGTGGAATAAAAAACAATATTAATGCCCCTTGGAAGAGTGGTGGAGGTTACAGTGGAATAAAAAGACAATATCAATGCCCCTTGGAAGAGTGGTGGAGGTACCAATTAAATAAAAAGACAATATCATTGCCCCTTGGAAGAGACATGGAGGTCATAGTATAATAAAAAGACAATATTAATGCCCCTTGGAAGAGTGGTGGAGGTTGCAGTAAAATAAATAGACAATATCAATGCCCCTTGGAAGAGTGGTGGAGGTTACAGTGGAATAAAAAGACAATATCAATGCCCCTTGGAAGAGTGGTGGAGGTACCAATTAAATAAAAAGACAATATCATTGCCCCTTGGAAGAGACATGGAGGTCATAGTGGAATAAAAATACAATATTAATGCCCCTTGGAAGAGTGGTGGAGGTCGCAGTAAAATAAAAAGACAATATCAATGCCCCTTGGAAGAGTGGTGGAGGTTACAGTGGAATAAAAAGACAATATCAATGCCCTGTGTAAGAAACTTGGAGGTCACAGTAGCTTATCAAGACGGTTTTAATGCCCTTTGGAAGAGTCGTGGACGTCGCAGAGGAATAAAAAGACAATATCAATGCACTTGGAAGAGCGCAGAAGGTTACAATGGAATAAAAAGACATTGTCAATGCCCCTTGGAAGAGCTGTGGAGCTCAGAGCGGTTTAACCAGACGGTTTTAATGCCCCTTGGAAGAGACTTGGAGGTCACAGTAGCTTAACAAGACGGTTTAAATGCCCCTTGGAACATTGGTGGAGGTCGCAATAGAATAAAAAGACAATATCAATGCCCCTTGAAAGAGTGGTGAAGGTTACAGTGGAATAAAAAGACAATATCAATGCCTTTTGGATGAGTGGTGGAGGTTACAGTGGAATAAAAAGACAATATCAATCCCCCGTGGAAGAGACGTGGACATCACAGAAGCTTAACAAGACGGTTTTAATGCCCCTTGTCAGAGTGGTGGAGGTCTCAGTGGAATAAAAAGACAACAACAATGCCCTGTGGAAGAGACGTGGAGGTCACAGTAGATTAACAAGACGGTTTTAATGCCCCTTAGAACAGTGGTGGAGGTCGCCGTGGAATAACCTCATTGGTACATGCTCTGCATAACTTCTCTGCTTGCTGTGTCTGCTGTAATCTAATGCTCTGCTTTGCTGATTCACCTCACTGGTACATGCTCAGCATAACTTCTCTGCTTGCTGTGTCTGCTGTAATCTAATGCTCTGCTTTGCTGATTCACCTCACTGGTTCATGCTCTGCATAACTTCTCTGCTTTATCTGTCCCACTCCATTCAATACCCACATATGTCTGTCCCTTCCCCACTATAGATCTTATCTGATTTTTAGAGGTGCTAAACTGCAGAGACTAGAGTCCTAGCTCTGTGTTTGATCACCAAGCCATCTCCTGGTGAGACGACCAGCTGCTAATTTAGCCATATGCTGCTCCCACAATGCCCTTCACCTGATAGTTTAATGTGCCCTATATATTTAGAAGCTCTGTAAGGGGTGCACTTGTGCTGGGGTGTGCACGAGTCTTCTTGTGCAAAGTTGCTTCGGAGATAAGTGGCAGTTATTTCAGAGGCAGTTAGTCAGGGCAGGAGTCAGGTAACCAACACTTTGACCACTTACTCTCTTTTAACTATGTTTCTGTTAGCTCTCCCTTTTTCCTCTATAGTCCTCCACTTTCTATTAACCCCTCAAATCCCTACACCTAATAAGAAACTCTTCATCTCTCCCTCCATTCTCTCCATTCATCTCACCTCCTCCTCCAAATTATTCCTAAACATTCAATCCTGGATCTCCAAACACAGACAGCCACCTCATGCTCTCTCTTGCTCCCACCTGCTAACACTTTCTCTGCTCCTCCTCACTGCTGGAGATATCTCTCCAAATCCTCGTCCTCCTCGCCATATCCCCACAGTTACTTCTTCCTCCTATCCACGACCTTCCACAAACTGTCGCAACCCTTCTAACCTCATACCCATCCAACCAATCCCCACTCCCTTAGTTGCTCTAACAGGTGCTCTATGGAACGCTCGCTCTGTCTGCAACAAACTTTCCTTCATCCACGATCTTTTCATTACAAACAAACTTTATCGCCATCACTGAAACCTGGCTCACCCCCTCTGACACAGCCTCCCCAGCTGCACTTTCATATGGCGGATTCCACCTTTCCCACACCCCCCGACCCAACGGTAAACATGGCGGAGGCGTAGGTTTTCTCCTATCAGAACACTGCGCTTTCACCCAAATCCCACTGCCACCCTCTGTTACACTCCCCTCTTTTGAGGTGCACTGTGTGCGCATCTATTCCCACTCCAACCTCCAACTGGCCGTCGTGTACCGACCCCCAGGGCAAGCCACCACCTTCTTAGACCACTTCACCACCTGGCTGCTTCACTTCCTCTCCACTGACATCCCCATTATCATAATGGGTGACTTCAACATCCCCATTAACACTTCCCACTCGTCTGTCTCTAAGTTCCTATCTCTCACTTCCTCCTTCGGACTCACTCAATGGTCTTCCACACCCACCCACAAAGATGGCCACACACTGGACCTCATCTTCACCCACCTCTGTTCCCTATATAACCTCTCTATCTCACCTCTCCCTCTCTCTGATCACAGTCTACTTACATTCTCGTCTCTCTTCTCCCCGTGGCAACAATCCCCACTCCACAAACTTGCATACCCTCGCAGAAATCTCAAACACCTTGACTTACACTCACTCTCTGAATCCCTCCTCCCTCTTACAGACATAAATTCCTTACACGATGCAGACGTTGCTGCTGCTTCATATAACACCACAATAGCTGCAGCTCTAGACTTGATCGCCCCTCTCACACACACCACATCTCGCACATTCAACAGGCAACCCTGGCACACTAAACTTACTAAAGAACTGCGCCGGGCCTCCAGGGTTGCGGAGCGGAGATGAAAAGGTCTCACTCCATTGAGCACTTCATCGCATTCAAGCAATCCCTCACTAATTTCAAGTCCGCACTCACTACAGCAAAACAAACCTACTTCTCATCTCTCATATCCTCCCTATCTCACATCCCTAAACAGCTATTTAACACTTTCAACTCTCTCCTTCGTCCCCCAGCACCTCCTCCCTCTTCTCTCATCTCAGCCGACGACTTTGCCTCATTCTTCAAACAGAAGATTGACACCATCAGACAAAACTTTTGCTTAAAGTCCACACAACCCCTCCTCATATCTATTCAACCCTCCTCCTCCAAATCCCACTTCTCCACCATTACAGAAGGTCAAGTCTCCTCTTTACTCTCCAAGTCACACCTCACCACCTGCGAACTTGACCCAATCCCATCCCACCTCATCACTAACCTTACCATAGCCTTCATCCCAACCCTAACCCACCTCTTCAATCTGTCACTAACAACCGGTGTCTTCCCCTCATGTTTCAAACATGCCGCAATCACACCCATCCTCAAAAAGCACTCCCTTGACCTTTACTCTCTGACTAGCTACCGCTCCATATCACTCCTCCAGTTTGCCTCAAAACTACTAGAACAACATGTCCACCTTGAACTGTCCTCCCACCTCTCCTCCTGCTCCCTCTTCGACCGCCTGCATTCTGGCTTCCGACTGCATCACTCGACTGAAACTGCCCTGACCAAACTCACCAACGACCTACTAAATGCCAAATCCAAGTGATACTACTCCATCCATCTCCTTCTGGACCTGTCATCTGCCTTTGACACAGTGGACCATTCCCTCTGACTCCAGATTCTCTCATCTCTTGGCATCACGGACTTGGCTCTATTTTGGATCTTCTCATACTTAACAGACAGGACATTCAGCGTCTCCCACTCACGCACCACCTCCTCATCTCGCCCCCTATCTGTCGGTGTCCCCCAAGGTTCAGTTCTAGGACCTCTGCTCTTCTCCATCTACACCTTTGGCCTGGGAAAGCTCATAGAGTCTCACGGTTTTCAGTATCACCTCTATGCTGACGACACAAAGATCTACCTCTCTGGACCCGATATCTCCTCCCTACTAACCAAAATCCCACAATGTCTGGTCGCCATGTCATCCATCTTCTCTGACTGATTTCTAAAACTCAACATGGATAAAACAGAGTTCATCATCTTTCCACCCTCTCATTCACATCCCCCATCTGACCTAGCCATCAACATCAATGGCTGTTCACGCTTCCCAGTCCCACAAGCTCGCTGCCTTGGAGTAACCCTGGACTCTGATCTCTCCTTCAAGCCACATATCCAAGCCCTTTCCACTTCCTGCCGACTCCAACTCAAAAACATCTCCCGGATCCGTGTATTCCTCAGCAAAGACTCTGCAAAAACACTAGTGCATGCCCTCATCATTAGTGTTGAGCCACCCCCGTAGTGTTCGGGTTCGGTTCGGTTCGTCGAACACCGGGATGTTCGAGGAACTGTTCGTCGAACTGTTTGTCGAACACCTTAGAACACCGTCGAACACCGTTAAAACCAATGGCAGGCAAACAAAAACACATAGGAACACATAGAAAACACCTTCAAGGGTGTCCAAAAGCTCACAAACTGCTCAGAAGACGCTTTCTTTATAAAAGCCGGCCGGCAATTCAGCAGCGGCATACACCTGTTCCCGACAATTTAGAATAGAAGGAATAGAGAATCACACATAGATTAGATAGATAGAAACATGTCAGTCACATATATATGAAGTACAGTGACAGTGTTGATTACTGTACTTGTCATTTAGTGTAAAGGATTTATTTAAAAAAATAATAGTGTTTTCATGCACCGTCTCTTTAAGAAAGCCGGCCGGCAATTCAGCAGCGGTACCCGACAATTTATAACAGACAGAATAGAGCTTCACACATAGATTAGATAGATAGAAACATGTCAGTCACATATATATGAAGTACAGTGACAGTGTTGCTTACTGTACTTGTCATTTACTGCAAAGGATTTATTAAAAAAAATAATAGTGTTTTCATGCACCGTCTCTTTAAAAAAGCCGGCCGGCAATTCAGCATCTGTACCCGACAATTTAGAATAGAAGGAATAGAGAATCACACATAGATTAGATAGATAGAAACATGTCAGCCACATATATACGAAGTACAGTGACAGTGTTGATTACTGTAATTGTCATTTAGTGTAAAGGATTTATCAAAAAAAATAATAGTGTTTTCATGCACCGTCTCTTTAAAAAAGCCTGCCGGCAATTCAGCATCTGTACCCGACAATTTATAACAGACAGAATAGAGCTTCACACATAGATTAGATAGATAGAAACATGTCAGTCACATATATAATAAGTACAGTGATAGTGTTGGTTACTGTACTTGTCATTTAGTGTTAAAATAAAGGATTTATTATTAAAAAAAATTGGCGTGGGGTTCCCCGTAATTTTAGTCTCTAGCGGAGGTTAAGCAGACAGCTGGGGCAGATGTTTGAAGCCTGGGAAGGGGGTAATAACCACGGAGCTTCCCAGACTACTAATATCAGCCCCCAGCTGAATACCTTGCCTTTACTAGCTATTAAAATGGAGGACCCCCCCCCCCAAAAAATGACGTGGGGTCCCCCCTAATTTAATAGCTAGCAAAGGCTAGGCAGACAGCTGGGGGCTGATATTAATAGCCCAGGAAGGGAGCCATGAATATTGGCCCCCTCCCAGGCTAGAAACACCAGCCGTCAGCCGCCCCAGAAATGGCGCATCCATAGGATGCGCCAATTCTGGCACTTAGCCTCGCTCTTCCAAGCTGCCCTGGTGCGGTGGCAGGGGGTAATAGGGTTGGGGTTGATGTCAGCTTATAATGCCAGCTGACATCAAGCCCAGGTTAGTAATGGAGAGGCGTCTATAAGACACCCCCATTACTAACCCCATAGTCAAAGTTAAAAAAAAAACACAAACACCCAGAATAAAGTCCTTTAATTGAAATAAAGACACAATTCTTTATTGTTCTAAATTAAACCATACTTACCATCACGCCCATTCCAGCTGAAGCCAACGATCTCCTGCAATAAAAGAAAAATAATAAAGCAACCTCATCCTTACCTTTCCATGGTTCCCAGGACAGCTTCAGCTCTGCTACATCGAGATGACAGCTGAAGCTGTCGTGGGAACCATGGAAAGGTAAGGATGAGGTTGGTTTATTATTTTTCTTTTATTGCAGGAGATCGTTGGCTTCAGCTGGAATGGGCGTGACGGTAAGTATGGTTTAATTTAGAACAATAAAGGAATGTGTCTTTATTTCAATTAAAGGACTTTATTCTGGGTGTTTGTGTTTTCTTTTAACTTTGACTATGGGGTTAGTAATGGGGGTGTCTTATAGACGCCTCTCCATTACTAACCTGGGCTTGATGTCAGCTGGCATTATAAGCTGACATCAACCCCAACCCTATTACCCCACTGCCACCGCTACAGGGCAGTGGGAAGAGCGAGGCTAAGTGCCAGAATTGGCGCATCCTGTGGATGCGCCATTTCTGGGGCGGCTGACGGCTGGTGTTTCTAGCCTGGGAGGGGGCCAATATTCATGGAACCCTTCCTGGGCTATTAATATCAGCCCCCAGCTGTCTGCCTAGCCTTTGCTAGCTATTAAAATAGGGGGGACCCCACGTCATTTTTTTGGGGGGTCCCCCATTTTAATAGCTAGTAAAGCCTAGGTATTCAGCTGGGGACTGATATTAGTAGCCTGGGAAGCTCCGTGGGTATTACCCCCTTCCCAGGCTTCAAACATCTGCCCCAGCCGTCTGGTTAACCTCCGCTAGAGCCTAAAATTATGGGGATCCCCACGCCAATTTTTTTTTAAATAAATCCTTTATTTTAACACTAAATGACAAGTACAGTAAGCAACACTGTCACTGTACTTCTTATATATATGACTGACATGTTTCTATCTATCTAATCTATGTGTGAAGCTCTATTCTGTCTGTTATAAATTGTCGGGTACAGATGCTGAATTGCCGGCCGGCTTTTTTAAAGAGACGGTGCATGAAAACACTATTATTTTTTTACATAAATCCTTTACACTAAATGACAAGTACAGTAAGCAACACTGTCACTGTACTTCATATATATGTGACTGACATGTTTCTATCTATCTAATCTATGTGTGATTCTCTATTCCTTCTATTCTAAATTGTCGGGTACAGATGCTGAATTGCCGGCCGGCTTTTTTAAAGAGACGGTGCATGAAAACACTATTATTTTTTTTGATAAATCCTTTACACTAAATGACAAGTACAGTAAGCAACACTGTCACTGTACTTCATATATATGTGACTGACATGTTTCTATCTATCTAATCTATGTGTGAAGCTCTATTCTGTCTGTTATAAATTGTCGGGTACCGCTGCTGAATTGCCGGCCGACTTTTTTAAAGAGACGGTGCATGAAAACACTATTATTTTTTTTGATAAATCCTTTACACTAAATGACAAGTACAGTAAGCAACACTGTCACTGTGCTTCTTATATGTGTGACTGACATGTTTCTATTTATCTAATCTATGTGTGATGCTTTATTCTTTCGGTTCTAAATTGTCGGGTACCGGTGTATGCCGCTGATGAATTGCCGGCTTTTCATGTTTCACTGTTGGCACTGTTCCCATCGATTTGGGCAATCACTGTAATGCCACAACCACCATGGCTGTGGCATTACAGTGAGTGGCAGACAATCCCTGCATGATTGGTGCTCTAAATAGCGCCAGACATGCAGGACACGCTTTTGGTGCACGAACAGTTATCGAACATAACCTCGAACAGCCGAATTTTCTGCAAATCGTTCGGGTTCGTCGAACAACTCGAACACCGCCCAAAACAGCTCGAATTTGAGATTGGCGAACAGTTCTAGCCGAACACCGCTCATCTCTACTCATCATATACCGCCTCGACTACTGCAACCTCCTGCTCCGTGGCCTCCCTTACAACACTCTTGCACCTCTCCAATCAATCCTAAACTCTGCTGCTCGACTAATTCACCTGTCCCCGCGCTATTCCCTGGCCTCTCCTCTCTGTCAATCTCTTCACTGGCTCCCCGTTGCCCAGAGAATCCAGTTCAAAACTCTAACCATGGCATACAAAGCCATCCACAACCTGTCTCCCCCATACATCTGTGACCTAGTCTATCGGCACTTAACTGCACGCAACCTCCGATCCTCACAAGATCTCCTTCTCCTCCTCCCACAATCGTATACAAGATTTCTCCCGTGCATCCCCCCTACTCTGGAACTCTCTACCCCAACACATCAGACTCTCACCGACCCTGGAAACCTTCAAAAGAAACCTGAAGACCTAACTCTTCCGACAAGCCTACAACCTGCTGTAACCACCGCTGCACGACCAGCTCTACCCTCACCTAATGTATCCTCACCCATCCCTTCTAGAATGTGAGCCCTCGCGGGCAGGGTCCTCGCTCCTCCTGTACCAGTCGCTGACTCGTTTTGTTAAGATTATGTAAATGCTTTTGTTATTCATATCCCTATTACATGTAAAGCGCCATGGAATAAATGGCGCTATAATAATAAATAATAATAATAATAATAATAAAAAGACAATATCAATTCCCATAGGAAAAGTGGTGGAGGTTATATTGGAATAAAAAGACAATATCAATGCCCCTTTGATGAGCTGTGGAATTCAGAGTGGTTTAACTAGACGGTTTTAATGCCCCTTGGAAGAGACGTGGAGGTCATAGTAGCTTAATAAGATGTTTTTAATGCCTCTTGGAAGAGTGGTGGAGGTCGCAGTGGTTTAAAAAGACAATATCACTGCCCCTTAGAAGAGTGGTGGAGGTTACATTGGAATAAAAAGACAATATCAATGCCCCGTGGAATAGATATGGAGGTTACAGCAGCTTAACAAGACAGTTTTAATGCCCCTTGGAAGAGTGGTGGAGGTCGCAGTTGATTAAAAAGACAATATAAATGCCCCTTAGAAGAGTGGTGGAGATCGCAGTGGAATAAAAAGACAATATCAATGCCCCTTGGAAGAGTAGTGGAGGTCGCAGTGGAATAAAAAACAATATCAATGCCACTTGGAAGAGTGGTGGAGGTAACAGTGGATTAAAAAGACAATATCAATACCCCTTGGAATAGTGGTGGAGGTTACAGTGAAATAAAAAGACAATATCAATGCCTCTTGAAAGAGTTATGGAGTTCAGAGTGGTTTAACCAGATGTTTTTAATTCCCCTTGGAAGAGTGGTGGAGGTCGCAGTGCATTAAAAAGACAATATCAATACCCCTTGGAAGAATGGTGGAGGTTACAGTGGAATAAAAAGACAATATCAATGCCCCCTGGAAGAGCTGAGGAGTTTAGAGTGGTTTAACCAGACGGTTTTAATGCCCCTTGGAAGAGATGTGGAGGTCACAGTAGCTTAACAAGACTGTTTTATTGCCTCTTGGAAGAATGGTGGAGGTCGCAGTTGATTAAAAAGACAATAGCAATGCAACTTAGAAGAGAGGTTGAAGTCGCAGTGGAATAAAAAGACAATATCAATGCCCCTTGGAAGAGTGGTGGTTACAGTAGAATAAAAAGACAATATCAATGCCCCGTGGAATAGACATGGACGTGACAGTAGCTTAACGAGACGGTTTTAATGCCCCTTGGAAGAGTGGGGGAGGTCACAGTGGATTAAAAAAACAATATCAATGCCCATTAGAAGAGTGGTTACGGTCACAGTGGAATAAAAAGACAAAATCAATGCCCCTTGGCAGAGTCTTGGAGGTTACAGTGGAAAAAAAGACAATATCATTGCCCCTTGGAAGAGCTTTGGAGTTCAGAGTGGTTTAACCAGACGGTTTTAATGCCCCCTTGGAAGAGACGTGAAGGTCACAGTAGCTTAACAAGACTATTTTAATGCCCTTGGAAGAGTGGTGGAGGTCGCAGTGGATTAAAAATACAATATCAATAACCTTTAGAAGAGTGGTGGAGGTTACAGTGGAATAAAAGACAATATCAATGCCCCGTGGAAGAGTTGTGGAGGTCACTGTAGCTTAACAAGATGGTCTTAATGCCTCTTGGAAGAGTGGTGGAGGTCGTAGTGGAATAAAAAGACAATGTCAATGCCCCTTGGAAGAGTGGTGGAGGTTAGAGTGGAATAAATAGACAATACCAATGCTCCTTGGAAGAGCTGTAGAGTCCAGAGTGGTTTAACCAGACGGTTTTAATACCACTTGGAAGAGACGTGAAGGTCACAGTAGCTTAACAAGACTATTTTAATGCCCTTGGAAGAGTGGTGGAGGTCGCAGTGGATTAAAAAGACAATATCAATAACCTTTAGAAGAGTGGTGGAGGTCACAGTGGATTAACAAAACAATATCAATGCCACGTGGAAGGGACGTGGAGGTCACAGTAGCTTAACAAGATGGTTTTAATGCACCTTGGAAGAGAGGTGGAGGTCGCAGTTGATTAAAAAGACAATATCAATGCCACTTGGAAGTGTCGTGGAGGTCGCAGTGGATTAAAAAGTCAATATCAATGCCCCTTGGAAGAGTGCTGGAGATTACAATGGAATAAAAAGACAATATCAATGCCTCTTGCAAGAGCTGTGGAGTTCAGAGTGGTTTAAATAGACGGCTTTAATGCCCCTTGGAAGAGAAGTGGAGGTCACAGTAGCTTAATAAGGCGGTTTTAATACCACATGGAAAAGTGGTGGAGGTTGCAGTGGATTAAAAAGATAATATTAATGCCCCGAAGAAGAGTGGTGGATGTCGCAGTGGAATAAAAAGACAATATCAATGCCCCTTGGAAGAGTGGTGGAGGTTACAGTAGAAAAAAAAGACAATATCAATGCCCGGTGGAAGAGACATGGAGGTCACAGTAGCTTAACAAGACGGTTTTAATGCCCCTTGGAAGAGTGGTGAAGGTCACAGTTGATTAAAAAGACAATATCAATGCCCCTTGGAAGAGAGGTGGAGGTTGCAGTGGAATAAAAAGGCAATATCAATGCCCCGTGGAAGAGACATGGAGGTCACAGTAGCTTAACAACACGGTTTTAATGGCCCTTGGAAGAGTGGTGGAGGTCGCAGTGGAATAAAAAGAAAATATCAATGCCCCTTGGAAGAGTAGTGGAGGTCGCAGTGGAATAAAAAACAATATCAATGCCCCTTGGAAGAGTGGTGGAGGTAACAGTGGATTAAAAAGACAATATCAATGCCCATTGGAAGAGCAGTGGAGTTTAGAGTAGTTAAACCAGACGGTTTTAATGCCCATTGGAAGTGACGTGGAGGTCACAGTAGCTTAAAAAGATGTTTTTAATGCCCCTTGGAAAAGTGGTGGAGGTCGAAGTGGATTAAAAAGACAATATCAATGCCCCTTGGAAGAGTGGTGGAGTTGGCAGTGGAATAAAAAGACAACATCAATGCCCCTTGGAAAAGTGATGGAGTTCAGAGTGGTTTAACCAGACAGTTTTAATGCCCCTTGGATGAGACGTGGAGGTCTCAGTATCTTAACAAGACTGTTTTAATGCCCCTTGGAAGAGTGGTGGAGGTCGCAGTAGATTAAAAAGACAATATAAATGCCCCTTAGAAGAGAGGTGGAATTCGCAGTGGAATAAAAAGACAATGTCAATGCCACTAGGAAGAGTGGCGGAGGTTATAGTGGAAAAAAAGACAATATCAATGCCCCGTGGAATAGACATGGACGTGACAGTAGCTTAACAAGACGGCTTTAATGCCCCTTGGAAGAGTGGTGTAGGTTGCAGCGGATTAGAAAGACAATATCACTGCCCCTTGGAAGAGTGGTGGAGGTTACAGTGGAATGAAAAGACAATATCAATGCCCCATGGAAGAGTTGTGGAGGTCATTGTAGCTTAACAAGATGGTCTTAATGCCCCTTGGAAGAGTGGTGGAGGTCGCAGTGGAATAAATAGACAATGTCAATGCCCTTTGGAAGAGTGATGGAGGTTAGAGTGGAATAAAAAGACAATACCAGTGCTCCTTGGAAGAGCTGTGGAGTTCAGAGTGGTTTAAATTGACGGTTTTAATGCCCCTTGGAAAAGACGTGGAGGTCACAGTGGATTAAAAAGACAATATCAATGACCTTTGGAAGAGTGGTGGAGGTCGCAGTGGATTAAAAAGACATAATCAATGCCCCTTGGAAGAGTGGTGGAGGTCGCAGTGGAATAAAAAGACAATATCAATGCCCCGTGAAAGGGACGTGGAGGTCACAGTAGCTTCACAAGACGGTTTTAATGCCCCTTGGAAGAGAGGTGGAGGTTGCAGTTGATTAAAAAGACAATATCAATGCACTTGGAAGAGTGCTGTAGGTTACAGTGGAGTAAAAAGACAATATCAATGCCTCTTGCAAGAGTTGTGAAGTTCAGAGTGGTTTAAATTGACGGTTTTAATGCACCGTGGAAGAGACGTGGAGTTCACAGTAGCTTAAAAATACGGTGTTAATGCCTCTTGGAAGAGTGGTGGAGGTCGCAGTGGATTAAAAAGACAATATCAATGCCACTTGGAAGAGTGGTGAAGGTCCCAGTGGAATAAAAAGATAATATCAATGCCCCTTGAAAGAGTGGTGGAGGTTACAGTAGAATATAAAGACAATATCAATGCCCCTTGGAAGAGTGGTGGAGGTTACAGTGGAATAAAAAGACAATATCAAAGCCCCTTGGAAGAGCTGTGGAGTTCACAGTGGTTTAACCAGAAGGTTTTAAGGCACTGTGGAATAGACGTGGAGGTCACAGTAGCTAAACAAGACGGTATTAATGCTTCTTGGAAGAGTGATGGAGGTAGAAGTGGATTAAAAAGTCAAAATCAATGCCCCTTGGAAGAGTGGTGGAGGCTATAGTGGAATAAAAAGACAATATCGATGCCTCTTGGAAGAGCTGTGGAGTTCAGAATGGTTTAACCAGACGGTTTTAATGCCCCTTGGAAGAGACGTGGAGGTCACAGTAGCTTAACAAGATGGTTTTAATGCACATTGGAAGAGTGGTGGAGGTTACAGTCGAATAAAAAGACAATATCAATGCCTCTTGGAAGAGCTGTGGAGTTCAGAGTTGTTTAACCAGACGGTTTTAATGCCCCTTGGAAGAGACGTGGAGGTCAAAGTAGCTTATCAAAACTGTTTTAATGCCCCTTGGAAGAGTGGTGGAGGGCACAGTGGATTAAAAAGACAATATCAAAGCCCCTTCAAAGAGTGGTGGAGGTCGCAGTGGAATAAAAAGACAATATCAATTCCACTTGGAAGAGATGTGGAGGTCGCAGTGAAATAAAAAGACAATATCAATACTTCGCGGAAGAGACTTGGAGGTCACAGTAGCTTAACAAGATGGTTTTAATGTCCCTTGGAAGAAAGGTGGAGGTCGCATTGGAATAAAAAGACAATATCAATGCCCATTGGAAGAGTGATGGTGGTTACAGTGGAATAAAAAGACAATATCAATGACCCTTGGAAGAGTGGTGGAGGTCGCAGTGGAATAAAAAGACATTATTAATGCCCCTTGGCAGAGTGGTGGAGGTCGCAGTAAAATAAAAAGACAATATCAATGCCAATTGGAAGAGTGGTGGAGGTTACAGTGGAATAAAAAGACAATATCAATGCCCCTTGGAAGAGCTGTGGAGTTCACAGTGGTTTAACCAGAAGGTTTTAATGCTTCTTGGAAGAGAGATGGAGGTCGCAGTGGATTAAAAAGACAAAATCAGTGCCCCTTGGAAGAGTGGTGGAGGTGACAGTGGAATAAAGAGACAATATCAATGCCTCTTGCAAGAGCTGTGGTGTCCAGAGTGATTTAAATAGACGATTTTAACGCCCCTTGGAAGAGACGTGGAGGTCACAGTAGCTTAACAAGACGGTTTTAATGCCCCTTGGAAGAGTGGTGGAGGTCGCAGTGGATTAAAAAGACATTATCGATGCCCCTTGGAGAGTGGTGGAGGTCGCAGTGGAATAAAAAGAATATATCAATGCCCCTTAGAAGAGTGGTGGAGGTTACAGTGGAAAAAAAAGACAATATCAATGTTCCTTGGAAGAAGGGTGAAGGTTGCAGTGGAATAAAAAGACAATATCAATATCCCTTGGAAGAGTGGTGGAGGTCGCAGTGGATTAAAAAGACAATATCAATGCCCCTTGGAAGAGTGGTGGAGGACGCATTGGAATAAAAAGACAATATCAATGCCCCGTGGAAGGGACGTAGAGGTCACAGTAGCTTAACAAGACAGTTTTAATGCCCCTTGGAAGAGTGGTGGAGGTCGCAGTGGATTAAAAAGACTATCAAATCCCCTTGGAAGAGTGGTGGAGGTCGCAGTGGAAAAAAAAGACAATATCAATGCCACTTGGAAGAGTGGTGGAGGTTACAGTTGAACAAAAAGACAATATCAATGCCTCTTGGAAGAGCTGTGGAGTTCAGAGTGGTTTAACCATGCGTATTTAATGCCCCTTGGAACAGACGTTGAGGTCACAGAAGCATATCAAGACTGTTTTAAAGCCCCTTGGAGGAGTGGTAGAGGTCGCAGTGGATAAAAAAGACAATATCAATGCCCCTTGGAAGAGTGGTGGAGGTTACAGTGGAATAAATAGACAATATCAATGCCCCTTGGAAGAGTGGTGGAGGTTACAGTGGAATAAAAAGACAATATCAATGTCCCTTGGAAGAATTGTGGAGATTACAGTGGAAGAAAAAGACAATATCAATGCCCCTTGGAAGAGTGGTCGAGGTTCCAGTTAAATAAAAAGACAATATCAATGCCCCTTGGAAGAGACGTGGAGATCACAGTGAAATAAAAAGACAATATTAATGTCCCTTGGAAGAGTGGTGGAGGTCGCAGTGGAATAAAAAGAAAATATCAATGCCCCGTGAAAGGGACGTGGAGGTCACAGTAGCTTCACAAGACGGTTTTAATGCCCCTTGGAAGAGAGGTGGAGGTTGCAGTTGATTAAAAAGACAATATCAATGCACTTGGAAGAGTGCAGAAGGTTACAATGGAATAAAAAGACATTGTCAATGCCCCTTGAAAGAGCTGTGGAGCTCAGAGCGGTTTAATCAGACGGTTTTAGTGCCCCATGGAAGAGACTTGGAGGTCACAGTAGCTTCAGAAGACGGTTTTAATGCCCCTTGGAAGATTGGTGCAGGTCACAGTGGAATAAAAATACAATATCAATGCCCCTTGAAAGAGTGGTGGAAGTTACAGTGAAATAAAAAGACAATATCAATGCCCCTTGGAAGAGCTGTGGAGTACAGAGTTGTTTAACCAAACGGTTTTAGTGCCCCTTGGAAGAGACGTGGAGGTCACCGTAGCTTAACAAGATGGTTATAATGCCCCTTGGAAGAGTGGTGGAGGTCGCAGTGGATTAAAAGACAATAACATTGAACCTGGGAAGAGTGGTGGAGGTCGCAGTGGAATAAAAAGACAATATCAATGCCCCTTGGAAGAGTGGTGGAGGTTACAGTGGAATAAAAAGACAATATCAATGCCTCTTGGAAGAGTGGTGGAGGTTACAGTGGAATAAAAAGACAATATCAATGCCCCGTGGAAGAGACGTGGACATCACAGTAGCTTAACAAGACAGTTTTAATGCTCCTTGGCAGAGTGGTGGAGGTCGCAGTGGAATAAAAAGACAATAACAATGCCCCTTAGATGAGTGGTGGAGGTCGCAGTGGAAAAAAAAGACAATATCAATTCCCCTTGGAAGAGATGTGGAGGTCGCAGTGGAATAAAAAGACAATATCAATGCCTCGTGGAAGAGACTTGGAGGTCACAGTAGCTTAACAAGATGGTTTTAATGCCCCTTGGAAGAGAGGTGGAGGTCGCAGTAGAATAAAAAGACAATATCAATGCCCCTTGGAAGAGTGGTGGAGGTAACAGTGGAATAAAAAGACAATATCAATGACCCTTGGAAGAGTGGTGGAGGTCGCAGTGGAATAAAAAGACAATATTAATGCCCCCTGGCAGAGTGGTGGAGGTCGCAGTAAAATAAAAATACAATATCAATGCCCCTTGGAAGAGTGGTGGAGGTTACAGTGGAATAAAAAGACAATATCAATGCCCCTTGGAAGAGCTGTGGAGTTCACAGTGGTTTAACCAGAAGGTTTTAAGGCACCGTGGAATAGACGTGGAGGTCACAGTAGCTAAACAAGATGGTTTTAATGCTTCTTGGAAGAGTGATGGAGGTCGCAGTGGATTAAAAAGACAAAATCAATGCCCCTTGGAAGAGTGGTGGAGGTGACAGTGGAATAAAAAGACAATATCAATGCCTCTTGCAAGAGCTGTGGAGTTCAGAGTGGTTTAAATTGACGTTTTTAATGCCCCATGGAAGAGACGTGGAGGTCACAGGAGCTTAACAAGACGGTTTTAATGCCCCTTGGAAGAGTGGTGGAAGTCACAGTGGAATGAAAAGACAATATCAATGCCCCTTGGAAGAGTGCAGGAGATTACAATGGATTAAAAAGACAATATCAATGCCTCTTGCAAGAGCTGTGGAGTTCAAAGTGGTTTAAATTGACGGCTTTAATGCCCCTTGGAAGATAAGTGGAGGTCACAGTAGCTTAATAAGACGGTTTTAATGCCACATGGAAAAGTGATGGAGGTCGAAATGGATTAAAAAGACAATATCAATGCCCCGAGGAAGAGTGGTGAAGGTTACAGTGGAAAATAAAGACAATATCAATGCCCAGTGGAAGAGACGTGGAGGTCACAGTAGCTTAACAAGACGGTTTTAATGCCCTTTGGAAGAGTGGTGAAGGTCACAGTTGATTAAAAAGACAATATCAATGCCCCTTGGAAGAGTGGTGGAGGATACAGTGGAATAAAAAGGCAATATCAATGCCCAGTGGAATTCACGTGGAGGTCAAAGTACTTAACAACACGGTTTTAATGGCCCTTGGAAGAGTGGTGGAGGTCGCAGTTGATTAAAAAGACAATATCAATGCCCCTTAGAAGAGTGGTGGAGGTCGCAGTGGAATAAAAAGACAATATCAATGCCCCTTGGAAGAGTAGTGGAGGTTGCAGTGGAATAAAAAAACAATATCAATGCCCCTTGGAAGAGTGGTGGAGGTAACAGTGGATTAAAAAGACAATGTCAATGCCCCTTGGAAGAGCAGTGGAGTTTATAGTAGTTAAACCAGACGGTTTTAATGCCCATTAGAAGTGACGTGGAGGTCACAGTAGCTTAAAAAGACGTTTTTAGTGCCCCTTGGAAAAATGGTGGAGGTCGGAGTTGATTAAAAAGACAATATCAATGCCCCTTGGAAGTGTGGTGGAGGTGGCAGTGGAATAAAAAGACAATATCAATGCCCCTTGGAAGAGTAGTGGAGTTTACAGTGGAATAAAAAGACAATATCAATGCCCCGTGAAAGAGACGTGGATGTCACAGTAGCTTAACAAGACGGTTTTAATGTCCCTTGGAAGAGAGGTGAAAGTCGCAGTGGAATAAAAAGACAATATCAATGCCCCTTGGAAGAGTGCTGGAGGTCACAGTGGAATAAAAAACATTATCAAAGCACCTTGCAAGAGCTGTGGAGTTGAGAGTGGTTTAAATTGACGGTTTAATGTCTCTTGGAAGAGACGTGGAGGTCACAGTAGATTAACAAGATTGTTTTAATTCCCCTTGGAAGAGTGGTGGAGGTCGAAGTGGATTAAAAAGACAATGTCAATGCTCCTTGATGGAGTGGTTGAAGTCTCAGTGGAATAAAAAGACAATATTAATGCCTCTTGGAAGAGTGTTGGAGTTTCCAGTGGAATAAAAAGGCAATATCAATGCCCTGTGGAAGAGACATTGAGGTCACAGTAGCTTAACAAGACAGTTTTAATGCCCCTTGGAAGAGTAGTGGAAGACGCAGTGGAATAAAAAGACAATATCAATGCCCTTTGGAAGAGTGATGGAGGTTACAGTGGAATTTAAAGACAACGTCAATGTCCCGTGGAAGAGATGTGGAGGTTACTGTAGCTTAACAAGACAGTTTTAATGCCCCTTGGAAGAATGGTGGAGGTCGCAGTGGAATAAAAAGAGAATGTCAATGCCCCTTGGAAGAGTGGTGGAGAATACCGTGGAATAAAAAGACAATATCAGTGCCCCGTGGAATAGACATGGATGTTACAGTAGCTAAACAAGATGTTTTTAATGCACCTTCGGAGAGTGGTGGAAGTCGTAGTGGAATAAAAAGACAATATCAATGCCCCTTGAAAGAGTGCGTAAAAAGACAATATCAATGTCTCTTCCAAGAGCTGTGGAGTTCAGAGCGGTTTAAATTGACTATTTTACTACACCTTGGAAGAGACGTGGAGGTCACAGTAGCTTAACAATGCGGTTTTAATGCCCCTTGGAAGAGTGGTGGAGGTCGCAGTGTATTAAAAAGACAATATCAATGCCACTTGGAAGATTGGTGAAGGTCCCAGTGGAATAAAAAGACAATATCAATGCCCCTTGGAAGAGTGGTGGAGGTTACAGTGGAATAAAAAGACAATATCAATGCCCCGCGAAAGAGACGTGGAGGTCACAGTAGCTTAACAAGACGGTTTTAATGCCCTTTGGAAGAAAGGTGGAAGTTGCAGTGGAATAAAAAGACAATATCAATGCCCCTTGGAAGAGTGCAGGAGGTTACATTGGAATAAAAAGACAATAGCAATGCCCCTTGCAAGAGCTCTGGAGTTCAGAGTGGTTTAAATTGAGGGTTTTAATGCCCCTTGGAAAGGACGTGTGTAACATACCTGGCGGCGTCCTTGCATGGTGGTCCATCTCCCACTGTGCAAGAGCGCTTACTTGATCTTCAGTCCAGAATGTCTCTCTGGCTTCCCTCCTTGCTGTCTGTTTGTCTGTTTTGGCTGCATAGGGCGACACCCGCTGAACTTCCTGTTTCTTGTACCTGCTGCGGACACGCCCCTGTTGCACCTTCAGCCTATTGCTGTCCATCTTTGGGTATTTATACCACCTTCTTCCTCAAGATGGCGCCTGAGCATTGTGTCCTGTCAGTTGGCTTTTTGTCTCTGACGTGCCAGGTCCTATCCTGTTTTCCTGCCTGTTCTCCAGTTCTGTTTCTGAACTGTGGTCTGTTCTTGTGAACACGCTTCTAGCCTGTTCTTTCGCCTTCTAGGGGCTGTATTCCTAGATCTGCCTGTCTGTGCCTTGCGGTATCTGTTCCCGTCTGAACAGAGTCCTGTTTGTGTCCCAGCCTTGCTGTATTTGTTCCCGTTCCTCTGTTTCCAGTTGTCTGTGCCTTGCGGTATCTGTTCCCGTCTGAACAGAGTCCTGTTTGTGTCCCAGCCTTGCTGTATTTGTTCCCGTTCCTCTGTTCCCAGTTGTCTGTGCCTCGTTTCTACTTTAGCCTTTTCTCCCTTTTCCCTCTATGTCTGTTTTCTGCGCCTTTCTGCAGAGTCTGAACTTGCTCCTAAATTCCTTCTCGTCGTCTCTGTACCTCTGTTGTGAATTTAGTGTACGCTCGCTACTTCTTTGCAAGTACTTTGTGTGCTTCTGGTTCTGCCTTTCCTTCTCTGTCTGTTCTTTGTGAACAGAGTCCTATCTCCTTGCCTTGTCTCGTTTGCCGCTCTGCGGTTCCCGCTCTGCTCCTGCCTTGTTTGCCGCTCTGCGGTTCCCGCTCTGCTCCTGCCTTGTTTGCCGCTCTGCGGTTCCCGCTCTGCTCCTGCCTTGTTTGCCGCTCTGCGGTTCCCGCTCTGCTCCTGCCTTGTTTGCCGCTCTGCGGTTTCCGCTCTGCTCCTGCCTTGTTTACCGCTCTGCGGTTTCCTCTCTGCTCCTGCTTAGCTTGCCGCTCTTGCGGTTTCTGCTCTGCTCTTGCCTTGCTTGCCGCTCCTGCGGTTTCCGCTCTGCTCCTGCCTTGTTTGCTGCTCTGCGGTTTCCGCTCTGCTCCTGCCTTGTTTGCCACTCTGCGGTTTCCGCTCTGCTCCTGCCTTGTTTTCCGCTCTGCGGTTTCCGCTCTGCACCTGCCTTGTTTACCGCTCTGCGGTTTCCGCTCTGCTCCTGCCTTGTTTACCGCTCTGCGGTTTCTGCTCTGCTCCTGCCTACTTAGCCGCTCTGCGGTTTCCGCTCTGCTCCTGCCTTGTTTTCCGCTCTGCGGTTTCCGCTCTGCTCCTGCCTTGTTTACCGCTCTGCGGTTTCCGCTCTGCTCCTGCCTTGTTTGCCACTCTGCGGTTTCCGCTCTGCTGCGGCCTTCTTAGCCGCTCTGCGGTTTCCGCTCTGCTCCTGCCTTGTTTACCGCTCTTGCGGTTTCCACTCTGCTCTTGCCTTGCTTGCCGCTCCTGCGGTTTCTGCTCTGCTTCTGCTCGCTGCTCCGGCAGCCCCGTCCGGCTCTGCATCTGCTCGCTGCTCCGGCAGTCCTGTCCTGCTCTGCTTGTGCTCGCTGCTCCGGCAGTCCCGTCCTGCTCTGCTCTTGCCCACCGCTTCGGGCGTTCCCTCTCTGCTGTGTTTGGCTACCGCATCTGCGGTTCTGTTTCTGTGTCCCAGTCTGTACTGGGCCTTGTCCTCTCTGAGCTCCAGCCTGTCCTTTCTGCCAGTACCTCCCTGCCTGCATACTCGCCTGTATCCACCCGTCTGCATACCTGCCGTGTTCGCTTATATCCACCAGTCTGAGCCAGCCTAACCTGCCAGTTCCAGTAATCCCTGTGTGGGTCAACCAACGTGTCCGGAGTTTGACCTGGAGTAGCACCTGGTCCCTCTGCCCGGTTTCTCCCTGGTGCACTGGCGTCGTATGCCGTCGTGCCACCTTGGTCGGATCGGCCAGATACTTAGTCACGCCCCTCCAGGCACTCTCCGGTTCATGGTCCAGTGGAACTACTTCTCCCGCACACGCCAGTCAGTCCGGGCGTGTGCATAACAGCGTGGAGGTGACAGTAGCTTAACAAGACGGTTTTAATGCCCCTTGGAAGAGTGGTGGAGGTCGCAGTGGATTAAAAAGACAATAGGAATGCCCCTTGGAAGAGTTGTGGAGGTTACAGTTGAATAAAAAGACAATATCAATGCCCCTTGCAAGAGTGATGGAGGTTACAGTGGAATAAAAAGACAATATCAATGCCCCTTGGAACAGTGGTGGAGGTTATTGTTAAATAAAAAGACAATATCAATGCCCCGTGGAAGAGATGTGGAGCTCACAATAGCTTAACAAGACAGTTTTAATGCTCCTTGGAAGAGTGGTGGAGGTCGCAGTAGTTAAAAAGACAATATCAATGAGCCTTGGAAGAGTGGTGGAGGTCGCAGTGGAATAAAAAGACATTATCAATGCCCCTTGGAAGAGTGGTGGAGGTCGCAGTGGAATAAAAAGACAATATCAATGCCCCTTGGACGAGTGGTGGAGGTTACAGTGGAATAAAAAGACAATTTCGATGCCACATGGAAGAGACGTGGAGGTCACAGTAGCTTAACAAGACGGTTTTAATGCCTCTTGGAGGACTGATGGAGGTAGCAGTGGAATAAAAAGACAATATCAATGCCCCTTGGAAGAGTGATGGAGTTTACAGTGGAATAAACAGCCAATAATAATGTCCCTGGGAAGAGATGTGGAGATCAAGTGGTATAACCAGACGGTTTTAACGCTCCTTGGAAGAGACGTGGAGGTCACAGTAACTAAACAAGATGGTTTTAATGCCCCTTGGAAGAGTGGTGGAGGTCGCAGTGGAATAAAAAAACAATATCAATGCCCCTTGTAAGATTGGTGGAGGTTACAGTGGAATAAAAAGACAATATCAATGCCCCGTGGAAGAGATGTGGAGGTCACTGTAGCTTAAAAATATGGTTTTAATGCCCCTTGGAAGAGTTGTGGAGGTCGCAGTGGAATAAAAAAACAATGTCAATGCCCCTTGGAATAGTGGTGGAGGTTAGAGTGGAATAAAAAGACAATACAAATGCCCCTTGGAAGAGCTGTGGAGTTCAGAGTGGTTTAACCAGATGGTTTTAATGCCCCTTGGAAGAGAAGTCGATGTCACAGTAGCATAACAAGATGGTTTTAATGCCCCTTGGAAGAGTGATGGAATTCGCTGTGGATTAAAAAGACAATATCAATGCCCCTTGGAAGAATGGTGGAGGTCGCAGTCGAATAAATAGACAATATCAATGCCCCGTGGAAGGGACGTGGAGGTCACAGTAGCTTAACAAGACGGTTTTAATGCCCCTTGGAAGAGTGGTGGAGGTTGCAGAGGAATAAAATACAATAACAATGCCCATTGGCAGAGTGGTGGAGGTCGCAGTGGAATAAAAAGACAAAATCAATGCCCCTTGGAAGAGTGGTGGAGGTTACAGTAGAATAAATAGACAATATCAATGCCCCTTGGAAGAGCTGTGGAGTTCAGAGTGGTTTAACCAGACGGTTTTAATGCCCCTTGGATGAGACGTGGAGGTCAGAGTAGCTTAACAAGACTGTTTTAATGCCCCTTGGAAGAGTGGTGGAGGTCGCAGTGGATTAAAAAGACAATATCAATGCCCCTTAGAAGAGAGGTGGAAGTCGCAGTGGAATAAAAAGACAATATCAATGCCACTTGCAAGAGTGGTGGAGGTTACAGTGGAATAAAAAGACAATATCAATGCCCCATGGAAGAGTTGTGGAGGTCACTGTAGCTTAACAAGATGGTCTTAATGCCACTTGGAAGAGTGGTGGAGGTCGCAGTGGAATAAATAGACAATGTCAATGCCCCTTGAAAGGGTGGTGGAGGTTAGAGTGGAATAAAAAGACAATACCAGTGCTCCTTGGAAGAGCTGTGGAGTTCAGAGTGGTTTAAATTGACGGTTTTAATGCCCCTTGGAAGGGACGTGGAGGTCACAGTGGATTAAAAAGACAATATCAATGCCCCTTGGAAGAGTGGTGGAGGTCGCAGTGGATTAAAAAGACAATATCAATGGCCCTTGGAAGAGTGGTGGAGGTCGAAGTGGATTAAAAAGACGATGTCAATGCTCCTTGAAGGAGTGGTTGAAGTCTCAGTGGAATAAAAAGACAATATCAATGCACCTTGGAAGAGGGTTGGAGGTTCCAATGGAGTAAAAAGACAATATCAATGTCCTGTGGAAGAGACATGGAGGTCACAGTAGGTTAACAAGAGGGTTTTAATGCCCCTTGGAAGAGTGTTGGAGGTCGCAGTGGATTGAAAAGACACTGTCAATGCCCCTTGGAAGAGTGGTGGAGGATACAGTGGAATAAAAAGACAATATCAATGCCCATTGGAAGAGCTGTGGAGTTCAGATTGGTTTAACCATCCGGTTTTAATGCCCCTTGGAAGAGTGGTGGAGGTTGCAGTGGATTAAAAAGACAATATCAATGCCCCGAGGAGGAGTGGTGGAGGTCGCAGTGGAATAAAAAGACAATATCAATGCCCCTTGGAAGAGACGTGGAGGTCATAGTAGCTTAAGAAGATGGTTATAATGCCCTTTGGAAGAGTGGTGGAGGTCGCAGTGGAATAAAATTACAATATCAATGCCCCTTGGTAGAGTGGTGGAGGTTACAGTGGAATTTAAAGACAATATCAATGCCCCGTGGAAGAGATGTGGAGGTCACTGTAGCTTAACAAGACAGTTTTCATGCCCCTTGGAAGAATGGTGGAGGTCGCAGTGGAGTAAAAAGGCAATGTCAATGCCCCTTGGAAGAGTGGTGGAGGTTAGAGTGGAACAAAAATACAATATCAATGCCCCTTGGAAGAATGATGGAGGTCGCAGTCGAATAAAAAGACAATGTCAATGCCCCTTGGAAGAGTGGTGGAGGTTAGAGTGGAATAAAAAGACAATACCAGTGCCCCTTGGAAGAGCAGTGGAGTTCAGTGTGGTTTAACCAGATGGTTTTATTGCCCCTTGGAAGAGACGAGGAGGTCACAATAGATTAACAAGATGGTTTTAATGCCCCTTGTAAAAGTGGTGGAGGTCACAGTGGATTGAAAAGTCAATATCAATGCCCCGTGGAAGAGACGTGGAGGTCACAGTAGCTTAACAAGACAGTTTTAATGCCCCTTGGAAGAGTGGTGGAGGTCACAGTGGATTAAAAAGATATTATCAATGCCCATTGAAAGAGTGGTGGAGGTTACAGTGAAATAAAAAGACAATATCAATGCCTCTTGAAAGAGCTATGGAGTATAGAGTAGTTTAACCAGATGGTTTTAATGCGCCTTGGAAGAGTGGTGGAGGTCACAATGCGTTAAGAAGACAATATCAATACCCCTTGGAAGAATGGTGGAGGTTACAGTGGAATAAAAAGACAATATCAATGCCCCTTGGAAGAGCTGTGGAGTTCAGAGTGGTTTAACCAGACGGTTTTAATGCCCCTTGGAAGAGATGTGGAGGTCACAGTAGCTTAACAAGACTGTTTTAATGCCTCTTGGAAGAGTGGTGGAGGTCGCAGTGGATTTACAGGACAATATCAATGCCCCTTAGAAGAGAGGTGGAAGTCACAGGGGAATAAAAAGACAATATCAATACCCCTTGGAAGAGTGGTGGAGGATACAGTGGAATAAAAAGACAATATCAATGCCCCGTGGAATAGACATGAACGTTAGAGTAGCTAAACAAGATGTTTTTAATGCACCTTGGGAGAGTGGTGGAAGTCGTAGTGGAATAAAAAGAAAATATCAATTCCCCTTGAAAGAGTGCTGTAGGTTACAGTGGAATAAAAAGACAATATCAATGCCTCTTGCAAGAGCTGTGGAGTTCAGAGTGGTTTAAATTGACGGTTTTAATGCACCTTGGAAGAGACGTGGAGTTCACAGTAGCTTAACAATATGGTCTTAATGCCCCTTGGAAGAGTGGTGGAGGTCGCAGTGGATTAAAAAGACAATATCAATGCCACTTGGAAGAGTGGTAAAGGTCCCAGTGGAATAAAAAGACAATATCAATGCCCCTTGAAAGAGTGGTGGAGGTTACAGTGGAATAAAAAGACAATATCAATGCCCCGTGAAAGAGACGTGGAGGTCACAGTAGCTTAACAAGACGGTTTAAAGCCCCTTGGAAGAGAGGTGGAAGTTGCAGTGGAATAAAAAGACAATATCAATACCCCTTGGTAGAGTGCTGGAGGTTACATTGGAATAAAAAGACAATATCAATGCCCCTTGCAAGAGCTGTGGAGTTCAGAGTGGTTTAAAATGACGGTTTTAATGCCCCGTGGAATTGACTTGGAGGTCAAAGTAGCTTATAAAGATGTTTTTAATGCCCATTGGAAAAGTGGTGGAGGTCGCAGTGGATTAAAAAGACAATATCAATGCCCCTTGGAAGATTGGTGGAGGTGGCAGTGGATTAAAAGACAATATCAATGCCCCCTTGGAAGAGTGGTGGAGTTTAGAGTGGAATAAAAAGACAATATCAATGCCCTGTGAAAGAGATGTGGATGTCACAGTAGCTTAACAAGACGGTTTTAATGTCCCTTGGAAGAGAGGTGAAAGTCACAGTGGAATAAAAAGACAATATCAATGCACCTTGTAAGAGTGCTGGAGGTTACAGTGGGATAAAAAACAATATCAAAGCCACTTCCAAGAGCTTTGGAGTTGAGAGTGGTTTAAATTGACGGTTTTAATGCCACTTGGAAGACACGTGGAGGTCACAGTAGATTAACAAATCAGTTTTAATGCCCCTTGGAAGAGTGGTGGAGGTCGAAGTGGATTAAAAAGACAATGTCAATGCTACTTGAAGGAGTGGTTGAAGTCTCAGTGGAATAAAAAGACAGTATCAATGCACCTTGGAAGAGTGTTGGAGGTTCCAGTGGAGTAAAAAGACAATATCAATGCCCTGTGGAAGAGACATGGCCCCTTGCAAGAGATGTGGAGTTCAGAGTGGTTTAAATTGACGGTTTTAATGCCCCTTCGAAGGAACGTGGAGGTGACAGTAGCTTAACAAGACGGTTTTAATGCCCCTTGGAAAAGTGGTGGAGGTCGCAGTGGATTAAAATGACAATATGAATGCCCCTTGGAAGAGTGGTGGAGGTCGCAGTGGATTAAAAAGACAATATGAATGCCCCTTGGAAGAGTGAAGGACGTAACAGTGGAATAAAAAGACAATATCAATGCCACTTGGAACAGTGGTGGAGGTTACAGTTAAATAAAAAGACAATATCAATGCCCCGTGGAAGAGATGTGGAGGTCAGAATAACTTAACAAGACTGTTTTAATGCCCATTGGAAGAGTGGTGGAGGTCGCAGTGGTTTAAAAAGACAATATCAATGAGCCTTGGAAGAGTGTGGGAGGTCGCAGTGGAATAAAAAGACATTATTAATGTCCCTTGTTAGAGTGGTGGAGGTCGCAGTGGAATAAAAAGACAATATCAATGCCCCTTGGACGAGTGGTGGAGGTTACAGTGGAATAAAAAGACAATTTCATTGCCCCGTGGAAGAGATGTGGACGTCACAGTAGCTTAACAAGGCGGTTTTAATGCCTCTTGGAGGACTGGTGGAGGTCGCAGTGGAATAAAAAGACAATATCAATGCCCCTTGGAAGAGTGGTGGAGGTTACAGTGGAATTAAAAAGACAATAATAATTCCCCTTGGAAGAGCTGTGGAGTTCATAGTGGAATAAACAGATGGTTTTAACGCTCCTTGGAAGAGACGTGGAGGTCACAGTAACTTAACAAGATGGTTGTAATGCCCCTTGGAAGAGTTGTGGAGTTCGCAGTGGAATAAAGAAACAATATCAATGCCCCTTGGAAGATTGGTGGAGGTTACAGTGGAATAAAAAGACAATATCAATGCCCCATGGAAGAGATGTGGAGGTCACTGTAGCTTAACAATATGGTTTTAATGCCCATTGGAAGAGTGGTGGAGGTCGCAGTGGAATAAAAAGACAATGTCAATGCCCCTTGTAAGAGTGGTGGAGGTTAGAGTCGAATAAAAAGACAATACCAGTGCTAATTGGAAGAGCTGTGGAGTTCAGAGTGGTTTAACCAGATGGTTTTAATGCCCCTTGGAAGAGAAGTCGACGTCACAGTAGCATAACAAGACAGTTTTAATGCACCTTGGAAGAGAGGTGGAGTTCGCAGTGGATTAAAAAGACAATATCAATGACCCTTGGAAGAGTGCTGGAGGTCACAGTGGAATAAAAAGACAATATCAATGCCCCGTGGAAGAAACGTGGAGGTCACAGTAGCTTAACAAGACGGTTTTAATGCCCCTTGGAAGAGTGGAGTAGGTTGCAGGGGATTAAAAAGACAATAACAATGCCCATTGGAAGAGTGGTGGAGGTGGCAGTGGAATAAAAAGACAAAATCAATGCCCCTTGGAAGAGTGGTGGAGGTTACAGTGGAATAAAAAGACAATATCAATGCCCCTTGGAAGAGCTGTGGAGTTCAGAGTGGTTTAACCAGACGGTTTTATTGCCCCTTGGTAGAGACATGGAGGTCACAGTAGCTTAACAAGACTGTTTTAATGCCCCTTGGAAGAGTGGTGGAGGTAGCAGTGTATTAAAAAGACAATATCAATGCCCCTTAGAAGAGAGGTGGAAGTCGCAGTGGAATAAAAAGACAATGTCAATGCCAATAGGAAGAGTGGTGGAGGTGGCAGTGGAATAAAAAGACAAAATCAATGCCCCTTGGAAGAGTGGTGGAGGTTACAGTGGAATAAAAAGACAATATCAATGCCCCTTGGAAGAGCTGTGGAGTTCAGAGTGGTTTAACCAGACGGTTTTATTGCCCCTTGGTAGAGACATGGAGGTCACAGTAGCTTAACAAGACTGTTTTAATGCCCCTTGGAAGAGTGGTGGAGGTAGCAGTGGATTAAAACGACAATATCAATGCCCCTTAGAAGAGAGGTGGAAGTCGCAGTGGAATAAAAAGACAATGTCAATGCCAATAGGAAGAGTGGTGGAGGTTACAGTGGAATAAAAAGACAATATCAATGCCCCATGGAAGAGTTGTGGAGGTCACTGTAGCTTAACAAGATGGTCTTAATGCCACATGGAAGAGTGGTGGAGGTCGCAGTGGAATAAATAGACAATGTCAATGCACCTTGAAAGTGTGGTGGAGGTTAGAGTGGAATAAAAAGACAATACCAGTGCTCCTTGGAAGAGCTGTGGAGTTCAGAGTGGTTTAAATTGACGGTTTTAATGCCCCTTGGAAGGGACGTGGGGGTCACAGTGGATTAAAAAGACAATATCAATGCCCCTTGGAAGAGTGGTGGAGGTTGCAGTGGATTAAAAAGACAATATCAATGGCCCTTGAAAGAGTGGTGGAGGTCGAAGTGGATTAAAAAGACGATGTCAATGCTCCTTGAAGGAGTGGTTGAAGTCTCAGTGGAATAAAAAGACAATATCAATGCACCTTGGAAGAGTGTTGGAGGTTCCAATGGAGTAAAAAGACAATATCAATGTCCTGTGGAAGAGACATGGAGGTCACAGTAGGTTAACAAGACAGTTTTAATGCCCCTTGGAAGAGTGTTGGAGGTCGCAGTGGATTGAAAAGACACTGTCAATGCCCCTTGGAAGAGTGGTGGAGGATAAAGTGGAATAAAAAGACAATATCAATGCCCATTGGAAGAGCTGTGGAGTTCAGATTGGTTTAACCATCCGGTTTTAATGCCCCTTGGAAGAGTGGTGGAGGTTGCAGTGGATTAAAAAGACAATATCAATGCCCCGAGGAGGAGTGGTGGAGGTCGCAGTGGAATAAAAAGACAATATCAATGCCCCTTGGAAGAGACGTGGAGGTCATAGTAGCTTAAGAAGATGGTGATAATGCCCTTTGGAAGAGTGGTGGAGGTCGCAGTGGAATAAAATTACAATATCAATGCCCCTTGGTAGAGTGGTGGAGGTTACAGTGGAATTTAAAGACAATATCAATGCCCCGTGGAAGAGATGTGGAGGTCACTGTAGCTTAACAAGACAGTTTTCATGCCCCTTGGAAGAATGGTGGAGGTCGCAGTGGAGTAAAAAGACAATGTCAATGCCCCTTGGAAGAGTGGTGGATGTTAGAGTGGAATAAAAATACAATATCAATGCCCCTTGGAAGAATGATGGAGGTCGCAGTCGAATAAAAAGACAATGTCAATGCCCCTTGGAAGAGTGGTGGAGGTTAGAGTGGAATAAAAAGACAATACCAGTTCCCCTTGGAAGAGCAGTGGAGTTCAGTGTGGTTTAACCAGATGCTTTTATTGCCCCTTGGAAGAGACGAGGAGGTCACAATAGATTAACAAGATGGTTTTAATGCCCCTTGTAAAAGTGGTGGAGGTCACAGTGGATTAATAAGTCAATATCAATGCCCCGTGGAAGACACGTGGAGGTCACAGTAGCTTAACAAGACAGTTTTAATGCCCCTTGGAAGAGTGGTGGAGGTCACAGTGGATTAAAAAGATATTATCAATGCCCATTGAAAGAGTGGTGGAGGTTACAGTGAAATAAAAAGACAATATCAATGCCTCTTGAAAGAGCTATGGAGTATAGAGTAGTTTAACCAGATGGTTTTAATGCGCCTTGGAAGAGTGGTGGAGGTCACAATGCGTTAAGAAGACAATATCAATACCCCTTGGAAGAATGGTGGAGGTTACAGTGGAATAAAAAGACAATATCAATGCCCCTTGGAAGAGCTGTGGAGTTCAGAGTGGTTTAACCAGACGGTTTTAATGCCCCTTGGAAGAGATGTGGCGGTCACAGTAGCTTAACAAGACTGTTTTAATGCCTCTTGGAAGAGTGGTGGAGGTCGCAGTGGATTTACAGGACAATATCAATGCCCCTTAGAAGAGAGGTGGAAGTCACAGGGGAATAAAAAGACAATATCAATACCTCTTGGAAGAGTGGTGGAGGATACAGTGGAATAAAAAGACAATATCAATGCCCCGTGGAATAGACATGGACGTTAGAGTAGCTAAACAAGATGTTTTTAATGCACCTTGGGAGAGTGGTGGAAGTCGTAGTGGAATAAAAAGAAAATATCAATTCTCCTTGAAAGAGTGCTGTAGGTTACAGTGGAATAAAAAGACAATATCAATGCCTCTTGCAAGAGCTGTGGAGTTCAGAGTGGTTTAAATTGACGGTTTTAATGCACCTTGGAAGAGACGTGGAGTTCACAGTAGCTTAACAATATGGTCTTAATGCCCCTTGGAAGAGTGGTGGAGGTCGCAGTGGATTAAAAAGACAATATCAATGCCACTTGGAAGAGTGGTAAAGGTCCCAGTGGAATAAAAAGACCATATCAATGCCCCTTGAAAGAGTGGTGGAGGTTACAGTGGAATAAAAAGACAATATCAATCCCCCATGAAAGAGACGTGGAGGTCACAGTAGCTTAACAAGACGGTTTAATGCCCCTTGGAAGAGAGGTGGAAGTTGCAGTGGAATAAAAAGACAATATCAATACCCCTTGGTAGAGTGCTGGAGGTTACATTGGAATAAAAAGACAATATCAATGCCCCTTGCAAGAGCTGTGGAGTTCAGAGTGGTTTAAAATGACGGTTTTAATGCCCCGTGGAATTGACTTGGAGGTCAAAGTAGCTTATAAAGATGTTTTTAATGCCCATTGGAAAAGTGGTGGAGGTCGCAGTGGATTAAAAAGACAATATCAATGCCCCTTGGAAGATTGGTGGAGGTGGCAGTGGATTAAAAGACAATATCAATGCCCCCTTGGAAGAGTGGTGGAGTTTAGAGTGGAATAAAAAGGCAATATCAATGCCCTGTGAAAGAGATGTGGTTGTCACAGTAGCTTAACAAGACGGTTTTAATGTCCCTTGGAAGAGAGGTGAAAGTCACAGTGGAATAAAAAGACAATATCAATGCCCCTTGTAAGAGTGCTGGAGGTTACAGTGGGATAAAAAACAATATCAAAGCCACTTCCAAGAGTTTTGGAGTTGAGAGTGGTTTAAATTGACGGTTTTAGTGCCACTTGGAAGACACGTGGAGGTCACAGTAGATTAACAAATCCGTTTTAATGCCCCTTGGAAGAGTGGTGGAGGTCGAAGTGGATTAAAAAGACAATGTCAATGCTACTTGAAGGAGTGGTTGAAGTCTCAGTGGAATAAAAAGACAATATCAATGCACCTTGGAAGAGTGTTGGATGTTCCAGTGGAGTAAAAAGACAATATCAATGCCCTGTGGAAGAGACATGGCCCCTTGCAAGAGATGTGGAGTTCAGAGTGGTTTAAATTGACGGTTTTAATGCCCCTTCGAAGGAACGTGGAGGTGACAGTAGCTTAACAAGACGGTTTTAATGCCCCTTGGAAAAGTGGTGGAGGTCGCAGTGGATTAAAATGACAATATGAATGCCCCTTGGAAGAGTGGTGGAGGTCGCAGTGGAATAAAAAGACAATATGAATGCCCCTTTAAGAGTGAAGGAGGTAACAGTGGAATAAAAAGACAATATCAATGCCACTTGGAACAGTGGTGGAGGTTACAGTTAAATAAAAAGACAATATCAATGCCCCGTGGAAGAGATGTGGAGGTCACAATAACTTAACAAGACTGTTTTATTGCCCATTGGAAGAGTGGTGGAGGTCGCATTGGTTTAAAAAGACAATATCAATGAGCCTTGGAAGAGTGTGGGAGGTCGCAGTGGAATAAAAAGACATTATTAATGCCCCTTGTTAGAGTGGTGGAGGTCGCAGTGGAATAAAAAGACAATATCAATGCCCCTTGGACAAGTGGTGGACGTTACAGTGGAATAAAAAGACAATTTCATTGCCCCGTGGAAGAGACGTGGAGGTCACAGTAGCTTAACAAGGCGGTTTTAATGCCTCTTGGAGGACTGGTGTAGGTCGCAGTGGAATAAAAAGACAATATTAATGCCCCTTGGAAGAGTGGTGGAGGTTACAGTGGAATTAAAAAGACAATAATAATGCCCCTTGGAAGAGCTGTGGAGTTCAGAGTGGAATAAACAGATGGTTTTAACGCTCCTTGGAAGAGACGTGGAGGTCACAGTAACTTAACAAGATGGTTGTAATGCCCCTTGGAAGAGTGGTGGAGTTCGCAGTGGAATAAAGAAACAATATCAATGCCCCTTGGAAGATTGGTAGAGGTTACAGTGGAATAAAAAGACAATATCAATGCCCCGTGGAAGAGATGTGGAGTTCACTGTAGCTTAACAATATGGTTTTAATGCCCATTGGAAGAGTGGTGGAGGTCGCAGTGGAATAAAAAGACAATGTCAATGCCCCTTGTAAGAGTGGTGGAGGTTAGAGTCAAATAAAAAGACAATACCAGTGCTAATTGGAAGATCTGTGGAGTTCAGAGTGGTTTAACCAGATGGTTTTAATGCCCCTTGGAAGAGAAGTCGACGTCACAGTAGCATAACAAGACAGTTTTAATGCCCCTTGGAAGAGAGGTGGAGTTCGCAGTGGATTAAAAAGACAATATCAATGACCCTTGGAAGAGTGGTGGAGGTTACAGTGGAATAAAAAGACAATATCAATGCCCCGTGGTAGAGACGTGGAGGTCACAGTAGCTTAACAAGACGGTTTTAATGCCCTTTGGCAGAGTGGTGTAGGTCGCAGTGGAATAAAAAGATGATAGCAATGACCTGTGGAAGAGACGTGGAGGTCACAGTGGCTTAAAAAGATGGTTTTAATGCCCCTTAGAACAGTGGTGGAGGTTACAGTGGAATAAAAGACAATATCAATGCCCTTTGGAAGAGTGGCGGAGGTCGCAGTGGAATAAAAAGACAATATCAATGCCTCGTGGAAGAGATGTGGAGGTCACTGTAGCTTAACAAGACAGTTTTAATGCCCCTAGGAAGAATGGTGGAGGTCGCAGTGGAATAAAAATACAATGTCAATGCCCCTTGGAAGAGTGGTGTGGGTTAGAGTGGAATAAAAAGACAATACCAATACCCCTTGGAAGAGCTGTGGAGTTCAGAGTGGTTTAACCAGATGGTTTTAATGCCGATCGGAAGGGACGTGGAGGTCACAGTAGCTTAAAAAGACGTTTTTAATGCCCCTTGGAAAAGTGGTGGAGGTCGCAGTGGATTAAAAAGACAATATCAATGCCCCTTGGAAGAGTGGTGGAGGTGGCAGCGGAATAAAAAGACAATATCAATGCCCCTTGGAAGAATGATGGTGGTCGCAGTGGAATAAAAAGACAATGTCAATGCCCCTTGGAAGTGTGGTGGAGTTTAGAGTGGAATAAAAAGACAATACCAATGCCCCTTGGAAGAGCTGTGGAGTTCAAAGTGGTTTAACCAGATGGTTTTATTGACCCTTGAAAGAGACGTGGAGGTCACAGTAGATTAACAAGACGGTTTTAATAAACCTTGGAAAAGTGGTGGAGGTCACAGTGGATTAAAAAGACAATATCAATGCCCCGTGGAAGACACGTGGAGGTCACAGTAGCTTAACAAGACAGTTTTAACGCCCCTTGGAAGAATGGTGGAGGTTGCAGCGGAATAAAAAGACAATATCAATGCACGTTGAAAGAGTGGAGGAGGTTACAGTGAAATATTAAGACAATATCAATGCCTCTTGAAAGAGCTATGGAGTTCAGAGTGGTTTAACCAGATGGTTTTAATGCCCCTTGAAAGAGTGGTGGAGGTCGCAGTGCATTAAAAAGACAATATCAATACCCCTTGGAAGAATGGTGGAGGTTACAGTGGAATAAAAAGACAATATCAATGCCCTTGGAAGAGCTGTGGAGTTCAGAGTGGTTTAACCAGACGGTTTTAATGCCCCTTGGAAGAGATGTGGAGGTCACAGTAGCTTAACAAGACTTTTTTAATACCTATTGGAAGAGTCGTGGAGGTCGCAATGGATTAAAAAGACAATATCAATGCCCCTTAGAAGAG
The DNA here is from genome assembly GCF_046119375.1 of Phyllobates terribilis. Taxonomy (NCBI): domain Eukaryota; kingdom Metazoa; phylum Chordata; class Amphibia; order Anura; family Dendrobatidae; genus Phyllobates; species Phyllobates terribilis. The sequence goes on along the minus strand of NW_027362953.1, from coordinate 2,763,050 downwards.
AGGTGGAAGTCGCAGTGTAATAAAAAGACAATATCAATACCCCTTGGAAGAGTGGTGGAGGATACAGTGGAATAAAAAGACAATATGAATGCCCCGTGGAATAGACATGGACATTACAGTAGCTAAACAAGATGTTTTTAATGCACCTTGGGAGAGTGGTGGAAGTCATAGTGGAATAAAAAGACAATATCAATGCCCCTTGAAAGAGTGCTGTAGGTTACAATGGAGTAAAAAGACAATATCAATGCCTCTTGCAAGAGCTGTGGAGTTCAGCGTGGTTTAAATTTACAGTTTTAATGCACCTTGGAAGAGACGTGGAGGTCACAGTAGCTTAAAAATACGGTTTTAATGCCTCTTGGAAGAGTGGTGGAGGTCGCAGTGCATTAAAAAGACAATATCAATGCCACTTGGAAGAGTGGTGAAGGTCCCAGTGGAATAAAAAGACAATATCAATGCCCCTTGGAAGAGTGGTGGAGGTTACAGTGGAATAAAAAGACAATATCAATGCCCCGTGAAAGAGACGTGGAGGTCACAGTAGCTTAGCAAGATGGTTTTAATGCCCCTTGGAAGAGAGGTGGAAGTTGCAGTGGAATAAAAAGACAATATCAATGCCCCTTGGTAGAATGGAGGAGTTTACAGTGGAATAAAAAGACAATATCAATGCCCCTTTGAAAAGCTGTGGAGTTCCGAGTGGTTTATCCAGACTGTTTTAATGCCGCTTGGAAGAGATGTGGAGGTCACAGTAGCTTAAGAAGACTGTTTTAATGCCTCTTGGAAGAGTGGTGGAGGTCGCAATGGATTAAAAAGACAATATCAATGCCCCTTAGAAGAGAGGTTGAAGTCGCAGTGGAATAAAAAGACAATATCAATACTCCTTGAAAGAGTGGTGGAGTATACAGTGGAATAAAAAGACAATATCAATGCCCCGTGGAATAGACATGGACGTTACAGTAGCTAAACAAGATGTTTTTAATGAACCTTGGGAGAGTGGTGAAAGTCGTAGTGGAATTAAAAGACAATATCAATGCCCCTTGAAAGAGTGCTGTAGGTTACAGTGGAATAAAAAGACAATATCAATGCCTCATGCAAGAGCTGTGGAGTTCAGAGTGGTTTAAATTGACGGTTTTAATGCACCTTGTAAGAGACTTGGAGGTCACAGTAGCTTAACAAGACGGTTTTAATGCCCCTTGGAAGAGTGGTGGAGGTCACAGAGGATTAAAAAGACAATATCAATGCCACTTGGAAGAGTGGTGAAGGTCCCAGTGGAATAAAAAGACGATATCAATGCCCCTTGGAAGAGTGGTGGAGGTTACAGTGGAATAAAAAGACAATATCAATGCCCCGTGAAAGAGACGTGGAGGTCACAGTAGCTTAACAAGATGGTTTTAATGCCCCTTGGAAGAGAGGTGGAAGTCATAGTGGAATAAAAAGACAATATCAATGACCCTTGAAAGAGTGCTGTAGGTTACAGTGGAGTAAAAAGACAATATCAGTGACTCTTGCAAGAGCTGTGGAGTTCATTGTGGTTTAAATTGATGGTTTTAATGCACCTTGGAAGAGAAGTGGAGGTCACAGTAGCTTAACAACATGGTTTTAATGCCCCTTGGAATAGTGTTGGAGGTCGCAGTGGATTAAAAAGACAATATCAATGCCACTTGGAAGAGTGGTGGAGGTTACAGTGAAATAAAAAGACAATATCAATGCCTCTTGAAAGAGCTATGGAGTTCAGAGTGGTTTAACCAGATGGTTTTAATGCCCCTTGGAAGGGTGGTGGAGGTCGCAGTGCATTAAAAAGACAATATCAATACCCCTTGGAAGAATGGTGGAGGTTACAGTGGAATAAACAGACAATATCAATGCCCCTTGGAAGAGCTGTGGAGTTCAGAGTGGTTTATCCAGATGGTATTAATGCCGCTTGGAAGAGATGTGGAGGTCACAGTAGCTTAACAAGACTCTTTTAATGCCTCTTGGAAGAGTGGTGGAGGTCTCAGTGGTTTAAAAAGACAATATCAATGCCCCTTAGAAGAGAGGTGAAAGTCACAGCGGAATAAAAAGACAATATCAATACCCCTTGGAAGAGTGGTGGAGGATACAGTGGAATAGAAACACAATATCAATGCCCCGTGGAATAGACATGGCCGTTACAGAAGCTAAACAAGATGCTTTTAATGCACCTTGGGAGAGTGGTGGAAGTCGTAGTGGAATAAAAAGACAATATCAATGACCCTTGAAAGAGTGCTGTAGGTTACAGTGGAGTAAAAAGACAATATCAATGACTATTGCAAGAGCTGTGGAGTTCATTGTGGTTTAAAATGACGGTTTTAATGCACCTTAGAAGAGAAGGGGAGGTCACAATAGCTTAACAAGACGGTTTTAATGCCCCTTGGAATAGTGGTGGAGGTCGCAGTGGATTAAAAAGACAATATCAATGCCCCTTGGAAGAGTGGTGGAGGTTACAGTGGATTAAAAAGACAATTTCAATGCCCCGTGAAAGAGACGTGGAGGTCACAGTAGCTTAACAAGACGGTTTTAATGCCCCTTGGAAGAGAGGTGTAAGTTGCAGTGGAATAAAAAGACAATATCAATGCCCCTTGGAAGACTGCTGGAGATTACATTGGAATAAGATGACAATATCAATGCCCCTTGCAAGAGCTGTGGAGTTCAGAGTGGTTTAAATTGACGGTTTTAATGCCCCTTGGAAGGGACGTGAAGGTGATAGTAGCTTAACAAGACGGTTTTAATGCCTCTTGGAAGAGTGGTGGAGGTCGCAGTGAAATAAAAAGACAATATCAATGCCCATTGAAAGAGTGTTGGAGGTTACAGTGAAATAAAAAGACATTATCAATGCCTCTTGAAAGAGCTATGTAGTTCAGAGTGGGTTAATCAGATGGTTCTAATGCCCCTTGGAAGAGTGGTGGAGGTCGCAGTGCATTAAAAAGACAATATCAATACCCCTTGGTAGAATGGAGGAGGTTACAGTGGAATAAAAAGACAATATCAATGCCCCTTTGAATAGCTGTGGAGTTCCGAGTGGTTTATCCAGACGGTTTTAATGCCGCTTGGAAGATATGTGGAGGTCACAGTAGCTTAACAAGACTGTTTTAATGCCTCTTGGAAGAGTGGTGGAGGTCGCAGTGGATTAAAAAGACAATATCAATGCCCCTTAGAAGAGAGGTTGAAGTCGCAGTGGAATAAAGAGACAATATCAATACTCCTTGGAAGAGTGGTGGAATATACAGTGGAATAAAAAGACAATATCAATGCCCCGTCGAATAGACATGGACGTTACAGTAGCTAAACAAGATGTTTTTAATGCACCTTGGGAGAGTGGTGAAAGTCGTAGTGGAATAAAAAGACAATATCAATGCCCCTTGAAAGAGTGCTGTAGGTTACAGTGGAATAGAAAGACAATATCAATGCCTCTTGTAAAAGCTGTGGAGTTCAGAGTGGTTTAAATTTATGGTTTTAATGCACATTGGAAGAGAAGTGGAGGTCACAGTAGCTTAACAATACGGTTTTCATGCCCCTTGGAAGAGTGTTGGAGGTCGCAGTGGATTAAAAAGACAATATCAATGCCATTTGGAAGAGTGGTGAAGGTCCCAGTGGAATAAAAAGACAATATCAATGCCCCTTGGAAGAGTGGTGGAGGTTACAGTGGAATAAAAAGACAATATCAATGCCCCGTGAAAGAGACGTGGAGGTCACAGTAGCTTAACAAGACGGTTTTAATGCCCCTTGGAAGAGAGGTGGAAGTTGCAGTGGAATAAAAAGACAATATTAGCGCCCCTTGGAAGAGTGCTGGAGGTTACATTGGAATAAGAAGACAATATCAATGCCCCTTGCAAGAACTTTGGAGTTCAGAGTGGTTTAAATCGACGGTTTTAATGCCCCGTGGAATTGACGTGGAGGTCAAAGTAGCTTAACAACACGGTTTTAATGGCCCTTGGAAGAGTGGTGGAGGTCGCAGTTGATTAAAAAGACAATATAAATGCCCCTTAGAAGAGTGGTGGAGGTCGCAGTGGAGTAAAAAGACAATATAAATGCCCCTTGGAAGAGTGGTGGAGGGAACAGTGGATGAAAAAGACAATATCAATACCCCTTGGAAGAGCAGTGGAGTTCAGAGTAGTTAAACCAGACGGTTTTAATGCCCACTGGAAGAGACGTGGAGGTCACAGTAGCTTAACAAGACGTTTTTAATGCCCCTTGGAAGAGTGGTGGAGGTCGCAGTGGATTAAAAAGACAATATCATTGCCACTTGGAAGAGTGGTGAAGGTCCCAGTGGAATAAAAAGACATTATCAATGCCCCTTGGAACAGTGGTGGAGGTTACAGTTAAATAAAAAGACAATATCAATGCCCCGTGGAAGAGATGTGGAGGTCACAATACCTTAACAAGACGGTTTTAATCCCCTTGGTAGAGTGGTGGAGGTCGCAGTGGATTAAAAAGACAATATCAATGAGCCTTGGAAGAGTGCTGGAGGTCGCATTGGAATAAAAAGACAATATCAATGCCCCTTGGAAGAGTGGTGGAGGTCGCAGTGGAAAAAAAAGACATTATCAATGCCCCTTGGACGAGTGGTGGAGGTTACAGTGGAATAAAAAGACAATTTCAATGCCGCGTGGAAGAGACGTGGAGGTCACAGTAGTTTAACAAGACGGTTTTAATGCCTCTTGGAGAACTGGTGGAGGTCGCAGTGGAATAAAAAGACAATATAAATGCCCCTTGGAAGAGTGGTGGAGGTTACAGTGGAATAAAAAGACAATAATAATGCCCTTTGGAAGATCTGTGGAGTTCAGAGTGGTATAACCAGATGGTTTTAACGCTTCTTGGAAGAGGCGTGGAGGTCACAGTAACTTCACAAGACGGTTTTAATGCACCTTGGAAGAGTGGTGGAGGTCACAGTGGAATAAAAAAACAATATCAATGCCCCTATGAAGATTGGTGGAGGTAACAGTGGAATAAAAAGACAATATCAATGACCCGTGGAAGAGATATGGAGGTCACTGTAGCTTAACAATATGGTTTTAATGCCCCTTGGAAGAGTGGTGGAGGTCGCACTGGAATAAAAAGACAATGTCAATGCCCCTTGGAAGTGTGGTGGAGGTTAGAGTGGAATAAAAAGACAATACAAATGCCCCTTGGAAGAGCTCTGGAGTTCAGAGTGGTTTAACGAGATGGTTTTAATGCCCCTTGGAAGAGAAGTCGACGTCACAGTAGCATAACAAGACGGTTTTAATGCCCCTTGGAAGAGTTGGGGAGTTCACAGTGGAATAAAAAAACAATATCAATGCCCCTTGGAAGAGTGGTGGAGGTCGCAGTGGAATAAAAAGACAATATCAATGCCTCGTGGAAGGGACGTGGAGCTAACAGTAGCTTAACAAGATGGTTTTAATGCCCCTTGGAAGAGAGGTGAAGGTCACAATGAAACAAAAAGACAATATCAATTCAACTTGGAAGAGATGTGGAGGTCGCAGTGGAATAAAAAGACAATATCAATGCCTCGTGGAAGAGACTTGGAGGTCACAGTAGCTTAACAAGATGGTTTTAATGCCCCTTGAAAGAGAGGTGAAGGTCACAGTGGAATAAACAGACAATATCAATGCCCCTTGGAAGATTGGTGGAGGTTACAATGGAATAAAAAGACATTGTCAATAACCCTTGGAAGAGCTGTGGAGCTCAGAGCGGTTTAGCCAGACGGTTTTATTGCCCCTTGGAAGAGACTTGGAGGTCACAGTAGCTAAACAAGACGGTTTTAATGCCCCTTGGAAGAGTGGTGGAGGTCGCAGTGGATTAAAAAAACATTATCGATGCCCCATGGAAGAGTGGTGGAGGTCGCAGTGGAATAAAAAGAAAATATTAATGCCCCTTAGAAGACTGGTGGAGGTTACAGTGGAAAAAAAAGACAATATCCATGATCCTTGGACGAGGGGTGAAGGTTGCAGTGGAATAAAAAGACAATATCAATGTCCCTTGGAAGAGTGGTGGAGGTTAAAGTGGAATAAAAAACAATATCAAAGCCCCTTGCAAGAGCTGTGGAGATGAGAGTGGTTTAAATTGACGGTTTTAATGCCCCTTGGAGGAGTGGTGGAGGTCGCAGTGGAATAAAAAGACAATATCAATGCCTCGTGGAAGAGACTTGGAGGTCACAGTAGCTTAACAAGATGGTTTTAATGCCCCTTGGAAGAGAGGTGAAGGTCACAGTGGAATAAACAGACAATATCAATGCCCCTTGGAAGAGTGGTGAAGGTTACAATGGAATAAAAAGACATTGTCAATAACCCTTGGAAGAGCTGTGGAGCTCAGAGCGGTTTAGCCAGACGGTTTTATTGCCCCTTGGAAGAGACTTGGAGGTCACAGTAGCTAAACAAGACGGTTTTAATGCCCCTTGGAAGAGTGGTGGAGGTCGCAGTGGATTAAAAAAACATTATCGATGCCCCATGGAAGAGTGGTGGAGGTCGCAGTGGAATAAAAAGAAAATATTAATGCCCCTTAGAAGACTGGTGGAGGTTACAGTGGAAAAAAAAGACAATATCCATGATCCTTGGACGAGGGGTGAAGGTTGCAGTGGAATAAAAAGACAATATCAATGTCCCTTGGAAGAGTGGTGGAGGTCGCAGTGGATTAAAAAGATAATATCAATGCCCCTTGGAAGAGTGCTGGAGGTTAAAGTGGAATAAAAAACAATATCAAAGCCCCTTGCAAGAGCTGTGGAGATGAGAGTGGTTTAAATTGACGGTTTTAATGCCCCTTGGAGGAGTGGTGGAGGTCGCAGTGGATTAAAAAGACAATATCAATGAGCCTTGGAAGAGTGGTGGAGGTAGCAGTGGAATAAAAAGATATTACCAATGCCCCTTGGAAGAATGGTAGAGGTCGCAGTGGAATAAAAATACAATATCAAGGCCACTTGGACGAGAGGTGGAGGTTACAGTGGAATAAAAAGACAATTTCAGTGCCCCGTGGAAGAGACGTGGAGGTCACAGTAGCTTAACAAGACAGTTTTAATGCCTCTAGGAGGACTGGCGGAGGTCGCAGTGGAATAAAAAGACAATATCAATGCCCCTTGGAAGAGCTGTAGAGTTCAGAGTGGTATAACCAGACGGTTTTAACGCTCCTTGGAAGAGACGTGGAGGTCACAGTAACTTAACAAGTCGGTTTTAATGCCTCTTGGAAGAGTAGTGGAGGTCGCAGTGGAATAAAAAGTCAATATCAATGACCCATGGAAGAGATGTGGAGGTCACTGTAGCTTAACAATATGGTTTTAATGCCCCTTGGAAGAGTGGTGAAGGTCGCAGTGAAATAAAAAGACAATGTCAATGCCCCTTGGAAGAGTGGTGGAGGTTAGAGTGGAATAAAAAGACAATATCAATGCCACTTGGAAGAGCTGTGGAGTTCATAGTGGTTTAACCAGAAGGTTTTAAGGCACCGTGGAATTGGAAGAGAAGTCGACGTCACAGTAGCATAGCAAGACGGTTTTAATGCCGCTTGGTAGATTGGTGGTGGTCGCAGTGGATTAAAAAGACAATATCAATATCCCTTTGAAGAGTGGTGGAGGTCGCAGTGGAAAAAAAAGACAATATCAATGCCCCGTGGAAGGGACAAGGAGGTCATAGTAGCTTAACAAGACGGTTTTAATGCCCCTTGGAAGAGTGGTGGAGGTTGCAGGGGATTAAAAAGAGAATAACAATGACCATTGGAAGAGTGGTGGAGGTCGCAGTGGAATACAAAGACAAAATCAATACCCCTTGGAAGAGTGGTGGAGGATACAGTTGAATAAAAAGACAATATCAATGCCCCTTGGAAGAACTGTGGAGTTCAGAGTGTATTAACCAGATGGTTTTAATGCCCCTTGGAAGAGACATGGAGGTCACAGTAGCTTAACAAGACTGTTTTAATGCCCCATGGAAGAGTGGTGGAGGTCGCAGTGGATTAAAAAGACAATATCAATGACCCTTAGAAGAGAGGTGGAAGTCGCAGTGGAATAAAAAGACAATGTCAATGCCACTTGGAAGAGTGGTGGAGGTTACAGTGGAATAAAAAGACAATATCAATGCCCCGTGGAATAGACATGGACGTGACAGTAGCTTAACAAGACGGCTTTAATGCCCCTTGGAAGAGAGGTGGAGGTCACAGTAGCTTAACAAGACGGTTTTAATGCCACATGGAAGAGTGGTGGAGGTTGCAGTGGATTAAAAAGACAATATCAATGCCCCGAGGAAGAGTGATGGAGGTCGCAGTGGAATAAAAAGACAATATCAATGCCCAGTGGAAGAGACGTGGAGGTCACAGTAGCTTAACAAGATGGTTTTAATGCCCCTTGGAAAAGTGGTGAAGGAAGCAGTGGATTAAAAAGACAATATCAATGCCCTTTGGAAGAGTGGTGGAGGTCGCAATGGAATAAAAATACAATATCAATGCCCCTTGGTAGAGTGGTGGAGGTTACAGTGGAATTTTAAGACAATATCAATGCACCGTGGAAGAGATGTGGAGGTCACTGTAGCGTAACAAGACGGTTTTAATGCCACTTGGAAGAGATGTGGAGGTCACAGTAGCTTAACAAGACTGTTTTAATGGCTCTCGGAAGAGTGGTGGATTTTGCAGTGGATTAAAAAGAAAATATCAATGCACCATAGAAGAGAGGTGGAAGTCGCAGTGGAATAAAAAGACAAAATCAATACCCCTTGGAAGAGTGGTGGAGGATACAGTGGAATCAAAAGACAATATCAAAGCCCCGTGGAATAGACATGGATTTTACAGTAGCTAAACAAGATGTTTTTAATGCACCTTGGGAGAGTGGTGGAAGTCTTAGTGGAATAAAAAGACAATTTCAATGCCCCTTGAAAGAGTGCTGTAGGTTACAGTGGAGTAAAAAGACAATATCAATGCCTCTTGCAAGAGTTGTGGAGATCAGAGTGGTTTAACCAGACGGTTTTAATGCCCCTTGAAAGAGACTTGGAGGTCACAGTAGCTAAACAAGACGGTTTTAATGAACCTTGGAAGAGTGGTGGAGGTCGCAATGGAATAAAAAGACAATATCAATGCCCCGTGGAAGGGACGTGGAGGTCACAGTAGCATAACAAGACGGTTTTAATGACCATCGGAAGAGTGGTGGAGGTCACAGTGGATAAAAAAGACAATATCAAAGCCCCTTGGATGAGTGGTGGAGGTCGCATTGGAAAACTGAGACAATTTCAATGCCCCTTGGAAGAGTGGTGGAGGTTACAGTCGAATAAAAAGACAATATCAACGCCTATTGGAAGAGCTGTGGAGTACAGAGTCGTTTAACCAGATGGTTTAATGCCCCTTGGAAGAGTGGTGGAGGTTACAGTCTAATAAAAAGACAATATCAATGCCTCTTTGAAGAGCTGTGGAGTTCAGAGTGGTTTAACCAGATGATTTTAATGCCCCTTTGAAGAGACGAGGAGGTCACAGTAGCTTGTCAAAACTGTTTTAATGCCCCTTGGAAGAGTGGTGGAGGTCGCAGTGGAATAAAAAGACAATATCAATTCCACTTGGAAGAGATGTGGAGGTTGCAGTGGAATAAAAAGACAATATCAATGCCTCGTGGAAGAGCTGTAGAGTTCAGAGTGGTTTAGCCAGACGGTTTTAATGCCCCTTGGAAGAGACGAGGAGGTCACAGTAGCTTAACAAGACTGTTTTAATGCCCGTTGGTAAAGTGGTGGAGATCCTTGTGGATTTAAAAGACAATATCAATGCCCCTTAGAAGAGTGGTGGAGGTCACAGTGGAATAAAAAGAAAATATCAATGCCCCTTGGAAGATTGGTGGAGGTTACAGTGGAATAAAAAGACAATATCAATGCCCCTTGGAAGAGTGGTGGAGGTTACAGTGGAATAAAAAGACAATATCAATGCTCTGTGTAAGAAACTTGGAGGTCACAGTAGCTTAACAAGATGGTTTTAATGCCCCTTGGAAGAGTCGAGCATGTCACAGAGGAATAAAAAGACAATATCAATGCACTTGGAAGAGTACAGAAGGTTAAAATGGAATAAAAAGACATTGTCAATGCCCCTTGGAAGAGCTGTGGATCTCAGAGCAGTTTAACCATACGGTTTTAATGCCCCGTGGAAGGGACGTGGAGGTCACAGTAGCATAACAAGACGGTTTTAATGCCCATTGGAAGAGTGGTGGAGGTCGCAGGGGATAAAAAAGACAATATCAAAGCCCCTTGGAAGAGTGGTGGAGGTCGCAGTGTAAAACAGAGACAATATCAATGCACCTTGGAAGAGTGGTTGAGGTTACAGTCGAATAAAAAGACAATATCAATGCCTCTTGGAAGAGCTGTGGAGTACAGAGTGGTTTAACCAGGTGGTTTAATGGCCATTGGAAGAGACGTGGAGGTCACAATAGCTTATCAAGACTGTTTTAATGCCCTTGGAAGAGTGGTGGAGTCGCAGTAGATTAAAAAGACAATATCAATGCCCTTTGGAAGAGTGCTGGAGGTCGCAGTGGAATAAAAGGACAATATCAATGCCGCTTGGAAGAGTGGTGGAGGTTGCAGAAGATTATAAGACAATATCAATGCCCCGTGGAAGAGTTGTGGAGGTCACTGTAGCTTAACAAGATGGTCTTAATGCCACTTGGAAGAGTGGTGGAGGTCGCAGTGGAATAAAAAGACAATGTCAATACCCCTTGGAAGAGTGGTGGAGGTTAGAGTGGAATAAAGAGACAATACCAGTGCTCCTTGGAAGAGCTGTGGAGTTCAGAGTGGTTTAAATTGAGGCTATTAATGCCATTTGGAAGAGACGAGGAAGTCACAGTGTATTAAAAAGACAATATCAATACCCCTTGGAGGAGTGGTGGAGGTCGCAGTGGATTAAAAAGACAATATCAATGCCCCTTGGAAGAGTGGTGGAGGTCGCAGTGGAATAAAAAGACAATATCAATGCCCCGTGGAAGGGACGTGGAGGTCACAGAAGCTTCACAAGACGGTTTTAATGCACCTTGGAAGAGAGGTGGAGGTCGCAGTTGATTAAAAAGACAATATCAATGCCCCATGGAAGAGTGGTGGAGGTCGCAGTGGAATAAAAAGACAATATCAATGCCCTTGGAAGAGTGGTGGAGGTCGCAGTGGATTAAAAAGACAATATCAATGCCCTTTGGAAGAGTGGTGGAGGTCGCAGTGGAATAAAAAGACAATATCAATGCCCCTTGGAAGAGTGGTGGAGGTTGCAGAGCAATAAAAGACAATATCAATGCCCCGTGGAAGAGTTGTGGAGGTCACTGTAGTTTAACAAGATGGTTTTAATGCCGCTTGGAAGACTGGTGGAGGTCGCAGTGGAATAAAAAGACAATATCAATGCCCCGTGGAAGGAACGTGGAGGTCACAGAAGCTTCACAAGACGGTTTTAATGCACCTTGGAAGAGAGGTGGAGGTCGCAGTTGATTAAAAAGACAATATCAATGCCCCTTGGAAGAGTGGTGGAGGTCGCAGTGGAATAAAAAGACAACATCAATGCCGCTTGGAAGACTGGTGGATGTTACAGTCGAATAAAAAGACAATATCAATGCCTCTTGTAAGAGCTGTAGAGTTCAGAGTGGTTTAACCAGACGGTTTTAATGCCCCTTGGAAGAGACGAGGTGGTCACAGTAGCTTAACAAGACTGTTTTAATGCCCGTTGGTAGAGTGGTGGAGATCGTTTTGGATTTAAAAGACAATATCAATGCCCCTTGGAAGAGTGTTGGAGGTTACAGAGGAATAAAAAGATAATATCAATGCCCTGTGTAAGAAACTTGGAGGTCACAGTAGCTTAACAAGATGGTTTTAATGCCCCTTGGAAGAGTCTAGGATGTCACATAGGAATAAAAAGACAATATCAATGCACTTGAAAGAGTGCAGAATGTTACAATGGAATAATATGACGTTGTCAATGTCCCTTGGAAGAGCTGTGGAGCTCAGAGAGGTTTAACCATATGGTTTTAATGCCCCTTGGAAGAGACTTGGAGGTCACAGTAGCTTAACAAGATGGTTTTAATGCCCCTTGGAAGAGTGGTGGAGGTCGCTATGGAATAAAAAGACAATATCAATGCCCCGTGGAAGGGACGTGGAGGTCACAGTAGCATAACAAGATGGTTTTAATGTCCATTGGAAGAGTGGTGGAGGTCGCAGGGGATAAAAAAGACAATATCAAAGCCCCTTGGAAGAGTGGTGGTGTTATGCACACGCCCGGGCTAGAGCGGCGTGTGCATGTGATTGGTAGTGATTCCACTGGACCGTGCCGGAGAGTGTATGCCTGGAGGGGCGTAACTAAGTATCTGCCCGATCCGACCAGGGTCGCACGACGGCATACGACGCCAGAGCACCAAGGAGGAACCGAGCAGAGGGACCAGGTGCTACTCCAGGACAGACCCCGGACACGGCTGTTGACCCACACAGGGGAATACAGGAACAGACTGGTAGACTGGCACACAGACTGGGATGCAGGCAGGCGGGTATGCAGGCAGGCGGGTATGCAGGCAGGCGGGTATGCAGGCCGGGGGGTAAAGGTAAGCACAGATAGAGTGCAGACGGGGAGGCACTAGCAAGTAGGAACACAGGCGGGATAGGACCCAGTACACACCGGGATTCAGGAACAATACAGGCAGAGGGGTACAGGCAAGCACAACTAGAGTGCAGAAGACTGAGCAGGGAGGACAGGGCTCTGTTCACACTGAACAGACAGGAAGGGAAAGGCAGAGCCAGACACCCACAGGGTACTTGCAGTGAAGTAGCGAGTGGACCACAAACTCACAAACGGGAGTACAGAGACAACAGGCAGGAGATAGGTACGAGTACAGACTCTGCAGAAAAAGGAAGGGAACGGGCATAGAGGCAAAACAGGTAAAGGATAGGAGAGAGTTCAGACTGGAACTGAGTGTACGGAGGAGACCGACACTGCAGCGGGATACAGGAGCGGGTCTGGGAATACTGCCCCCAGAGAGGCGAAACGAACAGGCAAGGAGCGTGTTCAGACAGGACAGACAAGATACAGGAGCGGGTCTAGGTAATCGGCCCCTAGAAGGCGGGAGGAACAGGCTAGGAGCGTGTTCAGACAGGACAGACAAGAGAACACAGAAAGGACTCAGTTCAGACACGGGAACTAATACCGCAAAGCAGGAGACATACAGGACACAGTTCAGACACGGGAGCTGACACCGCAAGGCAGGAGAAATACAGGACTTAGTTCAGACACGGGAACTAATACCGTAAAGCAGGAGACATACAGGACACAGTTCAGACACGGGAGCTGACACCGCAAGGCAGGAGACATACAGGACTTAGTTCAGACACGGGAACTAATACCGTAAAGCAGGAGACATACAGGACACAGTTCAGACACGGGAGCTGACACCGCAAGGCAGGAGACATACAGGACTTAGTTCAGACACGGGAACTAATACCGTAAAGCAGGAGAAATACAGGACACAGTTCAGACACGGGAGCTGACACCGCAAGGCAGGAGACATACAGGACTTAGTTCAGACAGGCCTGGAAATAAGCCTCCAGGAAGGGCGGACAGGGAAACAAAGACGGGACCTGGCACCTTCAGAGTGCAAGCACACACTGAAAGAAACACTTATGCACAGGCAGGGATAGAAGGGAGCTGCTGAGCTATATACCAAGTGTCAGACAGCAATAGGCTGAGGACGCACAAGGGGCGTGACCCACAGCAGGTACAAAGAGCAGGAAGTGATCGGGCGCCGCCCTTAAGCAGCAGAGACAGACACAAACAGACAGCATGGAGGGAAGCCAGAGAGACATTCTGGACAGGAGATCAAGTGCGCTCTCTTGCACAGTGGGAGATGGACCACCATGCAAGGACGCCGCCAGGTATGTTACAGTACCTCCCCCCTTACGCCCCCTCTTCTTCAGGCCTGCCAGAATCTTCCGCAGGGAATTCGAGGACCAGTCGTTCACTGGGTTGGAGGGGGACAGAGACTTGAGGGTAATCTCTGCTTCGAGGTACATCTTGTCAAGCTCACAGGAAGAAATAGACGGGTTATCAGGTACATAATGAGGAAAAGTCACTGTCTCTTTGTTATCTGGTGGTACCCCGGAGGATTCAGGAAACAACTGGAGGTCCTCCGCCGGGTCAGAAGAGTACTGAGGCTCAGAGAAAACATCTGCTTCAGAGTACACTAGGTCGGACTCACTGGAGGAAGCAGGCGAGGTATCAGGTACAGGAAATAGGAAAGTCTCTGTCCATTCACCACCAGGTGGCACCCCGAAGGGTTCTAAACACAACTGGAGGTCCTCCGCCTGGTCGGAGGGGTGTAGAGACTCGGGAGTAACTTCTGCTTCGGAGAACACTAGGTCGGACTCACTGGAGGAAGCAGGCGAGGTATCAGGTACAGGAAATAGGAAAGTCTCTGTCCATTCACCACCAGGTGGCACCCCGAAGGGTTCTAAACACAACTGGAGGTCCTCCGCCTGGTCGGAGGGGTGTAGAGACTCGGGAGTAACTTCTGCTTCGGAGAACACTAGGTCGGACTCACTGGAGGAAGCAGGCGAGGTATCAGGTACAGGAAATAGGAAAGTCTCTGTCCATTCACCACCAGGTGGCACCCCGAAGGGTTCTAAACACAACTGGAGGTCCTCCGCCTGGTCGGAGGGGTGTAGAGACTCGGGAGTAACTTCTGCTTCGGAGAACACTAGGTCGGACTCACTGGAGGAAGCAGGCGAGGTATCGGGTACCGAGTATAGGAAAGTCTCTGTCCATTCACCACCAGGTGGCACCCCGAAGGGTTCTAAACACAACTGGAGGTCCTCCGCCTGGTCGGAGGGGTGTAGAGACTCGGGAGTAACCTCTGCTTCGGAGTACACCAGGTTGGACTCACTGGACGAAGCGAGCGAGGTATCAGGTACAGAGTATAGGAGAGTCTCTGTCCTTTCGTTACCAGGTAGCACCCCGAAGGGTTCAGGAGGTCTCAGGGAGGACAGACCCAGGCGTGACTGCTTGCCTCTAAGTCTAGCACGTCTGGACTGCCTCTTGAGGTTGGGAGAAGTATTCCGGAAAGCGTAGTCACCCTGTGAGGATTCTGGGTGGGCAGTAGTCTCATTGGGCTGGAGAACTATTACGCTACCCACACACATTACCCATTGGGGCTGCTCCGGGATATTGGGAAGTGAAGCTTCAGCAGGAGCCTCCGGGTTAGGATCATCGAAGACCATTAGAAAGGCCACCAGGAAGGCCATTAGGTCCCGGAGGATCGGATCCTGTGTCTCATATAGGGGGTTGATCCATTCCAAGGCATCCCCCGCCAGGTAAGACATAATAAAGGCCACTTTAGCCCAATCGGAAGGAAAATAAAGAGGGTAGGCCTTAAAGTGTAGCATGCATTGCTCCACAAATACACGACACTGTCTTGGATCCCCATAGTAACGTGGCGGATCCGCAGGAACGAGAGCTGATAGATCCATCTGGACGGTGCGTAATTCGCCTGGAACTCAGCTAAGGGAAAAAAAATTTATTTATTTATTTTAATGCAAGTCTTCGCTGGAAACTTCTCAGAGAGCGAAGGCCGTGGGGCTCAACGGGAACCATGGCCTGAGCATGCTGTTATGCACACGCCCGGGCTAGAGCGGCGTGTGCATGTGATTGGTAGTGATTCCACTGGACCGTGCCGGAGAGTGTATGCCTGGAGGGGCGTAACTAAGTATCTGCCCGATCCGACCAGGGTCGCACGACGGCATACGACGCCAGAGCACCAAGGAGGAACCGAGCAGAGGGACCAGGTGCTACTCCAGGACAGACCCCGGACACGGCTGTTGACCCACACAGGGGAATACAGGAACAGACTGGTAGACTGGCACACAGACTGGGATGCAGGCAGGCGGGTATGCAGGCAGGCGGGTATGCAGGCAGGCGGGTATGCAGGCCGGGGGGTAAAGGTAAGCACAGATAGAGTGCAGACGGGGAGGCACTAGCAAGTAGGAACACAGGCGGGATAGGACCCAGTACACACCGGGATTCAGGAACAATACAGGCAGAGGGGTACAGGCAAGCACAACTAGAGTGCAGAAGACTGAGCAGGGAGGACAGGGCTCTGTTCACACTGAACAGACAGGAAGGGAAAGGCAGAGCCAGACACCCACAGGGTACTTGCAGTGAAGTAGCGAGTGGACCACAAACTCACAAACGGGAGTACAGAGACAACAGGCAGGAGATAGGTACGAGTACAGACTCTGCAGAAAAAGGAAGGGAACGGGCATAGAGGCAAAACAGGTAAAGGATAGGAGAGAGTTCAGACTGGAACTGAGTGTACGGAGGAGACCGACACTGCAGCGGGATACAGGAGCGGGTCTGGGAATACTGCCCCCAGAGAGGCGAAACGAACAGGCAAGGAGCGTGTTCAGACAGGACAGACAAGATACAGGAGCGGGTCTAGGTAATCGGCCCCTAGAAGGCGGGAGGAACAGGCTAGGAGCGTGTTCAGACAGGACAGACAAGAGAACACAGAAAGGACTCAGTTCAGACACGGGAACTAATACCGCAAAGCAGGAGACATACAGGACACAGTTCAGACACGGGAGCTGACACCGCAAGGCAGGAGAAATACAGGACTTAGTTCAGACACGGGAACTAATACCGTAAAGCAGGAGACATACAGGACACAGTTCAGACACGGGAGCTGACACCGCAAGGCAGGAGACATACAGGACTTAGTTCAGACACGGGAACTAATACCGTAAAGCAGGAGACATACGGGACACAGTTCAGACACGGGAGCTGACACCGCAAGGCAGGAGACATACAGGACTTAGTTCAGACACGGGAACTAATACCGTAAAGCAGGAGAAATACAGGACACAGTTCAGACACGGGAGCTGACACCGCAAGGCAGGAGACATACAGGACTTAGTTCAGACAGGCCTGGAAATAAGCCTCCAGGAAGGGCGGACAGGGAAACAAAGACGGGACCTGGCACCTTCAGAGTGCAAGCACACACTGAAAGAAACACTTATGCACAGGCAGGGATAGAAGGGAGCTGCTGAGCTATATACCAAGTGTCAGACAGCAATAGGCTGAGGACGCACAAGGGGCGTGACCCACAGCAGGTACAAAGAGCAGGAAGTGATCGGGCGCCGCCCTTAAGCAGCAGAGACAGACACAAACAGACAGCATGGAGGGAAGCCAGAGAGACATTCTGGACAGGAGATCAAGTGCGCTCTCTTGCACAGTGGGAGATGGACCACCATGCAAGGACGCCGCCAGGTATGTTACAGGTGGAGGTCGCAGTGGAAAACAGAGACAATACCAATGCCCCTTGGAAGAGTGGTTGAGGTTACAGTCGAATAAAAAGACAATATCAATGACTCTTGGAAGAGCTGTGGAGTACAGAATGGTTTAACCCGATGGTTTAATGGCCATTGGAAGAGACGTGGAGGTCACAGTAGCTTATCAAGACTGTTTTAATGCCCCTTGGAAGAGTGGTGGAGGTCGCAGAGGATTAAAAAGACAATATCAATGCCCCTTAAAAGAGTGGTGAAGGTCGCAGTGGAATAAAAAGACAATATCAATTCCCCTTGGAAGAGATGTGGAGATCGAGGTGGAATAAAAAGACTAAATCAATGCCTCGTGGAAGAGACTTGGAAGTCACAGCAGCTTAACAAGATGGATTTAATGCCCCTTGGAAGAAAGGTGGAGGTCGCAGTGGAATAAAAAGACAATATCAATGCCCCTTGGAAGAGTGGTGGAGGTTACAGTGGAATAAAAAGACAATATCAATGACCCTTGGAAGAGTGGAGGAGGTCGCAGTGGAATAAAAAGACAATATTAATGCCCATTGGAAGAGTGGTGGAGGTAGCAGTAAAATAAAAAGACAATATCAATGCCCCTTGGAAGAGTGGTGGAGGTTACAGTGGAAAAAACGACAATATCAATGCCCCTTGGAAGAGCTGTGGAGTTCACAGTGGTTTAACCAAAAGGTTTTAAGGCACCGTGGAATTGACGTGGAGGTCACAGTAGCTAAACAAGACGTTTTTTTATGCTTCTTGGAAGAGTGATGGAGGTCCCAGTGGATTAAAAAGACAATATCAATAACTCTTGCAAGAGCTGTGGAGTTCAGAGTGGTTTAACAAGATGGTTTTATTGCCCCTTGGAAGAGACGTGGAGGTCACAGTAGCTTAACAAGACGTTTTAATGCCCCTTGGAAGAGTGGTGGAGGTTACAGTCGAATAAAAAGACAATATCAATGCCTCTTGGAAGAGCTGTAGAGTTCAGAGTGGTTTAACCAGACGGTTTTAATGCCCCTTGAAAGAGACGAGGAGGACACAGTAGCTTATCAAAACTGTTTTAATGCCCCTTGGAAGAGTGGTGGAGGTCACAGTGGATTAAAAAGACAATATCAATGCCCCTTAGAAGAGTGGTGGAGGTCGCAGTGGAATAAAAAGACAATATCAATTCCACTTGGAAGAGATGTGGAGGTCGCAGTGGAATAAAAAGACAATACCAATGCCTCGTGGTAAAGACTTGGAGGTCACAGTAGCTTAACAAGATGGTTTTAATGCCCCTTGGAAGAGAGGTGGAGGTCACAGTGGAATAAAAAGACAATATCAATGCCCCTTGGAAGAGTGGTGGAGGTTACAGTGGAATAAAAAGACAATATCAATGACACTTGGAAGAGTGGTGGAGGTCGCAGTGGAATAAAAATACAATGTTAATGCCCCTTGGAAGAGTAGTGGAGATCGAAGTAAAATAAAAAGACAATATCAATGCCCCTTGGAAAAGTGGTGGAGGTTACAGTGGAAAAAAAAGACAATATCAATGCAACTTTGAAGAGCTGTGGAGTTCACAGTGGTTTAACCAGAAGGTTTTAAGGCACCCTGGAATAGACGTGGAGGTCAAAGTAGCTAAACAAGACGGTTTTATTGTTTTTTGGAAGAGTGGTGGAGGTCGCAGTGGATTAAAAAGACGAAATCAATGATCCTTGGAAGAGTGGTGGAGGTTACAGTGGAATAAAATGACAATATCAATGCCTTTTGCAAGAGCTGTGGAGTTCAGAGTGGTTTAAATTGACGGTTTTATTGCCCCTTAGAAGAGTTTTTGGAGGTTACAGTGGAAAAAAAAGACAATATCAATGCTCCATGGAAGAGGGGTGAAGGTCGCAGTGGATTAAAAAGACAATATCAATGTCCCTTGGAAGAGTGGTGGATTTCGCAGTGGATTAAAAAGACAATACAAATGCCCCTTGGAAGAATGGTGGAGGTCACAGGGGAATAAAAAGACAATATCAATGCCCCGTGGAAGGGACATGGAGGTCACAGTAGCTTAACAAGACGGTTTTATTGCCCCTTGGAAGAGTGGTGGAGGTCGCAGTGGATTAAAAAGACTATTAAATCCCCTTGGAAGAGTGGTGGAGCTCGCAGTGGAAAAAAAAGACAATATCAATGCCCCTTGGAAGTGTGGTGGAGGTTACAGTTGAATTAAAAGACAATATCAATGCCTCTTGGAAGAGCTGTGGCGTTCAGAGTGGTTTAAACATGCAGTTTTAATGCCCCTTGGAAGAGACGTGAAGGTCACAGAACCTTTCAAGACTGTTTTAAAGCCCCTTGGAGGAGTGGTAGAGGTCGCAGTGGATTAAAAAGACAATATCAATGCCCCTTGGAAGAGTGGTGGAGGTTAGAGTGGAATAAAAAGACAATATCAATGCCCCTTGGAAGAGTGGTGGAGGTTACAGTGGAATAAAAAGACAATATCAATGTCCCTTGGAAGAATGGTGGAGGTTACAGTGGAATAAAAAGACAATATCAATGCCCCTTGGAAGAGTGGTGGAGGTTCCAATTAAATAAAAAGACAATATCAATGCCCCTTGGAAGAGACGTGGAGGTCACAGTGGAATAAAAAGACAATATTAATGCCCCTTGGAAGAGTGGTGGAGGTCACAGTAAAATAAAAAGACAATATCAATGCCCTTTGGAAGAGTGGTGGAGGTTACAGTTGAATAAAAAGACAAAATATCAATGCCCCTTGGAAGAGCTGTGGAGTTCACAGTGGTTTAACCAGAAAGTTTTAATGCACCGTGGAATAGACGTGGAGGTCACAGTACCTTAACAAGATGGTTTCAATGCTTCTTGGAAGAGTGATGGAGGTCGCAGTGGATTAAAAAGACAATATCAATGCCCCTTGGAAGAGTGGTGGAGGTTACAGTGGAATAAAAAGACAAAATCAATGACCTGTGTAAGAAACTTGGAGGTCACAGTAGCTTAACAAGACGGTTTTAATGCCTCTTGGAAGAGTCGTGGACTTTGCAGAGGAATAAAAAGACAATATCAAAGCACTTGGAAGAGTGCAGAAGTTTACAATGGAATAAAAAGACATTGTCAATGCCCCTTGGAAGAGCTGTGGAGCTCAGAGCGGTTTAACCAGATGATTTTAATGCCCCTTGGTAGAGACTTGGAGGTCACAGTAGCTTAACAATACGGTTTAATGCCCCCTTGGAAGAGTGGTGGAGGTCACAGTGGGATAAAAATACAATTTCAATGCCCCTTGAAAGAGTGGTGGAATTTACAGTGAAATAAAAACACAATATCAATGCACCTTGGAAGAGCTCTGGAGTACAGAGTGGTTAACCAAACGATTTTAGTGCCCCTTGGAAGAGACGTGGAGGTCACAGTAGCTTAACAAGATGGTTTTAATACCCCTTGGAAGAGTGGTGGAGGTCGCAGTGGATTAAAAAGACAATAACAATGAACCTTGGAAGAGTGGTGGAGGTTGCAGTGGAATAAAAAGACAATATCAATGCCCCTTGGAAGAGTGGTGGAGGTTACAATGGAATAAAAAGACAATATTAATGCCTCTTGGAAGAGAGGTGGAGGTTACAGTGGAATAAAAAGACAATATCAATGCCCCGTGGAAGAGACGTGGACATCACAGTAGCTTAACAAGACGGTTTTAATGCCCCTTGGCAGAGTGGTGGAGGTCGCAGTGGAATAAAAAGACAATAACAATGTCCTGTGGAAGAGATGTGGAGGTCAAAGTATCTTAACAAGACGGTTTTAATGCCCCTCAGAACAGTGGTGGAGGTCGCAGTGGAATGAAAGACAATATCAGTGCCCTTTGGATGAGTGGCGGAGGTCGCAGTGGAATAAAAAGACAATATCAATGCCCCTTGGAAGAGTGGTGGAGGTCGCAGTGGAATAACCTCACTGGTACATGCTCTGCATAACTTCTCTGCTTGCTGAGTCTGCTGTAATCTAATGCTCTGCTTTGCTGATTCACCTCACTGGTACATGCTCTGCATAACTTCTCTGCTTGCTGTGTCTGCTGTAATCTAATGCTCTGCTTTGCTGATTCACCTCACTGGTACATGCTCTGCATAACTTCTCTGCTTGCTGTGTTTGCTGTAATCTAATGCTCTGCTTTGCTGATTCACCTCACTGGTACATGCTCTGCATAACTTCTCTGCTTGCTGTGTCTGCTGTAATCTAATGCTCTGCTTTGCTGATTCACCTCACTGGTACATGCTCTGCATAACTTCTCTGCTTTATCTGTCCAAGTCCATTCAATACCCACATATGTCTGTCCCTTCCCCACTATAGATCTTATCTGATTTTTAGAGGTGCTAAACTGCAGAGACTAGAGTCCTAGCTCTGTGTTTGATCACCCAGCCATCTCCTGGTGAAACGACCCACTGCTAATTTAGCCATATGCAGCTCCCACAATGCCCTGCACCTGATAGTTTAATGTGCCCTATATATTTAGAAGCTCTGTAAGGGGTGCATGCGTCTTCTTGTGCTAAGTGGCTTCGGAGATAAGTGGCAGTTATTTCAGAGGCAGTTAGTCAGGGCACGAGTCAGGTAACCAACACTTTGACCACTTACTCTCTTTTAACTATGTTTCTGTTAGCTCTCACTTTTTCCTCTATAGTCGTCCACTTTCTAGTAACCCCTCAAATCCCAACACCTAGTAAGAAACTCTTCATTTCTCCCTCCATCCTCCCCATTCATCTCACCTCCTCCTCCAAATTATTCCTAAACATTCAATCCTGGATCTCCAAACACAGACAGCCACCTCATGCTCTCTCTTGCTCCCACCTGCTAACACTTTCTCTGCTCCTCCTCACTGCTGGAGATATCTCTCCAAATCCTGGTCCTCCTCGCCATATCCCCACAGTTACTTCTTCCTCCTATCCACGACCTTCCACAAACTGTCGCAATCCTTCTAACCTCATACCCATCCAACCAATCCCCACTCCCTTAGTTGCTCTAACAGGAGCTCTATGGAACGCTCGCTCTGTCTGCAACAAACTTTCCTTCATCCACGATCTTTTCATTACAAACAAACTTTCCTTCCTCGCCATAACTGAAACCTGGCTCACCCCCTCTGATACAGCCTCCCCAGCTGCACTTTCATATGGCGGATTCCACCTTTTCCACATCCCCCGCCCCAACGGCAAACATGGCGGAGTCGTAGGTTTTCTCCTATCAGAACACTGCTCTTTCACCCAAATCCCAATGCCACCCTCTGTTACACTCCCCTCTTTTGAGGTGCACTGTGTGCGCATCTATTCCCCCTCCAACCTCCAACTGGCCGTCGTTTACCGACCCCCAGGGCAAGCCACCACCTTCTTAGACCACTTCACCACCTGGCTGCTTCACTTCCTCTCCACTGACATCCCCACTATCATAATGGGTGACTTCAACATCCCCATTAACACTTCCCACTCGTCTGTCTCTAAGTTCCTATCTCTCACTTCCTCCTTCGGACTCACTCAATGGTCTTCCACACCCACCCGCAAAGATGGCCACACACTGGACCTCGTCTTCACCCGCCTCTGTTCCCTATCTAACCTCTCTAACTCACCTCTCCCTCTCTCTGATCACAGCCTACTTACATTCTCTTCTCTCTCCTCCCCGGGGCAACAATCCCCACTCCACAAACTTGCATACCCTCACAGAAATCTCAAACACCTTGACTTACACTCACTCTCTGAATCCCTCCTCCCTCTTACAGACATAAATTCCTTACACGATGCAGACGTTGCTGCTGCTTCATATAACACCACAATAGCTGCAGTTCTAGTCTCAATCGCCCCTCTCACACACACCACATCTCACACATTCAACAGGCAACCGTGGCACACTAAAGTTATTAAAGAACTGCGCCAGGCCTCCAGGGTTGCAGAGCGGAGATGGAAAAGGTCTCACTCCATCGAGCACTTCATCGCATTCAAGCAATCCCTCACTAATTTCAAGTTCGCACTCGCTACAGCAAAACAAACCTACTTCTCATCTCTCATATCCTCCCTATCTCACAACCCTAAACAGCTATTTAACACTTTCAACTCTCTCCTTCGTCCCCCAGCACCTCCTCCCTCTTCTCTCATCTCAGCCGACGACTTTGCCTCATTCTTCAAACAGAAGATTGACACCATCAGACAAAACTTTTGCCTAAAGTCCACACAACCCCTCCTCATATCTATTCAACCCTCCTCCTCCAAACCCCACTTCTCCACCATTACAGAAGGTCAAGTCTCCTCTTTACTCTCCAAATCACACCTCACCACCTGCGAACTTGACCCAATCCCATCCCACCTCATCACTAACCTTACCACAGTCTTCATCCCAACCCTAACCCACCTCTTCAATCTGTCACTAACAACCGGTGTCTTCCCCGCATGTTTCAAACATGCCGCAATCACACCCATCCTCAAAAAGCCTTCCCTTGACCTTTCTTCTCTGACTAGATATCGCCCCATATCACTCCTCCCATTTGCCTCAAAACTACTAGAACAACATGTCCACCTTGAACTGTCCTCCCACCTCTCCTCCTGCTCCCTTTTCGACCGCCTGAAATCTGGCTTCCAACCGCATCACTCGACTGAAACTGCCCTGACCAAAGTCACCAACGACCTACTAAATGCCAAATCTAAGCGACACTATTCCATCCTCCTCCTTCTGGACCTGTCATCTGCCTTTGACACAGTGGACCATTCCCTCTTACTCCAGATTCTCTCATCACTTGGCATCACGGACTTGGCACGATCTTGGATCTCCTCATACTTAACAGACAGGACATTCAGCATCTCCCACTCACGCACCACCTCCTCATCTCGCCCCCTATCTGTCGGTGTCCCCCAAGGTTCAGTTCTAGGACCTCTGCTCTTCTCCATCTACACCTTTGACCTGGGACAGCTCATAGAGTCTCACGGTTTTCAGTATCACCTCTATGCTGACGACACACAGATCTACCTCTCTGGACCCGATATCTCCTCCCTACTAACCAAAATCCCACAATGTCTGTCCGCCATGTCATCCTTCTTCTCTGACAGATTTCTAAAACTCAACATGGATAAAACAGAGTTCATCATCTTTCCACCCTCTCATTCACATCCCCCATCTGACCTAGCCATCAACGACAATGGCTGTTCACTCTGCCCAGTCCCACAAGCTCGCTGCCTCGGAGTAACCCTGGAGTCTGATCTCTCCTTCAAGCCACATATCCAAGCCCTTTCCACTTCCTGCTGACTCCAACTCAAAAACATATCCCGGATCCGTCCAATCCTCAGCAAGGACTCTGCAAAAACACTAGTGCATGCCCTCATCATATCCCGCCTCGACTACTGCAACCTCCTGCTCCGTGGCCTCCCTTACAACACTCTTGCGCCTCTCCAATCTATCCTAAACCCTGCTGCTCGACTAATTCACCAGTCCCCCCGCTATTCCCCGGCCTCTCCTCTCTGTTAATCTCTTCACTGCCTCCCCATTGCCCAGAGAATCCAGTTCAAAACTCTAACCATGGCATACAAAGCCATCCACAACCTGTCTACCCCATACATCTGTGACCTAGTCTCCCGGTACATACCTGCACGCAACCTCCGATCCTCACAAGATCTCCTTCTCTACTCCCCTCTTATCTCCTCCTCCCACAATCGTATACAAGATTTCTCCCGTGCATCCCCCTTACTCTGGAACTCTCTACCCCAACACATCAGACTCTCGCCGACCGTGGAAACCTTCAAAAGAAACCTGAAGACCCACCTCTTCCGACAAGCCTACAACCTGCAGTAACCACCGCTGCACGACCAGCTCTACCCTCACCTAATGTATCCTCACCCATCCCTTCTAGAATGTGAGCATTCGCGGGCAGGGTCCTCGCTCCTCCTGTACCAGTCGATGACTCGTTTTGTTAAGATTATGTAAATGCTTTTGTTATGTATATCCCTATCACATGTAAAAAGCCATGGAATAAATGGCGCTATAATAATAAATAATAATAATAATAATAATAATAATAAAAAGACAATATCAATTCCCATAGGAAAAGTGGTGGAGGTTACAGTGGAATAAAAATACAATATCAATGCCCCTTTGATGAGCTGTGGAATTCAGAGTGGTTTAACCAGATGGTTTTAATGAACCTTGGAAGAGACGTGGAAGTCATAGTAGCTTAATAAGATGTTTTTAATGCCTCTTGGAAGAGTGGTGGAGGTCGCAGTGGAATAAAAAGACAATATCAATGCCCCTTGGTAGAGTGCTGGAGATTACAATGAAATAAAAAGACAATATCAATGCATCTTGCAAGAGCTGTGGAGTTCAGAGTGATTTAAATTGACGGCTTTAATGCCCCTTGGAAGAGAAGTGGAGGTCACAGTAGCTTAATAAGACGGTTATAATGCCACATGGAAAAGTGGTGGAGGTCGCAGTGGATTAAAAAGGCAATATCAATGCCCCGAGGAAGAGTGGTGGAGGTCGCAGTGGAATAAAAAGACAATATCAATGCCCCTTGGAAGAGTGATGGAGGTTACAGTGGAAAAAAAAGATAATATCAATGCCCCGTGGAAGAGACGTGAAGGTCATAGTAGCTTAACAAGACGGTTTTAATGCCCCTTGGAAGAGTGGTGGAGGTCGCAGTTGATTAAAAACACAATATAAATGCCCCTTAGAAGAGTGGTGGAGGTTGCAGTGGAATGAAAAGACAATATCAATGCCCCTTGGAAGAGTAGTGGAGGTCGCAGTGGAATAAAAAAACTATTTCAATGCCCCTTTGAAGAGTGGTGGAGGTAACAGGGGATTAAAAAGACAATATCAATGCCCCTTGGAAGAGCAGTGGAGTTCAGAGTGGTTTAACCAGACGGTTTTAATGCCCATTGGAAGTGACGTGGAGGTCACAGTAGCTTAAAACTATGTTTTTAATGCCCCTTGGAAAAGTGTTGGAGGTCGCAGTGGATTAAAAAGACAATATCAATGCCCCTTGGAAGAGTGGTGGAGGTGGCAGTGGAATAAAAAGACAATATCAATGCCCATTGGAAGAGCGGTGGAGTTCAGAGTGGTTTAACCAGACGGTTTTAATGCCCCTTGGAAGAGACGTGGAGGTCATAGTAGCTTAACAAGACTGTTTTAATGCCCCTTGGAAGAGTGGTGGAGGTCGCAGTGGTTTAAAAAGACAATATCAATGCCCCTTAGAAGAGAGATGGAAGTCGCATTGGAATAAAAAGACAATATCAATGTCCCGTGGAATAGACATGGACGTGAGAGTAGCTTAAAAAGACGGCTTGAATGCCCCTTGGAAGAGTGGTGGAGGTCGCAGTGGTTTAAAAAGACAATATCAATGCCCATTAGAAGAGTGGTAGAGGTCGCAGTGGAATAAAAAGACAAAATCAATGCCCCTTGGAAGAGTGGTGGAGGTTACAGTGGAATAAAAAGACAATATCAATGCCCCATGGAAGAGTTGTGGAGGTCACTGAAGCTTAACAAGATGGTCTTAATGCCCCTTGGAAGAGTGATGGAGGTCGCAGTGGAATAAATAGACAATGGCAATGCCCCTTGGTTGAGTGGTGGAGGTTAGAGTGGAATAAAAAGACAATACCAGTGCTCCTTGGCAGAGCTGTGGAGTTCAGAGTGGTTTAAATTGACGGTTTTAATGCCCCTTGGAAGAGACGTGGAGGTTACAGTGGATTAAAAAGACAATATCAATGCCCCTTGGAAGAGTGGTGGAGGTCGCAGTGGAATAAAAAGACAATATCAATGCCCCGTGGAAGGGACGTGGAGGTCACAGTGGCTTCACAAGACGGTTTTAATGCCCCTTGGAAAAGTGTTGGAGGTCGCAGTGGATTAAAAAGACAATATGAATGCCCCTTGGAAGAGTGGTGGAGGTGGCAGTGGAATAAAAAGACAATATCAATGCCCATTGGAAGAGCGGTGGAGTTCAGAGTGGTTTAACCAGACGGTTTTAATGCCCCTTGGAAGGGACGTGGAGGTCATAGTAGCTTAACAAGACTGTTTTAATGCCCCTTGGAAGAGTGGTGGAGGTCGCAGTGGTTTAAAAAGACAATATCAATGCCCCTTAGAAGAGAGATGGAAGTCGCATTGGAATAAAAAGACAATATCAAAGCCCCTTGGAAGAGTGGTGGAGGTTAC
The DNA here is from genome assembly GCF_046119375.1 of Phyllobates terribilis. Lineage (NCBI taxonomy): Eukaryota > Metazoa > Chordata > Amphibia > Anura > Dendrobatidae > Phyllobates > Phyllobates terribilis. The sequence goes on along the minus strand of NW_027362953.1, from coordinate 2,735,694 downwards.
AGTCGAATAAAAAGACAATATCAATGCCTCTTGATAGAGCTGTGAAGTATAGAGTGGTTTAACCAGACGGTTTAATGCCCCTTAGAAGAGACGTGGAGGTCACAGTAGCTTATCAAGACTTCTTTAATGCCCCTTGGAAGAGTGGTGGAGGTCGCAATGGATTAAAAAGACAATATAAATGCCACTTAGAAGAGTGGTGGAGGTCGCAGTGGAATAAAAAGACAATATCAGTTCCCTTTGAAAGAGATGTGGAGGTCGCAGTGGAATAAAAAGACTATATCAATGCCTTGTGGAAGAAACTTAGATGTCACAGTAGCTTAACAAGATGGTTTTAATGCCCCTTGGAAGAAAGGTGGCGGTCGCAGTGGAATAAAAAGAAAATATCAATGCCCCTTGGAAGAGTGGTGGAGGTTACAGTGGAATAAAAAGACAATATCAATGACCATTGAAAGACTGGTGGAGGTTGCAGTGGAATAAAAAAACAATATTAATGCCCTTTGGAAGAGTGGTGGAGGTCGTAGTTAAGTAAAAAGACAATATCAATGCCCCTTGGAAGAGTGGTGGAGGTTACAGTGGAATAAAAAGACAATATGAATGCCCCTTGGAAGAGCTGTGGAGGTCACAGTAGATTAACAAGACGGTTTTAATGCCCCTTGAAAAAGTGGTGGAGGTCACAGTGGATTAAAAAGATAATATCAATGCCCCGTGGAAGACACGAGGAGTTCACAGCAGCTTAACAAGACAGTTTTAATGCCAATTGGAAGAGTGGAGGAGGTCACAGTGGAATAAAAAGACAATATCAATGCTCCTTGAAAGAGTGGTGGAGGTTACAGTGAAAAAAAAAGACAATATCAATGCCTCTTGAAAGAGCTATGGAGTTCAGAGTGGTTTAGCCAGATGGTTTTAATGCCCTTTGGAAGAGTGTTGGAGGTCGCAGTGCATTAAAAAGACAATATCAATACCCCTTGGAAGAATGGTGGAGGTTACAGTGGAATAAAAAGACAATATCAATGCCCCTTGGAAGAGCAGTGGAGTTCAGAGTTGTTTAACCAGGCGGTTTTAATGCCCCTTGGAAGAGATGTGGAGGTCACAGTAGCTTAGCAAGACTGTTTCAATGCCTCTTGGAAGAGTGGTGGAGATCGCACTGGATTAAAAAGACAATATCAATGCCCCCTAGAAGAGAGATGGAAGTCGCAGTGAAATAAAAAGACAATGTTATTACCCATTGGAAGAGTGGTGGAGGATACAGTGGAATAAAAAGACAATATCAATGCCCCGTGGAATAAACATGGACGTTACAGTAGCTAGACAAGATGTTTTTAATGCACCTTGGGAGAGTGATGGAAGTCGTAGAGGAATAAAAAGACAATATCAATGCCCCTTGAAAGAGTGCTGTAGGTTACAGTGGAGTAAAAAGACAAAATCAATGCCTCTTGCAAGAGCTGTGAAGTTCAGAGTGTTTTAAATTGACGGTTTTAATTCACCTTGGAAGAGACGGGGAGGTGACAGTAGCTTAACAATATGGTTTTAATGCCCCTTGGAAGAGTGGTGAAGGTCCCAGTGGACTAAAAAGACAATATCAATTCCCATAGGAAATGTGGTGGAGGTTACAGTGAAATAAAAAGACAATATCAATGCCCCTTTGATGAGCTGTGGAAGTCAGAGTGCTTTAACCAGACGGTTTTAATGCCCCTTGGAAGAGACGTGGAGTTCAAAGTTGCTTAATAAGATGTTTTTAATGCCTCTTGGAAGAGTGGTGGAGGTCGCAGTGGAATAAAAATACAATATCAATGCCCCTTGGAAGAGTGCTGGAGATTACAATGGAATAAAAAGACAATATCAATGCCTCTTGCAAGAGTTGTGGAGTTCAGAGTCATTTAAATTGACGGCTTTAATGCCCCTTGGAAGAGAAGTGGAGGTCACAGTAGCTTAATAAGACGGTATTAATGCCACATGGAAAAGTGGTGGAGGTCGCAGTGGATTAAAAAGACAATGTCAATGCCCCGAGGAAGAGTGGTGGAGGTCGCAGTGGAATAAAAAGTAAATATCAATGCCCCTTGGAAGAGTGGTGGAGGTTACAGTGGAAAAAAAAGTTAACATCAATGCCCCGTGGAAGAGACGTGGAGGTCACAGTAGCTTATCAAGACGGTTTTAATGCCCCTTGGAAGAGTGGTGAAGGTCAAAGTTGATTAAAAAGACAATATCAATGCCCCTTGGAAGAGTGGTGGAGGTTGCAGTGGAATAAAAAGGCAATATCAATGCCCCGTGGAATTGACGTGGTGGTCAAAGTAGCCTAACAACACGGTTTTAATGGCCCTTGGAAGAGTGGTGGAGGTCGCAGTTGATTAAAAAGAAAATATAAATGCCCCTTAGAAGAGTGGTGGAGGTCGTAGTGGAATAAAAAGACAATATCAATGCCCCTTGGAAGAGTAATGGAGGTCGCAGAGGAATTAAAAAACAATATCAATGCCCCTTGGAAGAGTGGTGGAGGTAACAGTGGATTAAATAGACAATATCAATGCCCCGAGGAAGAGCAGTGGAGTTTAGAGTAGTTAAACCAGATGGTTTTAATGCCCGTTGGAAGTGACATGGAGGTCACAGTAGCTTAAAAGATGTTTTTAATGCCCCATGGAAAAGTGGTGGAGGTCGCAGTGGATTAAAAAGACAATATAAATGTCTCTTGGAAGACTGGAGAGGTGGCAGTGGAATAAAAAGACAATATCAATGCCCCTTGGAAGAGCGGTGGAATTCAGAGGAGTTTAACCAGACGGTTTTAATGCCACTTGGAAGAGATGTGGAGGTCACAGTAGCTTAACAAGACTGTTTTAATGACCCTTGGAAGAGTGGTGGAGGTCACAGTGGATTAAAAAGACAATATCAATGACCCTTATAAGAGTGGACTAAAATGACAATGTCAATGCCACTAGGAAAAGTGGTGGAGGTTACAGTGGAATAAAAAGACAACGACAATGCCACTTGGAAGAGTAGTGGAGGTTAAAGTGGAATAAGTCAATACCAATGCCCCGTGGAATAGACATAGACGTGACAGTATCTTAACCAGACGGCTTTAATGCCCCTTGGAAGAGTGGTGGAGGTTGCAGTGGATTAAAAAGACAATATCAATGCCCATTGGAAGAGTGGTAGAGGTCGCAGTGGAATAAAAAGACAAAATCAATGCCCCTTGGTAGAGTGGTGGAGGTTACAGTGGAATAAAAAGATAATATCAATGCCCCATGGAAGAGTTGTGGAGGTCACTGTAGCTTAACAAGATGATCTTAATGCCCCTTGGAAGAGTGGTGTAGGTCACAATGGAATAAATAGACAATGTCAATGCCCCTTGGAAGAGTGCTGGAGGTCAGAGTGGAATAAAATGACAATACCAATGCTCCTTGGCAGAGCTGTGGAGTTCAGAGAGGTTTAAATTGACGGTTTTAATGCCCCTTGGAAGAGACGTGGAGGTCACAGTGGAATAAAAAGACAATATCAATGCCCCTTCAAGAGTGGTGAAGGACGCAGTGGATTAAAAACACAATATCAATGCCCCTTGGAAGAGTGGTGGAGGTCGCAGTGGAATAAAAAGACAATATCAATGCCCCGTGGAAGGGACGTGGAGGTCACAGTAGCTTCACAAGACATTTTTAATGCCCCTTGGAAGAGACGTGGAGGTCGCAGTTGATTAAAAAGACAATATCAGTGCCCCTTGGAAGAGTGGTGGAGGTCGCAGTGGAATAAAAAGACAATATCAATGCACTTGGTAGAGTGGTGGATGTTACAGTCGAAAAAAAAGACAATATCAATGCCTCTTGTAAGAGCTGTGGAGTTAAGAGTGGTTTAAATTGACGGTTTTAATGCCCCTTGGAAGAGTGATGGAGGTCGCAGTGAATTAAAAAGACAAAATCAATGCCCCTTGGAAGAGTGGTGGAGGTTACGGTGGAATAAAAAGACAATATCAATGCCTCTTGCAAGAGCTGTGGAGTTCATAGTGGTTTGAATTGACAGTTTTAATGAGCCTTGGAAGAGACGTGGAGGACACAGTAGCTTAGCAAGATGGTTTTAATGCCCCTTGGAAGAGTGGTGGAGGTTACAGTCGAATAAAAAGACAATATCAATGCCTCTTGGAAGAGCTGTGGAGTTCAGAGTGGTTTAACCAGACGGTTTTAATGCCCCTTGGAAGAGACGTGGAGGCCACAGTAGATTATCAAAACTGTTTTAATGCCCCTTGGAAGAGTGGTGGAGGTCGCAGTGGAATAAAAAGACAATATCAATTCCACTTGGAAGAGATGTGGAGGTGGCAGTGGAATAAAAATACAATATCAATGCCTCGTGGAAGAGACTTGGAGGTCACAGTAGTTTAATAAGATGGTTTTAATGCCCCTTGGAAGAGAGTTGGAGGTCGCAGTGGAATAAAAAGACAATATCAATGCCCCTTGGAAGAGTGGTGGAGTTTACAGTGGAATAAAAAGACAATACCAATGACCCTTGGAAGAGTGGTGGAGGTTGCAGTGGAATTAAAAGACAATATCAATGCCCCTTGGAAGAGTGGTGGAGGTTCCAATTAAATAAAAAGACAATACCAATGCCCCTTGGAAGAGTGGTGGAGGTCGCAGTGGAATTAAAAGACAATATTAATGCCACTTGGAAGAGTGGTGAAGGTCGCAGTGGAATAAAAAGACAATATCAATGTCCCTTGGAATAGTGGTGGAGGTCGCAGTGGATTAAAAAGACAAAATTAATGCCCCTTGGAAGAGTGGTGGATGTCGCAGTGGAATAAAAAGACAATATCAATGCCATGTGGAAGGGACGAGGAGGTCACAGTATCTTAAGAATACGGTTTTAATGCCACTTGGAAGAGTGGTGGAGGTCGCAGTGGATTAAAAAGACTATCAAATCCCCTTGGAAGAGTGGTGGAGGACGCAGTGAAAAAAAAAAGACAATATCAATGCCCCTTGGAAGAGTGGTGGAGGCTACAGTTGAATAAAAAGACAATATCAATGCCTCTTGGAAGAGCTGTGGAGTTCAGAGTGGTTTAACCATGCGGTTTTAATGCCCCTTGGAAGAGACGTGTAGGTCACAGAAGCTTTTCAAGACTGTTTTAAAGCCCCTTGGAGGAGTGGTAGAGGTCGCAGTGGATTAAAAAGACAATATCAATGCCCCTTGGAAGAGTGGTCGAGTTTACAGTGGAATAAAAAAACGCTATCAATGCCCCTTGGAAGAGTGGTGGAGGTTACAGTGGAATAAAAAGACAATATCAATGTCCCTTGGAAGAATGGTGGAGGTTACAGTGGAATAAAAAGACAATATCAATGCCCCTTGGAAGAGTGGTGGAGGTTCCAATTAAATAAAAAGACAATATCAATGCCCCTTGGAAGAGTGGTGGAGGTCGCAGTGGAATTAAAAGACAATATTAATGCCACTTGGAAGAGTGGTGGAGGGCGCAGTAAAATAAAAAGACAATATCAATTCCCCTTGGAAGAGTGGTGGAGGTTAGAGTGGAAAAAAAAGACAATATTAATGCTCCTTGGAAAAGCTGTGGAGTTCACAGTGGTTTAACCAGAAGGTTTTAAGGCACCGTGGAATAGACATGGAGGTCACAGTAGCTAAATAAGACGGTTTTAATGCTTTTTGGAAGAGAGATGGAGGTCGCAGTTGATTAAAAAGACAAAATCAATGCCCCTTGAAAGAGTGGTGGAGGTTACAGTGGAATAAAAAGACAATATCAATGCCTCTTGCAAGAGCTGTGGAGTTCAGAGTGGTTTAAATTGACGGTTTTAATGCCCCTTGGAAGAGACGTGGAGTTCACAGTAGCTTAACAAGACAGTTTTTATGCCACTTGGAAGAATGGTGGAGGTCGCAGTGGATGAAAAAGACATTATCGATGCCCCTTGGAAGAGTGGTGGAGGTCGCAGGGGAATAAAAAGAAAATATCATTGCCCCTTAGAAGAGTGGTGGAGGTTACAGTGGAAGAAATAGACAATATCAATGTTCCTTGGAAGAGTGGTGAAGGTCGCAGTGGAATAAAAAGACAATATCAATGTCCCTTGGAAGAGTGGTGGAGGTCGCAGTGGAATAAAAAGACAATATCAATGCCATGTGGAAGGGACGAGGAGGTCACAGTAGCTTAAGAATACGGTTTTAATGCCACTTGGAAGAGTGGTGGAGGTCGCAGTGGATTAAAAAAACTATCAAATCCCCTTGGAAGAGTGGTGGAGGTCGCAGTGAAAAAAAAAAGACAATATCAATGCCCCTTGGAAGAGTGGTGGAGGCTACAGTTGAATAAAAAGACAATATCAGTGCCCCTTGGAAGAGCTGTGGAGTTCACAGTGGTTTAACCAGAAAGTTTTAATGCACCGTGGAATAGACGTGGAGGTCACAGTAGCTTAACAAGACGGTTTCAATGCTTCTTGGAAGAGTGATCGAAGTTACAGTGGAATAAAAAGACAATATCAATGCCCTGTGTAAGAAACTTGGAGGTCACAGTAGCTTAACAAGACGGTTTTAATGCCCCTTGGAAGAGTCGTGGGCGTCACAGAGGAATAAAAAGACAATATCAATGCACTTGGAAGACTGCAGAAGGTTACAATGGAATAAAAAGACATTGTCAATGCCCCGTGGAAGAGCTGTGGAGCTCAGAGTGGTTTAACCAGACGGTTTTAGTGCCCCTTGGAAGAGACGTCGAGGTCACAGTAGCTTAACAAGACGGTTTTAATGCTCCATGGAAGAGTGGTGGATGTCACAGTGGAATAAAAATACAATATCAATGCCCCTTGAAAAAGTGGTGGAAGTTACAGTGAAATAAAAAGACAATATCAATGCCCCTTTGAAGAGCTGTGGAGTACAGAGTGGTTTAACCAAACGGTTTTAGTGCCCCTTGGAAGAGACGTCGAGGTCACAGTAGCTTAACAAGACGGTTTTAATGCACCTTGGAAGAGTGATGGAGGCCGCAGTGGATTAAAAAGACAATATCAATGAACCTTGGAAGAGTGGTGTAGGTTCCAATTAAATAAAAAGACAATATCAATGCCCCTTGGAAGAGTGGTGGAGGTCGCAGTGGAATTAATAGACAATATTAATGCCACTTGGAAGAGTGGTGGAGGGCGCAGTAAAATAAAAAGACAATATCAATGCCCCTTGGAAGAGTGGTGGAGGTTAGAGTGAAAAAAAAAGACCATATCAATGCCCCTTGGAAGAGCTGTGGAGTTCACAGTGGTTTAACCAGAAGGTTTTAAGGCACCGTGGAATAGACGTGGAGGTCACAGTAGCTAAACAAGACGGTTTTAATGCTTCTTGGAAGAGAGAAGGAGGTCGCAGTTGATTAAAAAGACAAAATCAATGCCCCTTGAAAGAGAGGTGGAGGTTACAGTGGAATAAAAAGACAATGTCAAAGCCTCTTGCAAGAGCTGTGGAGTTCAGAGTGGTTTAAATTGACGGTTTTAATGCCCCTTGGAAGAGACGTGGAGGTCACAGTAGCTTAACAAGACAGTTTTTATGCCCCTTGGAAGAGTCGTGGAGGTTGCAGTGGATTAAAAAGACATTATGGATGCCCCTTGGAAGAGTGGTGGAGGTCGCAGTGGAATAAAAAGAAAATATCATTGCCCCTTAGAAGAGTGGTGGAGGTTACAGTGGAAGAAATAGACAATATCAATGTTCCTTGGAAGAGTGGTGAAGGTCGCAGTGGAATAAAAAGACAATATCAATGTCCCTTGGAATAGTGGTGGAGGTCGCAGTGGATTAAAAAGACAAAATTAATGCCCCTTGGAAGAGTGGTGGATGTCGCAGTGGAATAAAAAGACAATATCAATGCCATGTGGAAGGGACGAGGAGGTCACAGTATCTTAAGAATACGGTTTTAATGCCACTTGGAAGAGTGGTGGAGGTCGCAGTGGATTAAAAAGACTATCAAATCCCCTTGGAAGAGTGGTGGAGGTCGCAGTGAAAAAAAAAAGACAATATCAATGCCCCTTGGAAGAGTGGTGGAGGCTACAGTTGAATATAAAGACAATATCAATGCCTCTTGGAAGAGCTGTGGAGTTCAGAGTGGTTTAACCATGCGGTTTTAATGCCCCTTGGAAGAGACGTGTAGGTCACAGAAGCTTTTCAAGACTGTTTTAAAGCCCCTTGGAGGAGTGGTAGAGGTCGCAGTGGATTAAAAAGACAATATCAATGCACCTTGGAAGAGTGGTCGAGGTTATAGTGGAATAAAAAGACGCTATCAATGCCCCTTGGAAGAGTGGTGGAGGTTACAGTGGAATAAAAAGACAATATCAATGTCCCTTGGAAGAATGGTGGAGGTTACAGTGGAATAAAAAGACAATATCAATGCCCCTTGGAAGAGTGGTGGAGGTTCCAAATAAATAAAAAGACAATATCAATGCCCATTGGAAGAGTGGTGGAGGTCGCAGTGGAATTAAAAGACAATATTAATGCCACTTGGAAGAGTGGTGGAGGGCGCAGTAAAATAAAAAGACAATATCAATTCCCCTTGGAAGAGTGGTGGAGGTTAGAGTGGAAAAAAAAGACAATATTAATGCTCCTTGTAAGAGCTGTGGAGTTCACAGTGGTTTAACCAGAAGGTTTTAAGGCACCGTGGAATAGACATGGAGGTCACAGTAGCTAAACAAGACGGTTTTAATGCTTCTTGGAAGAGAGATGGAGGTCGCAGTTGATTAAAAAGACAAAATCAATGCCCCTTGAAAGAGTGGTGGAGGTTACAGTGGAATAAAAAGACAATATCAATGCCTCTTGCAAGAGCTGTGGAGTTCAGAGTGGTTTAAATTGACGGTTTTAATGCCCCTTGGAAGAGATGTGGAGGTCACAGTAGCTTAACAAGACAGTTTTTATGCCCCTTGGAAGAATGGTGGAGGTCGCAGTGGATGAAAAAGACATTATCGATGCCCCTTGGAAGAGTGGTGGAGGTCGCAGTGGAATAAAAAGAAAATATCATTGCCCCTTAGAAGAGTGGTGGAGGTTACAGTGGAAGAAATAGACAATATCAATGTTCCTTGGAAGAGTGGTGAAGGTCGCAGTGGAATAAAAAGACAATATCAATGTCCCTTGGAAGAGTGGTGGAGGTCGCAGTGGAATAAAAAGACAATATCAATGCCATGTGGAAGGGACGAGGAGGTCACAGTAGCTTAAGAATACGGTTTTAATGCCACTTGGAAGAGTGGTGGAGTTCGCAGTGGATTAAAAAGACTATCAAATCCCCTTGGAAGAGTGGTGGAGGTCGCAGTGAAAAAAAAAAGACAATATCAATGCCCCTTGGAAGAGTGGTGGAGGCTACAGTTGAATAAAAAGACAATATCAGTGCCCCTTGGAAGAACTGTGGAGTTCACAGTGGTTTAACCAGAAAGTTTTAACGCACCGTGGAATAGACGTGGAGGTCACAGTAGCTTAACAAGACGGTTTCAATGCTTCTTGGAAGAGTGATCGAAGTTACAGTGGAATAAAAAGACAATATCAATGCCCTGTGTAAGAAACTTGGAGGTCACAGTAGCTTAACAAGACGGTTTTAATGCCCCTTGGAAGAGTCGTGGGCGTCACAGAGGAATAAAAAGACAATATCAATGCACTTGGAAGAGTGCAGAAGGTTACAATGGAATAAAAAGACATTGTCAATGCCCCGTGGAAGAGCTGTGGAGCTCAGAGTGGTTTAACCAGACGGTTTTAGTGCCCCTTGGAAGAGACGTCGAGGTCACAGTAGCTTAACAAGACGGATTTAATGCTCCATGGAAGAGTGGTGGATGTCACAGTGGAATAAAAATACAATATCAATGCCCCTTGAAAGAGTGGTGGAAGTTACAGTGAAATAAAAAGACAATATCAATGCCCCTTGGAAGAGCTGTGGAGTGTAGCGCTGGCGTCCCTGCCCTCTGCTAGGCAGGGACGCTGCTCCCCTCACCGCTCTGCTCCGTGCCCGGCGTCCTCTCCCCGCTCTGCTGTCAGCGCGCGCTCCGTCCCGGCGTCCTCCTCCTGCTCTGCTCTCAGCGCGCGCTCCTTCCCGGCCCCTGTGCTTAGGGCGCGCGCGCTCCCCTCCTCTTAAAGGGGCCGCGCGCGCCGCCCTAAAGTGTCCCCGGCCAATGGCCGGAGGACCTCATCATATATAAGGCACCTCCTCCAAAATGGAGGTGCCCGAGCAATGTTGTTTGCACCTGTGTCTCACCTGTGCTTCAGCCCTCAGGTCCCGTTGCCAGTTACCTGCCAGTTACCTGCCAGTTACTTGCCAGTTACCTGCCTGATTCCTGCCTGAATACTTGTTACCTGTCTGCCAGTCTGAGGTCCGACGGTCTGCTTCACTACTCCTGTCAGTCTGTCTAAGGACCAGCCTGCCCGCTCACCTGGGAGCGCATACCAGCTACCTGCCTGCTTGCCTGAGGTCCGACGGTCTGCCTTACTACTCCGGTCAGTCTGTCTATGGACCAGCTTGCCCGCTCACCTGGGAGCGCTTCTCCGTTACCTGCCTGCTTGCCAGCTCGGAGGCTCCGTTGTCACGTGCTGTGACCACCAGCTATCTCAGAGACTCTTGCCCGCTCACCTGGGAGCGCATCTCCGTTACCTGCCTGCTTGCCAGCCCGGAGGTCCCGTTGTCACGTGCGGTGACCACCAGCTATTCCAGAGACTCTTGCCCGCTCACCTGGGAGCGCTTCTCCGTTACCTGCCTGCCTGCCAGCCCGGAGGCTCCGCCGTCACGTGCCGTGACCATCTGCTATTCCAGAGACTCTCGCTTGCTCACCTGGGAGCACACATCTACCATCTGCCTGCTAGCCTACCCGGAGGCTCTGCCATCACAGGTCGTACCTACCCCTTACCCAGAGACTGCCCTGATCACTTGCCGTAACTCCCTGTCCGTTCACCCAGAGACTGCCGCCCGCTCCCTTACAAGGGCCGCCCCCTTGTATAGTAGCTCAGAGGTTCCGCCTCCCGGACCCGTTACAGTTTGCTCGGGCCATGGAACCCGGTGGCACCCAAGCTCCCTCGCTCACGGACCTGTGTCATGAACTGTCCCGTCAAAGGTCCCAACAGGAGTCCATCCTGGGTCACCTGCGGAATGTCAATACTCGCCTGGACACTCTGACTGCACCACCTGCAACCACCGCCAGTACCATGACTCGCAACCCGGCAGCTCCGCTACCCACTAATACCGTGGTTACCTATCCCGGCTCCCGGCTGTCTGCACCTCCTCGCTTCGGAGGCGACTCCGCTCAGGCTCGGGGCTTCATTAATCAGTGCACCCTGCACTTTGAACTTTTGTCCCATCAGTTTAATTCCGACCGGGCCAAAATTGCCTTTATCATGTCCCATCTCACCGGGGAGGCCCTGGCCTGGCTAAATCCTCTATGGGAGAGAGGAGACCCCCTGGTGTCCAACTTGCCTGCTTTTCTCTCGGCTTTCCGGAAAGTCTTCGACGAACCCGGACGGAAGACCTCATCCGCATCCTCTCTGCTACGCCTCCGTCAGGAGGGTCTCACCGTGGGTCAATATGCCATACGGTTCCGCACCCTTGCCTCGGAGCTGGCCTGGGATAATGACGCTTTGGTATCCGTCTTCTGGGAGGGTCTGTCCGGTCGTATTAAAGATGAACTTGCTGGTCGGGACATTCCTACCTCTCTCGATGATCTAATAACCCTTGCCACCCGGATTGACCTACGGTTCCAGGAGCGTGCCAAAGAGGTCACCCGTGAGAGGAGGATTCCACGTTTAGCTCCTACTTTCCAGAAACCCGTCATTCCCTCCGTCCCTCCCCAGGTACACTCTCCTGAGCCTATGCAGGTCGACCAGACCAAGATGGTCAAAACCCGTCAAGACTCACGCCGTGCCGAGGGGAGCTGCTTCTACTGTGGCAGTAAGGAGCACCGGATCCGTGTCTGCCCGGAGAGGTCGGGAAACGCCTGTGTCTAGGTTCGCTCAGAGAGGTCCACCCAGACAAGAATAAATCCTCTCCATCCCTGCTGTTGTCAGTTTCGATCATCTACGGGGAGAACCGTTATTTCGAACTAGCCCAACTTGACTCTGGAGCAGCCGGGAACCTTATTTCACAGTCCCTGGTTGAGAAATACCGCATCCCCACCAAACCTCTGGCTGTACCCTTGTCTGTCGCTGCCGTGGATGGGGGCCTCTTACCTCGCCCCATTCAACTCATCACCGAATCCATTACCCTGCAGGTGGGAATGCTGCATTCTGAAAGTATCTCCTTTCATGTTCTGCCTGGACTCTCTCACGCCCTCTTGCTAGGTCTGCCCTGGCTCCAGAGACATGCACCCGTGCTAGACTGGCAAACCGGAGAGGTCCTTCGCTGGGGACAAGACTGTCATAAAACCTGCCTGGTTCCCGTCCATCCCGTCCGTCCCTCTCCTACCCCAGCTAATCTACCTGGACTTCCGATTCCTTATTGGTCTTATGCAGATGTCTTTAATAAAAAGGAGGCAGAGACATTACCACCACATAGACCATATGACTGTCCCATCGATCTGCTACCCGGTACTACTCCTCCCCGTGGGCGTATCTATCCTTTATCCGCTGCTGAGACCCGGTCTATGTCCGAATATATTGAGGAGAATCTGGCCAGAGGATTCATCCGGAAATCTACCTCCCCGGCGGGAGCAGGCTTCTTTTTCGTCAAAAAGAAGGACGGCTCTCTCCGTCCCTGTATAGACTATAGAGGCCTAAACCTGATCACGGTGAAGAATAAGTACCCCCTTCCGCTCATTCCAGAATTATTTGATCGTCTGAGGGGGGCTAGGATCTTCACCAAACTGGACCTTCGTGGGGCGTACAACCTGGTTCGTATTCGTCAGGGGGATGAATGGAAGACGGCATTCAACACCCGGGACGGCCACTATGAATACCTGGTAATGCCCTTTGGTCTCTGTAACGCTCCTGCCGTCTTTCAAGAGTTGGTCAATGACATCTTCCGGGACCTTCTCTACTCCTGCGTAGTGGTGTACCTGGACGACATCTTGGTCTTCTCTCCGGATCTCCAGACTCACCGGAGGGACGTTCGTCAGGTCCTGCTCAGGCTCAGGCAAAACCATCTCTACGCTAAATTTGAGAAGTGCCTCTTTGAGCAGACCTCGCTTCCGTTTCTGGGCTACATTATCTCTCAGACCGGCCTACAAATGGATCCTGAGAAACTGTCTGCCATCGAGAAATGGCCCCGACCGGAGGGGTTGAAGGCCATTCAGCGATTCCTGGGCTTCGCCAACTACTACCGCCTCTTCATACCACACTTCTCTTCCCGGACGGCCCCAATTTCTGCGCTCACCCGTAAAGGTACTAATCCCAAAGATTGGCCACCCGAAGCAGAGGAGGCCTTTCTTTCCCTTAAACAGGCCTTCTCTTCCGCCCCGGTGCTGCATCGCCCAGATGGCAACAAGCAGTTCTTCCTGGAAGTTGACGCCTCCTCCTCTGGAGCCGGAGCGGTACTTACTCAAAAATCATCTTCCGGGAGGACGGTAACTTGTGGCTTCTTCTCAAAACTCTTCTCCTCTTCTGAGCGCAACTATTCCATAGGAGACCGAGAGTTATTGGCCATCAAACTGGCATTGGAGGAGTGGCGTTACCTGCTCGAGGGGGCTCTTCACCCGGTAATAATTTACACTGACCACAAGAACTTGGCTTACCTCCAGCATGCCCAGAGACTTAACCCGCGCCAAGCCCGGTGGTCCTTGTTTTTTGCTCGTTTTGATTTTGTCCTTCATTTTCGCCCGGCTGACAAAAACGTCAAGGCGGACGCCTTGTCTCGATCCTTTCTGGTGTCTGATCTCGAGGAGGATCCGAAACACATCATCGATCCCGCCAGAGTGATGCAGGTGGCTCCCGTGAGTCTAAATCGTCTCCCTCCCGGTAAGACGTTCGTACCAGTACCTGATCGGGAGAAGATCCTACACTGGGGCCATTCGTCTAAACTAGCTGGCCACGCCGGTCAGAAAAAGACCCTCCAGCTTATTACCCGGCACTACTGGTGGCCTAACCTGCACAAGGATGTAATAGACTTTGTTTCTGCCTGTGTGTCCTGCGCCCGCAACAAAGTTCCGAGACACCTGCCGGCCGGCCGCCTCCTACCTCTGCCAGTACCTGCTGCCCCCTGGCAGCATATAGCGATGGACTTCATAACTGATCTGCCCGTCTCTGCCGGTTGTACGGTCATTTGGGTGGTCGCTGACCGCTTTTCCAAGATGGCTCACTTCATTCCACTGCCAGGTCTTCCGTCTGCACCCGAGCTGGCTAAAGACTTTATCCGCCACATCTTCCGTCTTCATGGCCTGCCCCGTCACATCGTGTCGGATCGAGGAGTACAGTTCACTTCCCGTTTCTGGAGAGCCACTTGTAAATTGCTGGACGTCACCCTGGACTTCTCCTCCGCTTACCACCCGCAGTCTAATGGTCAAGTGGAGCGGATCAATCAGAACCTGACCAGTTACCTCCGGCACTTCGTTAATGCCCACCATTCTGACTGGGTGGATCTCCTGCCATGGGCCGAATTCTCGTACAACAATCACGAGAGCGAGTCTTCCTCCAAATCCCCGTTTTTTGTAGTCTTCGGTCAGCATCCTCGGATCCCGTTTCCCGTCTCCACCTCGGTGGACAATCCGGCTGCGGAGTCTCTTGTTAACAAATTTTCCTCCATATGGGAGAGTACCCGGTCAGCACTCCTTCTGTTATCCGAGCGTATGAAAAGACACGCTGACAAAAAACGTCTGGACCCTCCTCAATTCCGCCCTGGGGATAAAGTCTGGCTCTCGTCCAAATATGTCCGGCTCAAGATCCCTTCCTATAAGTTAGGGCCTCGGTTCATCGGCCCACTGGAGGTCATCAGTCAGATCAACCCGGTGGCCTATAAATTCAAACTCCCGGCCAACTTACGGATCCCTAACTCCTTCCATGTATCTCTCCTCAAACCTGTGGTGCTTAACTCTTTTTCCAAGTCTACAGGTACGCCTCCTGCTCCGGTTTCTGCTGAGGACGAGTTTGAGGTAGAGAACATTCTTGCCACCAAAAGGGTAAGAGGAAAGACCTTTTTCCTGGTAGATTGGAAGGGGTTTGGTCCTGAGGAGAGAACGTGGGAGCCCCGGGAGAACATCCATGCCCCTCTCATCCTAGCTAAATTTCTGTCTGGCCTAAAAAAGGGGGGGCCTAAAGGGGGGGGTACTGTAGCGCTGGCGTCCCTGCCCTCTGCTAGGCAGGGACGCTGCTCCCCTCACCGCTCTGCTCCGTGCCCGGCGTCCTCTCCCCGCTCTGCTGTCAGCGCGCGCTCCGTCCCGGCGTCCTCCTCCTGCTCTGCTCTCAGCGCGCGCTCCTTCCCGGCCCCTGTGCTTAGGGCGCGCGCGCGCGCGCTCCCCTCCTCTTAAAGGGGCCGCGCGCGCCGCCCTAAAGTGTCCCCGGCCAATGGCCGGAGGACCTCATCATATATAAGGCACCTCCTCCAAAATGGAGGTGCCCGAGCAATGTTGTTTGCACCTGTGTCTCACCTGTGCTTCAGCCCTCAGGTCCCGTTGCCAGTTACCTGCCAGTTACCTGCCAGTTACTTGCCAGTTACCTGCCTGATTCCTGCCTGAATACTTGTTACCTGTCTGCCAGTCTGAGGTCCGACGGTCTGCTTCACTACTCCTGTCAGTCTGTCTAAGGACCAGCCTGCCCGCTCACCTGGGAGCGCATACCAGCTACCTGCCTGCTTGCCTGAGGTCCGACGGTCTGCCTTACTACTCCGGTCAGTCTGTCTATGGACCAGCTTGCCCGCTCACCTGGGAGCGCTTCTCCGTTACCTGCCTGCTTGCCAGCTCGGAGGCTCCGTTGTCACGTGCTGTGACCACCAGCTATCTCAGAGACTCTTGCCCGCTCACCTGGGAGCGCATCTCCGTTACCTGCCTGCTTGCCAGCCCGGAGGTCCCGTTGTCACGTGCGGTGACCACCAGCTATTCCAGAGACTCTTGCCCGCTCACCTGGGAGCGCTTCTCCGTTACCTGCCTGCCTGCAAGCCCGGAGGCTCCGCCGTCACGTGCCGTGACCATCTGCTATTCCAGAGACTCTCGCTTGCTCACCTGGGAGCACACATCTACCATCTGCCTGCTAGCCTACCCGGAGGCTCTGCCATCACAGGTCGTACCTACCCCTTACCCAGAGACTGCCCTGATCACTTGCCGTAACTCCCTGTCCGTTCACCCAGAGACTGCCGCCCGCTCCCTTACAAGGGCCGCCCCCTTGTATAGTAGCTCAGAGGTTCCGCCTCCCGGACCCGTTACATGGAGTACAGAGTGGTTTAACCAAACGGTTTTAGTGCCCCTTGGAAGAGACGTCGAGGTCACAGTAGCTTAACAAGACGGTTTTAATGCACCTTGGAAGAGTGATGGAGGCCGCAGTGGATTAAAAAGACAATATCAATGAACCTTGGAAGAGTGGTGGAGGTCGCAGTGGAATAAAAAGAAAATATCATTGCCCCTTGGAAGAGTGGTGGAGGTTACAGTGGAATAAAAAGACAATATCAATGCACCGTGGAAGAGACGTGGACATCACAGTAGCTTAACAAGACGGTTTTAATGTCCCTTGGCAGAGTGTTGGAGGTCGCAGTGGAATAAAAAGACAATAACAATGCCCTGTGGAAGAGACATGGAGGTCACAGTAGCTTAACAAGATGGTTTTAATGCCCCTTAGAACAGTAGTGGAGGTCGCAGTGGAATAAAAAGACAATATCAATGTTCCTTGGAAGAGGGGTGAAGGTCGCAGTGGAATAAAAAGACAATATCAATGTCCCTTGGAAGAGTGGTGGAGGTCGCAGTGGATTAAAAAGACAATATCAATGCCCCTTGAAAGAGTGGTGGAGGTCGCAGTGGAATAAAAAGACAACATCAATGCCCCGTTAAAGGGACGTGGAGGTCACAGTAGCTTAACAAGACGGTTTTAATGCCCCTTGGAAGAGTGGTGGAGGTCGCAGTGGAATAAAAGACAATATCAATGCCCTTTGGAAGAGTGGTGGAGGTCGCAGTGGAATAAAAATACAATATCAATGCCCCTTGGTAGAGTGGTGGAGGTTACAGTGGAAGTTAAAGACAATATCAATGCCCCCTGGAAGAGATGTGGAGGTTACTGTAGCTTAACAAGACAGTTTTAATGTCCCTTGGAAGAATAGTGGAGGTCGCAGTGGAATAAAAAGACAATGTCAATGCCCATTGGAAGAGTGGTGGAGGTTAGAGTGGAATAAAAAGACAATACCAATGCCCCTTGGAAGAGCTGTGGAGTTCAGAGTGGTTTAACCAAATGGTTTTAATGCCCATTGGAAGTGACGTGGAGGTCACAGTAGCTTAAAAAGACGCTTTAAATGCCCCTTGGAAAAGTGGTGGAGGTCGCAGTGGATTAAAAAGACAATATCAATGCCCCTTGGAAGGGTGGTGGAGATGGCAGTGGAATAAAAAGACAATATCAATGCCCCTTGGAAGAATGATGGAAGTCGCAGTGGAATAAAAAGACAATGTCAATGCCCCTTGGAAGAGTGGTGGAGGTTAGAGTTAAAAAAAAAAAAAATACCAATGCCCCTTGGAAGAGCTGTGGAGTTCAGAGTGGTTTAAATAGATGGTTTTATTGCCCCTTGGAAGAGACGTGGAGGTCACAGTAGCTAAATAAGATAGTTTTAATGCCCCTTGGAAGAGTGGTGGAGGTCGAAGTGGAATAAAAAGACAATATAAATGCCCTTTGAAAGAGTGGTGGAGGTTACAGTGAAATAAAAAGACAATATCAATGCCTCTTGAAAGAGCTATGGAGTTCAGAGTGGTTTAACCAGATGGTTTTCATGCCCCTTGGAAGAGTGGTGGAGGTCACAGTGCATTAAAAAGACAATATCAATACCCCTTGGAAGAATGGTGGAGGTTATAGTGGAGTAAAAAGACAATATCAATGCCCCTTGGTAGAGCTGTGGAGTTCAGATTGGTTTAACCAGACGGTTTTAATGCCCCTTGGAAGAGATGTGGAGGTCACAGTAGCTTAACAAGACTGTTTTAATGCCTCTTGGAAGAGTGGTGGAGGTCGCAGTGGATTAAAAAGACTATATCAATGCCCCTTAGAAGAGAGGTGGAAGTCGCAGTGGAATAAAAAGACAATATCAATACCCCTTGGAAGAGTGGTGGAGGATACAGTGGAATAAAAAGACAATATCAATGCCCCTTGGAATAGACATGGACATTACAGTAGCTAAACAAGATGTTTTAAATTTTCCTTGGGAGAGTGGTGGAAGTCGTAGTGGAATAAAGAGACAATATCAATGCCCCTTGAAAGAGTGCTGTAGGTTACAGTGGAGTAAAAAGAAAATATCAAAGTCTCTTGCAAGAGCTGTGGAGTTCAGAGTGGATTAAATTGACAGTTTTAATGCACCTTGGTAGAGACGTGGAGGTCACAGTAGCTTAACAAATACGGTTATAATGCCCCTTGGAAGAGTGGTGGAGGTCGCAGTGGATTAAAAAGACAATATCAATGCCATTTGGAAGAGTGGTGAAGGTCCCAGTGGAATAAAAAGACAATATCAATGCCCCGTGAAAGAGACGTGGAGGTCACAGTAGCTTAACAAGGCTTTTTAATGCCCCTTGGAAGAGAGGTGGAAGTTGCAGTGGAATAAAAAGACAATATCAATGCCCCTTGTAAAAGCTGTGGAGTTCAGAGTGGTTTAAATTGACGGTTTTAATGCCCCTTGGAAGGGATGTGGGGGTGACAGAAGCTTAACAAGACGGTTTTAATGCCCTTTGGAAAAGTGGTGGAGGTCGCAGTGGATTAAAAAGACAATTTGAATGCCCCTTGGAAGAGTGATGGAGGTCGCAGTGGAATAAAAAGACAATATCAATGAGCCTTGGAAGAGTGGTGGAGGTCGCAGTGGAATAAAAAGACATTATCAATGCCCCTTGGTAGAGTGGTGGAGGTCGCATTGGAATAAAAAGACAATATCAATGCCTCTTGGACGAGTGGTGGAGGTTACAGTGGAATAAAACGACAATTTCAGTGCCCCGTGGAAGAGACGTCGAGGTCACAGTAGCTTACCAAGATGGTTTTAATGCCTCTTGGAAGAGTGGAGGAGGTCGCAGTGGAATAAAAAGACAATGTCAATGCCCCTTGGAAGAGTGGTGGAGGTTAGAGTGGAATAAAAAGACAATACAAATGCCCCTTGGAAGAGCTGTGGAGTTCAGAGTGGTTTAACCAGATGATGTTAATGCCCCTTGGAAGAGAAGTCGACGTCACAGTAGCATAACAATACGGTTTTAATGCCCCTTGGAAGAGTGGTGGAGTTCGCAGTGGATTAAAAAGACAATATCAATGCCCCTTGGAAGAGCGGTGGAGGTCGCAGTAGAATAAAACGACAATATCAATGCCCCGTGGAAGGGACGAGGAGGACACAGTAGCTTAACAAGACGGTTTTAATTCCCCTTGGAAGAGTGGTGGAGGTTGCAGTGGATTAAAAAGACAACAACAAAGCCCATTGGAAGAGTGGTGGAGGTCGCAGTGGAATAAAAAGACAAAATCAATGCCCCTTGGAAGAGTGGTGGAGGTTACAGTGGAATAAAAAGACAATATCAATGCCCCTTGGAAGAGCTGTGGAGTTCAGAGTGGTTTAACCAGACGTTTTAATGCCCCTTGGAAGAGACGAGGAGGTCACAGTAGCTTAATAAGACTGTTTTAATGACCCTTGGTAGAGTGGTGGAGGTCGCAGTGGATTAAAAAGACAATATCAATGCCCCTTAGAAGAGAGGTGGAAGTCGCAGTGGAATAAAAAGACAATGTCATTGCCACTTGGTAGAGTGGTGGAGATACAGTGGAATAAAAAGACAATATCAATGCCCCGTGGAATAGACATGGACGTGACAGTAGCTTAACAAGACGGCTTTAATGCCCCTTGGAAGAGTGGTGGAGGTCGCAGTGGAATAAAAAGACAATATCAGTGCCCCTTGGAATAGACATGGACGTTACAGTAGCTAAACAAGATGTTTTAAATTTTCCTTGGGAGAGTGGTGGAAGTCGTAGTGGAATAAAGAGACAATATCAATGCCCCTTGAAAGAGTGCTGTAGGTTACAGTGGAGTAAAAAGAAAATATCAATGTCTCTTGCAAGAGCTGTGGAGTTCAGAGTGGATTAAATTGACGGTTTTAATGCACCTTGGTAGAGACGTGGAGGTCACAGTAGCTTAACAAATACGGTTATAATGCCCCTTGGAAGAGTGGTGGAGGTCGCAGTGGATTAAAAAGACAATATCAATGCCATTTGGAAGAGTGGTGAAGGTCCCAGTGAAATAAAAAGACAATATCAATGCCCCGTGAAAGAGAGGTGGAGGTCACAGTAGCTTAACAAGGCTTTTTAATGCCCCTTGGAAGAGAGGTGGAAGTTGCAGTGGAATAAAAAGACAATATCAATGCCCCTTGTAAGAGCTGTGGAGTTCAGAGTGGTTTAAATTGACGGTTTTAATGCCCCTTGGAAGGGATGTGGGGGTGACAGTAGCTTAACAAGACGGTTTTAATGCCCTTTGGAAAAGTGGTGGAGGTCGCAGTGGATTAAAAAGACAATTTGAATGCCCCTTGGAAGAGTGGTGCAGGTCGCAGTGGAATAAAAAGACAATATCAATGAGCCTTGGAAGAGTGGTGGAGGTCGCAGTGGAATAAAAAGACATTATCAATGCCCCTTGGTAGAGTGGTGGAGGTCGCATTGGAATAAAAAGACAATATCAATGCCTCTTGGACGAGTGGTGGAGGTTACAGTGGAATAAAACGACAATTTCAGTGCCCCGTGGAAGAGACGTGGAGGTCACAGTAGCTTAACAAGATGGTTTTAATGCCTCTTGGAAGAGTGGAGGAGGTCGCAGTGGATTAAAAAGACAACAACAAAGCCCATTGGAAGAGTGGTGGAGGTCGCAGTGGAATAAAAAGACAAAATCAATGCCCCTTGGAAGAGTGGTGGAGGTTACAGTGGAATAAAAAGACAATATCAATGCCCCTTGGAAGAGCTGTGGAGTTCAGAGTGGTTTAACCAGACGTTTTAATGCCCCTTGGAAGAGACGAGGAGGTCACAGTAGCTTAATAAGACTGTTTTAATGACCCTTGGTAGAGTGGTGGAGGTCGCAGTGGATTAAAAAGACAATATCAATGCCCCTTAGAAGAGAGGTGGAAGTCGCAGTATAATAAAAAGACAATGTCATTGCCACTTGGTAGAGTGGTGGAGATACAGTGGAATAAAAAGACAATATCAATGCCCCGTGGAATAGACATGGACGTGACAGTAGCTTAACAAGACAGCTTTAATGCCCCTTGGAAGAGTGGTGGAGGTCGCAGTGGAATAAAAAGACAAAATTAATGCCCCTTGGAAGAGTGGTGGAGGTTACAGTGGAATAAAAAGACAGTATCAATGCCCCATGGAAGAGTTGTGGAGGTCACTGTTGCTTAACAAGATGGTCTTTATGCCCCTTGGAAGAGTGGTGGAGGTCGCAGTGGAATAAATAGACAATGTCAATGCCCCTTGGAAGAGTGGTGGAGGTTAGAGTGGAATAAAAAGACAATACCAGTGCTCCTTGGAAGAGCTGTGGAGTTCAGAGTGGTTTAAATTGACGGTTTTAATGCCCCTTGGAAGAGACATGGAGGTCAGCGTGGATTAAAAAGACAATATCAATGCCCCTTGGAAGAGTGGTGGAGGTCGCAGAGGATTAAAAAGACAATATCAATGCCCCTTGGAAGAGTGGTGGAGGTAGCAGTGGAATAAAAAGAGGAAATCAATGCCCTGTGGAAGGGACGTGGAGGTCACAGTAGCTTCACAAGACGGTTTTAATGCCCCTTGGAAGAGAGGTGGAGGTCGCAGTAGAATAAAAAGACAATATCAATGCCGCTTAGTAGAGTGGTGGATGTTACAGTCGAATAAAACGACAATATCAATGCCTCTTGTAAGAGCTGTGGAGTTCAGAGTGTTTAACCAGACGGTTTTAATGCCCCTTGGAAGAGACGAGGAGGTCACAGTAGCTTAACGAGACAGTTTTAATGCCCCTTGAAAGAGTGGTGGAGATCGTTGTGGATTTAAAAGACAATATCAATGCCTATTAGGAGAGTGGTGGAGGTCGCAGTGGAATAAAAAGACAATATCCATGCCCCTTGGAAGATACGTGGAGGTCACAGTGGAATAAAAAGACAATATCAATGCCCCTTGGAAGAGTGGTGGAGGTTACAGTGGAATAAAAAGACAATATCAATTCCCCGTGGAAGAGACGTGGACATCACAGTAGCTTAACAAGGCGGTTTTAATGTCCCTTGGCAGAGTGTTGGAGGTCGCAGTGGAATAAAAAGACAATATCAATGAACCTTGGAAGAGTGGTGGAGGTCGCAGTGGAATAAAAAGAAAATATCATTGCCCCTTGGAAGAGTGGTGGAGGTTACAGTGGAATAAAAAGACAATATCAATGCCCCGTGGAAGAGACGTGGACATCACAGTAGCTTAACAAGACGGTTTTAATGTCCCTTGGCAGAGTGTTGGGGGTCGCAGTGGAATAAAAAGACAATAACAATGCCCTGTGGAAGAGACATGGAGGTCACAGTAGCTTAACAAGACGGTTTTAATGCCCCTTAGAACAGTGGTGGAGGTCGCAGTGGAATAAAAAGACAATATCAATGTTCCTTGGAAGAGGGGTGAAGGTCGCAGTGGAATAAAAAGACAATATCAATGTCCCTTGGAAGAGTGGTGGAGGGCGCAGTGGATTAAAAAGACAATATCAATGCCCCTTGGAAGAGTGGTGGAGGTCGCAGTGGAATAAAAAGACAATATCAATGCCCAGTGGAAGGGACGTGGAGGTCACAGTAGCTTAACAAGACGGTTTTAATGCCCCTTGGAAGAGTGGTGGAGGTCGCAGTGGAATAAAAGACAATATCAATGCCCTTTGGAAGAGTGGTGGAGGTCGCAGTTGAATAAAAATACAATATCAATGCCCCTTGGTAGAGTGGTGGAGGTTACAGTGGAAGTTAAAGACAATATCAATGCCCCGTGGAAGAGATGTGGAGGTTACTGTAGCTTAACAAGACAGTTTTAATGCCCCTTGGAAGAATAGTGGAGGTCGCAGTGGAATAAAAAGACAATCTCAATGCCCATTGGAAGAGTGGTGGAGGTTAGAGTGGAATAAAAAGACAATACCAATGCCCCTTGGAAGAGCTGTGGAGTTCAGAGTGGTTTAACCAAATGGTTTTAATGCCCATTGGAAGTGACGTGGAGGTCACAGTAGCTTAAAAAGACGCTTTAAATGCCCCTTGGAAAAGTGGTGGAGGTCGCAGTGGATTAAAAAGACAATATCAATGCCCCTTGGAAGAGTGGTGGAGGTGGCAGTGGAATAAAAAGACAATATCAATGCCCCTTGGAAGAATGATGGAAGTCGCAGTGGAATAAAAAGACAATGTCAATGCCCCTTGGAAGAGTGGTGGAGGTTAGAGTTAAAAAAAAAAAAAAATACCAATGCCCCTTGGAAGAGCTGTGGAGTTCAGAGTGGTTTAAATAGATGGTTTTATTGCCCCTTGGAAGAGACGAGGATGTCACAGTAGATTAACAAGACAGTTTTATTGCCCTTGGAAAAGTGGTGGAGGTCACAGTAGTTAAAAAGACAATATCAATGCCCCGTGGAAAACACGTGGAGGTCACAGTAGCTTAACAAGACAGTTTTAATGCCCCTTGGAAGAGTGGTGGAGGTCGCAGTGGAATAAAAAGACAATATAAATGCCCTTTGAAAGAGTGGTGGAGGTTACAGTGAAATAAAAAGACAATATCAATGCCTCTTGAAAGAGCTATGGAGTTCAGAGTGGTTTAACCAGATGGTTTTCATGCCCCTTGGAAGAGTGGTGGAGGTCACAGTGCATTAAAAAGACAATATCAATACCCCTTGGAAGAATGGTGGAGGTTATAGTGGAATAAAAAGACAATATCAATGCCCCTTGGTAGAGCTGTGGAGTTCAGATTGGTTTAACCAGACGGTTTTAATGCCCCTTGGAAGAGATGTGGAGGTCACAGTAGCTTAACAAGACTGTTTTAATGCCTCTTGGAAGAGTGGTGGAGGTCGCAGTGGATTAAAAAGACTATATCAATGCCCCTTAGAAGAGAGGTGGAAGTCGCAGTGGAATAAAAAGACAATATCAATACCCCTTGGAAGAGTGGTGGAGGATACAGTGGAATAAAAAGACAATATCAATGCCCCTTGGAATAGACATGGACGTTACAGTAGCTAAACAAGATGTTTTAAATTTTCCTTGGGAGAGTGGTGGAAGTCGTAGTGGAATAAAAAGACAATATCAATGCCCCTTGAAAGAGTGCTGTAGTTTACAGTGGAGTAAAAAGAAAATATCAATGCCTCTTGCAAGAGCTGTGGAGTACAGAGTGGATTAAATTGACGGTTTTAATGCACCTTGGTAGAGACGTGGAGGTCACAGTAGCTTAACAAATACGGTTATAATGCCCCTTGGAAGAGTGGTGGAGGTCGCAGTGGATTAAAAAGACAATATCAATGCCATTTGGAAGAGTGGTGAAGGTCCCAGTGGAATAAAAAGACAATATCAATGCCCCGTGAAAGAGACGTGGAGGTCACAGTAGCTTAACAATATGTTTTTAATGCCCCTTGGAAGAGAGGTGGAAGTTGCAGTGGAATAAAAAGACAATATCAATGCCCCTTGTAAGAGCTGTGGAGTTCAGAGTGGTTTAAATTGACGGTTTTAATGCCCCTTGGAAGGGACATGGAGGTGACAGTAGCTTAACAAGACGTTTTTAATGCCCTTTGGAAGAGTGGTGGAGGTAGCAGTGGATTAAAAAGACAATTTGAATGCCCCTTAATAGAGTGGTGGAGGTCGCAGTGGAATAAATAGACAATTTCAATGCCCCTTGGAAGATAGGTGGAGGTCACAGTGGAATAAAAAGACAATATCAATGCCCCTTGGAAGAGTTGTGGAGGTTACAGTGGAATAAAAAGACAATATCAATGCCCTGTGTAAGAAACTTGAAGGTCACAGTAGCTTAACAAGACGGTTTTAATGCCCCTTGGAAGAGTCATGGACGTCGCACAGGAATAAAAAGACAACATCAATGCACTTGGAAGAGTGCAGAAGGTTACAATGGAATAAAAAGACATTGTCAATGCCTCTTGGAAGAGCTGTGGAGCTCAGAGCGGTTTAACCAGACGGTTTTTAAGCCCCTTGTTAGAGACTTGGAGGTCACAGCAGCTTAACAAGACGGTTTTAATGCCCTTGGAAGAGTGGTGGAGGTCGCAATGGAATAAAAAGACAATATCAATGCCCCGTGGAAGGGACGTGGAGTTCACAGTAGCATAACAATACGGTTTTAATGCCCATTGAAAGAGTGGTGGAGGTCGCAATGGATAAAAAGACAATATCAAAGACCCTTGGAAGAGGGGTGGAGGTCGCAGTGGATAACAGAGACAATATCAATGCCTCTTGGAAGAGCTGTGGAATACAGAGTGGTTTAACCAGACCGTTTAATGCCCCTTGGTAGAGACGAGGAGGTCACAGTAGCATATCAAGACTGTTTTAATGCCACTTGGAAGAGGTGGTGGTCGCAGTGGATTAAAAAAACAATATCAATTCCTATTGGAAAAGATGCGGAGGTCGCAGTGGAATAAAAAGACAATATCAATGCCCCTTGGAAGAGTGGTGGAGGTTACAGTGGAATAAAAGGACAATATCAATGACCCTTGGAAGAGTGGTGGAGGTCGCAGTGGAATAAAAAGACAATATTAATGATCCTTGGAAGAGTGGTGGAGGTCACAGTAAAATAAAAAGACAATATCAATACCCCTTGGAAGAGTGGTGGAGGTTACAGTGGAATAAAAAGACAATATCATTGCCCCTTGGAAGAGCCGTGGAGTTCAGTGTGGTTTAACCAGAAGGTTTTAAGGCACCGTGGAATAGACGTGGAGGTCACAGTAGCTAAACAAGACGGTTTTAATGCTTCTTGGAAGAGTGATGGAGGTCGCAGTAGATTAAAAAGACAATATCAATGCCACTTGGAAGAGTGGTGAAGGTTCCAGTGGAATAAAAAGACGATATCAATGCCCCTTGGAAGAGTGGTGGAGGTTACAGTGGAATAAAAAGACAATATCAATGCCCCGTGAAAGAGACGTGGAGGTCACAGTAGCTTAACAAGATGGTTTTAATGCCCCTTGAAAGAGAGGTGGAAGTTGCAGTGGAATAAAAAGACAATATCAATGCCCCTTGGAAAAGTGCTGGAGGTTACATTGGAATAAAAAGACAATATCAATGCCCCTTGGAATAGCTGTGGAGTTCAGAGTGGTTTAAATTGACGGTTTTAATGCCCCTTGGAAGGGAAGTGGAGGTGACAGTAGCTTAACAAGACGATTTTAATGCCCCTTGGAAGAGTGGTGGAGGTCGCAGTGGATTAAGAAGACAATATGAATGCCCCTTGGAAGAGTGGTGGAGGTCGCAGTCGAATAAAAAGACAATATCAATGCCCCTTGGAAGAGTGGTGGAGGTTACAGTTGAATAAAAAAACAATATCAATGCCCCTTGGAAGAGCGATGGAGGTTACAGTGGAATTTAAGGACAATATCAATGCCCCTTGTAACAGTGGTGAAGGTTACAGTTAAATAAAAAGACAATATCAATGCCCCGTGGAAGAGATGTGTAGGTCATAATAGCTTAATAAGACGGTTTTAATGCCCCTTGGAAGAGTGGTGGAGGTCGCAGTGGATTAAAAACACAATATCAATGAGCCTTGGAAGAGTGGTGGAGGTCGAAGTGGAATGAAAAGACATTATCAATGCACCTTGGAAGAGTGGTGGAGGTCGCAGTGGAATAAAAAGACAATATCAATGCCCCGTTGAAGAGACGTGGAGGTCACAGTAGCTTAACAATATGGTTTTAATGCCTCTTGGAGGACTGGTGGAGGTCGCAGTCAAATAAAAAGACAATTTCAATGCCCCTTGGAAGAGTGGTGGAGGTTACAGTGGAATAAAAAGACAATAATAATGCCCCTTGGAAGAGCTGTGGAGTTCAGAGTGGTATAAACAGATGGTTTTAACGCTCCTTGGAAGAGACGTGGAGGTCACAGTAACTTAACAAGACGGTTTTAATGCCCCTTGGAAGAGTTGTGGAGGTCGCAGTGGAATAAAAAACCAATATCAATGCCCCTTGGAAGATTGGTGGAGGTTACAGTGGAATAAAAAGACAATACAAATGCCCCTTGGAAGAGATGTGGAACTCAGAGTGGTTTAACCAGATGGTTTTAATGCCCTTTGGAAGAGTGGTGGAGTTCGCAGTGGATTAAAAAGACAATATCAATGCACCGTGGAAGGGACGTGGAGGTCACAGTAGCTTAACAAGACGGTTTTAATGTCCTTTGGAGGAGTGGTGGAGGTTGCAGGGGATTAAAAAGACAAAATCAATGCCCCTTGGAAGAGTGGTGGAGGCTACAGTGGAATAAAAAGACAATATCAATGCCCCTTGGTAGATTGGTGGAGGTTACAGTGGTATAAAAAGACAATATCAATGCCCCGTGGAAGAGATGTGGAGGTCACTGTAGCTTAACAATACGGTTTTAATGCCCCTTGGAAGAGTTGTGTAGGTCGCAGTGGAATAAAAAGACAATGTCAATGCCCCTTGGAAGAGTGGTGGATTATAGAGTGGAATAAAAAGACAATACAAATGCCCCTTGGAAGAGATGTGGAGTTAAGAGTGGTTTAACCAGATGGTTTTAATGCCCCTTGGAGGAGAAGTCGACGTCACAGTAGCATAACAAGACGGTTTTAATGCCCCTTGGAAGAGTGGTGTAGTTCGCAGTGGATTAAACAGACAATATCAATGACCCTTGGAAGAGTGGTGGAGGTCGCAGTGGAATAAAAAGATAATATCAATGCCCCGTGGAAGGGACGTGGAGGCCACAGTAGCTTAACAAGACAGTTTTAATGCCCCTTGGAAGAGTGGTGGAGGTTGCAGGGGATTAAAAAGACAATAACAATGCCCATTTGAAGAGTGCTGGAGGTCGCAGTGGAATAAAAAGACAAAATCAATGCCCCTTGGTAGAGTGGTGGAGGTTACAGTGGAATAATAAGACAATATCAATGCCCATTGGAAGAGACGTGGAGGTCACAGTAGCTTAAAAAGACTGTTTTAATGCCCCTTGGTAGAGTGGTGGAGGTCAAGTGCATTAAAAGGACAATATCAATGCACCTTAGAAGAGAGGTGGAAGTCGCAGTGGAATAAAAAGACAATGTCAATGCCACTTGGAAGAGTGGTGGAGGTTACAGTGGAATAAAAAGACAATATCAATGCCCCATGGAATAGACATGGACGTGAGAGTAGCTTAACAAGACGGCTTTAATGCCCCTTGGAAGAGTGGTGGAGGTTGCAGTGGATTAAAAAGACAATATCAATGCCCAATGAAAGAGTGGTAGAGGTCGCAGTGGAATAAAAAGACAAAATCAATGCCCCTTGGAAGAGTGGTGGAGGTTACAGTGAATTAAAAAGATAATATCAATGCCCCATGGAAGAGTTGTGGAGTTCAGAATGTTTAACCAGACGGTTTTAATGCCCCTGGGAAGAGACGAGGAGGTCACAGTAGCTTTACAAGACTGTTTTAATGCCCCTTGGAAGAGTGGTGGAGATTGTTGTGGATTTAAAAGACAATATCAATGCCCCTTAGGAGAGTGGTGGAGGTCGCAGTGGAATAAAAAGACAATATCAATGCCCCTTGGAAGATTGGTGGAGGTTACAGTGGAATAAAAAGAGAATATCAATGCCCCTTGGAAGAGTGGTGGAGGTTATAGTGGAATAAATAGACAAGATCAATGCCCCTTGGAAGGGACGTGGAGGTCACAGTAGCATAACAAGACGGTTATAATGCCCCTTGGAAGAGTGGTGGAGGTTACAGTCGAATAAAAAGTCAATATCAATGCCTCTTTGAAGAGCTGTGGAGTACAGAGTGGTTTAACCAGACGGTTTAATGCCCCTTGGAAGAGACGTGGAGGTCACAGTAGCTTATCAAGACTGTTTTAATGCCCCTTTGAAGAGTGGAGGAGGTCGCAGTGTATTGAAAAGACAATATCAATGCCCCTTAGAAGAGTGGTGGAGGTCGCAGTGGAATAAAAAGACAATATCAATTCCCCTTGGAAGAGATGTGGAGGTCGCAGTGGAATAAAAAGACAATATCAATGCCACGTGGAAGAGACGTGGAGGTCACATTAGCTTATCAAGACTGTTTTAATGCCCCTTTGAAGAGTGGTGGAGGTCGCAGTGTATTGAAAAGACAATATCAATGCCCCTTAGAAGAGTGGTGGAGGTTACAGTTGAATAAAAAGACAATATCAATGCCCCTTGGAAGAGTGATGGTGGTTACAGTGGAATAAAAAGACAATATCAATGCCCCTTGGAACAGTGGTGGAGTTACAGTTAAATAAAAAGACAATGTCAATGCCCCGTGGAAGAGATGTGGAGGTCAAAATAGCTTAACAAAACGGTTTTAATGCCCCTTGGAAGAGTGGTGGAGGTCGGAGTGGATTAAAAAGACTATATCAATGAGCTTTGGAAGAGTGGTGGAGGTCGAAGTGGAATAAAATGACATTATCAATGCCCCTTGGAAGAGACGTGGAGGTCACAGTAGCTTAACAAGACGGTTTTAATGCTCCTTGGAAGAGTGGTTGAGGTTACAGTCGAATAAAAAGACAATATCAATGCCTCTTGGAAGAGCTGCGGAGTTCAGAGAGGCTTAACCAGACTTTTTTAATGCCCCTTGGAAGAGACTTGGAGGTCACAGTAGCTTAACAAGACGGTTTTAATGCCCCTTGGAAGAGTCGTGGAGGTCACAGTGGAATAAAAATACAATATCAATGGCACTTGAAAGAGTGGTGGAAGTTACAGTGAAATAAAAAGACAATATCAATGCCCCTTTGAAGAGCTGTGGAGTACACATTGGATTAACCAAACGGTTTTAGTGCCCCTTGGAAGAGACGTGGAGGTCACAGTAGCTTAACAAGACGTTTTTAATTCCCCTTGGAAGAGTGTTGGAGGTCGAAGTGGATTAAAAAGACAATATCAATGAACCTTGGAAGAGTGGTGGAGGTCACAGTGGAATAAAAAGACAATATCAATGCCCCTTGGAAGAGTGGTGGAGGTTACAGTGGAATGAAAAGCAATATCAATGGCAGTTGGAAGAGAAGTGGACATCACAGTAGCTTGACAAGACGGTTTTAATGCCCCTTGTCAGAGTGGTGGAGATCGCAGTGGAATAAAAAGACAATAACAATGCCCTGTGGAAGAGACGTGGAGGTCACAGTAGCTTAACAAGACGGTTTTAATGCCCCTAAGAACAGTGGTGGAGGTTACAGTGGAATAAAAGACAATATCAATGCCCTTTGGAAGAGTGGCAGAGGTCGCAGTGAAATAAAAAGACAATATCAATGGCCCTTGGAAGAGTGGTGGAGGTTACAGTAGAATAAAAAGACAATATCAATGCCCCTTGAAAGAGTGGTGGAGGTTACAGTGAAATAAAAAGACAATATCAATGCATCTTGAAAGAGTTATGGAGTTCAGAGTGGTTTAACCAGATGGTTTTAATGCCCCTTGGAAGAGTGGTGGAGGTCACAGTGCATTAAAAAGACAATATCAATACACCTTGGAATAATGGTGAAGGTTACAGTGGAATAAAAAGACAATATCAATGCCCCTTGGAAAAGCTGTGGAGTTCAGAGTGGTTTAACCAAATGGTTTTAATGCCCCTTGGAAGAGATGTGTATGTCACAGCAGCTTAACAAGACTGTTTTAATGCCTCTTGGAAGAGTGGTGGAGGTCGCAGTGGATTAAAAAGACAATATCAATGCCCCTTAGCAGAGAGGTGGAAGTCGCAGTGGAATTAAAAGACAATATCAATACCCCTTGGAAAAGTGGTGGAGGATACAGTGGAATAAAAAGACAAAATCAATGCCCCGTGGAATAGACATGGAGGTTACAGCAGCTAAACAAGATGTTTTTAATGCACCTTGGGAGAGTGGTGGAAGTCGTAGTGGAATAAAAAGACAATATCAATGCCCCTTGAAAGACTGCTGTAGGATACAGTGGAGTAAAAAGACAATATCAATGCCTCTTGCAAGAGTTGTGGAGTTCAGAGTCGTTTAAATTGACGGTTTTAATGCACCTTGGAAGAGAGGTGGAGGTTACAGTATCTTAAAAATACTGTTTTAATGCCCCTTGGAAAAGTGGTGGAGGTTGCAGTGGAATAAAAAGACAATATCAATGCCCCTTGGACGAGTGGTGGAGGTTACAGTGGAATAAAAAGACAATTTCAATGCCCCATGGAAGAAACGTGGAGGTCACAGTAGCTTAACAAGACTGCTTTAATGCCTCTTGGAGGACTAGTGGAGGTCGCAGTGGAATAAAAAGACAATATCAATGCCCCTTAGAAGAGTGGTGGAGGTTACAGTGGAATAAAAAGACAATAATAATGCCCCTTGGAAGAGCTGTGGAGTTCAGAGTGGTATAACCGGACGGTTTTAACGCTCCTTGGAAGAGACGAGGAGGTCACTGTAATTTAACAAGATGGTTTTAATGCCCCTTGGAAGAGTGGTGGAGGTCGCAGTGGAATAAAAAAACAATATCAATGCCCCTTGGAAGATTAGTGGAGGTTACAGTGGAATAAAAAGACAATATCAATGCCTCGTGGAAGAGATGTGTAGTTCACTGTAGCTTAACAATATGGTTTTAATGCCACTTGGAAGAGTGGTGGAGGTCGCAGTGGAATAAAAAGACAATGTCAATGCCCCTTGGAAGAGTGATGGAGGTTAGAGTGGAATAAAAAGACAATACAAATGCCCATTGGAAGAGCTGTGGAGTTCAGAGTGGTTTAACCAGATGGTTTTAATGCCCCTTGGAAGAGAAGTCGACGTCACAGTAGCATAACAAGATGGCTTTAATGCCCCTTGGAAGAGTGGTGGAGTTCGCAGTGGATTAATAAGACAATATCAATGCCCCTGGAAGAGTGGTGGAGGTCGCAGTGGAATAAAAAGACAACACCAATGCCCCGTGGAAGGGACGTGGAGGTCACAGTAGCTTATCAAGATGGTTTTATTGCCCCTTGGAAGAGTGGTGGAGGTCCCCGTGAAATAAAAATACAAAATAAATGCCACTTGGAAGAGTGGTGGAGGTTACAGTGGAATAAAAAGACAACATCAATGCCCCTTGGAAGAGCTGTGGAGTTCAGAGTGGTTTAACCAGACGGGTTTAATGCCCCTTGGAAGAGACGTAGAGGTCACAGTAGCTTAACAATACGGTTTTAATGCCCCTTGGAAGAGTGGTGGAGGTCGCAGTGGATTAAAAAGACAATATCAATGCCACTTGGAAGAGTGGTGAAGGTCCCATTGGAAAAAAAAGACAATATCAATGCCCCTTGGAAGAGTGGTGGAGGTTACAGTGGAATTAAAAGATAATATCAATGCCCTGTGAAAGAGACGTGGAGGTCATAGTAGCTTAACAATACGGTTTTAATGCCCCTTGGAAGAGAGTTGGAAGTTGCAGTGGAATAAAAAGACAATGTCAATGCCCCTTGGAAGAGTGGTGGAGGTCGCAGTGGAATAAAAAGACAATATTAATGCCCCTTGGAACAGTGGTGGAAGTCACAATAAAATAAAAAGACAATATCAATGCCCCTTCGAAGGGCTATGGAGTTCACAGTGGTTTAACCAGAAGGTTTTAAGGCACCGTGGAATAGACGTGGAGGTCACAGTAGCTAAACAAGACGGTTTTAATGCTTCTTGGAAGAATGATGGAGGTCGCAGTGGATTAAAAAGACAAAATCAATGCCCCTTGGAAGAGTGGTGGAGGTTAGAGTCGAATAAAAAGACAACATCAATGCCTCTTGGAAGAGCTGTGGAGTGCAGAGTAGTTTAACCTGACGGTTTTAATGCCCCTTGGAAGAGACGTGGAGGTCACAGTAGCTTATCAATAATGTTTTAATGCCCCTTGGAAGAGTGGTGAAGGTCGCAGTGGAGTAAAAAGACAATATCAATGCCCCTTAGAAGAGAGGTGGAGGTCGCAGTGGAATAAAAAGACAATATCAATTCCACTTGGAAGAGATATGGAGGTTGCAGTGGAATAAAAAGACAATATCAATGCCTCGTGGAAGAGACTTGGAGGTCACAGTAGCTTAACCAGATGGTTTTAATGCACCTTGGAAGAGAGGTGGAGGTCGCAGTGGAATAAAACAACAATATCAATGCCCCTTGGAAGAGTGGTGGAGGTTACAGTGGAATAAAAAAACAATATCAATGACCCTTGGAAGAGTGGTGGAGGTCGCCGTGGAATAAAAAGACAATATTAATGCCCCTTGGAACAGTGGTGGAAGTCACAATAAAATAAAAAGACAATATCAATGCCCCTTCGAAGGGCTATGGAGTTCACAGTGGTTTAACCAGAAGGTTTTAAGGCACCGTGGAATAGATGTGGAGGTCACAGTAGCTAAACAAGACGGTTTTAATGCTTCTTGGAAGAGTGATGGAGGTCGCAGTGGATTAAAAAGACAAAATCAATGCCCCTTGGAAGAGTGGTGGAGGTTACAGTCGAATAAAAAGACAACATCAATGCCTCTTGGAAGAGCTGTGGAGTGCAGAGTAGTTTAACCTGACAGTTTTAATGCACCTTGGAAGAGACGTGGAGGTCACAATAGCTTATCAATAATGTTTTATTGCCCCTTGGAAGAGTGGTGGAGGTCGCAGTGGAGTAAAAAGACAATATCAATGCCCCTTAGAAGAGAGGTGGAGGTCGCAGTGGAATAAAAAGACAATATCAATTCCACTTGGAAGAGATGTGGAGGTTGCAGTGGAATAAAAAGACAATATCAATGCCTCGTGGAAGAGACTTGGAGGTCACAGTAGCTTAACAAGACTGTTTTAATGCCTCTTGGAAGAGTGGTGGAGGTCGCAGTGGATTAAAAAGACAATATCAATGCCCCTTAGAAGAGAGGTGGAAGTTGCAGTGGAATAAAAAGACAATATCAATACCCAATGGAAGAGTGGTGGAGGATACAGTGGAATAAAAAGACAATATCAATGCCTCCTGGAATAGACATGGACGTTATATTAGCTAATCAAGATGTTTTTAATGCACCTTGGGAGAGTGGTGGAAGTCGTAGTGGAATAAAAAGACAATATCAATGCCTCTTGAAAGAGTGCTGTAGGTTGCAGTGGAATAAAAAGACAATATCAATGCCTCTTGCAAGAGCTGTGGATTTCAAAGTGGTTTAAATTGACGGTTTTAATGCACCTTGGAAGAGACGTGGAGGTCACTGTAGCTTAACAATACGGTTTTAATGCCCCTTGGAAGAGTGGTGGAGGTCGCAGTGGATTAAAAAGACAATATCAATGCCACTTGGAAGAGTGGTGAAGGTCCCAGTGGAAAAAAAAGACAATATCAATGCCCCTTGGCAGAGTGGTTGAGGTTACAGTGGAATAAAAAGACAATATCAATGCCCCGTGAAAGAGACGCGGAGGTCACATTAGCTTAACAAGACGGTTTTAATGCCCCTTGGAAGAGAGGTGGTAGTTGCAGTGGAATAAAAAGAAAATATCATTGCCCCTTGGTAGAGTGCTGGAGGTTACATTCGAATAAAAAGACAATATCAATGCCCCTTGCAAGAGCTGTGGAGTTCAGAGTGGGTTAAATTGACGGTTTTAATGCCCCGTGGAATTGACGTGGAGGCCAAAGTAGCTTAACAACATGGTTTTATTGGCCCTTGGAAGAGTAGTGGAGGTCACAGTTGATTAAAAAGACAATATAAATGCGCCTTAGAAGAGTGGTGGAGGTCACAGAGGAATAAAAAGACAATATCAATGCCCCTTGGAAGAGTAGTGGAGGTCGCAGTAGAATAAAAAAACAATATCAATGCCCCTTGGAAGATTGGTGGAGGTAACAGTGGATTAAAAAGACAATATCAATGCCTCTTGCAAGAGTTGTGGAGTTCAGAGTCGTTTAAATTGACGGTTTTAATGCACCTTGGAAGAGAGGTAGAGGTTACAGTATCTTAACAATACTGTTTTAATGCCCCTTGGAAGAGTGGTGGAGGTCGCAGTGGATTAAAAAGACAATATCAATGAGCCTTGGAAGAGTGGTGGAGGTCGCAGTGGAATAAAAAGGCATTATCAATGCCCCTTGGAAAAGTGGTGGAGGTTGCAGTGGAATAAAAAGACAATATCAATGCCCCTTGGACGAGTGGTGGAGGTTACAGTGGAATAAAAAGACAATTTCAATGCCCCATGGAAGAAACATGGAGGTCACAGTAGCTTAACAAGACTGCTTTAATGTCTCTTGGAGGACTAGTGGAGGTCGCAGTGGAATAAAAAGACAATATCAATGCCCCTTAGAAGAGTGGTGGAGGTTACAGTGGAATAAAAAGACAATAATAATGCCCCTTGGAAGAGCTGTGGAGTTCAGAGTTGTATAACCGGACGGTTTTAACGCTCCTTGGAAGAGACGTGGAGGTCACTGTAATTTAACAAGACGGTTTTAATGCCCCTTGGAAGAGTGGTGGAGGTCGCAGTGGAAGAAAAAAACAATATCAATGCCCCTTGGAAGATTAGTGGAGGTTACAGTGGAATAAAAAGACAATATCAATGCCCCGTGGAAGAGATGTGGAGGTCACTCTAGCTTAACAATATGGTTTTAATGCCACTTGGAAGAGTGGTGGAGGTCGCAGTGGAATAAAAAGACAATGTCAATGCCCCTTGGAAGAGTGATGGAGGTTAGAGTGGAATAAAAAGACAATACAAATGCCCCTTGGAAGAGCTGTGGAGTTCAGAGTGGTTTAACCAGATGGTTTTAATGCCCCTTGGAAGAGAAGTTGACGTCACAGTAGCATAACAAGATGGCTTTAATGCCCCTTGGAAGAGTGGTGGAGTTCGCAGTGGATTAATAAGACAATATCAATGCCCCTGGAAGAGTGGTGGAGGTCGCAGTGGAATAAAAAGACAACATCAATGCCCCGTGGAAGGGACGTGGAGGTCACAGTAGCTTATCAAGATGGTTTTAATGCCCCTTGGAAGAGTGGTGGAGGTTACAGGTGATTAAAAAGACAATAACAATGCCCATTGGAAGAGTGGTGGAGGTCCCAGTGGAATAAAAAGACAAAATAAATGTTACTTGGAAGAGTGGTGGAGGTTACAGTGGAATAAAAAGACAATATCAATGCCCCTTGGAAGAGCTGTGGAGTTCAGAGTGGTTTAACCAGACGGGTTTAATGCCCCTTGGAAGAGACATAGAGGTCACAGTAGCTTAACAATACGGTTTTAATGCCCCTTGGAAGAGTGGTGGAGGTCGCAGTGGATTAAAAAGACAATATTAATGCCACTTGGAAGAGTGGTGAAGGTCCCAGTGGAAAAAAAAGACAATATCAATGCCCCTTGGAAGAGTGGTGGAGGTTACAGTGGAATAAAAAGATAATATCAATGCCCTGTGAAAGAGACGTGAAGGTCACAGTAGCTTAACAATACGGTTTTAATGCCCCTTGGAAGAGAGTTGGAAGTTGCAGTGGAATAAAAAGACAATGTCAATGCAACTTGGAAGAGTGTTTTAGGTTAGAGTGGAATAAAAAGACAATACAAATGCCCATTGGAAGAGCTGTGGAGTTCAGAGTGGTTTAAACAGATGGTTTTAAGGCCCCTTGGAAGAGAGGTGGAATTAGCAGTGGAATAAAAAGGCAATGTCAATACCCCTTGGAAGAGTGGTGGAGGTTGCAGTGGAATAAAAAGACAATTTCAATGCCCCGTGGAATAGACATGGACGTTACAATAGTTAAACAAGATATTTTTAATGCACCTTGGGAGAGTGGTGGAAGTCGTAGTGGAATAAAAAGACAATATCAATGCCCCTTGAAAGAGTGCTGCAGGTTACAGTGGAGTAAAAAGACAATATCAATGCCTCTTGCAAGAGCTGTGGAGTTCAGAGTGGTTTAAATTGATGGTTTTAATGCACCTTGGAAGAGACGTGGAGGTTACAGTAGCTTAACAATACGGTTTTAATGCCCCTTGGAAGAGTGGTGGAGGTCGCAGTGGATTAAAAAGACAATATCAATGCCACTTGGAAGAGTGGTGAAGGTCCAAATGGAAAAAAAAGACAATATCAATGCCCCTTGGCAGAGTGGTGGAGGTTACAGTGGAATAAAAAGACAATATCAATGCCCCGTGAAAGAGACGCGGAGGTCACATTAGCTTAACAAGACGGTTTTAATGCCCCTTGGAAGAGA
Organism: Phyllobates terribilis; assembly: GCF_046119375.1. Taxonomy (NCBI): domain Eukaryota; kingdom Metazoa; phylum Chordata; class Amphibia; order Anura; family Dendrobatidae; genus Phyllobates; species Phyllobates terribilis. The sequence goes on along the minus strand of NW_027362953.1, from coordinate 2,698,473 downwards.
GGTGGTAGTTGCAGTGGAATAAAAAGACAATATCAATGCCCCTTGGTAGAGTGCTGGAGGTTACATTCGAATAAAAAGACAATATCGATGCCCCTTGCTAGAGCTGTGGAGTTCAGAGTGGTTTAAATTGACGGTTTTAATGCCCCGTGGAATTGACGTGGAGGTCAAAGTAGCTTAACAACATGGTTTTAATGGCCCTTGGAAGAGTAGTGGAGGTCGCAGTTGATTAAAAAGACAATATAAATGCGCCTTAGAAGAGTGGTGGAGGTCACAGAGGAATAAAAAGACAATATCAATGCCCCTTGGAAGAGTAGTGGAGGTCGCAGTAGAATAAAAAAACAATATCAATGCCCCTTGGAAGATTGGTGGAGGTAACAGTGGATTAAAAAGACAATATCAATGCCCCTTGGAAGAGCAGTGGAGTTCAGAGTAGGTAAACCAGACGGTTTTAATGCCCATTGGAAGTGACATTTAGGTCACAGTAGCTTAAAAAGATGTTTTTAATGCTCCTTGTAAAAGTGGTGGAGGTCGCAGTGGATTAAAAAGACAATATCAATGCCCCTTGGAAGAGTGGTGGAGGTGGCAGTGGAATAAAAAGACAATATCAATGCCCCTTGGAAGAGAGGTGGAGTTTGCAGTGGAATAAAAAGACAACATCAATGCCCCGTGAAAGAGATGTTGATGTCACAGTAGCTTAACAAGACGGTTTTAATGTCCCTTGGAAGAGAGATGACAGTCGCAGTGGAATAAAAAGACAATATCAATGCCCTTTGGAAGAGTGCTGGAGGTTACAGTGGAATAAAAAACAATATCAAAGCCCCTTGCAAGAGCTGTGGAGGTGAAAGTGGTATAAATTGACGGTTTTAATGCCCCTTGGAAGAGACGTGGAGGTCACAGTAGATTAACAAGACTGTTTTAATGCCCCTTGGAAGAGTGGTGGAGGTCGAAGTGGATTAAAAAGATAATATCAATGCCCCTTGGAAGAGTGGTGGAGGTCACAGTGGATGAAAAAGACAATATCAATGCCCCTTGGAAGAGCAGTGGAGTTCAGAGTAGTTAAACCAGACGGTTTTAATGCCCATTGGAAGTGACATGGAGGTCAGTAGCTTAAAAAGACGTTTTTAATGCTCTTTGGAAAAGTGGTGGAGGTCGCAGTGGATTAAAAAGACAAATCAATGCCCCTTGGAAGAGTGGTGGAGGTGGCTGTGGAATAAAAAAACAATATCAATGCCCCTTGGAAGAGTAGTGGAGTTTACAGTGGAATAAAAAGACAATATCAATTCCCCGTGAAAGAGACGTGGATGTCACAGTAGCTTAACAAGACGGTTTTAATGTCCCTTGGAAGAGAGGTGAAAGTCGCAGTGGAATAAAAAGACAATATCAATGCCCCTTGGAAGAGTGCTGGAGGTTACAGTGGAATAAATAACAATATCAAAGCCCTTTGCAAGAGCTGTGGAGTTGAGAGTGGTTAAAATTGATGTTTTTAATGCCCCTTGGAAGAGACGTGGAGGTCACAGTAGATTAACAAGACTGTTTTAATGCCCCTTGGAAGAGTGGTGGAGGTCTAGGTGGATTAAAAAGACAATGTCAATGCTCCTTGAAGAAGTGGTTGAAGTCTCAGTGGAATAAAAAGACAATATCAATGCACCTTGGAAGAGTGTTGGAGGTTCCAGTGGAATAAAAAGACAATATCAATGCCCTGTGGAAGAGACATGGAGGTCACAGGAGCTTAACAAGACGGTTTAAATGCCCCTTGAAAGAGTGGTGGAGGTCACAGTGGAATAAAAAGACAATATCAATGCCCCTTGAAAGATCTGTGGAGTTCAGATTGGTTTAACCATACGGTTTTAATGCCCCTTAGAAGAGACGTGGAGGTCACAGCAGCTTAACAAGACAGTTTTAATGCCACATGGAAGAGTGGTGGAGGTTGCAGTGGATTAAAAAGACAATTTCAAAGCCCCGAGGAAGAGTGGTGGAGGTCGCAGTGGAAAAAAAAGACAATATCAATGCCCCGTGGAATTGACGTGGATGTCAATGTAGGTTAACAAGACTGTTTTAATGCCCCTTGGAAGAGTGGTGGAGATCACAGTGGATTAAAAAGAGAATATCAATGCCCATTGGAAGAGTGTTGGAGGTCGCAGTGGAATAAAAAGACAATATCAGTGCCCCTTGGAAGAGTGGTGGAGGTTACAGGGGAATAAAAAGACAATATCAATGCCCCTTGGAAGAGCTGTGGAGTTCACAGTGGTTTAACCAGAAGGTTTTAAGCCACCGTGGAATAGACGTGGAGGTCACAGTAGCTAAACAAGATGGTTTTAATGCTTCTTGGAAGAGTGATGGAGGTCGCAGTGGATTAAAAAGACAAAATCAATGCCCCTTGGACGAGTGGTGGAGGTTACAGTGGAATAAAAAGACAATATCAATGCCTCTTTCAAGAGCTGTGGAGTTCAGAGTGGTTTAAATTGACTGTTTTAATGCCCCTTGGAAGAGACTTGGAGGTCACAGTAGCTTAACAAGAATGTTTTAATGAACCTTGGAAGAGTGGTGGAGGTTACAGTCGAATAAAAAGACAATATCAATGCCTCTTGGAAGAGCTGTGGAGTGCAGAGTAGTTTAACCTGACGGTTTTAATGCCCCTTGGAAGAGACGTGGAATTCACAGTGGATTAAAAAGACAATATCAATGCCCCTTAGAAGAGTGGTGGAGGTCGCAGTGGAATAAAAAGACAATATCAATTCCACTTGGAAGAGATGTGGAGGTCGCAGTGGAATAAAAAGACAATAACAATGCCTCGTGGAAGAGACTTGGAGGTCACAGTAGCTTAACAAGACTGTTTCAATGCCTCTTGGAAGAGTGGTGGAGGTCACAGTGGATTAGAAAGACAATATCAATGCCCCTTAGAAGAGAGGTGGAAGTCGCAGTGGAATAAAAAGACAATATCAATACCCCTTGGAAGAGTGGTGGAGGATACAGTGGAATAAAAAGACAATATCAATGCCCCGTGGCATAGACATAGACGTTACAGTAGCTAAACAAGAAGTTTTTAATGCACCTTGGGAGAGTGGTGGAAGTCGTAGTTGAATAAAAAGACAATATCAATGCCCCTTGAAAGAGTGCTGTAGTTTACAGTGGAATAAAAAGACAATATCAATGCCTCTTGCAAGAGTTGTGGATTTCAGAGTGGTTTAAATTGACGTTTTTAATGCACCTTGGAAGAGACGTGGAGGTCACAGTAGCTTAAAAATACGGTTTTAATGCCCCTTGGAAGAGTGGTGGAGGTCGCAGTGGATTAAAAAGACAATATCAATGCCTCTTGGAAGAGTGGTGAAGGTCCCAGTGGAAAAAAAAGACAATATCAATGCCCCTTGGAAGAGTAGTGGAGGTTACAGTGGAATAAAAAGACAATATCAATGCCCCGTGAAAGAGATGTGGAGGTCACAGTAGCTTAACAAGACGGTTTTAATGCCACATGGAAGAGTGGTGGAGGTTGCAGTGGATTAAAAAGACAATTTCAAAGCCCCGATGAAGAGTGGTGGAGGTCGCAGTGGAAAAAAAAGACAATATCAATGCCCCGTGGAATTGACGTGGATGTCAATGTAGGTTAACAACACGGTTTTAATGCCACTTTTAAGAGTGGTGGAGGTCGCAGTTGATTAAGAAGACAATCTAAATGCCCCTTGGAAGAGTGGTGGAGGTCGCAGTGGAATTTAAAGACAATATCAATGCCCAGTGGAAGAGATGGGGAGGTCACTGTAGCTTAACAAGATAAATTTAAGGCCCCTTGGAAGAATGGTGGAGGTCGCAGTGGAATAAAAAGACAATATCAATTCCCGTTGGTAGAGATGTGGAGGTTGCAGTGGAATAAAAAGACAATATCAATGCCTCGTGGAAGAGACTTGGAGGTCACAGTAGCTTAACAAGATGGCTTTAATGCCCCTTGGAAGAGAAGTGGAGGTCGCAGTAAAATAAAAAGACAATATTAATGCCCCTTGGAAGAGTGGTGGAGGTCGCAGTAAAATAAAAAGACAATATCAATGCCCCTTGGGAGAGTGGTGGAGGTTACAGTGGAATAAAAAGACAATATCAATGACCCTTGGAAGAGTGGTGGAGGTCGCAGTGGAATAAAAAGACAATATTAATGCCCCTTGGAAGAGTGGTGGAGGTCGCAGTAAAATAAAAAGACAATATCAATGCCCCTTGGAAGAGTGGTGGAGGTTACAGTGGAATAAAAAGACAATATCAATGACCCTTGGAAGAGTTGTGGAGGTTGCAGTGGAATAAAAAGACAATATTAATGCCCCTTGGAAGAGTGATGGAGGTCGCATTAAAATAAAAAGACAATATCAATACCACTTGGAAGAGTGGTGGAGGTTACAGTGGAATAAAAAGACAATATCAATGCCTCTTGGAAGAGCTGTGGAGTTCAGAGTGGTTTAAATTGACGGTTTTAATGCCCCTTGGAAGAGACGTGGAGGTCACAGAAGCTTAAAAAGACGGTTTTAATGCCCCTTGGAAGAGTGGTGGAGGTTACAGTCAAATAAAAAGACAATATCAATGCCTCTTGGAAGAGCTGTGGAGTTCAGAGTGGTTTAACCAGACAGTTTTAATGCCCCTTGGAAGAGACGTGAAGGTCACAGTAGCTTATCAAAACTGTTTTAATGCCCCTTAGAAAAGTGGTGGAGGTCGCAGTGGATTAAAAAGACAATATCAATGCCCCTTAGAAGAGTGGTGGAGGTCGTAGTGGAATAAAAAGACAATATGAATTCCACTTGGAAGAGATGTGGAGGTCGCAGTGGAATAAAAAGACAATATCAATGCCTGGTGGAATAGACTTGGAGGTCACAGTAGCATAACAAGATGGTTTTAATGCCCCTTGGAAGAGAGGTGGAGGTCGCAGTGGAATAAAAAGACAATATCAATGACCCTTGGAAGAGTGGTGGAAGTTAGAGTGGAATAAAAAGACAATATCAATGACACTTGGAAGAGTGGTGGAGTTCGCAGTGGAATAAAAAGACAATATTAATGCCCCTTGGAAGAGTGGTGGAGGTCGCAGTAAAATAAAAAGACAATATCAATGCCCCTTGGAAGAGTGGTGGAGGTTACAGTGGAATAAAAAGACAATATCAATGCCCCTTGGAAGAGCTGTGGAGTTCACAGTGGTTTAACCAGAAGGTTTTAAGGCACCATGGAATAGACGTGGAGTTCACAATAGATAAACAAGATGGTTTTATTGCTTCTTGGAAGAGAGATGGAGGTCGCAGTGGATTAAAAAGACAAAATCAATGGCCCTTGGAAGAGTGGTGGAGGTTACAGTGGAATAAAAAGACAATATCAATGCCTCTTCCCAGAGCTGTGGAGTTCAGAGTGGTTTAAATTGACGTTTTTAATGCCCCTTATAAGAGACGTGGAGGTCACAGTAGCTTAACAAGACGGTTTTAATGCCCCTTGGAAGAGTGATGAAGTTCGCAGTGGATTAAAAAGACATTATCGATGCCCCTTGGAAGAGTGGTGGAGGTCGCAGTGGAATAAAAAGAAAATATCAATGACCCTTAGAAGAGTGGTGGAGGTTACAGTGGAAAAAAAAGACAATATCAATGTTCCTTGGTAGAGGGGTGAAGGTCGCAGTGGAATAAAAAGACAATATCAATGTCCCTTAGAAGAGTGGTGGAGGTCGCAGTGGATTCAAAATACAATATCAATGTCCCTTGGAAGTGTGGTGGAGGTCGCAGTGGAATAAAAAGACAATATCAATGCCCCGTGGAAGGGACGTGGAGGTCACAGTAGCTTATCAAGACGGTTTAATGCCCCTTGGAAGTGTGGTGGAGATCGCAGTGGAATAAAAAGACTATCAAATCCCCTTGGAAGAGTGGTGGAGGTCTCAGTGAAAAAAAAGACAGTATCAATGCCCCTTGGAATAGTGGTGGAGGTTACAGTTGAATAAAAAGACAATATCAATGCCTCTTGGAAGAGCTGGTGAGTTCAGAGTGGTTTAACCATGCGGTTTTTAATGCCCCTTGGAAGAGACGTGGAGGTCACAGAAGCTTATCAAGACTGTTTTAAAGCACCTTGGAGGAGTGGTAGAGGTCGCCGTGGATTAAAAAGACAATATCAATGCCTCTTGGAAGAGTGGTGGAGGTTACAGTGGAATAAAAAGACAATATCAATGCCCCTTGGAAGAGTGGTGGAGGTTACAGTGGAATAAAAAGACAATATCAAAGTCCCTTGGAAGAATGGTGGAGGTTACAGTGGAATAAAAAGACAATATCAATGCCCCTTGGAAGAATGGTGGAGGTACCAATTAAATAAAAAGACAACATCAATGCCCCTTGGAAGAGACGTGAAGGTCACAGTGGAATAAAAAGACAATATTAATGCCCCTTGGAAGAGTGGTGGAGGTCGCAGTAAAATAAAAAGACAATGTCAATGACCCTTGGAAGAGTGGTGGAGGTTAGAGTGGAATAAAAAGACAATATCAATGCCCCTTGGAAGAGCTGTGGAGATCACAGTGGTTTAACCAGAAAGTTTTAATGCACTGTGGAATAGACGTGGAGGTCACAGTAGCTTAACAAGACGGTTTCAATGCTTCTTGGAAGAGTGATGGAGGTCGCAGTGGATTAAAAAGACAATATCAATGACCCTTGGAAGAGTGGTGGAGGTTGCAGTGGAATAAAAAGACAATATTAATGCCCCTTGGAAGAGTGGTGGAGGTTGCAGTAAAATAAAAAGACAATATCAATGCACCTTGGAAGAGTGGTGGAGGTTACAGTGGAATAAAAAGACAATATCAAAGTCCCTTGGAAGAATGGTGGAGGTTACAGTGGAATAAAAAGACAATATCAATGCCCTTGGAAGAGTGGTGGAGGTACCAATTAAATAAAAAGACAATATCAATGCCCCTTGGAAGAGACGTGAAGGTCACAGTGGAATAAAAAGACAATATTAATGCCCCTTGGAAGAGTGGTGGAGGTCGCAGTAAAATAAAAAGACAATGTCAATGACCCTTGGAAGAGTGGTGGAGGTTAGAGTGGAATAAAAAGACAATATCAATGCCCCTTGGAAGAGCTGTGGAGATCACAGTGGTTTAACCAGAAAGTTTTAATGCACTGTGGAATAGACGTGGAGGTCACAGTAGCTTAACAAGACGGTTTCAATGCTTCTTGGAAGAGTGATGGAGGTCGCAGTGGATTAAAAAGACAATATCAATGACCCTTGGAAGAGTGGTGGAGGTTGCAGTGGAATAAAAAGACAATATTAATGCCCCTTGGAAGAGTGGTGGAGGTTGCAGTAAAATAAAAAGACAATATCAATGCACCTTGGAAGAGTGGTGGAGGTTACAGTGGAATAAAAAGACAATATCAAAGTCCCTTGGAAGAATGGTGGAGGTTACAGTGGAATAAAAAGACAATATCAATGCCCTTGGAAGAGTGGTGGAGGTACCAATTAAATAAAAAGACAATATCAATGCCCCTTGGAAGAGACGTGAAGGTCACAGTGGAATAAAAAGACAATATTAATGACCCTTGGAAGAGTGGTGGAGGTCGCAGTAAAATAAAAAGACAATATCAATGCCCCTTGGAAGAGCTGTGGAGATCACAGTGGTTTAACCAGAAAGTTTTAATGCACTGTGGAATAGACGTGGAGGTCACAATAACTTAACAAGACGGTTTCAATGCTTCTTGGAAGAGTGATGGAGGTCGCAGTGGATTAAAAAGACAATATCAATGACCCTTGGAAGAGTGGTGGAGGTTGCAGTGGAATAAAAAGACAATATTAATGCCCCTTGGAAGAGTGGTGGAGGTTGCAGTAAAATAAAAAGACAATATCAATGCCCCTTGGAAGAGTGGTGGAGGTTACAGTGGAATAAAAAGACAATATCAATGACCCTTGGAAGAGTGGTGGAGGTTGCAGTGGAATAAAAAGACAATATTAATGCCCCTTGGAAGAGTGGTGGAGGTCCCATTAAAATAAAAAGACAATATCAATGCCACTTGGAAGAGTGGTGGAGGTTACAGTGGAATAAAAAGACAATATCAATGCCCCTTGGAAGAGTTGTGGAGTTCACAGTGGTTTAACCAGAAGGTTTTAAGGCACCGTGGAATAGACGTGGAGGTCACAGTAGCTGAACAAGACGGTTTTAATGCTTCTTGGAAGAGTGATGGAGCTCGCAGTGGATTAAAAAGACAAAATCAATGCAACTTGGAAGAGTGGTGGAGGTTACAGTGGAATAAAAGGACAATATCAATGCCTCTTGGAAGAGCTGTGGAGTTCAGAGTGGTTTAAATTGACGGTTTTAATGCCCCTTGGAAGAGACGTGGAGGTCACAGTAGCTTAACAAGATGGTTTTAATGCCCCTTGGAAGAGTGGTGGAGGTTACAGTCGAATAAAAAGACAATATCAATGCCTCTTGGAAGAGCTGTGGAGTTCAGAGTGGTTTAACCAGACAGTTTTAATGCCCCTTGGAAGAGACGTGGAGGTCACAGTAGCTTATCAAAACTGTTTTAATGCCCCTTAGAAGAGTTTTGGAGGTCGCAGTGAATTAAAAAGACAATATCAATGCCCCTTAGGAGAGTGGTGGAGTTCGCAGTGGAATAAAAAGACAATATGAATTCCACTTGGAAGAGATGTGGAGGTCGCAGTGGAATAAAAAGACAATATCAATGCCTCGTGGAATAGACTTGGAGGTCACAGTAGCATAACAAGATGGTTTTAATGCCCCTTGAAAGAGAGGTGGAGGTCGCAGTGGATTAAAAAGACAAAATCAATGCCCCTTGGAAGAGTGGTGGAGGTTACAGTGGAATAAAAAGACAATATCAATGACCCTTGGAAGAGTGGTGGAGGTTGCAGTGGAATAAAAAGACAATATTAATGCCCCTTGGAAGAGTGGTGGAGGTCGCATTAAAATAAAAAGACAATATCAATGCCACTTGGAAGAGTGGTGGAGGTTACAGTGGAATAAAAAGACAATATCAATGCCCTGTGTAAGAAACTTGGAGGTCACATTAGCTTAACAAGACAGTTTTAATGCCCCTTGGAAGAGTCGTGGACGTCGCAGAGGAATAAAAAGACAATATCAATGCACTTGGAAGAGTGCAGAAGGTTACAATTGAATAAAAATACATTGTAAATGCCCCTTGGAGGAGCTGTGGCGCTCAGAGCGGTTTAACCAGACGGTTTTAATGCCCCTTGGAAGAGACTTGGAAGTCACAGTAGATTAACAAGACGGTTTTAATGCCCCTTGGCAGAGTGGTGGAGGTCGCAGTGGATTAAAAAGACAATAGCAATGAACCTTGGAAGAGTAGTGGAGGTTACCGTGGAATAAAAAGACAATATCAATTCCTCTTGGAACAGTGGTGGAGGTTACAGTGGAATAAAAAGACAATATCAATGCCCCGTGGAAGAGACGAGGACATCACAGTAGCTTAACAAGATGGTTTTAATGCCCCTCGGCAGAATGGTGGAAGTTACAGTGAAATGAAAAGACAATATCAATGCCCCTCGGAAGAGCTGTGGAGTACAGAGTGGTTTAACCAAATGGTTTTAGTGCCCCTTGGAAGAGACATGGAGGTCACAGTAGCTTAACAAGATGGTTTAAATGCCACTTGGAAGAGTGGTGGAGGTCGCAGTGGATTAAAAAGACAATATCAATGAACCTTGGAAGAGTAGTGGAGGTTACAGTGGAATAAAAAGACAATATCAATGCCTCTTGGAAGAGCTGTGGAGTTCAGAGTGGTTTAACCAGACAGTTTTAATGCCCCTTGGAAGAGACGTGGAGGTCACAGTAGCTTATCAAAACTGTTTTAATGCCCCTTAGAAGAGTGGTGGAGGTCGCAGTGAATTAAAAAGACAATATCAATGCCCCTTAGGAGAGTGGTGGAGTTCGCAGTGGAATAAAAAGACAATATGAATTCCACTTGGAAGAGATGTGGAGGTCGCAGTGGAATAAAAAGACAATATCAATGCCTCGTGGAATAGACTTGGAGGTCACAGTAGCATAACAAGATGGTTTTAATGCCCCTTGAAAGAGAGGTGGAGGTCGCAGTGGATTAAAAAGACAAAATCAATGCCCCTTGGAAGAGTGGTGGAGGTTACAGTGGAATAAAAAGACAATATCAATGACCCTTGGAAGAGTGGTGGAGGTTGCAGTGGAATAAAAAGACAATATTAATGCCCCTTGGAAGAGTGGTGGAGGTCGCATTAAAATAAAAAGACAATATCAATGCCACTTGGAAGAGTGGTGGAGGTTACAGTGGAATAAAAAGACAATATCAATGCCCTGTGTAAGAAACTTGGAGGTCACATTAGCTTAACAAGACAGTTTTAATGCCCCTTGGAAGAGTCGTGGACGTCGCAGAGGAATAAAAAGACAATATCAATGCACTTGGAAGAGTGCAGAAGGTTACAATTGAATAAAAATACATTGTAAATGCCCCTTGGAGGAGCTGTGGCGCTCAGAGCGGTTTAATCAGACGGTTTTAATGCCCCTTGGAAGAGACTTGGAAGTCACAGTAGCTTAACAAGACGGTTTTAATGCCCCTTGCAGAGTGGTGGAGGTCGCAGTGGATTAAAAAGACAATAGCAATGAACCTTGGAAGAGTAGTGGAGGTTACCGTGGAATAAAAAGACAATATCAATTCCTCTTGGAACAGTGGTGGAGGTTACAGTGGAATAAAAAGACAATATCAATGCCCCGTGGAAGAGACGAGGACATCACAGTAGCTTAACAAGATGGTTTTAATGCCCCTCGGCAGAATGGTGGAAGTTACAGTGAAATGAAAAGACAATATCAATGCCCCTCGGAAGAGCTGTGGAGTACAGAGTGGTTTAACCAAATGGTTTTAGTGCCCCTTGGAAGAGACATGGAGGTCACAGTAGCTTAACAAGATGGTTTAAATGCCACTTGGAAGAGTGGTGGAGGTCGCAGTGGATTAAAAAGACAATATCAATGAACCTTGGAAGAGTAGTGGAGGTTACAGTGGAATAAAAAGACAATATCAATGCCTCTTGGAAGAGCTGTGGAGTTCAGAGTGGTTTAACCAGACAGTTTTAATGCCCCTTGGAAGAGACGTGGAGGTCACAGTAGCTTATCAAAACTGTTTTAATGCCCCTTAGAAGAGTGGTGGAGGTCGCAGTGAATTAAAAAGACAATATCAATGCCCCTTAGGAGAGTGGTGGAGTTCGCAGTGGAATAAAAAGACAATATGAATTCCACTTGGAAGAGATGTGGAGGTCGCAGTGGAATAAAAAGACAATATCAATGCCTCGTGGAATAGACTTGGAGGTCACAGTAGCATAACAAGATGGTTTTAATGCCCCTTGAAAGAGAGGTGGAGGTCGCAGTGGATTAAAAAGACAAAATCAATGCCCCTTGGAAGAGTGGTGGAGGTTACAGTGGAATAAAAAGACAATATCAATGACCCTTGGAAGAGTGGTGGAGGTTGCAGTGGAATAAAAAGACAATATTAATGCCCCTTGGAAGAGTGGTGGAGGTCGCATTAAAATAAAAAGACAATATCAATGCCACTTGGAAGAGTGGTGGAGGTTACAGTGGAATAAAAAGACAATATCAATGCCCTGTGTAAGAAACTTGGAGGTCACATTAGCTTAACAAGACAGTTTTAATGCCCCTTGGAAGAGTCTTGGACGTCGCAGAGGAATAAAAAGACAATATCAATGCACTTGGAAGAGTGCAGAAGGTTACAATTGAATAAAAATACATTGTAAATGCCCCTTGGAGGAGCTGTGGCGCTCAGAGCGGTTTAATCAGACGGTTTTAATGCCCCTTGGAAGAGACTTGGAAGTCACAGTAGCTTAACAAGACGGTTTTAATGCCCCTTGGCAGAGTGGTGGAGGTCGCAGTGGATTAAAAAGACAATAGCAATGAACCTTGGAAGAGTAGTGGAGGTTACCGTGGAATAAAAAGACAATATCAATTCCTCTTGGAACAGTGGTGGAGGTTACAGTGGAATAAAAAGACAATATCAATGCCCCGTGGAAGAGACGAGGACATCACAGTAGCTTAACAAGATGGTTTTAATGCCCCTCGGCAGAATGGTGGAAGTTACAGTGAAATGAAAAGACAATATCAATGCCCCTCGGAAGAACTGTGGAGTACAGAGTGGTTTAACCAAATGGTTTTAGTGCCGCTTGGAAGAGACATGGAGGTCACAGTAGCTTAACAAGATGGTTTAAATGCCACTTGGAAGAGTGGTGGAGGTCGCAGTGGATTAAAAAGACAATATCAATGAACCTTGGAAGAGTAGTGGAGGTTACAGTGGAATAAAAAGACAATATCAATTCCTCTTGGAAGAGTGGTGGAGGTTACAGTGGAATAAAAAGACAATATCAATGCCCCGTTGAAGAGACGAGGACATCACAGTAGCTTAACAAGATGGTTTTAATGCCCCTTGGCAGAGTGGTGGAGGTCGCAGTGAAATAAAAAGACAATAACAATGCCCTGTGGATGGTACGTGGAGGTCACAGCAGCTAAGCAAGATGGTTTTAATGCTTCTTGAAAGAGAGATGGAGGTCGCAGTGGATTAAAAAGACAAAATCAATGCCCCTTGGAAGAGTGGTGGAGGTTACAGTGGAATAAAAAGACAATATCAATGACCCTTGGAAGAGTGGTGGAGGTTGCAGTGGAATAAAAAGACAATATTAATGCCCCTTGGAAGAGTGGTGGAGGTCGCATTAAAATAAAAAGACAATATCAATGCCACTTGGAAGAGTGGTGGAGGTTACAGTGGAATAAAAAGACAATATCAATGCCCTGTGTAAGAAACTTGGAGGTCACATTAGCTTAACAAGACAGTTTTAATGCCCCTTGGAAGAGTCGTGGACGTCGCAGAGGAATAAAAAGACAATATCAATGCACTTGGAAGAGTGCAGAAGGTTACAATTGAATAAAAAGACATTGTCAATGCCCCTTGGAGGAGCTGTGGAGCTCAGAGCGGTTTAACCAGACGGTTTTAATGCCCCTTGGAAGAGACTTGGAGGTCACAGTAGCTTAACAAGACGGTTTTAATGCCCCTTGGCAGAGTGTTGGTGGTCGCAGTGGATTAAAAAGACAATATCAATGAACCTTGGAAGAGTAGTGGAGGTTACCGTGGAATAAAAAGACAATATCAATTCCTCTTGGAACAGTGGTGGAGGCTACAGTGGAATAAAAAGACAATATCAATGCCCCGTGGAAGAGACGAGGACATCACAGTAGCTTAACAAGATGGTTTTAATGCCCCTTGGCAGAGTGGTGGAAGTTACAGTGAAATGAAAAGACAATATCAATGCCCCTCGGAAGAGCTGTGGAGTACAGAGTGGTTTAAACAAATGGTTTTAGTGCCCCTTCGAAGAGACATGAAGGTCACAGTAGCTTAACAAGACGGTTTTAATGCCCCTTGGAAGAGTGGTGGAGGTCGCAGTGGATTAAAAAGAGAATATCAATGAACCTTGGAAGAGTAGTGGAGGTTACAGTGGAATATAAAGACAATATCAATGCCCCTTGGAAGAGTGGTGAAGGTCGCAGTGGAATAAAAAGACAATATCAATGCCCCGTGGAAGGGACGTGGAGGTCACAGTAGCTTAACAAGATGGTTTTAATGCCACTTGGAAGATTGGTGGAGGTCGCAGTGGAATAACCTCACTGGTACATGCTCTGCATAACTTCTCTGCTTGCTGTGTCTGCTGTAATCTAATGCTCTGCTTTGCTGATTCACCTCACTGGTACATGCTCTTCATAACTTATCTGCTTGCTGTGTCTGCTGTAATCTAATGCTCTGCTTTGCTGATTCAACTCACTGGAACATGCTCTGCATAGCTTCTCTGCTTGCTGTGTCTAATGTAATCTAATGCTCTGCTTTGCTGATTCACCTCACTGGTACATGCTCTGCATAACTTCTCTGCTTTATCTGTCCCACTCCATTCAATACCCACACATGTCTGTCCCTTCCCCACTATAGATCTTATCTGATTTTTAGAGGTGCTAAACTGCAGAGACTAGAGTCCTAGCTCTGTGTTTGATCACCCAGCCATCACCTGGTGAGACGACCAGCTGCTAATTTAGCCATATGCAGCTCCCACAATGCCCTTCACCTGATAGTTTAATGTGCCCTATATATTTAGAAGCTCTGTAAGGGGTGCACGCATCTTCTTGTGCAAAGTGGCTTCGGAGATAAGTGGCAGTTATTTCAGAGGCAGTTATTCAGGGCAGGAGTCAGGTCACCAACACTTAGACCTCTTACTCTCTTTTAACTATGTTTCTGTTAGCTCTCACTTTTTCCTCTATAGTCCTCCACTTTCTAGTAACCCCTCAAATCCCTACACCTAGTAAGAAAGACTTCATCTCTCCCTCCATCCTCCCCATTCATCTCACCTCCTCCTCCAAATTATTCCTAAACATTCAATCCTGGATCTCCAAACACAGGCAGCCACCTCATGCTCTCTCTTGCTCCCACCTGCTAACACTTTCTCTGCTCCTCCTCACTGCTGGAGATATCTCTCCAAATCCTGGTCCTCCTTGCCATATCCCCACAGTTACTTCTTCCTCCTATCCACGACCTTCCACAAACTGTCGCAACCCTTCTAACCTCATACCCATCCAACCAATCCCCACTAACTTAGTTGCTCTAACAGGAGCTATATGTAACGCTCGCTCTGTCTGCAACAAACTTTCCTTCATCCACGATCTTTTCATTACAAACTTTCCTTCCTCGCCATCACTGAAACCAGGCTCACACCCTCTGACACAGCCTCCCCAGCTGCACTTTCATATGGCGGATTCCACCTTTCCCACACCCCCCGCCCCAACGGCAAACATGGCGGAGGCTTAGGTATTCTCCTATCAGAACACTGCGTTTTCATCCAAATCCCACTGCCACCCTCCGTTACACTCCCCTTTTTTGAGGTGCACTGTGTGCGCATCTATTCCCCCTCCAACCTCCAACTGGCCGTCGATTGCCGACCCCCAGGTCAAGCCACCACCTTCTTAGACCACTTCCCCACCTGGCTGCTTCACTTCCTCTCCACTGAGATCCCCACTATCATAATGGGTGACTTCAACATCCCCATTAACACTTCCCACTCGTCTGTCTCTAAGTTCCTATCTCTCACTTCCTCCTTCGGACTCACTCAATGGTCTTCCACACCCACCCACAAAGATGGCCACATACTGGACCTCATCTTCACCCGCATCTCTTCCCTATCTAACCTCTCTAACTCACCTCTCCCTCTCTCTGATCACAGCCTACTTACATTCTCTTCTCTCTCCTCCCCGGGGCAACAATCCCCACTCCACAAACTTGCATACCCTCGCAGAAATCTCAAACACCTTGACTTACACCCACTCTCTGAATCCCTCCTCCCTCTTACAGACATAAATACCTTACACGATGCAGACGTTGCTGCTGTTTCATATAACACAACAATAGCTGCAGCTCTAGACTCGATCGCCCCTCTCACACACACCACATCTCGCACATTCAAGAGGCAACCCTGGCACACTAAACTTACTAAAGAACTGCGCTGGGCCTCCAGGGTTGCGGAGCGGAGATGGAAAAGGTCTCACTCCATCGAGCACTTCATCGCATTCAAGCAATCCCTCACTAATTTCAAGTCCGCACTCACTACAGCAAAACAAACCTACTTCTCATCTCTCATATCCTCCTTATCTCACAACCCTAAACAGCTATTTAACACTTTCAACTCTCTCCTTCGTCCCCCAGCACCTCCTCCCTCTTCTCTCATCTCAGCCGACAACTTTGCCTCATTCTTCAAACAGAAGATTGACACCATCAGACAAAAATTTTGCCTAAAGTCCACACAACCCCTCCTCATATCTATTCAACCCTCCTCCTCCAAACCCCACTTCTCCACCATTACAGAAGGTCAAGTCTCCTCTTTACTCTCCAAATCACACCTCACCACCAGCGAACTTGACCCAATCCCATCCCACCTCATCACTAACCTTACCACAGTCTTCATCCCAACCCTAACCCACCTCTTCAATCTGTCACTAACAACCGGTGTCTTCCCCTCATGTTTCAAACATGCCGCAATCACACCCATCCTCAAAAAGCCCTCCCTTGACCCTTCCTGTCTGACTAGCTACCGCCCCATATCGCTCCTCCCCTTTGCCTCAAAACTACTAGAACAACATGTCCACCTTGAACTGCCCTCCCACCTCTCCTCCTGCTCCCTCTTCGACCACCTGCAATCTGGATTCCGACCGCATCACTCGACTGAAACTGCCCTGACCAAAGTCACCAACGACCTACTAAATGCCAAATCCAAGCAACACTCCTCCATCCTCCTCCTTCTGGACCTGTCATCTGCCTTTGACACAGTGGACCATTCCCTCTTACTCCAGATTCTCTCATCTCTTGGCATCACGGACTTGGCTCTATCTTGGATCTCCTCATACTTAACAGACAGGACATTCAGAGTCTCCAACTCACGCACCACCTCCTCATCTCGCCCCCTATCTGTCGGTGTCCCCCAAGGTTCAGCTCTAGGACCTCTGCTCTTCTCCATCTACACCTTAGGCCTGGGACAGCTCATAGAGTCTCACGGTTTTCAGTATCACCTCTATGCTGACGACACACAGATCTACCTCTCTGGACCCGATATCTTCTCCCTACTAACCAAAATCCCACAATGTCTGTCCGCCATGTCATCCTTCTTCTCTGACAGATTTCTAAAACTCAACATGGATAAAACAGAGTTCATCATCTTTCCACCCTCTCATTCACATCTACCATCTGACCTAGCCATCAATGTCAATGGCTGTTCACTCTCCCCACTCCCACAAGCTCGCTGACTTGGAGTAACCCTGGACTCTGATCTCTCCTTCAAGCCACATATCCAAGCCCTTTCCACTTCCTGCCGACTCCAACTCAAAAACATCTCCCTGATCCGTGCATTCCTCAGCAAAGACTCTGCAAAAACACTAGTGCATGCCCTCATCATATCCCGCCTCGACTGCTGCAACCTCCTGCTCCGTGGCCTCCCTTACAACAGTCTTGCGCCTCTCCAATCTATCCTAAACTCTGCTGCTCGACTAATTCACCTGTCCCCCCGATATTCCCCGGCCTCTCCTCTCTGTCAATCTCTTCACTGGCTCCCCATTGCCCAGAGAATCCAGTTCAAAACTCTAGTCATGGCATACAAAGCCATCCACAACCTGTCTCCCCCATACATCTGTGACCTAGAGTCCCGGTACTTACCTGCATGCAACCTCCGATCCTCACAAGATCTCCTTCTCTACTCCCCTCTTATCGCCTCCTCCCACAATCGTATACAAGATTTCTCCCGTGCATCCCCCCTACTCTGGAACTCTCTACTCCAACACATCAGACTCTCGACGACCGTGGAAACCTTCAAAAGAAACCTAAAGACCCACCTCTTCCAACAAGCCTACAACCTGCAGTAACCACTGCTGCACGACCAGCTCTAACCTCACCTATTGTATCCTCACCCATCCCTTATAGAATGTGAGCCCTCGCGGGCAGGGTCCTCGCTCCTCCTGTACCAGTCGCTGACTCGTTTTGTTCAGATTATGTAACTGCTTATGTTATGTATATCCCTATCACATGTAAAGCGCCATGGAATAAATGGCGCTATAATAATAAATAATAATAATAATAATAAAAACACAATATCAGTTCTCATAGGAAAAGTGGTGCAGGTTACAGTGGAATTAAAAGACAATATCAATGCCCCTTTGATGAGCTGTGGTGTACTGAGTGGTTAAACAAGATGGTTTAATGCCACTTGGAAGAGACGTGGAGGTCACAGTAGCTTATCAAGACTGTTTTAATGCCCCTTGGAAGAGTGGTGGAGGTCGCAGTGGATTAAAAAGACAATATCAATGCCCCTTAGAAGGGTGGTGGAGGTCACAGTGGAATAAAAAGATAATATCAATTTCCCTTGGAAGAGATGTGGAGGTCGCAGTGGAATAAAAAGACAACATCAAAGCCCCGTGGAAGAGTGATGGAGGTCGCAGTGGAAAACAGAGACAATATCAATGCCCCTTGGAATAGTTGTGGAGGTTACAGTCGAATAAAAAGACAACATCAATGTCTCTTGGAAGAGCTGTGGAGTACAGAGTGGTTTAACCAGACGGTTTAATGCCCCTTGGAACAGACGTGGAAGTCACAGTAGCTTATCAAGACTGTTTTAATGCCCCTTGGAAGACTGGTGGAGGTCGCAGTGGATTAAAAAGACAATATCAATGCCCCTTAGAAGAGTGGTGGAGGTCGCAGTGGTATAAAAATACAATATCAATTCCCCTTGGAAGAGATGTGGAGGTCGCAGTGGAATAAAAAGACAATATCAATGCCTCGTGGAATGGACTTGGAAGTCACAGTAGCTTAACAAGATGGTTTTAATGCCCCTTGGAAGAGAGGTGGAGGTCGTAGTGGAATAAAAAGACAATATCAATGCCCCTTGGAAGAGTGGTGGAGGTTACAGTGGAATAAAAAGACAATATCAATGCCCCTTGGAAGAGTGGTGGAGGTCGCAGTGGAATAAAAAGACAATATCAATGCCTCTTGGAAGAGTGGTGGATGTTACAGTGGAATAAAAATACAATATCAATGCCCCTTGGAAGAGCTGTGGAGTTCACAGTGGTTAGCCAGAAGGTTTTAAGGCACCGTGGAATAGACGTGGAGGTCTCAGTAGCTTAACAAGACGGTTTTAATGTCCCTTGGTAGAGAGGTGAAAGTCGCAGTGGAATAAAAAGACAATATCAATGCCCCTTGGAAGAGTTCTGGAGGTTGCAGTGGAATAAAAAGACAATATCAATGACCCTTGGAAGAGTGGTGGAGGTCGCAGTGGAATAAAAAGACAATATTAATGCCCCTTGGAAGAGTGGTTGAGGTCGCAGTAAAATAAAAGAAAATATCAATGCCCCTTGGAAGAGTGGTGGAGGTTACAGTGGAATAAAAAGACAATATCAATGCCTCTTGCAAGAGCTGTGGAGTTGAGAGTGGTTTAAATTGACGGTTTTAATGCCCCTTGGAAGAGACGTGGAGGTCACAGTAGCTTAACAAGATGGCTTTTATGCCCCTTGGAATAGTGTGGAGGTCGCAGTGGATTAAAAACACATTATCGATGCCCCTTGGAAGAGTGATGGAGGTCGCAGTGGAACAAAAAGAAAATATCAATGCCCCTTAGAAGAGTGGTGGAGGTTACAGTGGAAAAAAAAGACAATATCAATGTTCCTTGGAAGAGGGGTGAAGGTCGCAGTGGAATAAAAAGACAATATCAATGTCTCATGGAAGAGTGGTGGAGGTCGCAGTGGATTAAAAAGACAATATCAATACCCCTTGGAAGAGTGGTGGAGGTCGCAGTGGAATAAAAAGACAATATCAATGCCCCGTGGAAGGGACGTGGAGGTCACAGTAGCTTAACAAGACGGTTTTAATGCCCCTTGGAAGAGTGGTGGAGGTCGCAGTGCATTAAAAAGACAATATCAGTGACCCTTAGAAGAGTGGTGGAGGTCGCAGTGGTATAAAAAGACAATATCAATTCCCCTTGGAAGAGATGTGGAGGTCGCAGTGGAATAAAAAGACAATATCAGTGACTCGTGGAAGAGACTTGGAAGTCACAGTAGCTTAACAAGATGGTTTTAATGCCCCTTGGAAAAGAGGTGGAGGTCGCAGTGGAATAAAAAGACATTATCAATGCCCCTTGGAAGATTGGTGGAGGTTACAGTGGAATTTAAGGACAATATCAATGACCCTTGGAAGAGTGGTGGAGGTCGCAGTGGAATAAAAAGATGATATTAATGCCCCTTGGAAGAGTGGTGAATGTCGCAGTAAAATAAAAAGACAATATCAATGCCTCTTGGAAGAGTGGTGGAGGTTACAGTGGAATAAAAAGACAATATCAATGCCCCTTGGAAGAGCTGTGGAGTTCACAGTGGTTAAGCCAGAAGGTTTTAAGGCACCGTGGAATAGACGTGGAGGTCTCAGTAGCTTAATAAGACGGTTTTAATGCTTCTTGGAAGAGTGATGGAGGTCGCAGTGGATTAAAAAGACAAAATCAATGACCCTTGGAAGTGTGGTGGAGGTTACAGTGGAATAAAAAGACAATATCAATGCCTATTGCAAGAGCTGTGGAGTTCAGAGTGGTTTAGATTGATGGTTTTAATGCCCCTTGGAAGAGACGTGGAGGTCTCAGTAGCTTAACAAGACGGTTTTAATGCCCCTTGGAAGAGTGGTGGAGGTTACAGTCGAATAAAAAGACGATATCAATGCATCTTGGAAGAGCTGTGGAGTTCAGAGTGGTTTAACCAGACAGTTTTCATGCCCCTTGGAAGAGACGTGGAGGTCACTGTAGTTTATCAAAACTATTTTAATGCGCCTTGGAAGAGTGGTGGAGGTCGAAGTGGATTAAAAAGACAATATCAATGCCCCTTGGAAGAGTGGAGGAGGTTACAGTGGAATAAAAAGACAATATCAATGCCTCTTGCAAAAGCTGTGGAGTTCAGAGTGGTTTAAATTGATGGTTTTCATGCCCCTTGGAAGAGACGTGGAGGTCACAGTAGCTTAACAAGACTGTTTTAATGCCCCTTGGAAGAGTGGTGGAGGTTACAATCGAATAAATAGACAATATCAATGCATCTTGGAAGAGCTGTGGAGTTCAGAGTGGTTTAACCAGACGGTTTTAATGCCCCTTGGAAGAGACGTGGAGGTCACAGTAGTTTATCAAAACTATTTTAACGAGCCTTGGAAGAGTGGTGGAGGTCGCAGTGGAATAAAAAGACAATGTCTATGCCCCTTGGAAGAGTGGTGGAGTTTAGAGTGGAATAACAAGACAATACAAATGCCCCTTGGAAGAACTGTGGAGTTCAGAGTGGTTTAACCAGATGTTTTAATGCCCCTTGGAAGAGAAGTCACCGTCACCGTCACAGTAGCATAACAAGACGGTTAAAATGCCCTTTGGAAGAGTGGTGGAGTTCGCAGTGGATTAAAAAGACAATATCAATGCCCCTTGGAAGAGTGGTGGAGGTCGCAGTTTAATAAAAAGAAAATATCAATGCCCTGTGGAAGGGACGTGAAATTCACAGTAGCTTAACAAGATGGTTTTAATGCCCCTTGGAAGAGTGGTGGAGGTTGCAGGGGATTAAAAAGACAATAACAATGCCCATTTGAAGAGTGGTGGAGGTTGCAGTGGAATAAAAAGACAACATCAATGCCCCTTGGAAGAGTGGTGGAGGTTACAGTGGAATAAAAAGACAAAATCAATGCCCCTTGGAAGAGCTGTGGAGTTCAGAATAGTTTAGCCAGACTGTTTTAATGCCCCTTGGAAGAGACGTGGAGGTCACAGTAGCTTAACAAGACTGTTTTAATGCCCCTTGGAAGAGTGGTGGAGGTTGCAGTGGATTAAAAAGACAATATCAATGCCCATTGGAAGAGTGGTAGAGGTCGCAGTGGAATAAAAAGACAAAATCAATGCCCCTTGGTAGAATGGTGGAGGTTACAGTGGAATAAAAAGACAATATCAATGCCCCATGGAAGAGTTGTGGAGGTCACTGTGGCTTAACAAGATAGTCTTAATGCCCCTTGGCAGAGTGGTGGAGGTCGCAGTGGAATAAATAGACATTGTCAATGCCCCTTGGAAGAGTGGTGGAGGTTAGAGTGGACTAAAAAGACAATATCAAAGCCCCTTGGAAGAGTAGTGGAGGTCGCAGTGGAAAACAGAGACAAAATCAATGCCCCTTGGAAAAGTGATGGAGGTTACAGTCGAATAAAAAGACAATATCTATGCCTCTTGGAAGAGCTGTGGAGTACAGAGTGGTTTAACTAGATGGTTTAATGCCCCTTGGAAGAGACGTGGAGGTCACAGTAGCTTATCAAGACTGTTTTAATGCCCCTTGGAAGAGTGGTGGAGGTCGCAGTGGATTAAAAAGACAATATCAATGCCCCTTAGAAGAGTGGTGGAGGTCGCACTGGAATAAAAAGACAATATCAATGCCTCGTGGAAGAGACTTGGAGGTAACTGTAGCTTAACAAGATGGTTTTAATGCCCCTTGGAAGAGTGGTGGAGGTTACAGTCGAATAAAAAGACAATATCAATGCCTCTTGGAAGAGCTGTGGAGTTCAGAGTGGTTTAACCAGACGGTTTTAATGCCCCTTGGAAGAGACCTGGATGTCACAGTAGCTTATCAAAACTGTTTTAATGCCCCTTGGAAGAGTGGTGGAGGTCGCAGTGGATTAAAAAGACAATATCAATGCCTCGTGGAAGAGACTTGGAGGACACAGTAGCTTAACAATATGGTTTTAATGCCCCTTGGAAGAGAGGTGAAGGTCGCAGTGGAATAAAAAGACAATATCAATGCCCCTGGAAGAGTGGTGCAGGTTACAGTGGAATAAAAAGACAATATCAATGACCCTTGGAAGAGTGGTGGAGGTCGCGGTGGAATAAAAAGATAATATTAATGCCCTTGGAAGAGTGGTGGAGGTCGCAGTAAAATAAAAAGACAATATCAATGCCCCTTGGAAGAGTGGAGGAGGTTAGAGTGGAATAAAAAGACAATATCAATGCCCCTTGGAAGAGCTGTGGAGTTCACAGTGGTTTAACCAGATGGTTTTAAGGCACCGTGGAATAGACGTAGAGGTCACAGTAGCTAAACAAGATGGTTTTAATGCTTCTTGGAAGAGAGATGGAGGTCGCAGTGGATTAAAAAGACAAAATCAATGCCCCTTGGAAGAGTGGTGGAGGTTACAGTGGAATAAAAAGACAATATCAATGCCTCTTGCAAGAGCTGTGTAGTTCAGAGTGGTTTAAATTGACGGTTTTAATGCCCCTTGGAAGAGACGTCTAGGTCACAGTAGCTTAACAAGATTTTAATGCCCCTTGGAAGAGTGGCGGAGGTCGCAGTGGATTAAAAAGACATTATGGATGTCCCTTGGAAGAGTGGTGGAGGTCGCAGTGGAATAAAAAGAAAATATCAATGCCCCTTAGAAAAGTGGTGGAGGTTACAGTGGAAAAAAAAGACAATATCAATGTTCCTTGGAAGAGGGGTGAAGGTGAATGCCCATTGGATAAGTGGTGGAAGTCGCAGTGGAATGAAAAGACAATATCAATGCCCCGTGGAAGGGACGTGGAGGTCACAGTAGCTTAACAAGACCGTTTTAATTGCCCTTGGAAGAGTGGTGGAGGTCGCAGTGGATTAAAAAGACAATATCAATGACCCTTAGAAGAGTGGTTGAGGTTACAGTGGAATAAAAAGAGAATATCAATGACCCTTGGAAGAGTGGTGGAGGTCGCAGTAAAATAAAAAGACAATATCAATGCCCCTTGGAAGAGTGGTGGAGGTTACAGTGGAATAAAAAGACAATATCAAAGCCCCTTGGAAGAGCTGTGGAGTTCAGAGTTGTTTAACCATGCTGTTTTAATGCCATTTGGAAGAGACGTGGAGGTCACAGAAGCTTATCAAGACTGTTTTAAAGCCCCTTGGAGGAGTGGTAGAGGTCGCCGTGGATTAAAAAGACAATATCAATGCCCCTTGGAAGAGTGGTGGAGGTTACAGTGGAATAAAAAGACAATATCAATGACCCTTGGAAGAGTGGTGGAGGTCGCAGTGGAATAAAAAGACAATATTAATGCCCCTTGGAAGAGTGGTGGAGGTCGCAGTAAAATAAAAACACAATATCAATGCCCCTTGGAAGAGTGGTGGAGGTTACAGTTGAATAAAAAGACAATATCAATGCCCCTTGAAGAGACGTGGAGGTCACAGTGGAATAAAAAGACAATATTAATGCCCCTTGGAAGAGTGGTGGAGGTCGCAGTAAAATAAAAAGACAATATCAATGCCCCTTGGAAGAGTGGTGGAGGTTAGAGTGGAATAAAAAGACGATATCAATGCCCATTGGAAGTGACGTGGAGGTCACAGTAGCTTAAAAAGACGTTTTTAATGCCCCTTGGAAAATTGGTGGAGGTCGCAGTGGATTAAAAAGACAATATCAATGCCCCTTGGAAGAGTAGTGGAGGTGGCAGTGGAATAAAAAGACAATATCAATGCCCCTTGGAAGAGTGGTGAAGTTTACAGTGGAATAAAAAGACAATATAAATGAACCGTGAAAGAGACGTGGATGTCACCGTAGCTTAACAAGACGGTTTTAATGTCCCTTGGAAGAGAGGTGAAAGTCGCAGTGGAATAAAAAGACAATATCAATGCCCCTTGGAAGAGTGCTGGAGGTTACAGTGGAATAAAAAGCAATATCAAATCGCCTTGCCAGAGCTGTGGGGTTGACAGTGGTTTAAATTGACGGTTTTAATGCCCCTTGGAAGAGACGTGGAGGTCACAGAAGATTAACAAGACTGTTTTAATGCCCCTTGGAAGAGTGGTGGAGGTCGAAGTGGATTAAAACGACAATGTCAATGCTCCTTGAAGTAGTGGTTGAAGTCTCAGTGGAATAAAAAGACAATATCAATGCCCCTTGGAAGAATGTTGGAGGTTCAAGTGGAATAAAAAGACACTATCAATGCCATGTGAAAGAGACATGGAGGTCACAGTAGCTTAACAAGACAGTTTTAATGCCACATGGAAGAGTGGCAGAGGTCGCAGTGGATTAAAAAGACAATATCAATGCCCTTTGGAAGAGTGGTGGAGGTCGTAGTGGAATAAAAATACAATATCAATGCCCCTTGGTACAGTGGTGGAGGTTACAGTGGAATTTAAAGACAATATCAATGCCCCGTGGAAGAGATGTGGAGATCACTGTAGCTTAACAAGACAGTTTTAATGCCCCTTGGAAAAATGGTGGATGTCGCAGTTTAATAAAAAGACAATGTCAATGCCCCTTGGAAGAGTGGTGGAGGATAGAGTGGAATAAAAAGACAATATCAATGCCCCTTGGAAGAGCTGTGGAGTTCAAAGTGGTTTAACCAGATGGTTTTAATGCAAATTGGAAGTGAGGTGGGGTCACTGTAGCTTAAAAAGACGCTTTTAATGCCCCTTGGAAAAGTGGTCGAGGTAGAAGTGGATTAAAAAGACAATATCAATGCCGCTTGGAAGAGTGGTGGAGGTGGCAGTGGAATAAAAAGACAATATCAATGCCCCTTGAAAGAATGATGGAGGTCGCACTGGAATGAAAAGACAATGTCAATGCCCCTTGGAAGAGTGGTGGAGGTTAGAGTGGAATAAAAAGACAATACCAATGCCCCTTTGAAGAGCTGTGGAGTTCAGAGTGGTTTAACCAGATGGTTTTATTGCCCCTTGGATGAGACGTGAAGGTCACAGTAAATTACCAAGACGTTTTTAATGCCCCTTGGAAAAGTGGTGGAGGTCACAGTGGATTAAAAAGACAATATCAATGCAACGTGGAAGACACGTGGAGGTCACAGTAGCTTAACAAGACAGTTTTAATGCACCTTGGAAGAGTGGTGGAGGTCGCAGTGGAATAAATAAACAATATCAATGCCCCTTGAAAGAGTGGTGGAGGTTACAGTGAAATAAATGCCTCTTGAAAGAGCTATGGAATTCAGAGTGGTTTAACCAGATGGTTTTAATGCCCCTTGGAAGAGTGGTGGAGGTCGCAGTGCATTAAAAATTCAATATCAATACCCCTTGGAAGAATGGTGGAGGTTACAGTGGAATAAAAAGACAATATCAATGCCCCTTGGTAGAGCTGTGGAGTTCAGAGAGGTTTAACCAGACGGTTTTAATGCCCATTGGAAGTGACGTGGAGGTCACAGTAGCTTAAAAATACTTTTTTAATGTGGAAATGTGGTGGAGGTCGCAGTGGATTTAAAAGACAATGTCAATGACGCTTGGAAGAGTGGTGGAGGTGGCAGTGGAATAAAAAGACAATATCAATGCCCCTGGAAGAAGGATGGAGGTGGCAGTGGAATAAAAAGAAAATGTCAATGCCCCTTGGAAGAGTGGTGGAAGTTAGAGTGGAATAAAAAGACAATACCAATGCCCCTTGGAAGAGCTGTGGAGTTCAGAGTGGTTTAACCAGATGGTTTTATTGCCCCTTGGAAGAGACGTGGAGGTCACAGTAGATTAACAAGACGGTTTTAATGCCCCTTGGAAAAGTGGTGGATGTCACAGTGGATTAAAAAGACAATATCAACGACCCGTGGAAGACACTTGGAAGTCACAGTAGCTTAACAAGACATTTTTAATGCCCCTTGGAAGAGTGGTGGAGGTCTCAGTGGAATAAAAAGACAATATCAATGCCCCTTAAAAGAGTGGTGGAGGTTACAGTGAAATAAAAAGACAATATCAATGCCTCTTGAAAGAGCTATGGAGTTCAGAGTGGTTTAACCAGATGGTTTTAATGCACCTTGGAAGAATGGTGGAGGTTACAGTGGAATAAAAAGACAATATCAATGCTCCTTGGAAGAGCTATGGAGTTCAGAGTGGTTTATCCAGACGGTTTTAATGCCGCTTGGAAGAGATGTGGAGGTCACAGTAGCTTAACAAGACTGTTTTAATGCCTCTTGGAAGAGTGGTGGAGGTCGCAGTGGATTAAAAAGACAATATCAATGCCCCTTAGAAGAGAACTGGAAGTCGCATTGGAATAAAAAGACAATATCAATTCCCCTTGGAAGAGTGGTGGAGGATACAGTGGAATAAAAAGACAATATCAATGCCCCGTTGAATAGACATGGACGTTACACTAGCTAAACAAGATGTTTTTAATGCACCTTGGGAGAGTGGTGGAAGTCGTAGTGGAATAAAAAGATAATATCAATGCCCCTTAAAAGAATGCTGTAGGTTACAGTGGAATAAAATGACAATATCAATGCCTCTTGCAAGAGCTGTGGAGTTCAGAGTGGTTTAAATTGACGGTTTTAATGCACCTTGGAAGAGACGTGGAGGTCACAGTAGCTTAACAATACGGTTTTAATGCCACTTGGAACAGTGGTGGAGGTCGCAGTGGATTAAAAAGACAATATCAATGCCACTTGAAGGAGTGGTGAAGGTCCCAGTGGAATAAAAAGACAATATCAATGCCCCTTGGAAGAGTGGTGGAGGTTACAGTGGAATAAAAAGACAATATCAATACCCCGTGAAAGAGACGTGGAGGTCACAGTAGCTTAACAAGATGGTTTTAATGCCCCTTGGAAGAGAGGTAGAAGTTGCAGTGGAATAAAAAGACAATATCAATGCCCCTTGGAAGAGTGCTGGAGGTTACATTGGAATAAAAAGACAATATCAATGCCCCTTGCAAGAGCTGTGTAGTTCAGAGTGGTTTAAATTGACGCTTTTAATGCCTTGTGGAATTGACGTGGAGGTCAAAGTAGCTTAACAACACGGTTTTAAGGGCCCTTGAAAGAAAGAGTGGTGGAGGTCGCAGTTGATTAAAAAGACAATATAAATGCCCCTTAGAAGAGTGGTGGAGGTCGCAGTGGAATAAAAAGACAATATCAATGCCGCTTGGAAGAGTAGTGGAGTTCGCAGTGGAATAAAAAAAACATATCAATGCCCCTTGGAAGAGTGGTGGAGGGAACAGTGGATTAAAAAGACAATATCAATGCCCCTTGGAAGAGCAGTGGAGTTCAGAGTAGTTAAACCAGACGGTTTTAATGCCCACTGGAAGTGACGTGGAGGTCACAGTAGCTTAAAAAGACGTTTTTAATGCCCCTTGGAAAAGTGGTGGAGGTCGAAGTGGATTAAAAAGACAATATCAATGCCCCTTGGAAGAGTGTTGGAGGTGGCAGTGGAATAAAAAGACAATATCAATGCCCCTTGGAAGAGTGGTGGAGTTTACAGAGGAATAAAAAGACAATATCAATGCCCCTTGAAAGAGACGTGGAGGTCACAGTAGATTCACAAGACGGTTTTAATGCACCATGGAAGAGTGGTGGAGGTCGCAGTGGAATAAAAAGACAATATCAATGCCCCTGGAAGAGTGGTGCAGGTTACAGTGGAATAAAAAGACAATATCAATGACCCTTGGAAGAGTGGTGGAGGTCGAAGTGGAATAAAAAGATAATATTAATGCCCTGGAAGAGTGGTGGAGGTCGCAGTAAAATAAAAAGACAATATCAATGCCCATTGGAAGAGTGGAGGAGGTTAGAGTGGAATAAAAAGACAATATCAATGCCCCTTGGAAGAGCTGTGGAGTTCACAGTGGTTTAACCAGATGGTTTTAAGGCACCGTGGAATAGACGTAGAGGTCACAGTAGCTAAACAAGATGGTTTTAATGCTTCTTGGAAGAGAGATGGAGGTCGCAGTGGATTAAAAAGACAAAATCAATGCCCCTTGGAAGAGTGGTGGAGGTTACAGTGGAATAAAAAGACAATATCAATGCCTCTTGCAAGAGCTGTGTAGTTCAGAGTGGTTTAAATTGACGGTTTTAATGCCCCTTGGAAGAGAAGTCTAGGTCACAGTAGCTTAACAAGATGGTTTTAATGCCCCTTGGAAGAGTGGCGGAGGTCGCAGTGGATTAAAAAGACATTATGGATGTCCCTTGGAAGAGTGGTGGAGGTCGCAGTGGAATAAAAAGAAAATATCAATGCCCCTTAGAAAAGTGGTGGAGGTTACAGTGGAAAAAAAAGACAATATCAATGTTCCTTGGAAGAGGGGTGAAGGTCGCAGTAGAATAAAAAGAAAATATCAATGTCCCTTGGAAGAGTTGTGGAGGTCGCAGTGGATTAAAAAGACAATATCAATGCCCATTGGATAAGTGGTGGAAGTCGCAGTGGAATGAAAAGACAATATCAATGCCCCGTGGAAGGGACGTGGAGGTCACAGTAGCTTAACAAGACGGTTTTAATGGCCCTTGGAAGAGTGGTGGAGGTCGCAGTGGATTAAAAAGACAATATCAATGACCCTTAGAAGAGTGGTGGAGGTTACAGTGGAATAAAAAGAGAATATCAATGACCCTTGGAAGAGTGGTGGAGGTCGCAGTGGCGTAAAAAGACAATATTAATGCCCCTTGGAAGAGTGGTGGAGGTCGCAGTAAAATAAAAAGACAATATCAATGCCCCTTGGAAGAGTGGTGGAGGTTACAGTGGAATAAAAAGACAATATCAAAGCCCCTTGGAAGAGCTGTGGAGTTCAGAGTGGTTTAACCATGCTGTTTTAATGCCATTTGGAAGAGACGTGGAGGTCACAGAAGCTTATCAAGATTGTTTTAAAGCCTCTTGGAGGAGTGGTAGAGGTCGCCGTGGATTAAAAAGACAATATCAATGCCCCTTGGAAGAGTGGTGGAGGTTACAGTGGAATAAAAAGACAATATCAATGACCCTTGGAAGAGTGGTGGAGGTCGCAGTGGAATAAAAAGACAATATTAATGCCCCTTGGAAGAGTGGTGGAGGTCGCAGTAAAATAAAAACACAATATCAATGCCCCTTGGAAGAGTGGTGGAGGTTACAGTTGAATAAAAAGACAATATCAATGCCCCTTGAAGAGACATGGAGGTCACAGTGGAATAAAAAGAAAATATTAATGCCCCTTGGAAGAGTGGTGGAGGTCGCAGTAAAATAAAAAGACAATATCAATGCCCCTTGGAAGAGTGGTGGAGGTTAGAGTGGAATAAAAAGACGATATCAATGCCCATTGGAAGTGACGTGGAGTTCACAGTAGCTTAAAAAGACGTTTTTAATGCCCCTTGGAAAATTGGTGGAGGTCGCAGTGGATTAAAAAGACAATATCAATGCCCCTTGGAAGAGTGGTGGAGGTGGCAGTGGAATAAATAGACAATATCAATGCCCCTTGGAAGAGTGGTGAAGTTTACAGTGGAATAAAAAGACAATATAAATGAACCGTGAAAGAGATGTGATTGTCACCGTAGCTTAACAAGACGGTTTTAATGTCCCTTGGAAGAGAGGTGAAAGTTGCAGTGGAATAAAAAGACAAAATCAATGCCCCTTGGAAGAGTGCTGGAGGTTACAGTGGAATAAAAAGCAATATCAAAGCGCCTTGCCAGAGCTGTGGGGTTGAGAGTGGTTTAAATTGACGGTTTTAATGCCCCTTGGAAGAGACGTGGAGGTCACAGAAGATTAACAAGACTGTTTTAATGCCCCTTGGAAGAGTGGTGGAGGTCGAAGTGGATTAAAATGACAATGTCAATGCTCCTTGAAGTAGTGGTTGAAGTCTCAGTGGAATAAAAAGACAATATCAATGCCCCTTGGAAGAATGTTGGAGGTTCAAGTGGAATAAAAAGACAATATCAATGCCCTGTGAAAGAGACATGGAGGTCACAGTAGCTTAACAAGACAGTTTTCATGCCACATGGAAGAGTGGTGGAGGTTGCAGTGGAATAAAAAGACAATATCAATGCCCTGTGGAAGAGATGAGGAGGTCACAGTAGCTTAACAAGAAGGTTTTAATGACCTTTGGAAGAGTGGCAGAGGTCGCAGTGGATTAAAAAGACAATATCAATGCCCTTTGGAAGAGTGGTGGAGGTCGTAGTGGAATAAAAATACAATATCAATGCCCCTTGGTAGAGTGGTGGAGGTTACAGTGGAATTTAAAGACAATATCAATGCCCCGTGGAAGAGATGTGGAGATCACTGTAGCTTAACAAGACAGTTTTAATGCCCCTTGGAAAAATGGTGGAGGTCGCAGTTTAATAAAAAGACAATGTCAATGCCCCTTGGAAGAGTGGTGGAGGATAGAGTGGAATAAAAAGACAATATCCATGCCCCTTGGAAGAGCTGTGGAGTTCAGAGTGGTTTAACCAGATGGTTTTAATGCAAATTGGAAGTGAGGTGGGGTCACTGTAGCTTAAAAAGACGTTTTTAATGCCCCTTGGAAAAGTGGTGGAGGTCGAAGTGGATTAAAAAGACAATATCAATGCCGCTTGGAAGAGTGGTGGAGGTGGCAGTGGAATAAAAAGACAATATCAATGCCCCTTGAAAGAATGATGGAGGTCGCACTGGAATGAAAAGACAATGTCAATGCCCCTTGGAAGAGTGGTGGAGGTTAGAGTGGAATAAAAAGACAATACCAATGCCCCTTGGAAGAGCTGTGGAGTTCAGAGTGGTTTAACCAGATGGTTTTATTGCCCCTTGGAAGAGACGTGAAGGTCACAGTAAATTACCAAGACGTTTTTAATGCCCATTAGAAAAGTGGTGGAGGTCACAGTGGATTAAAAAGACAATATCAATGCAACGTGGAAGACACGTGGAGGTCACAGTAGCTTAACAAGACAGTTTTAATGCACCTTGGAAGAGTGGTGGAGGTCGCAGTGGAATAAATAAACAATATCAATGCCCCGTGAAAGAGTGGTGGAGGTTACAGTGGAATAAAATGACAATATCAATGCCTCTTGCAAGAGCTGTGGAGTTCAGAGTGGTTTAAATTGACGGTTTTAATGCACCTTGGAAGAGACTTGGAGGTCACAGTAGCTTAACAATACGGTTTTAATGCCACTTGGAAGAGTGGTGGAGGTCGCAGTGGATTAAAAAGATAATATCAATGCCACTTGAATGAGTGGTGAAGGTCCCAGTGGAATAAAAAGACAATATCAATGCCCCTTGGAAGAGTGGTGGAGGTTACAGTGGAATAAAGAGACAATATCAATGCCCCGTGAAAGAGACGTGGAGGTCACAGTAGCTTAACAAGATGGTTTTAATGCCCCTTGGAAGAGAGGTAGAAGTTGCAGTGGAATAAAAAGACAATATCAATGCCCCTTGGAAGAGTGCTGGAGGTTACAGTGGAATAAAAAGACAATATCAATGCCCCTTGCAAGAGCTGTGGAGTTCAGAGTGGTTTAAATTGACGCTTTTAATGCCCTGTGGAATTGACGTGGAGGTCAAAGTAGCTTAACAACACGGTTTTAATGGCCCTTGAAAGAAAGAGTGGTGGAGGTCGCAGTTGATTAAAAAGACAATATAAATGCCCCTTAGAAGAGTGGTGGAGGTCGCAGTGGAATAAAAAGACAATATCAATGCCGCTTGGAAGAGTAGTGGAGTTCGCAGTGGAATAAAAAAAACATATCAATGCCCCTTGGAAGAGTGGTGGAGGGAACAGTGGATTAAAAAGACAATATCAATGCCCCTTGGAAGAGCAGTGGAGTTCAGAGTAGTTAAACCAGACGGTTTTAATGCCCACTGGAAGTGACGTGGAGGTCACAGTAGCTTAAAAAGACGTTTTTAATGCCCCTTGGAAAAGTGGTGGAGATCGAAGTGGATTAAAAAGACAATATCAATGCCCCTTGGAAGAGTGTTGGAGGTGGCAGTGGAATAAAAAGACAATATCAATGCCCCTTGGAAGAGTGGTGGAGTTTACAGAGGAATAAAAAGACAATATCAATGCCCCTTGAAAGAGACGTGGAGGTCACAGTAGATTCACAAGACGGTTTTAATGCACCATGGAAGAGTGGTGGAGGTCGCAGTGGAATAAAAAGACAATATCAATGCCCCTTGGAAGAGTGGTGGAGGATACAGTGGAATAAAAAGACAATATCAATGCCCCTTGGAAGATCTGTGGAGTTCAGATTGGTTTAACCATACGGTTTTAATGCCCCTTGTAAGAGACGTGGAGGTGACAGTAGCTTAACAAGATGGTTTTAATGCCACATGGAAGAGTGGTGGAGGTTGCAGAGGATTAAAAAGACAATATCAATGCCCCGTGGAAGAGAAGATGAGGTCACAGTAGCTTAACAAGATGGTTTTAATGCCCTTTGGAAGAGTGGTATAGGTCGCAGTGGAATAAAAATACAATATCAATGCCCCTTGGTAGAGTGGTGGAGGTTACAGTGGAATTTAAAGACAATATTAATGTCTGGTGGAAGAGATGTGGAGGTCACTGTAGCTTAACAAGACAGTTTAAATACCCCTTGGAAAAATGGTGGAGGTCGCAGTGGAATAAAAAGACAATGTCAATGCCCCTTGGAAGAGTGATGGAGGTTAGAGTGGAATAAAAAGACAATACCAATGACCCTTGGAAGAGCTGTGGAGTTCAGAGAGGTTTCACCAGACGGTTTTAATGCACATTGGAAGTGACGTGGAGGTAACAGTAGCTTAAAAAGACGTTTTTAATGCCCCTTGGAAATGTGGTGGAGGTTGCAGTGGATTAAAAAGACAATATCAATGCCGCTTGGAAGAGTGGTGGAGGTGGCAGTGGAATAAAAAGACAATATCAATGCTACTGGAAGAAGGATGGAGGTGGCAGTGGAATAAAAAGACAATGTCAATGCCCCTTGGAAGAGTGGTGGCAGTTAGAGTGGAATAAAAAGACAATACCAATGCCCCTTGGAAGAGCTGTGTAGTTCAGAGTGGTTTAACCAGATGGTTTTATTGCCCATTGGAAGAGACGTGGAGGTCACCGTAGATTAACAAGATGGTTTTAATGCCCCTTGGAAAAGTGGTGGAGGTCACAGTGGATTAAAAAGACAATATCAATGACCGGTGGAAGACACGTGGAGGTCACAGTAGCTTAACAATACAGTTTTAATGCCCCTTAGAAGAGTGGTGGAGGTCTCAGTGGAATAAAAAGACAATATCAATGCCCCTTGAAAGAGTGGTGGAGGTTACAGTGAAATAAAAACACAATATCAATACTTCTTGAAAGAGCTATGGAGTTCAGAGTGGTTTAACCAGATGGTTTTAATGCCCCTTGGAAGAATGGTGGAGGTTACAGTGGAATAAAAAGACAATATCAATGCTCCTTGGAAGAGCTGTGGAGTTCAGAGTGGTTTATCCAGACGGTTTTAATTCCGCTTGGAAGAGATGTGGAGGTCACAGTAGCTTAACAAGACTGTTTTAATGCCTCTTGGAAGAGTGGTGGAGGTCGCAGTGGATTAAAAAGACAATATCAATGCCCCTTAGAAGAGAGGTGGAAGTCTTATTGGAATAAAAAGACAATATCAATACCCCTTGGAAGAGTGGTGGAGGATACAGTGGAATAAAAAGACAATATCAATGCCCCGTGGAACAGACATGGACGTTACAGTAGCTAAACAAGATGTTTTTAATGCACCTTGGGAGAGTGGTGGAAGTCGTAGTGGAATAAAAAGACAATATCAATGCCCCTTGAAAGAGTGCTGTAGGTTACAGTGGAATAAAATGACAATATCAATGCCTCTTGCAAGAGCTGTGGAGTTCAGAGTGGTTTAAATTTACGGTTTTAATGCACCTTGAAAGAGACGTGGAGGTCACAGTAGCTTAACAATACGGTTTTAATGCCCCTTGGAAGAGTGGTGGAGGTCGCAGTGGATTAAAAAGACAATATCAATGCCACTTGGTAGAGTGGTGAAGGTCCCAGTGGAATAAAAAGACAATATCAATGCCCCTTGGAAGAGTGGTGGAGGTTACAGTGGATTAAAAAGACAATATCAATGCCCAGTGAAATAGACGTGGAGGTCACAATAGCTTAACAAGACAGTTTTAATGCCCCTTGGAAGAGAGGTGGAAGTTGCAGTGGAATAAAAAGACAATATCAATGCCCCTTGGAAGAGTGCTGGAGGTTACATTGGAATAAAAAGACAATATCAATGCCCCTTGCAAGAGCTGTGGAGTTCAGAGTGGTTTATATTGACGGTTTTAATGCCCCTTGGAAGAGTGATGGAGGTTACAGTGGAATAAAAAGACAATATCAATGCCCCTTGGAACAGTGGTGGAGGTTACAGTTAAATAAAAAGGCAATATCAATGCCCCGTGGAAGAGATGTGGAGGTCACAATAGCTTAACAATACGGTTTTAATGCCCCTTGGAAGAGTGGTGGAGGTCGCAGTGGATTAAAAAGACAATATCAATGAGCCTTGGTAGAGTGGTGAAGGTCGCAGTGGAATAAAAAGACATTATCAATGCCCCTTGGAAGAGTGGTGGAGGTCGCAGTGGAAGAAAAAGACAACATCAATGCCCCTTGGACGAGTGGTGGAGGTTACAGTGGAATAAAAAGACAATTTCAATGCCGCGTGGAAGAGACGTGGAGGTCACAGTAGCTTAACAAGACGGTTTTAATGCCTCTTGGAGGACTGGTGGAGGTCGCAGTGGAATAAAAATACACTATCAATGCCCTTGGAAGAGTGGTGGAGGTTAGAGTGGAATAAAAAGACAATAATAATGCCCTTTGGAAGAGCTGTGGAGTTCAGAGTGGTATAACCAGATGGTTTTAACGCTTCTTGGAAGAGGCGTGGAGGTCACAGTAACTTCACAAGACGGTTTTAATGCCCCTTGGAAGAGTGGTGGAGGTCACAGTGGAATAAAAAAACAATATCAATGCCCCTTGGAAGATTGGTGGAGGTAACAGTGGAATAAAAAGACAATATCAATGCCCCGTGGAAGAGATGTGGAGATCACTGTGGCTTAACAATATGATTTTAATGCCCCTTGGAAGAGTGGTGGAGGTCGCAATGGAATAAAAAGACAAGGTCAATGCCCCTTGGAAGTGTGGTGGAAGTTAGAGTGGAATAAAAAGACAATACAAATGCCCCTTGGAAGAGAAGTGGTTTAACCAGATGGTTTTAATGCCCCTTGGAAGAGAAGTTGACGTCACAGTAGCATAACAAGACGGTTTTAATGCCCCTTGGAAGAGTGGTGGAGTTCGTAGTGGATTAAAAAGACAATATCAATGCCCCTTGGAAGAGTGATGGAGGTCGCAGTGGAATAAAAAGACAATATCAATGCCTCGTGTAAGGGACGTTGAGGTAACAATAGCTTAACAAGACGGTTTTAATGCCCCTTGGAAGAGTGGTGGAGGTTGCAGGGGATTAAAAAGACAATAACAATGCCCACTGGAAGAGTGGTGGAGGTCGCAGTGGAATAAAAAGACAAAATCTATGCCCCTTGGAAGAGTGGTGGAGGTTAAAATGGAATAAAAAGACAATATCAATGCCCCTTGGAAGAGCTGTGGAGTTCAGAGTGGTTTAACCAGACGGTTTTAATGCCCCTTGGAAGAGACAAAGAGGTCACAGTAGCTTAACAAGACTGTTTTAATGCCACTTTGAGGAGTGGTGGAGGTCGCAGTGGATTAAAAAGACAATATCAATGCCCCTTAGAAGAAAGGTGGAAGTCGCAGTGGAATAAGAAGACAATGTCAATGCCACTTGGAAGAGTGGTGGAGGTTACAGTAGAATAAAAAGATATAATCAATGCCCCGTGGAATAAACATGGACGTGACAGTAGCTTAACAAGACGGCTTTAATGCCCCTTGGAAGAGTGGTGGAGGTTGCAGTGGATTAAAAAGACAATATCAATGCCCATTGGAAGAGTGGTAGAGGTCGCAGTGGAATAAAAGGACAAAATCAATGCCCCCTGGAAGAGTGATGGAGGTTACAGTGGAATAAAAAGACATTATCAGTGCACCATGGAAGAGTTGTGGAGGTCACTGTAGCTTAACAAGATGGTCTTAATGACCCTTGGAAGAGTGGTGGAGGTCGCAGTGGAATAAATAGACAACGTCAATGCCCCTTGGAAGAGTGGTGGAGGTTAGAGTGGAAAAAAAAGACAATACCAGTGCTCCTTGGAAGAGCTGTGGAGTTCAGAGTGGTTTAAATTGACGGTTTTAATGCCCTTGGAAGAGACGTGGAGGTCATAGTGGATTAAAAAGACAATATCAATGCCCCTTGGAAGAGTGGTGGATGTCGCAGTGGATTAAAAAGACAATATCAATGCCCTTTGGAAGAGTGGTGGAGGTCGCAGTGGAATTAAAAGACAATATGAATGCCCCGTGGAAGGGACGTGGAGGTCATAGTAACTTCACAAGATGGTTTTAATGGCCCTTGGAAGAGAGGTGGAGGTCGCAGTGGATTAAAAAGACAATATCAATGCCTCTTGTAAGAGCTGTGGAGCTCAGAGTATTTAACCAGACGGTTTTAATGCCCCTTGGTAGAGACGAGGAGGTCACAGTAGCTTAACAAGACTGTTTTAATGCCCCTTGGAAGAGTGGTGGAGATCGTTGTGGATTTAAAAGACAATATCAAAGCCCCTTAGATGAGTGGTGGAGGTCGCAGTGGAATAAAAATACAATATCAATGCCCTTTGGAAGATTGGTGGAGGTTACAGTGGAATATAAAAACAATATCAATGCCCCTTGGAAGAGTGGTGGAGGTTACAGTGGAATAAAAAGACAATATTAATGCCCTGTGTAAGAAACTTGGAGGTCACAGTAGCTTAACAAGATGGTTTAAATGCCCCTTGGAAGAGTCGTGGACATCGCAGAGGAATAAAAAGACAATATCAATGCACTTGGAAGAGTGCAGAAGGTTACAATGGAAAAAAAGACATTGTCAATGCCCCTTGGAAGAGCTGTGGAGCTCAGAGCGGTTTAACCAGATGGTTTTAATGCCCCTTGAAAGAGACTTGGAGGTCACCGTACCATAACAAGAGGGTTTAATGCCCCTTGGAAGAGTGGTGGAGGTCGCAACGGAATAAAAAGACAATATCAATGCCCCGTGGAAGGGACGTGGAGGTCACAGTAGCATAACAAGACGATTTTTATGCCCCTTGGAAGAGTGGTGGAGGTCGCAGTGGAAAACAGAAACAATATAAATGCCCCTTGTAAGAGTGGTGGAGGTTGCAGTCGAATAAAAGGACAATATCATTGCCTCTTGGAAGAGCTGTGGAGTACAGAGTGGTTTAACCAGACGGTTTAATGCCCCTTGGAAGAGACGTGGAGGTCACAGTAGCTTATCAAGGCTGTTTTAATGCCCCTTGGAAGAGTGGTGGAGGTCGCAGTGGAATAAAAAGACAATATCAATGCCTCGTGGAAGAGACTTGGAGGTCACAATAGCTTAATAAGATGGTTTTAATGCCCCTTGGAAGAGAGGTGGAGGTCGCAGTGGAATAAAAAGACAATATCAATGCCACTTGGAAGAGTGGTGGAGGTTACAGTGGAATAAAAAGACAATATCAATGACCCTTGGAAGAGTGGTGGAGGTCGCAGTGGAATAAAAAGACCTTGTCAATACCCCTTGGAAGAGCTGTGGAGCTCAGAGCGGTTTAACCAGACGATTTTATTGCCCCTTGGAAGAAACTTGGAGGTCACAGTAGCTAAACAAGACGGTTTTAATGCCCCTTGGAAGAGTGGTGGAGGTCGCAGTGGATTAAAAAAACATTATCGATGCCCCATGGAAGAGTGTTGGAGGTCGCAGTGGAATAAAAAGAAAATACCAATGCCCCTTAGAAGAGTGGTGTAGGTTACAGTGGAAAAAAAGGACAATATCAATGATCCTTGGAAGAGGGGTGAAGGTTGCAGTGGAATAAAAAGACAATATCAATGTCCCTTGGAAGAGTGGTGGAGGTCGCAGTGGATTAAAAAGGTACTATCAATGCCCCTAGGAAGAGTGCTGGAGGTTACAGTGGAATAAAAAACAATATCAAAGCCCCTTGCAAGAGCTGTGGAGTGGAGAGTTGTTTAAATTGACGGTTTTAATGCCCCTTGGAAGAGTGGTGGAGGTCGCAGTGGATTAAAAAGACAATATCAATGAGCCTTGAAAGAGTGGTGGAGGTAGCAGTGGAATAAAAAGATATTATCAATGCACCTTGGAAGAGTGGTAGAGGTCGCAGTGGAATAAAAAGACAATATCAATGCCCCTTGGACGAGAGGTGGAGGTTACAGTGGAATAAAAAGACATTTTCAATGCCCCGTGGAAGAGACGTGGAGGTCACAGTAGCTTAACAAGACGTTTTTAATGCCTCTTGGAGGACTGGTGGAGGTCGTTGTGGAATAAAAAGACAATATCAATGCCCCTTGGAAGAGTGGTGGAGGTTACAGTGGAATAAAAAGACAATAACAATGCCCCTTGGAAGAGCTGTGGAGTTCAGAGTGGTATAACCAGACGGTTTTAACGCTCCTTGGAAGAGACGTGGAGGTCACAGTAACTTAACAAGACGGTTACAATGCCTCTTGGAAGAGTGGTGGAGGTCGCAGTGGAATAAAAAGACAATATCAATGCCCCGTGGAAGAGATGTGGAGGTCACTGTAGCTTAACAATATGGTTTTAATGCCCCTTGGAAGAGTGGTGGAGGTCGCAGTGAAATAAAAAGACAATGTCAATGCCCCTTGGAAGAGTGGTGGAGGTTAGAGTGGAATAAAAAGACTACAAATGCCCCTTGGAAGAGCTGTGGAGTTCAGAGTGGCTTAACCAGATGGTTTTAATGCCCATTGGAAGAGAAGTCGACGTCACAGTAGCATAGCAAGACGGTTTTCATGCCCCTTGGAAGAGTGGTAGAGGTCGCAATGGAATAAAAAGACAATATCAATGCCCCTTGGAAGAGTGGTGGAGGTCGCAGTAAAATAAAAAGACAATATCATTGCCCCTTTGGAAGAGCTGTGGAGTTCACAGTGGTTTAACCAGAAGGTTTTATATAGTTACATAGTTACATAGTTAGTAAAGCCGAATAAAGACTTGCGTCCATCAAGTTCGACCTGTTAGTTCTGTAATTGCTAAAGTTGATCCAGAGGAGGGCAAAAACCCCAAATGATTTAGCCAATCTTCACCTGAGGAAAAATTCCCTCCCGACTCTGAAACCAGCAGTCAGAATAAATCCCTGTATCAACCTACTATTTTATTTTATTTATAAGTATATGCTGAAATCTGCCTGGTATCTAGAAATGCATCCAGTCCCCGCTTGAACTGGTGTAGTGAATCCGACATTACCGTCTCCTCACTCAGTGAATTCCATATTCTCACTGCTCTTACCGTAAAGAACCCCTTCCTATGCTGGTGCTGAAACCTTTTCTCTTCCAGTCTTAGTGAGTGCCCTCTTGTTACCGTAATATCCCTCCTTTTGAACAAATCCCGGGAAAGATCTCTATACTGTCCCCTAACATATTTGTACACATTTATTATGTCCCCCCTCAACCTTCTCTTTTCCAGGCTGAATAGTCCTAGTTTTGCCAACCTCTCTAGGTATTGCAGTCCCTCCATTCCCTTTATTAATTTTGTTGCCCTCCTTTGTACCTTTTCAAGCTCATTTATATCCTTTCTATATATTGGGGCCCATAACTGAGCACAGTATTCCAAGTGTGGTCTGACCAGTGCTTTGTACAGTGGAAGAACAATGTTCTCATCCTTTGCAGCTATACCTCTTCTGATACATCCCATTACCCTGTTTGCCCTTACAGCAGCGGCCTGACTTTGGGCACTCCAATTTAGTTTGCTATCAATCAAGATGCCCAAGTCCTTCTCCATCTCTGAATTCCCCAATGATTTCCCATTCAGTGAGTACTGGTGACTTCCATTTTTCCTTCCCATATGTATGACCTTACATTTCTCCTCGTTAAACCTCATTTGCCATTTAATGCTCCACCTACCCAGCTTATCCAAATCCCTCTGTAGGTCTGCACTATCCTCTTTTGTATTAATTGGTTTACATAACTTTGTGTCATCTGCAAATATTGATATTTTACTATTTATCCCGTTGACTATGTCGTTAATAAAGATATTAAATAACATTGGGCCTAGTACAGACCCCTGTGGTACCCCACTAGTGACGCTTACCCATTCTGAGAATATTCCATTTATAACCACCCTCTGCCTTCTATCCTTTAGCCAGTTAGCTACCCACTTGCAGACATTTTCCCCCAGCCCCATCATTCTCATTTTGTATACCAACCTATTATGTGGCACGCTATCGAACGCTTTTGAGAAGTCGAGATACACGACATCCACTGGTTCCCCCTGATCTACTCGAGAGCTAACCTCCTCGTAGAAGTCAATCAGGTTTGTTTGGCAGGAGCGATTCCTCATGAATCCATGTTGGTTCGGGATTAAAAGATTATTAGCATCAAGATGCTCCGTAATTGCCTCTTTAATGAAGCTTTCAAAAATTTTGCCCACAACGGACGTCAGACTCACCGGCCGATAGTTTCCGGTGTCACTTTTCGCTCCCTTTTTGAACATTGGCACTACATTCGCCTGTCGCCAATCAAGTGGCACAGACCCAGTCTCAACAGAGTCCTTAAATATAAGATATAACGGTCTGTCTATCACATTACTTAGTTCCCTTAGTACCCGTGGGTGTATGCCATCAGGTCCTGGTGATTTGTTTATTTTAATGTTACTGAGGCGTTTCTGTACCTCAACTTGGGTTAGATTAGTCATACTTAGTGGAGGATTAAGCTTGTCACTTCTCATTTCTCCTGTTAGTTCTATTTCCTTTGTGAATGTTGTCGAAAAAAAATTATTTAATAGATTAGCTTTATCCTCATCTTTCTCTATGATTTTGCCTTCATCACTTTTTATCGGTCCAATATTATCCGATTTAATCCTTTTACTATTTATATACGTAAAGAACAGTTTGGGATTTGATCTACTATCCCTAGCAATACGTTTCTCTGTTTCCTCCTTCGCTATTTTTATTTGTTTTTTACAGGTTCTCGTTTTTTCCTTGTAACACATTAGTGCCTCCTTACTGTTTTCCTGTTTTAATCTCTTGAATGCCTCTTTTTTGCTATTTAACGCCCCTTTTACGTTCTTGTTCAACCATATTGGTTTCCTCTTATTTCGGGCCCTTTTATTCCCATACGGTATATACCTCTCGCACTGAGTATTCAGAATTCTTTTGAAGGTTTCCCATTTACTATTCGTATCCATTGATTAAGTACTTTGTCCCAGTCAATAAGTTGAAGGTTTTCTATCAGCTGATCAAACTTTGCCCTCCTAAAGTTTAATGTTTTTGTTGTTCCCTTATTGATAACCCTACTGAAGGGCATTTTGAAATTGATAATATTATGATCGCTATTACCTAGGTGCCCCCCTATCTGTACCTCAGTTATTCTATCAGGCCTATTAGTCAATATTAAGTCCAACACGGCCTTCCCTCTCGTTGGTTCCTGCACTAGTTGGGAGAGATAATTATCCTTAATATTTGTCAAGAACCTTTTTCCTTTCTGAGATCTACAGGTTTCAGTTTCCCAGTCAATATCCGGGTAGTTGAAATCCCCCATTACAATCACTTCATTATTTTTTGCTACTTTGTCTATTTGTCCTAATAGCAGTTTCTCATTCTCCTCTGTTATATTTGGTGGCTTATAGCAGACCCCCAGTAATATTTTATTATTATTTTTTGCCCCCTTTATCTCTACCCACATGGACTCGACCCCCTCTTCTCCCTCTCCTATATCTTCCCTTAGTCTGGGTTTTAGACATGACTTTACATATAAGCAGACTCCTCCGCCTTTCCCCTGTTTCCGGTCCCTTCTAAATAAACTATAATCTAATAAATTTACCGCCCAGTCGTAGCTATCATCTAGCCAAGTCTCTGTTATACCTACGATGTCATACCTCTCCTCCGATATAAGCGCCCGCAGCTCATCAGCCTTATTGGTCAGGCCTCTTGCGTTGGTCAGCATGCAAGATAAAACTTTGGGGTTATTTAGCATCCTATTCTTCTCTAACGATCTAACTGTACTATCCCCACCCCCCTCTCCACCCTCATTATATTCACTTCTCCCCTTCCCCCTTGCTTGCCTCACATCCCACCTATTTCCTTGGTTTCCCCCCCCGTCTCTAGTTTAAAAACTCCTCCAACCTATTAGCCATCTTCTTCCCCAGCACCGCTGCACCCTCCCCATTGAGGTGCAGCCCGTCCCTACGGTAGAGCTTGTAGCCGACCGCGAAGTCGGCCCAGTTCTCCATGAACCCAAACCCTTCTGCCTTGCACCAACTCTTTAGCCACTTATTCACCTCCCTAACTTCCCATTGGCGCTCCTGTGTGGCTCGCGGGATTGGTAGTATTTCTGAGAAAACTACCTTGGAGGTCCTTGCCCTAAGCTTCCTACCTAGGTCCCTGAAATCATTTTTAAGGACCCTCCATCTACCACTCACTTTGTCATTGGTGCCGATGTGGACCATGACCGCTGGGTCTTCGCCAGCCCCACCCAGTAACCTGTCAACCCGATCCACGATGTGCCGGACTCGAGCGCCAGGGAGGCAGCACACCGTTCGGCGATCCCGGTCTTTGTGACAGATTGCCCTGTCTGTCCCCCTAATAATAGAGTCACCCACTACCAGAACCTGTCTTGCCTGCCCTACACTTCCCCCCTCCCCCTCATTACTGGAGCATACACTCCCCCGGCGGTCAGAGGATCTGTCGTGCTCCAATAATGCCGGTTCTGAACCAGCCTTCCTATACTTCTTCCCTCTATCCCTCCTAACTGTTATCCAGCTCCCTGCCTGTTCAGCCTGCACTTCCCCTCTATGCTCCACCCCCAGTATTGACCCATTGAGTGTCTGCTCGGTGAGCAGCAAACTCCGTTCCATGTTGTCGATGCTCCTCAGTATCGCTATCTGAGCACTTAGATCCAGAATTTGGGCTTCCAAGTGCATGGTATGCTCACATCTCTCGCAGCAGTATGGATCCTCGAGCGGTTGCTCACAGAATGCATACATTGCGCAAGATGTACACTGCACGGCTCCGGCCAACATGGACGTCATTCTAAATATGGGGATACAGTCAGTATATATATACAAGTACAAAACGCAATTATTTATATATAGGTGTATGGACGGGGATCAATTAGGGATGTGCAAGTGTATCAATTAGATATCGACGGGGGATCAGTTAAGTATGGACGGGGGATCAATTAATTATCAAGTATGGATGGGGGAATCAGCTAAGTAGGTCAGGTGGATTAATTAAGTAAAAAGTAAAGTAAAGAAAGAATGAAATAAAGTCAGCAATTCAGTCCTAAGTCCTCCCTTCCAAACTCCCTGAATCCAAAGTCACTGAAAAACAAGTCACACACTTACTTTCGTTCGCACTTACGCTCTGGACACACGCAGCTCGTTCACACTCGCAAACTAAGAGATTTAAAGAGTTTTTTTTTTTTTTTTTTTTTTTTCCTTTTCCAGCAATGTACCCTTCACCTCAATGCACTTCCAAAGGACTTGATGCCCAACAAGCTGCCCCTTATAAACCCTAATTATGTCCCCTTCCCCTTAATTAACCCCTTGTGAGTAAATCGACACCTCAGGATTTT
Organism: Phyllobates terribilis; assembly: GCF_046119375.1. Classification (NCBI taxonomy): domain Eukaryota; kingdom Metazoa; phylum Chordata; class Amphibia; order Anura; family Dendrobatidae; genus Phyllobates; species Phyllobates terribilis. The sequence goes on along the minus strand of NW_027362953.1, from coordinate 2,654,644 downwards.
AGTGCAATGTAGTTAACCCTTAAATACACAGGTAGTAAACTAAGAAACTAAAACTGTAGTGAGAAAATAGGTGTTAAAAAGCCCAATAAATCTAAACAGGTAGAAAAGCACTCAGCAGGTCACAATGCAGCACTCACCGCAATTCACACAGGTATTTTCTGCAGGATTCCCAATACCTCTTCACTGAAAAACAAGTCACACACTTACTTTCGTTCGCACTTAAGCTCTGGACATACGCAGCTCGTTCACAATCGTAAACTAAGATTTAAAGAGTTTTTTTTTTTTTTCCTTTTCCAGCAATGTACCCTTCACCTCAATGCGCTTCCAAAGTGGTGGAGGTCGCAGTGGAATAAAACGACATTATCAATGCCCCAAGGAAGAGTGGTGGAGGTCGCAGTGGAATAAAAAGACAATATCAATGCCCCTTGGACGAGTGGTGGAGGCTACAGTGGAATAAAAAGACAATTTCCATGCCCGTGGAAGAGACGTGGAGGTCACAGTAGCTTAACAAGACGGTTTTAATGCATTTTGGAGGACTGGTGGAGGTCGCAGTGGAATAAAAAGACAATATCAATGCCCCTTGGAAGAGTGGTTGAGGTTACAGTGGAATAAAAAGACAATAATAGTGCCCCTTGGAAGAACTGTGGAGTTCAGAGTGGTATAACCAGATGGTTTTAATGCTCCTTGGAAGAGACGTGGAGGTCAAAGTAACTTAACAAGACGGTTTTAATGCCCCTTGGAAGAGTGGTGGAGGTCGCAGTGGAATAAAAAAACAATATCAATGCACCTTGGAAGATTGGTGGAGGGTACAGTGGAATAAAAACACAATATCAATGCCCCGTGGAAGCAATGTGGAGGTCACTGTAGCTTAACAATATGGTTTCAATGCCCCTTGGAAGAGTGGTGGAGGTCGCAGTGGAATAAAAAGACAATGTCAATGCCCCTTGGAAGAGTGGTGGACATTAGAGTGGAATAAAAAGACAAGAGCTGTGGAGTTCAGAGTTGTTTAACCAGATGGTTTTAATGCCCCTTGGAGGAGAAGTCGACGTCACAGTAGCATAACAAGATGGTTTTAATGCCCCTTTGAAGAGTGGTGGAGTTCGCAGTGGATAAAAAAGACAATATCAATGCCCCTTGGAAGAGTGGTGGAGGTCGCAGTGGAATAAAAAGACAATATCAATTCCCCGTGAATTGACGTGGAGGCCACAGTAGCTTAACAAGGTGGTTTTAATGCCCCTTGGAAGAGTGGTGGAGGTTGCAGGGGATTAAAAAGACAATAACAATGCTCATTGGAAGAGTGGTGGAGTTCGCAGTGGAATAAAAAGACAAAATCAATGCCCCTTGGAAGAGTGGTGGAGGTTACAGTCGAATAAAAAGACAATATCAATGCCTCTTGTAAGAGCTGTGGAGTTCAGAGTATTTAACCAGACGGTTTTAATGCCCCTTGGTAGAGACAAGGAGGTCACAGTAGCTTAACAAGACTGTTTTAATGCCCCTTGGTAGAGTGGTGGAGATCGTTGTGGATTTAAAAGACAATATCAAAGCACCTTAGATGAGTGGTGGAGGTCGCAGTGGAATAAAAAGACAATATCAATGCCCCTTGGAAGATTGGTGGAGGTTACAGTGGAATGAAAAACAATATCAATGCCCCTTGGAAGAGTGATGGAGGCTACAGTGGAATAAAAAGACAATATCAATGCCCTGTGTAAGAAACTTGGAGGTCACAGTAGCTTAACAAGATGGTTTTAATGCCCCTTGGAAGAGTCGAGGAGGTCGCAGAGGAATAAAAAGACAATATCAATGCACTTGGAAGAGTGCAGAAGGTTACAATGGAATAAAAAGACATTGTCAATGCCCCTTGGAAGAGCTGTGGAGCTCAGAACGGTTTAACAAGACTGGTTTAATGCCCCTTGGAAGAGTGGTGGAGGTCGCAATGGAATAAAAAGACAATATCAGTGCCCCGTGAAAGGGACGTGGAGGTCACAGTAGCATAACAAGACGGTTTTAATGCCCATTGGAAGAGTGGTGGAGGTCGCAGTGGATAAAAAAGACAATATCATTACCTCTTGGAAGAGCTGTGGAGTACAGAGTGGTTTAACCAGACGGTGTAATGCCCCTTGGAAGAGACGTGGATGTCACAGTAGCTTATCAAGACTGTTTTAATGCCCCTTCGAAGAGTGGTGGAGGTCGCAGTGGAATAAAAAGACAATATCAATTCCCCTTGGAAGAGATGTGGAGGTCGCAGTGGAATGAAAAAACACAATATCAATGCTTCGTGGAACAGACTTGGAGGTCACAGTAGCTTAACAAGATGGTTTTAATGCCCCTTGGAAGAGAGGTGGAGGTCGCTGTGGAATAAAAATACAATATCAATGCCCCTTGGAAGAGTGGTGGAGGTCGCAGTGGAATAAAAAGACAATATTAATGCCCCTTGGAAGAGTGGTGGAGGTCGCAGTAAAATAAAAAGACAATATCAATGCCCCTTGGAAGAGTGGTGGAGGTTACAGTGGAATAAAAAGACAATATCAATGCCCCATGGAAGAGCTGAGGAGTTCACAGTGGTTTAACTAGAAGGTTTTAAGGCACCGTGGAATAGACGTGGAGGTCACAGCAGCTAAAAAAGACGGTTTTAATGCTTCTTGGAAGAGTGATGGAGGTCGCAGTGGATTAAAAAGACAAAATCAATGCCCCTTGGAAGAGTGGTGGACGTTACAGTGGAATAAAAAGACAATATCAATGGCTCTTGCAAGAGCTGTGGAGTTCAGAATGATTTAACCAGACGGTTTTAATGCTCCTTGGAAGAGACGTGGTGGTCACAGTAGCTTATCAAAACTGTTTTAATGCCCCTTGGAAGAGTGGTGGATGTCGGAGTGGATTAAAAAGACAATATCAATGCCCCTTAGAAGAGTGGTGGAGGTCGCAGTGGAATAAAAAGACAATATCAATTCCAATTGGAAGAGATGTGGAGGTCGCAGTGGAATAAAAAGACAATATCAATGCCTCGTGGAAGAGTGGTGGAGGTTTTAATGCTCCTTGGAAGAGACGTGGAGGTCACAGTACCTTATCAAAACTGTTTTAATGCCCCTTGGAAGAGAGGTGGAGGTCACAGTGGAATAAAAAGACAATATCAATGCCCCTTGGAAGAGTGGTGGAGGTTACAATGGAATAAAAAGACCTTGTCAATACCCCTTGGAAGAGCTGTGGAGCTCAGAGCGGTTTAACCAGACGTTTTTATTGCCCCTTGGAAGAAACTTGGAGGTCACATTAGCTAAACAAGACGGTTTTAATGCCCCTTGGAAGAGTGGTGGAGGTCGCAGTGGATTAAAAAAACATTATCGATGCCCCGTGGAAGAAATGTGGAGGTCACTGTATCTTAACAATATGGTTTTAATGCCCCTTGGAAGAGTGGTGGAGGTCACAGTGGAATAAAAAGACAATGTCAATGCCCCTTGGAAGAGTGGTGGAGGCTAGAGTGGAATAAAAAGACAATACAAAATGCCCCTTGGAAGAGCTGTGGAGTTCAGAGTTGTTTAACCAGATGGTTTTAATGCCCCTTGGAGGAGAAGTCGACATCAGAGTAGCATAACAAGACGGTTTTAATGCCCCTTGGAAGAGTGGTGGAGTTCGCAGTGTTATAAAAAGACAATATCAATGCCCCGTGGAAGGGATGTGAAGATCACAGTAGTTTCACAAGACGGTTTTAATACCCCTTGGAAAAGAGGTGGAGGTCGCAGTTGACTAAAAAGACAATATCAATGACCCTTGGAAGAGTGGTGGAGGTCGCAGTGGAATAAAAAGACAATATCAATGCCGCTTGGAATAGTGGTGGATGTTATGGGCGAATAAAAAGACAATATCAATGCTCTTGTAAGAGCTGTGGAGTTCAGAGTGTTTAACCAGACGGTTTTAATGGCCCTTGGAAGAGACGAGGAGGTCACAGTAGCTTAACAAGACTGTTTTAATGCTTCTTTGTAGAGAGATGGAGGTCGCAGTGGATTAAAAAGACAAAATCAATGCCCCTTGGAAGAGTGGTGGAGGTTACAGTGGAATAAAAAGACAAAATCAATGCCTCTTGCAAGAGCTGTGGAGTTCAGAGAGGTTTAAATTGACGGTTTTAATGCCACTTGGAAGAGACGTGGAGGTCACAGTAGCTTAGCAAGACGGTGTTAATGCCTCTTGGAAGAGTGGTGGAGGTCGCAGTGGATTAAAAAGTCATTATCAATGCCCCTTGGAAGAGTGGTGGAGGTCGCAGTGGAATAAAAAGAAAATATCAATGCCCCTTAGAAGAGTGGTGGAGGTTAAAGTGGAAAAAAAGGACTATATCAATTTCCCTTAGAAGAGTGGTGGAGGTCGCAGTGGATTAAAAACACAATATCAATGCCCCTTGGAAGAGTGGTAGAGGTCGCAGTGGAATAAAATGACAATATCAATGCCCCGTGGAAGGGTTGTGGAGGTCACTGTAGCTTAACAAGACCATTTTAATGCCCCTTGGAAGAGTGGTGGAGGTCGCAGTGGATTAAAAAGACTATCAAATCCCCTTGGAAGAGTGGTGGAGGTCGCAGTGGAAAAAAAAGACAATATCAATGCCCCTTGGAAGAGTGTTGAAGGTTACAATTGAAAAAAAAGACAATATCAATGCCTCTTGGAAGAGCTGTGTAGTTCAGAGTGGTTAAACAATGCGGTTTTAATGCCCCTTGGAAGAGAAGTGGAGGTCACAGAAACTTATCAAGACTGTTTTAAAGCCCCTTGGAGGAGTGGTAGAGGTCCCAGTGAATTAAAAAGACAATATCAATGACCTTGGAAGAGTGGTGGAGGTTACAGTGGAATAAAAAGACAATATCAATGCCCCTTGGAAGAGTGGTGGAGGTTAGAGTGGAATAAAAAGACAATATCAATGCCCCTTGGAAGAGCTGGGGAGTTCACAGTGGTTTAACCAGAAAGTTTTAATGTACCATAGAATAGACGTGGAGGTCACAGTAGCTTAACAAAAATGTTTTAATACCCCTTGGAAGAGTGGTGGAGATCGTTGTGGATTTAAAAGACAATATCAATGCACCTTACAAGAGTGGTGGAAGTCGCAGTGGAATAAAAAGACAATATCCATGCCCCTTGGAAGATTGGTGGAAGTTACAGTGGAATAAAAAGACAATATCAATCCCCAATGGAAGAGTGGTGGAGGTTACAGTGGATTAAAAAGACAATATCAATGCCCTGTGTACTAAACTTGGAGGTCACAGTAGCTTAACAAGACGGTTTTAATGCCCCTTGGAAGAGTCGTGAACGTCGCAGAGGAATAAAAAGGCAATATCAATGCACTTGGAAGAGTGCAGAAGGTTACAATGGAAAAAAAAGACATTGTCAATGCCCCTTGGAAGAGCTGTGGAGCTCAGAGCGGTTTAACCAGACAGTTTTAATACCCCTTGAAAGAGACTTGGAGGTCACAGTAGCTTAACAAGATGGTTTTAATGCCCCTTGGAAGAGTGGTGGAGGTCGCAATGGAATAAAAAGACAATATCAATGCCCCGTGGAAGGGACGTGGAGGTCACAGTAGCATAACAAGACGGTTTTAATGCCCATCGGAAGAGTGGTGGAGGTCACAGTGGATAAAAAAGACAATATCAAAGCCCCTTGGAAGAGTGGTGGAGGTCGCAGTGGAAAACAGAGACAATTTCAATGCCCCTTGGAAGAGTGGTGGAGGTTACAGTTGATTAAAAAGACAATATCTAAGCCTCTTGGAGAGCTGTGTAGTACAGAGTGGTTTAAACAGATGGTTTAATGCCCCTTGGAAGAGTGGTGGAGGTTACAGTTGAATAAAAAGACAATATCAATGCCTCTTGGAAGAGCTGTGGAGTTCAGAGTGGTTTAACCAGATGGTTTTAATGCCCCTTGGAAGAGACGAGGAGGTCACAGTAGCTTATCAAAACTGTTTTAATGCCCCTTGGAAGAGTGGTGGAGGTCGCAGTGGAATAAAAAGACAATATCAATTCCACTTGGAAGAGTTTTGGAGGTCGCAGTGGATTAAAAAGACAATATGAATGCCCCTTGGAAGAGTGGTGGAGGCCACAGTGGAATAAATAGACAATATCAATGCCCCTTAGAAGAGTGGTGGAGGTTACAGTTGAATAAAAAGACAATATCAATGCCCCTTGGAAGAGTGATGGAGGTTACAGTGGAATAAAAAGACAATATCAATGCCCTTTGGAACAGTGGTGGAGGTTACAGTTATATAAAAAGACAATATCAATGCCCCATGGAAGAGATGTGGACGTCACAATAGCTTAAAAAGACGGTTTTAATGCCCCTTGGAAGAGTGGTGGAGGTTGCAGTGGATTAAAAAGACAATATCAATGAGCCTTGGAAGAGTGGTGGAGGTCGCAGTGGAATAAAAAGACATTATCAATGCCCCTTGGAAGAGTGGTGGAGGTCGCAGTGGAATAAAAAGACAATATCAATGCCCCTTGGACGAGTGGTGGAGGTTACACTGGAATAAAAAGACAATTTCAATGCCCCGTGGAAGAGATGTGGAGGTCACAGTAGCTTAACAAGATGGTTTTAATGCCTCTTGGAGGACTGGTGGAGGTCGCAGTGGAATAAAAAGACAATATCAATGCCCCTTGGAAGAGTGGTGGAGGTTACAGTGGAATAAAAAGACAATAATAGTGCCCCTTGGAAGAGCTGTGGTGTTCAGAGTGGTATAACCAGACGGTTTTAACGCTCCTTGGAAGAGATGTGGAGGTCACAGTAACTTAACAAGACGGTTTTAATGCCCCTTGGAAGAGTGGAGGAGGTCGCAGTGGAATAAAAAAACAAAATCAATGCCCCTTGGAAGATTGGTGGAGGTTACAGTGGAATAAAACGACAATATCAATGCCCCGGGGAAGAAATGTGGAGGTCACTGTAGCTTAACAATATGGTTTTAATGCCCCTTGGAAGAGTGGTGGAGGTCGCAGTGGAATAAAAAGACAATGTCAATGCCCCTTGGAAGAGTGGTGGAGTTCAGAGTTGTTTAACCAGATGGTTTTAATGCCCCTTGGAGGAGAAGTCGACGTCACAGTAGCATAACAAGACGGTTTTATTGCCCGTTGGAAGAGTGGTGGAGTTCGCAGTGGATTAAAAAGAAAATATCAATGCCCCTTGGAAGAGTGGTGGAGGTCGCAGTGGAATAAAAAGACAATATCAATGCCCCGTAGAATTCACGTTGAGGTCACAGTAGCTTGACAAGGCGGTTTTAATGCCCCTTGGAAGAGTGGTGGAGGTTGAAGGGGATTAAAAAGACAATATCAATGCCCATTGGAAGAGTGGTGAAGTTCGCAGTGGAATTATAAGACAATATCAATGCCCCTTGGAAGAGATGTGGAGTTCAGAGTGGTTTAACCAGATGGTTTTAATGCCCCTTGGAAGAGGCGTGGAGGTCACAGTAGCTTAACAAGACTGTTTTAATGCCCCTTGGAAGAGTGGTGGAGGTTGCAGTGGATTAAAAAGACAATATCAATGCCCATTGGAAGAGTGGTAGATGTCGCAATGGAATAAGAAGACAAAATCAATGCCCTTTGGAAGAGTGGTGGAGGTTACAGTGGAAAAAAAAGACAATATCAATGCCCCATGGAAGAGTTGTGGAGGTCACTGTAGCTTAACAAGATGGTCGTAATGCCCCTTGGAAGAGTGGTGGAGGACGCAGTGGAATAAATAGACAATGTCAATGCCCCTTGGAAGAGTGGTGGAAGTTAGAGTGGAATAAAAAGACAATACCAGTGCTCCTTGGAAGAGCTGTGGAGTTCAGAGTGGTTTCAATTGACGGTTTTAATGCCCCTTGGAAGAGACGTGGAGGTCACAGTGGATTAAAAAGACAATATCAATGCCCCTTGGAAGAGTGGTGGAGGTCGCAGTGGATTAAAAAGACAATATCAATGCCCCTTGGAAGAGTGGTGGAGGTCGCAGTGTTATAAAAAGACAATATCAATGCACCGTGGAAAGGATGTGAAGGTCACAGTAGCTTCACAAGACGGTTTAAATGCCCCTTGGAAGAGAGGTGGAGGTCGCAGTTGATTAAAAAGGCAATATCAATGCCCCTTGGAAGAGTGGTGGAGGTCGCAGTGGATTAAAAAGACAAAATCAATGCCCGTTGGAAGAGTGGTGGAGGTTACAGTGGAATAAAAAGAAAATATCAATGCCTCTTGCAAGAGCTGTGGAGTTCAGAGTGGTTTAAATTGACGGTTTTAATGCCACTTGGAAGAGACGTGGAGGTCACAGTAGCTTAACAAGACGGTTTTAATGCCCCTTGGAAGATTGGTGGAGGTCGCAGTGGATTAAAAAGACATTATCAATGCCCCTTGAAAGAGTGGTGGAGGTCGCAGTGGAATAAAAAGAAGATATCAATGCCCCTTAGAAGAGTGGTGGAGGTTACAGTGGAAAAAAAAGACAATATCAATGTCCCTTAGAAGAGTGGTGTAGGTCGCAGTGGATTAAAAAGACAATATCAATGCCCCTTGGAAGAGTGGTGGAAGTCGCAGTGGAATAAAAAGACAATATCAATGCCCCGTGGAAGGAACGTGGAGGTCACAGTAGCTTAACAGGACGGTTTTAATGCCCCTTGGAAGAGTGGTGGAGGTCGCAGTGGAATAAAAAGACTATCAAATCCCCTTGGAAGAGTGGTGGAGGTCGCAGTGGAAAGAAAGACAATATCAATGCCCCTTGGAAGAGTAGTGGAGGTTACAGTTGAAAAAAAAGACAATATCAATGCCTCTTGGAAGAGCTGTGGAGTTCAGAGTGGTTTAACCATGCTCTTTTAATGCCACTTGGAAGAGACGTGGAGGTCACAGAAGCTTATCAAGACTGTTTTAAAGCCCCTTGGAGGAGTGATAGAGGTCCCAGTGGATTAAAAAGACAATATCAATGCACCTTGGAAGAGTGATGGAGGTTACAGTGGAATAAAAAGACAATATCAATGCCCCTTGGAAGAGTGGTGGAGGTTACATTGGAAAAAAGAGACAATATCAATGTAGCTTGGAAGAATGGTCGAGGTTAAAGTGGAATAAAAAGACAATATCAATGCCCCTTGGAAGAGTGGTGGAGGTTCCAATTAAATAAAAAGACAATATCAATACCCCTTGGAAGAGACGTGGAGGTCACAGTGGAATAAAAAAACAATATTAATGCCCCTTGGAAGAGTGGTGGAGGTCGCAGTAAAATAAAAAGACAATATCAATGTCCTTTGGAAGAGTGGTGGATGTTAGAATGGAATAAAAAGACAATATCAATGCCCCTTGGAAGAGCTGTGGAGTTCACAGTGGTTTAACCAGAAAGTTTTAATGCACCGTGGAATAGACGTGGAGGTCACAATAGCTTAACAAAACTGTTTTAATACACCTTGGAAGAGTGGTGGAGATCGTTGTGGATTTAAAAGACAATATCAATGCCCCTTAGAAGACTGGTGGAGGTCGCAGTGGAATAAAAAGACAATATCCATGCCCCTTGGAAGATTGGTGGAGGTTAGAGTGGAATAAATAGACAATATCACTCCCCCTTGCAAGAGTGGTGGAGGTTACAGTGGAATAAAAAGACAATATCAATGCCCTGTGTAAGAAACTTGGAGGTCACAGTAGCTTAACAAGACTGTTTGAATGCCCCTTGGAAGAGTCGTGGACGTCGCAGAGGAATAAAAAGGCAATATCTATGCACTTGGAAGAGTGCAGAAGGTTACAATGGAATAAAAAGACATTGTCAATGCCCCTTGGAAGAGCTGTGGAGCTCAGAGCGGTTTAACCAGACAGTTTTAATGCCCCTTGAAAGAGACTTGGAGGTCACAGTAGCTTAACAAGATGGTTTAATGCCCCTTGGAAGAGTGGTGGAGGTCGCAGTCGAATAAAAAGACAATATCAATGCCCCGAGGAAGGGACGTGGAGGTCACAGTAGCATAACAAGACGGTTTTAATGCCCATCGGAAGAGTGGTGGAGGTCACAGTGGATAAAAAAGACAATATCAAAGCCCCTTGGAAGGGTGGTGGAGGTCGCAGTGGAAAACAGAGACAATTTCAATGCCCCTTGGAAGAGTGGTGGAGGTTACAGTCGAATAAAAAGACAATATCAACGCCTCTTGGAAGAGCTGTGGAGTACAGAGTGGTTTAACCAGATGTTTTAATGCCCCTTGGAAGAGTGGTGGAGGTCGCAGTGGAATAAAAAGACAATATCAATGCCCCGTGGAAGGGACGTGGAGGTCACAGCAGCATAACAAGACGGTTTTAATGCCCATCGGAAGAGTGGTGGAGGTCACAGTGGATAAAAAAGACAATATCAAAGCCCCTTGGAAGAGTGGTGGGGGTCGCAGTGGAAAACAGAGACAATTTCAATGCCCCTTGGAAGAGTGGTGGAGGTTACAGTCGAATAAAAAGACAATATCAAGCCTCTTGGAAGAGCTATGGAGTACAGAGTGGGTTAACCAGATGGTTTAATGCCCCTTGGAAGAGTGGTGGAGGTTACAGTCGAATAAAAAGACAATATCATTGCCTCTTGGAAGAGCTGTGGAGATCAGAGTGGTTTAACCAGACGGTTTAAATGCCCCTTGGAAGAGACGAGGAGGTCACAGTAGCTTATCAAAACTGTTTTAATGCCCTTTGGAAGAGTGGTGGAGGTCGCAGTGGAATAAAAAGACAATATCAATTCCACTTGGAAGGGATGTGGATGTCGCAGTGGAAAAAAAAGTCAATATCAATGCCTAGTGGAAGAGACGTGGAGGTCACAGTAGCTTAACAAGATGGTTTTAATGCCCCTTGGAAGAGAGGTGGAGGTCGCAGTGGAATAAAAAGACAATATCAATGCCCCTTGGAAGAGTGGTGGAGGTTACAGTGGAATAAAAAGACAATATCAATGACCCTTGGAAAAGTGGTGGAGGTTACAGTGTAATAAAAAGACAATATCAATGCCCCTTGGAAGAGTTGTGGAGGTTACAGTGGAATAAAAAGACAATATCAATGCCCCTTCGAAGAGACGTGGAGATCACAGTAGCTTAACAAGACGGTTTTAATGCCCCTTAGAAGAGTGGTGGAGGTTACAATCGAATAAAAAGACAATATCAATGCCTCTTGGAAGAGCTGTAGAGTTCAGAGTGGTTTAACCAGACGGTTTTAATGCCCCTTGGAAGAGATGTGGAGGTCGCAGTAGCTTATCAAAACTGTTTTAATGCCCCTTGGAAGAGCGGTGGAGGTCGCAGTGGATTAAAAAGACAATATCAATGCCCCTTAGAAGTGTGGTGGAGGTCGCAGTGGAATAAAAACACAATATCAATGCCCCTTGGAAGAGTGGTGGAGGTCACAGTGGAATAAAAAGACAATGTCAATGCCCCTTGTAAGAGTGGTGGAGGTAAGAGTGGAATAAAATGACGATACAAATGCCCCTTGGAAGAGCTGTGGAGTTCAGAGTTGTTTAACCAGATAGTTTTAATGCCCCTTGGAGGAGAAGTCGACGTCACAGTAGCATAACAAGACGGTTTTAATGCCCCTTGGAAGAGTGATGGAGTTCGCAGTGGATTAAAAAGACAATATCAATGCCCCTTGGAAGAGTGGTGGAGGTCGCAGTGGAATAAAAAGACAATATCAATGCCCCGTGAAATTGACGAGGAGGTCAAAGTAGCTTAACAAGGCGGTTTTAATGCCCCTTGGAAGAGTGGTGGAGGTTGCAGGGGATTAAAAAGACAATATCAATGCCCATTGGAAGAGTGTTGAAGTTCGCAGTGGAAAAAAAAGACAAAATCAATGCCCCTTGGAAGAGTGGTGGAGGTTACAGTGGAATAAAAAGACAATATCAATGCCCCTTGGAAGAGCTGTGGAGTTCATAGTGGTTTAACCAGACAGTTTTAATGCCCCTTGGAAGAGACGTGGAGGTCACAGTAGCTTAACAAGACTGTTTTAATGCCCCTTGGAAGAGTGGTGGAGGTTGCAGAGGATTAAAAAGACAATATCAATGCCCATTGGAAGAGTGGTAGATGTCGCAATGGAATAAGAAGACAAAATCAATGCCCTTTGGAAGAGTGGTGGAGGTTACAGTGGAAAAAAAAGACAATATCAATGCCCCATGGAAGAGTTGTGGAGGTCACTGTAGCTTAACAAGATGGTCGTAATGCCCCTTGGAAGAGTGGTGGAGGACGCAGTGGAATAAATAGACAATGTCAATGCCCCTTGGAAGAGTGGTGGAAGTTAGAGTGGAATAAAAAGACAATACCAGTGCTCCTTGGAAGAGCTGTGGAGTTCAGAGTGGTTTCAATTGACGGTTTTAATGCCCCTTGGAAGAGACGTGGAGGTCACAGTGGATTAAAAAGACAATATCAATGCCCCTTGGAAGAGTGGTGGAGGTCGCAGTGGATTAAAAAGACAATATCAATGCCCCTTGGAAGAGTGGTGGAGGTCGCAGTGTTATAAAAAGACAATATCAATGCACCGTGGAAAGGATGTGAAGGTCACAGTAGCTTCACAAGACGGTTTAAATGCCCCTTGGAAGAGAGGTGGAGGTCGCAGTTGATTAAAAAGGCAATATCAATGCCCCTTGGAAGAGTGGTGGAGGTCGCAGTGGATTAAAAAGACAAAATCAATGCCCCTTGGAAGAGTGGTGGAGGTTACAGTGGAATAAAAAGAAAATATCAATGCCTCTTGCAAGAGCTGTGGAGTTCAGAGTGGTTTAAATTGACGGTTTTAATGCCACTTGGAAGAGACGTGGAGGTCACAGTAGCTTAACAAGACGGTTTTAATGCCCCTTGGAAGATTGGTGGAGGTCGCAGTGGATTAAAAAGACATTATCAATGCCCCTTGAAAGAGTGGTGGAGGTCGCAGTGGAATAAAAAGAAGATATCAATGCCCCTTAGAAGAGTGGTGGAGGTTACAGTGGAAAAAAAAGACAATATCAATGTCCCTTAGAAGAGTGGTGTAGGTCGCAGTGGATTAAAAAGACAATATCAATGCCCCTTGGAAGAGTGGTGGAAGTCGCAGTGGAATAAAAAGACAATATCAATGCCCCGTGGAAGGAACGTGGAGGTCACAGTAGCTTAACAGGACGGTTTTAATGCCCCTTGGAAGAGTGGTGGAGGTCGCAGTGGAATAAAAAGACTATCAAATCCCCTTGGAAGAGTGGTGGAGGTCGCAGTGGAAAGAAAGACAATATCAATGCCCCTTGGAAGAGTAGTGGAGGTTACAGTTGAAAAAAAAGACAATATCAATGCCTCTTGGAAGAGCTGTGGAGTTCAGAGTGGTTTAACCATGCTCTTTTAATGCCACTTGGAAGAGACGTGGAGGTCACAGAAGCTTATCAAGACTGTTTTAAAGCCCCTTGGAGGAGTGATAGAGGTCCCAGTGGATTAAAAAGACAATATCAATGCACCTTGGAAGAGTGATGGAGGTTACAGTGGAATAAAAAGACAATATCAATGCCCCTTGGAAGAGTGGTGGAGGTTACATTGGAAAAAAGAGACAATATCAATGTAGCTTGGAAGAATGGTCGAGGTTAAAGTGGAATAAAAAGACAATATCAATGCCCCTTGGAAGAGTGGTGGAGGTTCCAATTAAATAAAAAGACAATATCAATACCCCTTGGAAGAGACGTGGAGGTCACAGTGGAATAAAAAAACAATATTAATGCCCCTTGGAAGAGTGGTGGAGGTCGCAGTAAAATAAAAAGACAATATCAATGTCCTTTGGAAGAGTGGTGGATGTTAGAATGGAATAAAAAGACAATATCAATGCCCCTTGGAAGAGCTGTGGAGTTCACAGTGGTTTAACCAGAAAGTTTTAATGCACCGTGGAATAGACGTGGAGGTCACAATAGCTTAACAAAACTGTTTTAATACACCTTGGAAGAGTGGTGGAGATCGTTGTGGATTTAAAAGACAATATCAATGCCCCTTAGAAGACTGGTGGAGGTCGCAGTGGAATAAAAAGACAATATCCATGCCCCTTGGAAGATTGGTGGAGGTTAGAGTGGAATAAATAGACAATATCACTCCCCCTTGCAAGAGTGGTGGAGGTTACAGTGGAATAAAAAGACAATATCAATGCCCTGTGTAAGAAACTTGGAGGTCACAGTAGCTTAACAAGACTGTTTGAATGCCCCTTGGAAGAGTCGTGGACGTCGCAGAGGAATAAAAAGGCAATATCTATGCACTTGGAAGAGTGCAGAAGGTTACAATGGAATAAAAAGACATTGTCAATGCCCCTTGGAAGAGCTGTGGAGCTCAGAGCGGTTTAACCAGACAGTTTTAATGCCCCTTGAAAGAGACTTGGAGGTCACAGTAGCTTAACAAGATGGTTTAATGCCCCTTGGAAGAGTGGTGGAGGTCGCAGTCGAATAAAAAGACAATATCAATGCCCCGAGGAAGGGACGTGGAGGTCACAGTAGCATAACAAGACGGTTTTAATGCCCATCGGAAGAGTGGTGGAGGTCACAGTGGATAAAAAAGACAATATCAAAGCCCCTTGGAAGGGTGGTGGAGGTCGCAGTGGAAAACAGAGACAATTTCAATGCCCCTTGGAAGAGTGGTGGAGGTTACAGTCGAATAAAAAGACAATATCAACGCCTCTTGGAAGAGCTGTGGAGTACAGAGTGGTTTAACCAGATGTTTTAATGCCCCTTGGAAGAGTGGTGGAGGTCGCAGTGGAATAAAAAGACAATATCAATGCCCCGTGGAAGGGACGTGGAGGTCACAGCAGCATAACAAGACGGTTTTAATGCCCATCGGAAGAGTGGTGGAGGTCACAGTGGATAAAAAAGACAATATCAAAGCCCCTTGGAAGAGTGGTGGGGGTCGCAGTGGAAAACAGAGACAATTTCAATGCCCCTTGGAAGAGTGGTGGAGGTTACAGTCGAATAAAAAGACAATATCAAGCCTCTTGGAAGAGCTATGGAGTACAGAGTGGGTTAACCAGATGGTTTAATGCCCCTTGGAAGAGTGGTGGAGGTTACAGTCGAATAAAAAGACAATATCATTGCCTCTTGGAAGAGCTGTGGAGATCAGAGTGGTTTAACCAGACGGTTTAAATGCCCCTTGGAAGAGACGAGGAGGTCACAGTAGCTTATCAAAACTGTTTTAATGCCCTTTGGAAGAGTGGTGGAGGTCGCAGTGGAATAAAAAGACAATATCAATTCCACTTGGAAGGGATGTGGATGTCGCAGTGGAAAAAAAAGTCAATATCAATGCCTAGTGGAAGAGACGTGGAGGTCACAGTAGCTTAACAAGATGGTTTTAATGCCCCTTGGAAGAGAGGTGGAGGTCGCAGTGGAATAAAAACACAATATCAATGCCCCTTGGAAGAGTGGTGGAGGTTACAGTGGAATAAAAAGACAATATCAATGACCCTTGGAAAAGTGGTGGAGGTTACAGTGTAATAAAAAGACAATATCAATGCCCCTTGGAAGAGTTGTGGAGGTTACAGTGGAATAAAAAGACAATATCAATGCCCCTTCGAAGAGACGTGGAGATCACAGTAGCTTAACAAGACGGTTTTAATGCCCCTTAGAAGAGTGGTGGAGGTTACAATCGAATAAAAAGACAATATCAATGCCTCTTGGAAGAGCTGTAGAGTTCAGAGTGGTTTAACCAGACGGTTTTAATGCCCCTTGGAAGAGATGTGGAGGTCGCAGTAGCTTATCAAAACTGTTTTAATGCCCCTTGGAAGAGCGGTGGAGGTCGCAGTGGATTAAAAAGACAATATCAATGCCCCTTAGAAGTGTGGTGGAGGTCGCAGTGGAATAAAAACACAATATCAATGCCCCTTGGAAGAGTGGTGGAGGTCACAGTGGAATAAAAAGACAATGTCAATGCCCCTTGTAAGAGTGGTGGAGGTAAGAGTGGAATAAAATGACGATACAAATGCCCCTTGGAAGAGCTGTGGAGTTCAGAGTTGTTTAACCAGATAGTTTTAATGCCCCTTGGAGGAGAAGTCGACGTCACAGTAGCATAACAAGACGGTTTTAATGCCCCTTGGAAGAGTGATGGAGTTCGCAGTGGATTAAAAAGACAATATCAATGCCCCTTGGAAGAGTGGTGGAGGTCGCAGTGGAATAAAAAGACAATATCAATGCCCCGTGAAATTGACGAGGAGGTCAAAGTAGCTTAACAAGGCGGTTTTAATGCCCCTTGGAAGAGTGGTGGAGGTTGCAGGGGATTAAAAAGACAATATCAATGCCCATTGGAAGAGTGTTGAAGTTCGCAGTGGAAAAAAAAGACAAAATCAATGCCCCTTGGAAGAGTGGTGGAGGTTACAGTGGAATAAAAAGACAATATCAATGCCCCTTGGAAGAGCTGTGGAGTTCATAGTGGTTTAAACAGACAGTTTTAATGCCCCTTGGAAGAGACGTGGAGGTCACAGTAGCTTAACAAGACTGTTTTAATGCCCCTTGGAAGAGTGGTGGAGGTTGCAGAGGATTAAAAAGACAATATCAATGCCCATTGGAAGAGTGGTAGATGTCGCAATGGAATAAGAAGTCAAAATCAATGCCCCGTGGAAGGGATGTGAAGGTCACAGTAGCTTTACAAGACGGTTTTAATGACCCTTGGAAGAGAGGTGGAGGTCGCAATTGATTAAAAAGACAATATCAATGCCCCTTGGAAGAGTGGTGGAGATCGCAGTGGATTAAAAAGACAAAATCAATGCCCCTTGGAAGAGTGGTGGAGGTTACAGTGGAATAATAAGACAATATCAATGCCTCTTGCAAGAGCTGTGGAGTTCAGAGTGGTTTAAATTGACGATTTTAATGCCCTTTGGAAGAGACGTGGAGGTCACAGTGGATTAAAAAGACAATATCAATGCCCCTTGGAAGAGTGGTGGAGGTCGCAGTGGATTAAAAAGACAATATCAATGCCCCTTGGAAGAGTGGTTGAGGTCGCAGTGTTATAAAAAGACAATATCAATGCCCAGTGGAAGGGATGTGAAGGTCACAGTAGCTTCACAAGACGGTTTTAATGCCCCTTGGAAGAGAGGTGGAGGTCGCAGTTGATTAAAAATACAATATCAATGCCCCTTGGAAGAGTGGTGGAGGTCGCAGTGGATTAAAAAGACAAAATCAATGCCCCTTGGAAGAGTGGTGGAGGTTACAGTGGAATAAAAAGACAATATCAATGCCTCTTGCAAGAGCTGTGGAGTTCAGAGTCGTTTAAATTGACGCTTTAATGCCACTTGGAAGAGACGTGGAGGTCACAGTAGCTTAACAAGACGGTTTTAATGCCCCTTGGAAGAGTGGTGGAGGTCGCAGTGGATTAAAATGACATTATCAATGCCCCTTGGAAGAGTGGTGGAGGTCGCAGTGGAATAAAAAGAAAATATCAATGCCCCTTAGAAGAGTGGTGGAGGTTACAGTGGAAAAAAAAGACAATATCAATGTCCCTTAGAAGAGTGGTGGAGGTCGCAGTGGATTAAAAAGACAATATCAATGCCCCTTGGAAGAGTGGTGGAGTTCGCAGTGGAATAAAAAGACAATATCAATGACCCGTGGAAGGGAGGTGGAGGTTACAGTAGCTTAACAAGACGGTTTTAATGCCCCTTGGAAGAGTGGTGGAGGTCGCAGTGGAAAAAAAAGACAATATTAATGCCCCTTGGAAGAGTGGTGGAGGTCGCAGTGGATTAAAAAGACAATATCAATGCCCCTTGGAAGAGTGGTGGAGGTCGCAGTGTTATAAAAAGACAATATCAATGCCCAGTGGAAGGGATGTGAAGGTCACAGTAGCTTCACAAGACGGTTTTAATGCCCCTTGGAAGAGAGGTGGAGGTCGCAGTTGATTAAAAAGACAATATCAATGCCCCTTGGAAGAGTGGTGGAGGTCGCAGTGGATTAAAAAGACAAAATCAATGCCCCTTGGAAGAGTGATGGAGGTTACAGTGGAATAAAAAGGCAATATCAATGCCTCTTGCAAGAGCTGTGGAGTTCAGAGTGGTTTAAATTCACGGTTTAATGCCACTTGGAAGAGACGTGGAGGTCACAGTAGCTTAACAAGACGGTTTTAATGCCCCTTGGAAGAGTGGTGGAGGTCGCAGTGGATTAAAATGACATTATCAATGCCCCTTGGAAGAGTGGTGGAGGTCGCAGTGGAATAAAAAGAAAATATCAATGCCCCTTAGAAGAGTGGTGGAGGTTACAGTGGAAAAAAAAGACAATATCAATGTCCCTTAGAAGAGTGGTGGAGGTCGCAGTGGATTAAAAAGACAAAATCAATGCCCCTTGGAAGAGTGGTGGAGGTCGCAGTGGAATAAAAAGACAATATCAATGACCCGTGGAAGGGAGGTGGAGGTTACAGTAGCTTAACAAGACGGTTTTAATGTCCCTTGGCAGAGTGGTGGAGGTCGCAGTGGAAAAAAAAGACAATATCAATGCCCCTTGGAAGAGTAGTGGAGGTTACAGTTGAAAAAAAAGACAATATCAATGCCTCTTGGAAGATCTGTGGAGTTCAGAGTGGTTTAACCATGCGGTTTTAATGCCCCTTGGAAGAGACGTGGAGGTCACAGAAGCTTATCAAGACTGTTTTAAAGCCACTTGGAGGAGTGGTAGAGGTCCCAGTGGATTAAAAAGACAATATCAATGCCCCTTGGAAGAGTGGTGGAGGTTACAGTGGAATAAAAAGACAATATCAATGCCCCGTGGAAGAGTGGTGGAGGATACAGTGGAATAAAGAGACAATATCAATATCCCTTGGAAGAATGGTAGAGGTTAAAGTGGAATAAAAAGACAATATCAATGCCCTTTGGAAGAGTGGTGGAGGTTCCAAATAAATAAAAAGACAATATCAATACCCCTTGGAAGAGACGTGGAGGTCACAGTGGAATAAAAAAACATTATTAATGCCCCTTGGAAGAGTGGTGGAGGTCGCAGTAAAATAAAAAGGCAATATCAATGCCCCTTGGAAGAGTGGTGGAGGTTAGAGTAGAATAAAAAGACAATATCAATGCACCTTGGAAGAGCTGTGGAGTTCACAGTGGTTTAACCAGAAAGTTTTAATGCACCATGAAATAGACGTGGAGGTCACAGTAGCTTAACAAAACTGTTTTAATACCCCTTGGAAGAGTGGTGGAGATCGTTGTGGATTTAAAAACAATATCAATGCCCCTTAGAAGACTGGTGGAGGTCGCAGTGGAATAAAAAGACAATATCCATGCCTCTTGGAAGATTGGTGGAGGTTAGAGTGGAATAAAAAGACAATATCAATCCGCCTTGGAAGAGTGGTGGAGGTTACAGTGGAATAAAAAGACAATATCAATGCCCTGTGTAAGAAACTTGGATGTCACAGTAGCTTAACAAGACGGTTTTAATGCCCCTTGGAAGAGTCGTGGACGTCGCAGAGGAATAAAAAGGCAATGTCTTTGCACTTGGAAAAGTGCAGAAGGTTACAATGGAATAAAAAGACATTGTCAATGCCCCTTGGAAGAGCTGTGGTGCTCAGAGCGTTTTAACCAGACAGTTTTAATGCCCCTTGAAAGAGACTTGGAGGTCACAGTGGCTTAACAAGACGGTTTTAATGCCCCTTGGAAGAGTGGTGGAGGTCGCAATGGAATAAAAAGACAATATCAATGCCCCGTGGAAGGGACGTGAAGGTCACAGTAGCATAACAAGACGGTTTTAATGCCCATCGGAAGAGTGGTGGAGGTCACAGTGGATAAAAAAGACAATATCAATGCCACTTGGAAGAGTGGTGGAGGTCGCAGTGGAAAACAGAGACAATTTCAATGCCCCTTGGAAGAGTGGTGGAGGTTACAGTCGAATAAAAAGACAATATCAATGCCTCTTGGAAGAGCTGTGGAGTACACAGTGGTTTAACCAGATGGTTTAATGCCCCTTGGAAGAGTGGTGGAGGTTACAGTGGAATAAAAAGACAATATCAATGCCCCTTCGAAGAGACGTGGAGGTTACAGTGGAATAAAAAGACAATATCAATGCCCCTTCGAAGAGACGTGGAGATCACAGTAGCTTAACAAGACGGTTTTAATGCCCCTTAGAAGAGTGGTGGAGGTTACAATCGAATAAAAAGACAATATCAATGCCTCTTGGAAGAGCTGTAGAGTTCAGAGTGGTTTAACCAGACGGTTTTAATGCCCCTTGGAAGAGATGTGGAGGTCGCAGTAGCTTATCAAAACTGTTTTAATGCCCCTTGGAAGAGCGGTGGAGGTCGCAGTGGATTAAAAAGACAATATCAATGCCCCTTAGAAGTGTGGTGGAGGTCGCAGTGGAATAAAAACACAATATCAATGCCCCTTGGAAGAGTGGTGGAGGTCACAGTGGAATAAAAAGACAATGTCAATGCCCCTTGTAAGAGTGGTGGAGGTAAGAGTGGAATAAAATGACGATACAAATGCCCCTTGGAAGAGCTGTGGAGTTCAGAGTTGTTTAACCAGATAGTTTTAATGCCCCTTGGAGGAGAAGTCGACGTCACAGTAGCATAACAAGACGGTTTTAATGCCCCTTGGAAGAGTGATGGAGTTCGCAGTGGATTAAAAAGACAATATCAATGCCCCTTGGAAGAGTGGTGGAGGTCGCAGTGGAATAAAAAGACAATATCAATGCCCCGTGAAATTGACGAGGAGGTCAAAGTAGCTTAACAAGGCGGTTTTAATGCCCCTTGGAAGAGTGGTGGAGGTTGCAGGGGATTAAAAAGACAATATCAATGCCCATTGGAAGAGTGTTGAAGTTCGCAGTGGAAAAAAAAGACAAAATCAATGCCCCTTGGAAGAGTGGTGGAGGTTACAGTGGAATAAAAAGACAATATCAATGCCCCTTGGAAGAGCTGTGGAGTTCATAGTGGTTTAACCAGACAGTTTTAATGCCCCTTGGAAGAGACGTGGAGGTCACAGTAGCTTAACAAGACTGTTTTAATGCCCCTTGGAAGAGTGGTGGAGGTTGCAGAGGATTAAAAAGACAATATCAATGCCCATTGGAAGAGTGGTAGATGTCGCAATGGAATAAGAAGTCAAAATCAATGCCCCGTGGAAGGGATGTGAAGGTCACAGTAGCTTTACAAGACGGTTTTAATGACCCTTGGAAGAGAGGTGGAGGTCGCAATTGATTAAAAAGACAATATCAATGCCCCTTGGAAGAGTGGTGGAGATCGCAGTGGATTAAAAAGACAAAATCAATGCCCCTTGGAAGAGTGGTGGAGGTTACAGTGGAATAATAAGACAATATCAATGCCTCTTGCAAGAGCTGTGGAGTTCAGAGTGGTTTAAATTGACGATTTTAATGCCCTTTGGAAGAGACGTGGAGGTCACAGTGGATTAAAAAGACAATATCAATGCCCCTTGGAAGAGTGGTGGAGGTCGCAGTGGATTAAAAAGACAATATCAATGCCCCTTGGAAGAGTGGTTGAGGTCGCAGTGTTATAAAAAGACAATATCAATGCCCAGTGGAAGGGATGTGAAGGTCACAGTAGCTTCACAAGACGGTTTTAATGCCCCTTGGAAGAGAGGTGGAGGTCGCAGTTGATTAAAAATACAATATCAATGCCCCTTGGAAGAGTGGTGGAGGTCGCAGTGGATTAAAAAGACAAAATCAATGCCCCTTGGAAGAGTGGTGGAGGTTACAGTGGAATAAAAAGACAATATCAATGCCTCTTGCAAGAGCTGTGGAGTTCAGAGTCGTTTAAATTGACGCTTTAATGCCACTTGGAAGAGACGTGGAGGTCACAGTAGCTTAACAAGACGGTTTTAATGCCCCTTAGAAGAGTGGTGGAGGTTACAATCGAATAAAAAGACAATATCAATGCCTCTTGGAAGAGCTGTAGAGTTCAGAGTGGTTTAACCAGACGGTTTTAATGCCCCTTGGAAGAGATGTGGAGGTCGCAGTAGCTTATCAAAACTGTTTTAATGCCCCTTGGAAGAGCGGTGGAGGTCGCAGTGGATTAAAAAGACAATATCAATGCCCCTTAGAAGTGTGGTGGAGGTCGCAGTGGAATAAAAACACAATATCAATGCCCCTTGGAAGAGTGGTGGAGGTCACAGTGGAATAAAAAGACAATGTCAATGCCCCTTGTAAGAGTGGTGGAGGTAAGAGTGGAATAAAATGACGATACAAATGCCCCTTGGAAGAGCTGTGGAGTTCAGAGTTGTTTAACCAGATAGTTTTAATGCCCCTTGGAGGAGAAGTCGACGTCACAGTAGCATAACAAGACGGTTTTAATGCCCCTTGGAAGAGTGATGGAGTTCGCAGTGGATTAAAAAGACAATATCAATGCCCCTTGGAAGAGTGGTGGAGGTCGCAGTGGAATAAAAAGACAATATCAATGCCCCGTGAAATTGACGAGGAGGTCAAAGTAGCTTAACAAGGCGGTTTTAATGCCCCTTGGAAGAGTGGTGGAGGTTGCAGGGGATTAAAAAGACAATATCAATGCCCATTGGAAGAGTGTTGAAGTTCGCAGTGGAAAAAAAAGACAAAATCAATGCCCCTTGGAAGAGTGGTGGAGGTTACAGTGGAATAAAAAGACAATATCAATGCCCCTTGGAAGAGCTGTAGAGTTCATAGTGGTTTAACCAGACAGTTTTAATGCCCCTTGGAAGAGACGTGGAGGTCACAGTAGCTTAACAAGACTGTTTTAATGCCCCTTGGAAGAGTGGTGGAGGTTGCAGAGGATTAAAAAGACAATATCAATGCCCATTGGAAGAGTGGTAGATGTCGCAATGGAATAAGAAGTCAAAATCAATGCCCCGTGGAAGGGATGTGAAGGTCACAGTAGCTTTACAAGACGGTTTTAATGACCCTTGGAAGAGAGGTGGAGGTCGCAATTGATTAAAAAGACAATATCAATGCCCCTTGGAAGAGTGGTGGAGATCGCAGTGGATTAAAAAGACAAAATCAATGCCCCTTGGAAGAGTGGTGGAGGTTACAGTGGAATAATAAGACAATATCAATGCCTCTTGCAAGAGCTGTGGAGTTCAGAGTGGTTTAAATTGACGATTTTAATGCCCTTTGGAAGAGACGTGGAGGTCACAGTGGATTAAAAAGACAATATCAATGCCCCTTGGAAGAGTGGTGGAGGTCGCAGTGGATTAAAAAGACAATATCAATGCCCCTTGGAAGAGTGGTTGAGGTCGCAGTGTTATAAAAAGACAATATCAATGCCCAGTGGAAGGGATGTGAAGGTCACAGTAGCTTCACAAGACGGTTTTAATGCCCCTTGGAAGAGAGGTGGAGGTCGCAGTTGATTAAAAATACAATATCAATGCCCCTTGGAAGAGTGGTGGAGGTCGCAGTGGATTAAAAAGACAAAATCAATGCCCCTTGGAAGAGTGGTGGAGGTTACAGTGGAATAAAAAGACAATATCAATGCCTCTTGCAAGAGCTGTGGAGTTCAGAGTCGTTTAAATTGACGCTTTAATGCCACTTGGAAGAGACGTGGAGGTCACAGTAGCTTAACAAGACGGTTTTAATGCCCCTTGGAAGAGTGGTGGAGGTCGCAGTGGATTAAAATGACATTATCAATGCCCCTTGGAAGAGTGGTGGAGGTCGCAGTGGAATAAAAAGAAAATATCAATGCCCCTTAGAAGAGTGGTGGAGGTTACAGTGGAAAAAAAAGACAATATCAATGTCCCTTAGAAGAGTGGTGGAGGTCGCAGTGGATTAAAAAGACAATATCAATGCCCCTTGGAAGAGTGGTGGAGTTCGCAGTGGAATAAAAAGACAATATCAATGACCCGTGGAAGGGAGGTGGAGGTTACAGTAGCTTAACAAGACGGTTTTAATGCCCCTTGGAAGAGTGGTGGAGGTCGCAGTGGAAAAAAAAGACAATATTAATGCCCCTTGGAAGAGTGGTGGAGGTCGCAGTGGATTAAAAAGACAATATCAATGCCCCTTGGAAGAGTGGTGGAGGTCGCAGTGTTATAAAAAGACAATATCAATGCCCAGTGGAAGGGATGTGAAGGTCACAGTAGCTTCACAAGACGGTTTTAATGCCCCTTGGAAGAGAGGTGGAGGTCGCAGTTGATTAAAAAGACAATATCAATGCCCCTTGGAAGAGTGGTGGAGGTCGCAGTGGATTAAAAAGACAAAATCAATGCCCCTTGGAAGAGTGATGGAGGTTACAGTGGAATAAAAAGACAATATCAATGCCTCTTGCAAGAGCTGTGGAGTTCAGAGTGGTTTAAATTCACGGTTTAATGCCACTTGGAAGAGACGTGGAGGTCACAGTAGCTTAACAAGACGGTTTTAATGCCCCTTGGAAGAGTGGTGGAGGTCGCAGTGGATTAAAATGACATTATCAATGCCCCTTGGAAGAGTGGTGGAGGTCGCAGTGGAATAAAAAGAAAATATCAATGCCCCTTAGAAGAGTGGTGGAGGTTACAGTGGAAAAAAAAGACAATATCAATGTCCCTTAGAAGAGTGGTGGAGGTCGCAGTGGATTAAAAAGACAAAATCAATGCCCCTTGGAAGAGTGGTGGAGGTCGCAGTGGAATAAAAAGACAATATCAATGACCCGTGGAAGGGAGGTGGAGGTTACAGTAGCTTAACAAGACGGTTTTAATGTCCCTTGGCAGAGTGGTGGAGGTCGCAGTGGAAAAAAAGACAATATCAATGCCCCTTGGAAGAGTAGTGGAGGTTACAGTTGAAAAAAAAGACAATATCAATGCCTCTTGGAAGATCTGTGGAGTTCATAGTGCTTTAACCATGCGGTTTTAATGCCCCTTGGAAGAGATGTGGAGGTCACAGAAGCTTATCAAGACTGTTTTAAAGCCACTTGGAGGAGTGGTAGAGGTCCCAGTGGATTAAAAAGACAATATCAATGCCCCTTGGAAGAGTGGTGGAGGTTACAGTGGAATAAAAAGACAATATCAATGCCCCGTGGAAGAGTGGTGGAGGATACAGTGGAATAAAGAGACAATATCAATATCCCTTGGAAGAATGGTAGAGGTTAAAGTGGAATAAAAAGACAATATCAATGCCCTTTGGAAGAGTGGTGGAGGTTCCAAATAAATAAAAAGACAATATCAATACCCCTTGGAAGTGACGTGGAGGTCACAGTGGAATAAAAAAACATTATTAATGCCCCTTGGAAGAGTGGTGGAGGTCGCAGTAAAATAAAAAGGCAATATCAATGCCCCTTGGAAGAGTGGTGGAGGTTAGAGTAGAATAAAAAGACAATATCAATGCACCTTGGAAGAGCTGTGGAGTTCACAGTGGTTTAACCAGAAAGTTTTAATGCACCATGAAATAGACGTGGAGGTCACAGTAGCTTAACAAAACTGTTTTAATACCCCTTGGAAGAGTGGTGGAGATCGTTGTGGATTTAAAAACAATATCAATGCCCCTTAGAAGACTGGTGGAGGTCGCAGTGGAATAAAAAGACAATATCCATGCCTCTTGGAAGATTGGTGGAGGTTAGAGTGGAATAAAAAGACAATATCAATCCGCCTTGGAAGAGTGGTGGAGGTTACAGTGGAATAAAAAGACAATATCAATGCCCTGTGTAAGAAACTTGGATGTCACAGTAGCTTAACAAGACGGTTTTAATGCCCCTTGGAAGAGTCGCGGACGTCGCAGAGGAATAAAAAGGCAATGTCTTTGCACTTGGAAAAGTGCAGAAGGTTACAATGGAATAAAAAGACATTGTCAATGCCCCTTGGAAGAGCTGTGGTGCTCAGAGCGTTTTAACCAGACAGTTTTAATGCCCCTTGAAAGAGACTTGAAGGTCACAGTGGCTTAACAAGACGGTTTTAATGCCCCTTGGAAGAGTGGTGGAGGTCGCAATGGAATAAAAAGACAATATCAATGCCCCGTGGAAGGGACGTGAAGGTCACAGTAGCATAACAAGACGGTTTTAATGCCCATCGGAAGAGTGGTGGAGGTCACAGTGGATAAAAAAGACAATATCAATGCCACTTGGAAGAGTGGTGGAGGTCGCAGTGGAAAACAGAGACAATTTCAATGCCCCTTGGAAGAGTGGTGGAGGTTACAGTCGAATAAAAAGACAATATCAATGCCTCTTGGAAGAGCTGTGGAGTACACAGTGGTTTAACCAGATGGTTTAATGCCCCTTGGAAGAGTGGTGGAGGTTACAGTCGAATAAAAAGACAATATCAATGCTTCTTGGAAGAGCTGCTTAGTTCAGAGTGGTTTAACCAGAAGGTTTTAATGCCCCTTGGAAGAGACGTGGAGGCCACAGTAGTTTATCAAAACTGTTTTAATGCCCCTTGGAAGAGTGGTGGAGGTCGCAGTGGAATATAAAGACAATATTAATTCCACTTGGAAGAGATGTGGAGGTCGCAGTGGAATAAAAAGACAATATCAATGCCTAGTGGAAGAGACGTGGAGGTCACAGTAGCTTAACAATATGGTTTTAATGCCCCTTGGAAGAGAGGTGGAGGTCGCAGTGGAATAAAAAGACAATATCAATGCCCCTTGGAAGAGTAGTGGAGGTTACAGTGGAATAAAAAAACAATATCAATGACCTTGGAAGAGTGGTGGAGGTCGCAATGGAATAAAAAGACAATATTAATGCCCCTTGGAAGATTGGTGGAGGTCGCAGTAAATTAAAAAGACAATATCAATGCCCCTTGAAAGAGTGGTGCAGGTTACAGTGGAATAAAAAGGCAATATCAATGGCCCTTGGATGAGCTGTGGAGTTCACAGTGGTTTAACCAGAAGGTTTTAAGGCTCCGTGGAATAGACGTGGAGGTCACAGTAGCTAAACAAGACGGTTTTAATGCTTCTTGGAACAGAGATGGAGGTCGCAGTGGATTAAAAAGACAAAATCAATGCCCCTTGGAAGAGTGGTGGAGGTTAGAGTGGAATAAAAAGACAATATCAATGCCTCTTGCAAGAGCTGTGGAGTTCAGAGTGGTTTAAATTGACGGTTTTAATGCCCCTTGGAAGAGACGTGGAGGTCACAGTAGCTTAAAAAGATGGTTTTAATGCCCATTGGAAGAGTGGTGGAGTTTGCAGTGGATTAAAAAGACATTATCGATTCCACTTGGAAGAGTGGTGGAGGTCGCAGTGGAATAAAAAGAAAATATCAACGTCCCTTAGAAGAGTGGTGGAGGTTACAGTGGAAAAAAAAGACAATATCAATGTTCCTTGGAAGAGGGGTGAAGGTCGCAGTGGAAAAAAAAGACAATATCAATGTCCCTTGGAAGAGTGGTGGAGGTCGCAGTGGATTAAAAAGACAATATCACTGCCCCTTGGAAGAGTAGTGGAGGTCGCAGTGGAATGAAAAGACAATATCAATGCCCGTGGAAGGGACGTGGAGATCACAGTAGCTTAACAAGACGGTTCTAATGCCTCTTGGAAGAGTGGTGGAGCTTGCAGTGGAAAAAAAAGACAATATCAATGCCTCTTGGAAGAGCTGTGGAGTTCAGAGTGGTTTAACCATGCGGTTTTAATGCCCCTTTGAAGAGACATGGAGGTCACAGAAGCTTATCAAGACTGTTTTAAAGCCCCTTGGAGGAGTGGTTGAGGTCGCAGTGGATTAAAAAGACAATATCAATGCCCCTTGGAAGAGTGGTGGAGGTTACAGTGGAATAAAAAGACAATATCAATGCCCCTTGGAAGAGTGGTGGAGGTTACAGTGGAATAAAAAGACAATATTAATGTCCCTTGGAAGAATGGTGGAGGTTACAGTGGAATAAAAAGGCAATATCAATGCCCCTTGGAAGAGTGGTGGAGATTCCAATTAAATAAAAAGACAATATCATTGCCCCTTGGAAGAGACGTGGAGGTCACAGTGGAATAAAAAGACAATATTAATGCCCCTTGGAGGAGTGGTGGAGGTCGCAGTAAAGTAAAAAGACAATATCAATGCCCCTTGGAAGAGTGGTGGAGGTTAGAGTGGAATAAAAAGACAATATCAATGCCCCTTGGAAGAGCTGTGGAGTTCACAGTGGTTTAACCAGAAAGTTTTAATGCAAAGTGGAATAGACATGGAAGTCACAGTAGCTTAACAAGACGGATTCAATGCTTCTTGGAAGAGTGATGGAGGTCGCAGTGGATTAAAAACACAATATCAATGCCCCTTGGAAGAGTGGTGGAGGTTACAGTGGAATAAGAAGACAATATCAATGCCCCGTGGAATAGACATTGACGTGACAGTAGCTTAACAAGACGGTTTTATTGCCCCTTGGAAGAGTGGTGGAGGTCGCAGTGGATTAAAAAGACAATATCAATGCCCATTGGAAGAGGGGTTAAGGTCGCAGTAGAATGAAAAGACAAAATCAATGCCCCTTGGAAGAGTGGAAGAGTTTTGGAGGTTGCAGTGGAAAAAAAAAACAAGATCAATGCCCCTTGGAAGAGATGTGGAATTCAGAGTGGTTTTACCACACGGTTTTAAAGCCCCTTGGAAGAGACGTGGTGGTCACAGTAGCTTAACAAGACTGTTTTAATGCCACTGGAAGAGTGGTGGAGGTCGCAGTGCATTAAAAAGACAATATCAATGCCCTTTGGAAGAGTGGTGGAGGTCGCAGTGGATTAAAAAGACAATATCAATGCCGCTTGGAAGAGTGGTGGAGGTTGCAGAGGTATAAAAGAAAATATCAATGCCCCGTGGAAGAGTTGTGGAGGTCACTGTAGCTTAACAAGATGGTCTTAATGCCGCTTGAAAGAGTGGTGGAGGTCGCAGTGGAATAAAAAGACTATGTCAATACCCCTTGGAAGAGTGGTGGAGGTTAGAGTGGAATAAATAGACAATACCAGTGCTCCTTGGAAGAGCTGTGGTGTTCAGAGTGGTTTAAATTGAGGGTTTTAATGCCCCTTGGAAGAGACGAGGAGGTCATAGTGGATTAAAAAGACAATATCAATACCCCTTGGAGGAGTGGTGTAGGTCGCAGTGGATTAAAAAGACAATATCAATGCCCCTTGGAAGAGTGGTGGAGGTCGCAGTGGAATAAAAAGACAATTTCAATGCCCCGTGGAAGGGACGTGGAGGTCACAGTAGCTTCGCAAGAAGGTTTTAATGCACCTTGGAAGAGAGGTGGAGGTCGCAGTTGATTAAAAAGACAATATCAATGCCCCTTGGAAGAGTGGTGGAGGTCGCAGTGGAATAAAAAGACAATATCAATGACCTTGGTAGAGTGGTGGAGGTCGCAGTGGATTAAGAAGACAATATCAATGCCATTTGGAAGAGTGGTGAAGGTCGCAGTGGAATAAAAAGACAATATCAATGCCCCGTGGAAGAGTTGTGGAGGTCACTGTAGCTTAACAAGATGGTCTTAATGCCGCTTGGAGGAGTGGTGGAGGTCGCAGTGGAATAAAAAGACAATGTCAATACCCCTTGGAAGAGTGGTGGAGGTTAGAGTGGAATAAAAAGACAATATTAATGTCCCTTGGAAGAATGGTGGAGGTTACAGTGGAATAAAAAGGCAATATTAATGCCCCTTGGAAGAGTGGTGGAGGTTCCAATTAAATAAAAAGACAATATCATTGCCCCTTGGAAGAGACGTGGAGGTCACAGTTGAATAAAAAGACAATATCAATACATCTTGGAAGAGCTGTGGAGTTCAGAGTGGTTTAACCATGCGGTTTTAATGCCCCTTGGAATAGACGTGGAGGTCACAGTAGCTTAACAACACTGTTTTAATACCCCTTGGAAGAGTGGTGGAGATCGTTGTGGATTTAAAAGACAATATCAATGCCCCTTAGAAGACTGGTGGAGGTCGCAGTGGAATAAAAAGACAATATCCATGCCTCTTGGAAGATTGGTGGAGGTTAGAGTGGAATAAAAAGACAATATCAATCCCCCTTGGAAGAGTTGTGGAGGTTACAGTGGAATGAAAAGACAATATGAATGCCCTGTGTAAGAAACTTGGAGGTCACAGTAGCTTAACAAGATGGTTTTAATGCCCCTTGGAAGAGTCGAGGATGTCACAGAGGAATAAAAAGACAATATCAATGCACTTGGAAGAGTGCAGAAGGTTACAATGGAATAAAAAGACATTGTCAATGCCCCTTGGAAGAGCTGTGGAGCTCAGAGCGGTTTAACCAGACGGTTTTAATGCACCTTGGTAGACACTTGGAGGTCACAGTAGCTTAACAAGATGGTTTTAATGCCCTTTGGAAGAGTGGTGGAGGTCACAATGGAATAAAAAGACAACATCAATACCCTGTGCAAGGTACGTGGAGGTCACAGTAGCATAACAAGACGGTTTTAATGCCCATTGGAAGAGTGGTGGAGGTCGCAGTGGATAAAAAAGACAATATCAAAGCCCCTTGGAAGAGTGGTGGAGGTCGCAGGGGAAAACAGAGACAATATCAATGCACCTTGGAAGAGCTGTGGAGTACAGAGTGGTTTAACCAGACGGTTTAATGCCCCTTGGAAGAGACGTGAAGGTCACAGTAGCTTATCAAGACTGTCTTAATGCCCCTTGGAAGAGTGGTGGAGTTAGCAGTGGAAAAAAAAACAATATCAATGCCCCTTGGAAAAGCTGTGGAGTTCACAATGGTTTAAATTCACTGTTTTAATACCCCTTGGAAGAGACGTGGAGGTCACAGTAGCTTAACCACACGGTTTTAATGCCCCTTGGAAGAGTGGTGGAGGTCGCAGTAGATTAAAAAGACATTATCGTTGCCTCTTGGAAGAGTGGTGGAGGTCGCAGTGGAATAAAAAGAAAATATCAATGCCCCTTAGAAGAGTTTATGGAGGTTACAGTGGAAAAAAAAGACAATATCAATCTTCCTTGGAAGAGGGGTGAAGGTCGCAGTGGACTAAAAAGACAATATCAATGTCCCTTGGAAGAGTGGTGGAAGTCGCAGTGGATTAAAAAGACAATATCAATGCCCCTTGGAAGAATAGTGGAGGTCGCAGTGGAATAAAAACACAATATCAATGCCCCGTGGAAGGGACGTGGAGGTCACAGTAGCTTAACAAGACGGTTTTATTGCCCCTTGGAAGAGTGCTGGAGGTCGCAGTGGATTAAAAAGATTATCAAATCCGCTTGGAAGAGTGGTGGAGCTTGCAGTGGAAAAAAAAGACAATATCAATGCCCTTTGGAAGAGTGATGGAGGTTACAGTTGAATAAAAAAACAATATCAATACATCTTGGAAGGGCTATGGAGTTCAGAGTGGTTTAACCATGCGGTTTTAATGCCCCTTGGAAGAGACGTGGAGGTCACAGAAGCTTATCAAGACTGTTTTCAAGCACCTTGGAGGAGTGGTAAAGGTCGCAATGGATTAAAATGACAATATCAATGACCCTTGGAAGAGTGGTGGAGGTTAGAGTGGAATAAAAAGACAATATCAATGCCCCTTGGAAGAGTGGTGGAGGTTACAGTGGAATGAAAAGACAATATCAATGTCCCTTGGAAGAATGGTGGAGGTTGCAGTGGAATAAAAAGACAATATCAATGCCCCTTGGAAGAGTGGTGGAGGTTCCAATTAAATAAAAAGACAATATTAATGCCCCTTGGAAGAGACGTGGAGGTCACAGTGGAATAAAAAGACAATATTAATGCCCCTTGGAAGAGTGGTGGAGGTCACAGTAAAATAAAAAGACAATATCAATGCCCCTTGGAAGAGTGGTGGAGGTTAGAGTGG
The DNA here is from genome assembly GCF_046119375.1 of Phyllobates terribilis. Lineage (NCBI taxonomy): Eukaryota > Metazoa > Chordata > Amphibia > Anura > Dendrobatidae > Phyllobates > Phyllobates terribilis. The sequence goes on along the minus strand of NW_027362953.1, from coordinate 2,623,176 downwards.
AATAAAAAGACAATATCAATGCCCCTTGGAAGAGCTGTGGAGTTCACAGTGGTTTAACCAGAAATTTTTAATGCACCGTGGAATAGACGTGGAGGTCACAGTACCTTAACAAGACGGTTGCAATGCTTCTTGGAAGAGTGATGGAGGTCGCAGGGGATTAAAAAGACAATATCAATGCCCCTTGGAAGAGTGGTGGAGGTTAGAGTGGAATAAAAAGACAATATCAATGCCCCTTGGAAGAGTGGTGGAGGTTACAGTGGAATGAAAAGACAATATCAATGTCCCTTGGAAGAATGGTGGAGGTTACAGTGGAATAAAAAGACAATATCAATGCCCCTTGGAAGAGTGGTGGAGGTTCCAATTAAATAAAAAGACAATATCAATGCCCCTTGGAAGAGACGTGGAGGTCACAGTGGAATAAAAAGACAATATTAATGCCCCTTGGAAGAGTGGTGGAGGTCACAGTAAAATAAAAAGGCAATATCAATGCCCCTTGGAAGAGTGGTGGAGGTTAGAGTGGAATAAAAAGACAATATCAATGCCCCTTGGAAGAGCTGTGGAGCTAAGATCAGTTTAACCAGACGGTTATAATACCCCTTAGAAGAGACTTGGAGGTCACAGTAGCTTAACAAGACAGTTTTAATGCCCCTTGGAAGTGTGGTGGAGGTCGCAATGGAATAAAAAGACAACATCAATGCCCCTTGGAAGGGACGTGGAGGTCACAGTAGAATAACAAGACGGTTTTAATGCCCATTGGAAGAGTGGTGGAGGTCGCAGTGGATAAAAAAGACAATATCAAAGCCCCTTGGAAGAGTGGTGGAGGTCGCAGGGGAAAACAGAGACAATAATAATGCCCCTTGGAAGAGTGGTTGAGGTTACAGTCGAATAAAAAGACAATATCAATGCCTCTTGGAAGAGCTGTGGAGTACAGAGTGGTTTAACCAGACGGTTTAATGCCCCTTGGAAGAGACGTGGAGTTCACAGTAGCTTATCAAGACTGTCTTAATGCCCCTTGGAAGAGTGGTGGAGGTCGTAGTGGAATAAAAAGACAATATTAATGCCCCTTGGAAGGATGGTGGAGGTCGCAGTAAAATAAAAAGACAATATCAATGCCCATTGGAAGAGTTGTGGAGGTTACAGTGGAAAAAAAGACAATATCAATGCCCCTTGGAAGAGCTGTGGAGTTCACAGTGGTTTAAATTGACGGTTTTAATACCCCTTTTCAAAGAGACGTGGAGGTCACAGTAGCTTAACCACACGGTTTTAATGCCCCTGGGAAGAGTGGTGGAGGTCGCAGTAGATTAAAAAGAAATTATCGTTGCCCCTTGGAAGAGTGGTGGAGGTCGCAGTGGAATAAAAAGAAAATATCACTGCCCCTTAGAAGAGTTTGTGGAGGTTACAGTGGAAAAAAAAGACAATATCAATCTTCCTTGGAAGAGGGGTGAAGGTCGCAGTGGATTTAAAAGACAATATCAATGTCCCTTGGAAGAGTGGTGGAGGTCGCAGTGGATTAAAAAGACAATATCAATGCCCCTTGGAAGAATGGTGGAGGTCGCAGTGGAATAAAAACACAATATCAATGCCCCGTGGAAGGGACGTGGAGGTCACAGTAGCTTAACAATACGGTTTTATTGCCCCTTGGAAGAGTGGTGGAGGTCGCAGTGGATTAAAAAGACTATCAAATCCCCTTGGAAGAGTGGTGGAGCTTGCAGTGGAAAAAAAAGACAATATCAATGCCCTTTGGAAGAGTGGTGGAGGTTACAGTTGAATAAAAAGACAATATCAATACATCTTGGAAGAGCTGTGGAGTTCAGCGTGGTTTAACCATGCGGTTTTAATGCCCCTTGGAAGAGACGTGGAGGTCACAGAAGATTATCAAGACTGTTTTAAAGCCCCTTGGAGGAGTGGTAGAGGTCGCAGTGGATTAAAAAGACAATATCAATGCCCCTTGGAAGAGTGGTGGAGGTTAGAGTGGAATAAAAAGACAATATCAATGCCCCTTGGAAGAGTGGTGGAGGTTACTGTGGAATAAAAAGACAATATCAATGTCCCTAGGAAGAATGGTGGAGGTTGCAGTGGAATAAAAAGACAATATCAATGCCCCTTGGAAGAGTGGTGGAGGTTCCAATTAAATAAGAAGGCAATATCAATGCCCCTTGGAAGAGACGTGGAGGTCACAGTGGAATAAAAAGACAATATTAATGCCCCTTGGAAGAGTGGTGGAGGTCACAATAAAATAAAAGACAATATCAATGCCCCTTGGAAGAGTGGAGGAGGTTAGAGTGGAATAAAAAGACAATATCAATGCCCCTTGGAAGAGCTGTGGAGTTCACAGTGGTTTAACCAGAAAGTTTTAATGCACCGTGGAATAGACGTGGAGGTCACAGTACCTTAACAAGACGGTTGGAATGCTTCTAGGAAGAGTGATGGAGGTCGCAGTGGATTAAAAAGACAATATCAATGCCCCTTGGAAGAGTGGTGGAGTTTATGGTGGAATAAAAAGACAATATCAATGCCCCTTGGAAGAGTGGTGGAGGTTCCAATTAAATAAAAGGACAATTATCATTGCCCCTTGGAAGAGACGTGGAGTTCACAGTGGAATAAAAAAGACAATATTAATGCCCCTTGGAAGAGTGGTGGAGGTCACAGTAAAATAAAAAGACAATATCAATGCCTCTTGGAAGAGTGGTGGAGGTTAGAGAGGATTAAAAAGACAATATCAATGCCCCTTGGAAGAGCTGTGGAGCTAAGAGCGGTTTAACCAGACGGTTTTAATGCCCCTTGGAAGAGACTTGGAGGTCACAGTGGCTTAACAAGACAGTTTTAATGCCCCTTGGAAGAGTGGTGGAGGTTGCAATGGAATAAAAAGACAACATCAATGCCCCGTGGAAGGGACGTGGAGGTCACAGTAGCATAACAAGACGGTTTTAATGCCCATTGGAAGAGTGGTGGAGGTCGCAGTGGATAAAAAAGACAATATCAAAGCCCCTTGGAAGAGTGGTGGAGGTCGCAGGGGAAAACAGAGACAATATTAATGCCCCTTGGAAGAGTGGTTGAGGTTATAGTCGGTTAAAAAGACAATATCAATTCCTCTTGGAAGAGCTGTGGAGTACAGAGTGGTTTAGCCAGATGGTTAATGCCCCTTGGAAGAGAAGTGGAGGTCACAGTAGCTTACCAAGACTGTTTTAATGCCCCTTGGAAGAGTGGTGGAGGTCGTAGTGGAATAAAAAGACAATATTAATGCCCCTTGGAAGAGTGGTGGAGGTCTCAGTAAAATAAAAAGACAATATCAATGCCCCTTGGAAGAGTGGTGGATGTTACAGTGGAAAAAAAGACAATATCAATGCCCCTTGGAAGAGCTGTGGAGTTCACAGTGGTTTAACCAGAAGGTTTTAAGGCACCGTGGAATAGACGTGGAGGTCACAGTAGCTAAACAAGACGGTTTTAATGCTTCTTGGAAGAGTAATGGAGGTCGCAGTGGATTAAAAAGACAAAATCAATGCCCCTTGGAAGAGTGTTGGAGGTTACAGTGGAATAAAAAGACAATATCAATGACTCTTGCAAGAGCTGTGGAGTTCAGAGTAGTTTAAATTGACAGTTTTAATGCCCCTTGGAAGAGACGTGGAGGTCACAGTAGCTGAACAAGACGGTTTTAATGCCCCTTGGAAGAGTGGTGGAGGTTACAGTCGAATAAAAAGACAATATCAATGCCTCTTCGAAGAGCTGTAGAGTTCAGAGTGGTTTAACCAGACGGTTTTAATGCACCTTGGAAGAGATGTGGAGGTCACAGTAGCTTATCAAAACTGTTTTAATGCCCCTTGGAAGAGTGGTGGAGGTCGCAGTGGATTAAAAAGACAATATCAATGACCCCTTAGAAGAGTGGTGGAGGTCGCAGTGGAATAAAAATACAATATCAATTCCACTTGGAAGAGATGTGGAGGTCGCAGTGGAATAAAAAGACAATATCAATGCCTCGTGGAAAAGACTTGGAGGTCACAGTAGCTTAACAAGATGGTTTTAATTCCCCTTGGAAGAGAGGTGGAGGTCGCAGGGGAATAAAAAGACAATATCAATGACCCTTGGAAGAGTGGTGGAGGTCGCAGAGGATTAAAAAGACTATCAAATTCCCTTGGAAGAGTGGTGGAGCTTGTAGTGGAAAAAAAAGACAATATCAATGCCCCTTGGAAGAGTGGTGGAGGTTACAGTTGAATAAAAATACAATATCAATGCATCTTAGAAGAGCTGTGGAGTTCAGATTGGTTTAACCATGCGGTTTTAAGGCCCCTTGGAAGAGACATGGAGGTCACAGAAGCTTATCAAGACTGTTTTAAAGCCCCTTGGAGGAGTGGTAGAGGTCGCAGTGGATTAAAAGACAATATCAATGCCCCTTGGAAGAGTTGTGGAGGTTACAGTGGAATGAAAAGACAATATCAATGCCCCTTGCAAGAGCTGTGGAGCTCAGAGTGGTTTAAATTGATTGATTTAATGCCCCTTGGAAGGGACGTGGAGGTGACAGTAGCTTAACAAGATGGTTTTTATGTCCCTTGGAAGAGTGGTGGAGGTCGCAGTGGATTAAAAAGACAATATGAATGGCCCTTGGAAGAGTGGTGGAGGTTACAGTGGAATGAAAAGACAATATCAATGTCCCTTGGAAGAATGGTGGAGGTTGCAGTGGAATAAAAAGACAATATCAATGCCCCTTGGAAGAGTGGTGGAGGTTCCAATTAAATAAAAAGACAATATTAATGCCCCTTGGAAGAGACGTGGAGGTCACAGTGGAATAAAAAGACAATATTAATGCCCCTTGGAAGAGTGGTGGAGGTCACAGTAAAATAAAAAGACAATATCAATGCCCCTTGGAAGAGTGGTGGAGGTTAGAGTGGAATAAAAAGACAATATCAATGCCCCTTGGAAGAGCTGTGGAGCTAAGAGCAGTTTAACCAGACGGTTTTAATACCCCTTAGAAGAGACTTGGAGGTCACAGTAGCTTAACAAGACAGTTTTAATGCCCCTTGGAAGTGTGGTGGAGGTCGCAATGGAATAAAAAGACAACATCAATGCCCCTTGGAAGGGACGTGGAGGTCACAGTAGAATAACAAGACGGTTTTAATGCCCATTGGAAGAGTGGTGGAGGTCGCAGTGTATAAAAAAGACAATATCAAAGCCCCTTGGAAGAGTGGTGGAGGTCGCAGGGGAAAACAGAGACAATATTAATGCCCCTTGGAAGAGTGGTTGAGGTTACAGTCGAATAAAAAGACAATATCAATGCCTCTTGGAAGAGCTGTGGAGTACAGAGTGGTTTAACCAGACGGTTTAATGCCCCTTGGAAGAGACGTGGAGTTCACAGTAGCTTATCAAGACTGTCTTAATGCCCCTTGGAAGAGTGGTGGAGGTCGCAGTGGAATAAAAAGACAATATTAATGCCCCTTGGAAGGATGGTGGAGGTCGCAGTAAAATAAAAAGACAATATCAATGCCCATTGGAAGAGTGGTGGAGGTTACAGTGGAAAAAAAGACAATATCAATGCCCCTTGGAAGAGCTGTGGAGTTCACAGTGGTTTAAATTGACGGTTTTAATACCCCTTTTCAAAGAGACGTGGAGGTCACAGTAGCTTAACCACACGGTTTTAATGCCCCTGGGAAGAGTGGTGGAGGTCGCAGTAGATTAAAAAGAAATTATCGTTGCCCCTTGGAAGAGTGGTGGAGGTCGCAGTGGAATAAAAAGAAAATATCAGTGCCCCTTAGAAGAGTTTGTGGAGGTTACAGTGGAAAAAAAAGACAATATCAATCTTCCTTGGAAGAGGGGTGAAGGTCGCAGTGGATTAAAAATACAATATCAATGTCCCTTGGAAGAGTGGTGGAGGTCGCAGTGGATTAAAAAGACAATATCAATGCCCCTTGGAAGAATGGTGGAGGTCGCAGTGGAATAAAAACACAATATCAATGCCCCGTGGAAGGGACGTGGAGGTCACAGTAGCTTAACAATACGGTTTTATTGCCCCTTGGAAGAGTGGTGGAGGTCGCAGTGGATTAAAAAGACTATCAAATCCCCTTGGAAGAGTGGTGGAGCTTGCAGTGGAAAAAAAAGACAATATCAATGCCCTTTGGAAGAGTGGTGGAGGTTACAGTTGAATAAAAAGACAATATCAATACATCTTGGAAGAGCTGTGGAGTTCAGAGTGGTTTAACCATGCGGTTTTAATGCCCCTTGGAAGAGACGTGGAGGTCACAGAAGATTATCAAGACTGTTTTAAAGCCCCTTGGAGGAGTGGTAGAGGTCGCAGTGGATTAAAAAGACAATATCAATGCCCCTTGGAAGAGTGGTGGAGGTTAGAGTGGAATAAAAAGACAATATCAATGCCCCTTGGAAGAGTGGTGGAGGTTACTGTGGAATAAAAAGACAATATCAATGTCCCTAGGAAGAATGGTGGAGGTTGCAGTGGAATAAAAAGACAATATCAATGCCCCTTGGAAGAGTGGTGGAGGTTCCAATTAAATAAAAAGACAATATCAATGCCCCTTGGAAGAGACGTGGAGGTCACAGTGGAATAAAAAGACAATATTAATGCCCCTTGGAAGAGTGGTGGAGGTCACAGTAAAATAAAAGACAATATCAATGCCCCTTGGAAGAGTGGAGGAGGTTAGAGTGGAATAAAAAGACAATATCAATGCCCCTTGGAAGAGCTGTGGAGTTCACAGTGGTTTAACCAGAAAGTTTTAATGCACCGTGGAATAGACGTGGAGGTCACAGTACCTTAACAAGACGGTTGGAATGCTTCTAGGAAGAGTGATGGAGGTCGCAGTGGATTAAAAAGACAATATCAATGCCCCTTGGAAGAGTGGTGGAGTTTATGGTGGAATAAAAAGACAATATCAATGCCCCTTGGAAGAGTGGTGGAGGTTCCAATTAAATAAAAGGACAATTATCATTGCCCCTTGGAAGAGACGTGGAGTTCACAGTGGAATAAAAAAGACAATATTAATGCCCCTTGGAAGAGTGGTGGAGGTCACAGTAAAATAAAAAGACAATATCAATGCCCCTTGGAAGAGTGGTGGAGGTTAGAGAGGATTAAAAAGACAATATCAATGCCCCTTGGAAGAGCTGTGGAGCTAAGAGCGGTTTAACCAGACGGTTTTAATGCCCCTTGGAAGAGACTTGGAGGTCACAGTGGCTTAACAAGACAGTTTTAATGCCCCTTGGAAGAGTGGTGGAGGTTGCAATGGAATAAAAAGACAACATCAATGCCCCGTGGAAGGGACGTGGAGGTCACAGTAGCATAACAAGACGGTTTTAATGCCCATTGGAAGAGTGGTGGAGGTCGCAGTGGATAAAAAAGACAATATCAAAGCCCCTTGGAAGAGTGGTGGAGGTCGCAGGGGAAAACAGAGACAATATTAATGCCCCTTGGAAGAGTGGTTGAGGTTATAGTCGGTTAAAAAGACAATATCAATTCCTCTTGGAAGAGCTGTGGAGTACAGAGTTGTTTAGCCAGATGGTTAATGCCCCTTGGAAGAGAAGTGGAGGTCACAGTAGCTTACCAAGACTGTTTTAATGCCCCTTGGAAGAGTGGTGGAGGTCGTAGTGGAATAAAAAGACAATATTAATGCCCCTTGGAAGAGTGGTGGAGGTCTCAGTAAAATAAAAAGACAATATAAATGCCCCTTGGAAGAGTGGTGGATGTTACAGTGGAAAAAAAGACAATATCAATGCCCCTTGGAAGAGCTGTGGAGTTCACAGTGGTTTAACCAGAAGGTTTTAAGGCACCGTGGAATAGACGTGGAGGTCACAGTAGCTAAACAAGACGGTTTTAATGCTTCTTGGAAGAGTAATGGAGGTCGCAGTGGATTAAAAAGACAAAATCAATGCCCCTTGGAAGAGTGTTGGAGGTTACAGTGGAATAAAAAGACAATATCAATGACTCTTGCAAGAGCTGTGGAGTTCAGAGTAGTTTAAATTGACAGTTTTAATGCCCCTTGGAAGAGACGTGGAGGTCACAGTAGCTGAACAAGACGGTTTTAATGCCCCTTGGAAGAGTGGTGGAGGTTGCAGTCGAATAAAAAGACAATATCAATGCCTCTTCGAAGAGCTGTAGAGTTCAGAGTGGTTTAACCAGATGGTTTTAATGCACCTTGGAAGAGATGTGGAGGTCACAGTAGCTTATCAAAACTGTTTTAATGCCCCTTGGAAGAGTGGTGGAGGTCGCAGTGGATTAAAAAGACAATATCAATGACCCCTTAGAAGAGTGGTGGAGGTCGCAGTGGAATAAAAATACAATATCAATTCCACTTGGAAGAGATGTGGAGGTCGCAGTGGAATAAAAAGACAATATCAATGCCTCGTGGAAAAGACTTGGAGGTCACAGTAGCTTAACAAGATGGTTTTAATTCCCCTTGGAAGAGAGGTGGAGGTCGCAGGGGAATAAAAAGACAATATCAATGCCCCTTGGAAGAGTGATGGAGGTTACAGTGGAATAAAAAGACAATATCAATGACCCTTGGAAGAGTGGTGGAGGTCGCAGAGGATTAAAAAGACTATCAAATTCCCTTGGAAGAGTGGTGGAGCTCGTAGTGGAAAAAAAAGACAATATCAATGCCCCTTGGAAGAGTGGTGGAGGTTACAGTTGAATAAAAATACAATATCAATGCATCTTAGAAGAGCTGTGGAGTTCAGATTGGTTTAACCATGCGGTTTTAAGGCCCCTTGGAAGAGACATGGAGGTCACAGAAGCTTATCAAGACTGTTTTAAAGCCCCTTGGAGGAGTGGTAGAGGTCGCAGTGGATTAAAAGACAATATCAATGCCCCTTGGAAGAGTTGTGGAGGTTACAGTGGAATGAAAAGACAATATCAATGCCCCTTGCAAGAGCTGTGGAGCTCAGAGTGGTTTAAATTGATTGATTTAATGCCCCTTGGAAGGGACGTGGAGGTGACAGTAGCTTAACAAGATGGTTTTTATGTCCCTTGGAAGAGTGGTGGAGGTCGCAGTGGATTAAAAAGACAATATGAATGGCCATTGGAAGAGTGGTGGAGGTCGAAGTGGAATAAAAAGACAATATCAATGCCCCTTGGAAGAGTGATGGAGGTTACAGTGGAATAAAAAGACAATATCAATGACCCTTGGAAGAGTGGTGGAGGTCGCAGTGGAATAAAAAGACAATATTAATGCCCTTTGGAAGAGTGGTGGAGATCGAAGTAAAATAAAAAGACAATATCAATGCCCCTTGGAAGAGTGGTGGAGGTTACAGTGGAAAAAAAAGACAATATCAATGCAACTTGGAAGAGCTGTGGAGTTCACAGTGGTTTAACCAGAAGGTTTAAGGCACCGTGGAATAGACGTGCAGGTCACAGTAGCTAAACAAGACTGTTTTATTGCTTCTTGGAAGTGTGATGGAGGTTACAGTGGAATGAAAAGACAATATCAATGTCCCTTGGAAGAATGTTGGAGGTTACAGTGGAATAAAAAGACAATATCAATGCCCCTTGGAATAGTGGTGGAGGTTCCAATTAAATAAAAAGACAATATCAATGCCCCTTGGAAGAGACGTGGAGGTCACAGTGGAATAAAAAGACAATATTAATGCCCCTTGGAAGAGTGGTGGAGGTCACAGTAAAATAAAAAGACAATATCAATGCCCCTTGGAAGAGTGGTGGAGGTTAGAGTGGAATAAAAAGACAATATCAATGCCCCTTGGAAGAGCTGTGGAGTTAACAGTGGTTTAACCAGAAAGTTTTAATGCACCGTGGAATAGACGTGGAGGTCACAGTACCTTAACAAGACGGTTGCAATGCTTCTTGGAAGAGTGATGGAGGTAACAGTGGAATAAAAAGACAATATCAATGCCCTGTGTAAGAAACTTGCTGGTCACAGTAGCTTAACAATACGGTTTTAATGCCCCATGGAAGAGTTGTGGACGTCGCAAAGGAATAAAAAGACAATTTCAATGGACTTGGAAGAGTGCAGAAGGTTACAATTGAATGAAAGACATTGTCAATGCCCATTGGAAGAGCTGTGGAGCTCAGAGCGGTTTAACCAGACGGTTTTAATGCCCCTTGGAAGAGACTTGGAGGTCACAGTAGCTTAACAAGACGGTTTTAATGCCCCTTGGAAGAGTGGTGGAGGTCACAGTGGAATAAAAGTACAATATCAATGCCCCTTGAAAGAGTGGTGGAAGTTACAGTGAAATAAAAAGACAATATCAATGCCCCTTGGAAGAGCTGTGGAGTACAGAGTGGTTTAACTAAACGGTTTTAGTGCCCCTTGGAAGAGACGTGGAGGTCACAGTAGCTTAACAATTGGAGGTCACAGTGGAATAAAAAGACAATATCAATGACCCTTGAAAGAGTGGTGGAGGTTGCAGTGGAATAAAAAGACAATATCAATGCCTCTTCTAGAGTGGTGGAGGTTACAGTGGAATAAAAAGACAATATCAATGCCCCGTGGAAGAGACGTGGACATTACAGTAGCCTAACAAGACGGTTTTAATGCCACTTGGCAGAGTGGTGGAGGTGGCAGTGGAATAAAAAGACAATAACAATGCCCTGTGGAAGAGACGTGGAGGTGACAGTAGCTTAACAAGATGGTTTTAATGCCCCTTAAAACAGTGGTAGAGGTTACAGTGGAATAAAAGACAATATGAATGCCCTTTGGAAGAGTGGCGGAGGTCGCAATGGAATAAAAAGACAATATCAATGCCCCTTGGAAGAGTGGTGGAGGTCGCAGTGGAATAACCTCACTGGTACATGCTCTGCATAACTTCTCTGCTTTATCTGTCCCACTCCATTCAATACCCACATATGTCTGTCCCTTCCCCACTATAGATCTTATCTGATTTTTAGAGGTGCTAAACTGCAGAGACTAGAGTCCTAGCTCTGTGTTTGATCACCCAGCCATCTCCTTATGAAACGACCCGCTGCTAATTTAGCCATATGCAGCTCCCACAATGCCCTTCAACTGATAGTTTAATGTGCCCTATATATTTAGAAGCTCTGTAAGGGGTGCACGCGTCTTCTTGTGCAAAGTCGCTTCTGAGAAAAGTGGCAGTTATTTCAGAGGCAGTTAGTCAGGGCAGGAGTCAGGTAACCAACACTTTGACCACTTACTCTCTTTTAACTATGTTTCTGTTAGCTCTCACTTTTTCCTCTATAGTCCTCCATTTTCTAGTAACCCCTCAAATCCGTACACCTAGTAAGAAACTCTTCATCTCCCCCTCCATCCTCCCCATTCATATCACCTCCTCCTCCAAATTATTCCTAAACATTCAATCCTGGATCTGCAAACACAGACATTCACCTCATGCTCTCTCTTGCTCCCACCTGCTAATACTTTCTCTGCTCCTCCTCACTGCTGAAGATATCTCTCCAAATACTGGTCCTCCTCGCCATATCCCCACAGTTACTTCTTCCTCCTATCCACGACCTTCCACAAACTGTCGCAACCCTTCTAACTTCATACCCATCCAACCAATCCCCACTCCCTTAGTTTCTCTAACAGGAGCTCTATGGAACGCTCGCTCTGTCTGCAACAAACTTTCTTTCATCCACGATCTTTTCATCACAAACAAACTTTCCTTCCTCGCCATCACTGAAACCTGGCTCACCCCCTCTGACACAGCCTCCCCAGCTGCACTTTCATATGGCGGATTCCACCTTTCCCACACCCCCCGCCCCAATGGCAAACATGGTGGAGGCGTAGGTTTTCTCCTATCAGAACACTGCGCTTTCAATCAAATCTCACTGTCACCCTCCGTTACACTCCCCTCTTTGAGGTGCACTGTGAGTGCATCTATTCCCCCTCCAACCTCCAACTGGCCGTCGTTTACCGACCCCCAGGGCAAGCCACCACCTTCTTAGACCACTTCACCACCTGGCTGCTTCACTTCCTCTCCACTGACATCCCCACTATCATAATGGGTGACTTCAACATCCCCATTAACACTTCCCACTCGTCTGTCTCTAAGTTCCTATCTCTCACTTCCTCCTTCGGACTCACTCAATGGTCTTCCACACCCACCCACAAAGATGGCCACACACTGGACCTCGTCTTCACCCGCCTCTGTTCCCTATCTAATCTCTCTAACTCACCTCTCCCTCTCTCTGATCACAGCCTACTTACATTCTCTTCTCTCTCCTCCCCGGGCAACAATCCCCACTCTACAAACTTGCATACCCTCACAGAAATCTCAAACACCTTGACTTACACTCACTCTCTGAATCCCTCCTCCCTCTTACAGACATAAATTCCTTACACAATGCAGACGTTGCTGCTGCTTTATGTAACACCACAATAGCTGCAGCTCTATACTCAATCGCCCCTCTCACACACACCACATCTCGCACATTCAACAGGCAACCCTGGCACACTAAACTTAGTAAAGAACTGCGCCGGGCCTCCAGGGTTGCAGAGCGGAGATGGAAAAGGTCTCACTCCATCGAGCACTTCATCGCATTCAATCAATCCCTCACTAATTTCAAGTCCGCACTCACTACAGCAAAACAAACCTACTTCTCATCTCTCATATCCTCCCTATCTCACAACCCTAAACAGCTATTTAACACTTTCAACTCTCTCCTTCGTCCACCAGCACCTCCTCCCTCTTCTCTCATCTCAGCCGAGGACTTTGCCTCATTCTTCAAACAGAAGATTGACACCATCAGACAAAACTTTTGCCTAAAGTCCACACAACCCCTCCTCATATCTATTCAACCCTCCTCCTCCAAACCCCACTTCTCCACCATTACAGAAGGTCAAGTCTCCTCTAAACTCTCCAAATCACACCTCACCACCTGCGAACTGGACCCAATCCCATCCCACCTCATCACTAACCTTACCACAGTCTTCATCCCAACCCTAACCCAACTCTTCAATCTGTCACTAACAACCGGTGTCTTCCCCGCATGTTTCAAACATGACGCAATCACACCCATCCTCAAAAAGCGCTCCCTTGACCCTTGCTCTCTGACTAGCTACCGCCCCATATCACTCCTCCCCTTTGCCTCAAAACTACTAGAACAACATGTCCACCTTGAACTGTCCTCCCACCTCTCCTCCTGCTCCCTCTTCGACCGCCTGAAATCTGGCTTCCAACCGCATCATTCGACTGAAACTGCCCTGACCAAAGTCACCAACGACCTACTAAATGCCAAATCCAAGCGACACTACTCCATCCTCCTCCTTCTGGACCTGTCATCTGCCTTTGACACAGTGGACCATTCCCTCTTACTCCATATTCTCTCATCTCTTGGCATCACGGACTTGGCACGATCTTGGATCTCCTCATACTTAACAGACAGGACATTCAGCGTCTCTCACTCACGCACCACCTCCTCATCTCGCCCCCTATCTGTCGGTGTTCCCCAAGGTTCAGTTCTAGGACCTCTGCTCTTCTCCATCTACACCTTTGGCCTGGGACAGCTCATAGAGTCTCACGGTTTTCAGTATCACCTCTATGCTGACGACACACAGATCTTCCTATCTGTACCCGATATCTCCTCCCTACTAACCAAAATCCCACAATGTCTGTCCGCCATGTCATCCTTCTTCTCTGACAGATTTCTAAAACTCAACATGGATAAAACAGAGTTCATCATCTTTCCACCCTCTCATTCACATCCCCCATCTGACCTAGCCATCAACGTCAATGGCTGTTCACTCTCCCCAGTCCCACAAGCTCGCTGCCTTGAAGTAACCCTGTACTCTGATCTCTCCTTCAAGCCACATATCCAAGCCCTTTAAACTTCCTGCCGTATCCAACTCAAAAACATCTCCCCAATCCGTGCATTCCTCAGCAATTACTCTGCAAAAACCCTAGTGCATACCCTCATCATATCCCGCCTCGACTACTGCAACCTCGTGCTCTGTGGCCTCCCTTACAACACTCTTGCGCCTCTCCAATCTATCCTAAACTCTGCTGCTCGACTAATTCACCTTTCCCTTAGCTATTCTCCGGCCTCTCCTCTCTTTCAATCTCTTCACTAGCTCCCCATTGCCCAGAGAATCCAGTTCAAAACTTTAACCATGGCATACAAAGCCATCCACAACCTGTCTCCCCCATACATCTGTGACCTAGTCTCCCGGTACATACCTGCACACAACCTCCGATCCTCACAAGATCTCCTTCTCTACTCCCCTCTTATCTCCTCCTCCCACAATCGTATACAAGATTTCTCCCGTGCATCCCCCCTACTCTGGAACTCTCTACCCCAACACATCAGACTCTCGCTGACAGTGGAAAACTTCCAAAGAAACATGAAGACCCACCTCTTCCGACAAGCCTTCAACCTGCAGTAACCACCGCTGCAAGACCAGCTCTACCCTCATATAATGTATCCTCATCCATCCCTTCGAGAATGTGAGCCCTCGCGGGCAGGGTACTCGCTCATCATGTACCAGTCGGTGACTCGTTTTGTTAAGATTATGTAAATGCTTTTGTTATGTATATCCCTATCACATGTAAAGTGCCATGGAATAAATGGCGCTATAATAATAAATAATAATAATAATAAAAATAATATTAATAATAAAAAGACAATATCAATTCCCATAGGAAAAGTGGTGGAGGTTACAGTGGAATAAAAAGACAATATCAATGCCCCTTTGATGAGCTGTGGAATTCAGAGTGGTTTAACCAGATGGTTTTAATGCTCCTTGGAAGAGACGTGGAGGTCATAGTAGCTTAATAAGATGTTTTTAATGCCTCTTGGAAGAGTGGTGGAGTTCGCAGTGGTTTAAAAAGACAATATCACTGCCCCTTAGAAGAGTGGTGGAGGTTACATTGGAATAAAAAGACAATATCAATGCCCCGTGGAATAGACATGGAGGTTACAGCAGCTTAACAAGACAGTTTTAATGCCCCTTGGAAGAGCTGTGGAGTTCAGAGTGGTTTAACCAGACGGTTTTAATGCCCATTAGAAGTGACGTGGAGGTCACAGTAGCTTAAAGAGACGTTTTTAATGTCCCTTGGAAAAGTGGTGGAGGTCGCAATGGATTAAAAACACAATATCAATGCACCTTGGAAGAATGATGGAGGTCTAAGTGGAATAAAAAGACAATGTCAATGCCCCTTGGAAGAGTGGTGGAGGTTAGAGTGGAATAAAAAGACAATACCAATGCCCCTTGGAAGAGCTGTACAATTCAGAGTGGTTCAACCAGATAGTTTTATTGCCCCTTGGAAGAGACGTGGAGCTCACAGTAGATTAACAAGATGGCCCTTGGAAAAGTGGTGGAGGTCACAGTGGATTAAAAAGACAATATCAATGCCCCGTGAAAGAGTGGTGGAGGTTACAGTGAAATAAAAAGACAATATCAATGCCTCTTGAAAGAGCTATGGAGTTCAGAGTGGTTTAACCAGATGGTTTTAATGCCCCTTGGAAGAAAGGTGGAGGTTACAGTGGAATAAAAAGACAATATCAATGCCCCTTGGAAAAGTGGTGGAGGTTACAGTGGAATAAAAACACAATATCAATGTCCCTTGGAAGAAAGGTGGAGGTTACAGTGGAATAAAAAGACAATATCAATGCCCCTTGGAAAAGTGGTGGAGGTTACAGTGGAATAAAAAGACAATATCAATGTCCCTTGGAAGAATGGTGGAGGTTACAGTGGAATAAAAAGACAATATCAATGCCTCTTGGAAGAGTGGTGGAGGTCACAGTGGAATAAAAAGACAATATGAATGCACCTTGGAAGAGCTGTGGAGTTCACAGTGGTTTAGCCAGAAAGTTTTATTGCACCGTGGAATAGACGTGGATGTCACAGTAGATTAACAAGACGGTTTCAATGCTTCTTGGAAGAGTGGTGGAGGTTTCAATGGAATAAAGAGACAATATCAATGACCTGTGTAAGAAACTTGGAGGTCACAGTAGCTTAACAATACGGTTTTAAGGCCCCTTGGAAGAGTCGTGGACGTCGCAGAGGAATAAGAAGACAATATCAATGCCCTTGGAAGAATGCAGATGGTTACAATGGAATAAAAAGACATTGTCAATGCCCCTTGGAAGAGCTGTGGAGCTCAGAGCGGTTTAACCAGACGGTTTTAATGCCGCTTGGGAGAGACTTGGAGGTCACAGTAGCTTAGCAAGACGGTTTTAATGCCCCTTGGAAGAGTGGTGGTAGTCACAGTGGAATAAAAATACTATATCAATGCGCCTTGAAAGAGTGGTGGAAGTTACAGTGAAATAAAAAGACAATATCAATGCCCCTTGGAAGAGCTGTGGAGTACAGAGTGGTTTAACCAAACGGTTTTAGTGCCCCTTGGAAGAGACGTGGAGGTCACAGTAGCTTAACAAGACGGTTTTAATGCCCCTTGGAAGAGTGGTGGAGGTCGCAGTGGATTAGAAAGACAATATCAATGCCACTTGGAAGAGTGGTGAAGGTCCCAGTGGAATAAATAGACAATATCAATGCTCCTTGGAAGAGTGGTGGAGGTTACAGTGGAATAAAAAGACAGTATCAATGCCCCGTGAAAGAGACGTGGAGGTCACAGTAGCTTAACAAGACGACTTTAATGCCCCTTGGAAGAGATTTGGAAGTTGCAGTGGAATAAAAAGACAATATCAATGCCCCTTGGAAGAGTGCTGGAGGGTGCATTGGAATAAAAAGACAATATCAATGCCCCTTGCAAGAGCTGTGGAGTTCAGAGTGGTTTAAATTGACGGTTTTATTGCCCCGTCGAATTGACGTGGAGGTCAAAGTAGCTTAACAACACGGTTTTAATGCCCCTTGAACGAGTGGTGGATGTTACAGTGGAATTAAAAGACAATACCAATGCCCCGTGGAAGAGACGTGGAGGTCACAGTAGCTTGACAAGATGGTTTTAATGCCCCTTGGAGGAATGGTGAAGGTCGCAGTGGAATAAAAAGACAATAATAATGCCCCTTAGAAGAGCTGCGGAGTTCAGAGTGGAATAACCAGACGGTTTTAACGCCCCTTGGAAGAGACGTTGTGGTCACAGTAACTTATCAAGACGGCTTTATTGTCCCCTGGTAGAGTGGTGGAGGTCGCAGTGGATTAAAAAGACAATATTAATGCCCCTTGGAGGAGTGGTGCAGGTTGCAGTGGAGTAAAAAAACAATATAAATGCCCCTTGGAAGATTGTTGGAGGTTACAATTGAACAAAAAGACAATAATAATGCCCCTTCGAAGACACGTGGAGGTCACAGTAGCTTAAGAAGATGGTTTTAATGCCCCTTGGAGAGTGGTGGAGGTCGCAGTGGAATAAAAAGACAATATCAATGCCCCTTGGAAGAGTGGGGGAGGCTAGAGTGGTATAAAAAGACAATACAAATGCCCCTTGGAAGAGCTGTGGAGTTCAGAGAGGTTTAACCAGATGGTTTTAATGCCCCTTGGAAAAGATTTTGACGTCACAGTAGCTTAACAAGACCGTTTTAATGCCCCTTGGAAGAGTGGTGGAGGTCGCAGTGGATTTAAAAGACAATATCAATGCCCCTTGGAAGAGTGGTGGAGGTCGCAGTGGAATAAAAAGACAAAATCAATGCCCCTTGGAAGAGTGGTGGAGGTTAGAGTGGTATAAAAAGACAATACAAATGCCCCTTGGAAGAGCTGTGGAGTTCAGAGTGGTTTAAACAGATGGTTTTAATGCCCATTGGAAGAGATTTCGACGTCACAGTAGCTTAACAAGACCGTTTTAATGCCCCTTGGAAGAGTATTGGAGGTCGCAGTGGATTAAAACGACAATATCAATGCCCCTTGGAAGAGTGGTGAAGGTTACAGTGGAATAAAAAGACAATATCAATGCCCCTCGGAAGAGCTGTGGAGTTCAGAGTGGTTTAACCAGACGGTTTTAATGCCCCTTGGAAGAGACGTGGAGGTCACAGTAGCTTAACAAGACTGTTTTAATGCCCCTTGGAAGAGTGGTGGAGGTCGCAGTGGATTAAAAAGACAAAATCAATGCTCTTTGGAAGAGTGGTGGAGGTTACAGTGGAATAAAAGACAATATCAATGCCCCGTGGAAGAGTTGTGGAAGTCACTGTAGCTCAACAAGATGGTCATAATGCCGCTTGGAAGAGAGGTGGAGGTCGCAGTGGAATAAAAAGACAATGTCAATGCCCCTTGGAAGAGTGCTGGAGGTTAGAGTGGAATAAAAAGACAATGCAAATGCCCCTTGGAAGAGCTGTGGAGTTCAGAGTGGTTTAACCAGATGGTTTAAATGCCCTTGGAAGAGACTTCGACGTCACAGTAGCTTAACAAGACGGTTTTAATGCCCCTTGGAAGAGTGGTGGAGGTCGCAGTGGATTAAAAAGACAATATCAATGCCCCTTGGCAGAGTGGTGAAGGTCGCAGTGGAATAAAAAGACAAAATCAATGCCCCTTGGAAGAGTGGTGGAGGTTACAGTGGAATAAAAAGGCAATATCAATGCTCCTCGGAAGAGCTGTGGAATTCAGAGTGGTTTAACCAGACGGTTTTAATGCCCCTTGGGAGAGACGTGGAGGTCACAGTAGCTTAACAAGACTGTTTTAATGCCCCATGGAAGAGTGGTGGAGGTCGGAGAGGATTAAAAAGACAATATCAATGCCCCTTAGAAGATAGGTTGAAGTCGCAGTGGAATAAAAAGACAATATCAATGCCCCTTGGAAGAGTGGTGGAGGTTACAGTGGAATAAAATGACAATATCAGTGCCCCGTGGAATAGACATGGACGTCACAGTAGCTTAATAAGACGGTTTTAATGCCCCTTGGAAGAGTGGTGGAGATCGCAGTGGATTAAAAAGACAATATCAATGCCCCTTAGGAGATAGGTTGAAGTCGCAGTGGAATAAAAACACAATATCAATGCCCTTTGGAAGAGTGGTGGAGGTTACAGTGGAATAAAAGACAATATCAATGCCCCGTGGAAGAGTTGTGGAGGTCACTGTAGCTTAACAAGATGGTCTTAATGCCGCTTGGAAGACTGGTGGAGGTTGCAGTGGAATAAAAAGACAATGTCAATGCCCCTTGGAAGAGTGGTGGAGGTTAGAGGGAAATAAAAAGACAATACAAATGCCCCTTGGAAGAGCTGTGGAATTCAGAGTGGTTTAACCAGATGGTTTTAATGCCCTTGGAAGAGACTTCGACGTCACAGTAGCTTAACAAGACGGTTTTAATGACCCTTGGAAGAGTGGTGGAGATCGCAGTGGATTAAAAAGACAATATCAATGCCCCTTGGCAGAGTAGTGAAGGTCGCACTGGAATAAAAAAACAAAATCAATGCCCCTTGGAAGAGTGGTGGAGGTTACAGTGGAATAAAAAGACAATATCAATGCTCCTCGGAAGAGCTGTGGAGCTCAGAGTGGTTTAACCAGACGGTTTTAATGCCCCTTGGAAGAGACGTGGAGGTCACAGTAGCTTAACAAGACTGTTTTAATGCCCCTTGGAAGAGTGGTGGAGGTTACAGTGGAATAAAATGACAATATCAGTGCCCCGTGGAATAGACATGGACGTCACAATAACTTAATAAGACGGTTTTAATGCCCCTTGGAAGAGTGGTGGAGATCGCAGTGGAATAAAAAGACAATATCAATGCCCCGTGGAAGGGACGTGGAGGTCACAGTAGCTAAACAAGACAGTTTTAATGCTTCTTGGAAGAGTGATGGAGGTCGTAGAGGATTAAAAAGACAAAATCAATGCCCCTTGGAAGAGTGGTGGAGGTTACAGTGGAATAAAAATACAATATCAATGCCTCTTGCAAGAGCTGTGGAGTTAAAAGTGGTTTAAATTGACGGTTTTAATGCCCCATGGAAGAGATGTGGAGGTCACAGCAGATTAACAAGACGGTTTTAATGCCCCTTGGAAGAGTGGTGGAGGTTACAGTCGAATAAAAATACAATATCAATGCCTCTTGGAAGACCTGTGGAGTTCAGTTTGGTTTAACCAGACGGTTTTAATTCCCCTTGGAAGAGACGTTGAGGTCACAGTAGCTTATCAAAACTGTTTTAATTCCACTTGGAAGAGAGGTGGAGGTCGCAGTGGATTAAAGATACAATATCAATGCCACTTGGAAGAGTGGTGAAGGTCCCAGTGAAATAAAAAGACAATATCAATGCCCCTTGTAAGAGTGGTGGAGGTTACAGTGGAATAAAAAGACAATATCAATGCCCCGTGAAAGAGACGTGGAGGTCACAGTAGCTTAACAAGACGGTTTTAATGCCCCTTGGAAGAGAGGTGGAAGTTGCAGTGGAATAAAAAAATAATATCAATGCCCCTTCGAGGAGTGCTGGAGGTTACATTGGAATAAAAAGACAATATCAAAGCCCCATGCAAGAGCTGTGGAGTTCAGAGTGGTTTAAATTGACGGTTTTAATGCCCCTTGGTAGGGACGCAGAGGTGACAGTAGCTTAGCAAGACGGTCTTAATGCCCCTTGGAAGAGTGGTGGAGGTCGCAGTGGATTAAAAAGACAATTTGAGTGCCCCTTGGAAGAGTGGTGGAGGTCGCAGTGGAATAAAAAGACAATATCAATGCCCCTTGGAAGAGTGGTGGAGGTTACAGTTGAATAAAAAGACATTATCAATGCCCCTTGGAAGAGTGATGAAGGTTACTGTGGAATAAAAAGACAATATCAATGAGCCTTGGAAGAGTGGTGGAGGTCGCAGTGGAATAAAAAGACATTATCAATGCCCCTTGGACGAGTAGTGGAGGTTATAGTGGAATAAAAAACAATTTCAATGCCCCGTGGAAGAGACGTGGAGGTCACAGTAGCTTAACCAGACGGTTTTAATGCCTGTTGGAGGACTGGTGGAGGTCGCAGTGGAATAAAAAGACAATATCAATGCCCCTTGGAAGAGTTGTGGAGGTTACAGTGGTATAAAAAGACAATAATAATGCCCCTTGGAAGAGCTGTGGAGTTCAGAATGGTATAATCAGACAGTTTTAAAGCTCCTTGGAAGATACGTGGAGGTCACAGTAACTTAGCAAGATGGTTTTAATGCCCCTTGGAAGAGTGGTGGAGGTCGCAGTGGAATAAAAAAACAATATCAATGCCCCTTGGAAGATTGGTGGAGGTTAAAGTGGAATAAAAAAAGAATATCAATGCCCCGTGGAAGAGTTGTAGAGGTCACTGTAGCTTAACAAAATGATTTTAATGGCCCTTGGAAGAGTGGTGGAAGTCGCAGTGGAATAAAAAGACAATGTCAATGCCCCTTGGAAGAGTGGTGGAGGTTAGAGTGGAATAAAAAGACAATACAAATGCCCCTTTGAAGAGCTCTGGAGTTCAGAGTGGTTTAACCAGACGGTTTTAATGCCCCTTGGAAGAGAAGTCGACGTCACAGTAGCATAACAAGACGGTTTTAATGCCCCTTGGAAGAGTGGTGGAGATCGCAGTGGATTAAAAAGACAATATCAATGCCCCTTAGAAGATAGGTTGAAGTTGCAGTGGAATAAAAAGACAATTATCAATGCCCTTTGGAAGAGTGGTGGAGGTTACAGTGGAATAAAAGACAATATCAATGCCCCTTGGAAGAGTTGTGGAGGTCACTGTAGCTTAACAAGATGGTCTTAATGCCGCTTGGAAGAGTGGTGGAGGTCGCAGTGGAATAAAAAGACAATGTCAATGCCCCTTGGAAGAGTGGTGGAGGTTAGAGGGAAATAAAAAGACAATACAAATGCCCCTTGGAAGAGCTGTGGAGTTCAGAGTGGTTTAAATTCACGTTTTCAATGCCCCTTGGAAGAGACGTGGAGGTCGCAGTGGATTAAAAAGACAATATCAATGCCCATTGGAAGAGTGGTGGAGGTCGCAGTGGAATAAAAAGACAATATCAATGCCCCGTGGAAGGGACGTGGAGGTCACAGTAGCTTAACAAGACAGTTTTAATCCCTTTGGTAGAGAGGTGGAGGTCGCAGTTGATTAAAAAGACAATATCAATGCCACTTGGAAGAGTGGTGGAGGTTGCAGTGGAATAAAAAGTCAATATCAATGCCCCTTGGAAGAGTGGTGGAGGTTACAGTCGAATAATAAGACAATATCAGTGCTCCTTGGAAGACCTGTGGAGTACAGAATGGTTTAACCACACGGTTTTATTGCCCCTTGTAAGAGACGTAGAGGTCACAGTAGCTTATCAAGACTGTTTTAATGCCCCTTGGAAGAGTGGTGAAGGTCGCAGTGGTTTAAAAAGACAAAATCACTGCCCCTTGGAAGAGTGCTGGAGATTACAATGGAATAAAAAGACAATATCAATGCCTCTTGCAAGAGCTGTGGAGTTCAGAGTGGTTTAAATTGAGGGCTTTAATGGCCCTTGGAAGAGAAGTGGAGGTCACAGTAGCTTACTAAGACGGTTTTAATGCCACATGGAAAAGTGGTGGAGGTCTCAGTGGATTAAAAAGACAATATCAATGCCCCGAGGAAGAGTGGACGAGGTCGCAGTGGAATAAAATGACAATATCAATGCCCCTTGGAAGAGTGGTGGAGGTTACAGTGGAAAAAAAAGACGATATCAATTCCATGTGGAAGAGAGGTGGAAGTCACAGGAGCTTAACAAGATGGTTTTAATGCCCCTAGGAAGAGTGGTGAAGGTCACAGTTGATTAAAAAGACAATATTAATGCCCCTTGGAAGAGTGGTGGAGGATGCAGTGGAATAAAAAGGCAATATCAATGCCCCGTGGAATTGACGTGGAGGTCAAAGTAGCTTAACAACACGGCTTTAATGGCCCTTGGAAGAGTGGTGGAGGTCGCAGTTGATTAAAAAGACAATATAAATGTCCATTAGAAGAGTGGTGGCGGTCGCAATGGAATAAAAAGACAATATCAAAGCCCCTTGGAAGAGCTGTGGAGTTCACAATGGTTTGACCAGAAGTTTTTAAGGCACCATGGAATAGACGTGGAGGTCACAGTAGCTAAACAAGACAGTTTTAATGCTTCTTGGAAGAGTGATGGAGGTTGTAGAGGATTAAAAAGACAAAATCAATGCCCCTTGGAAGAGTGGTGGAGGTTACAGTGGAATAAAAAGACATTGTCAAAGTTCCTTACAAGAGCTGTGGAGCTCAGAGCGGTTTAACCAGACGGTTTTAATGCACCTTGGAAGAGACTTGGAGGTCACATTAGCTTAACAAGACCGATTTAATGCCCCTTGGAAGAGTGGTGGAGGTCGCAATGGAATAAAAAGACAATATCAATGCCCCGTGGACGGGACATGGAGGTGACAGTAGCATAACAAGACAGTTTTAATGCCCATTGGAAGAGTGGTGGAGGTCGCAGTGGATAAAAAAGACAATATCAAAGCGTCTTGGAAGAGTGGTGGAGGTCGCAGTGGAAAACAGACAATATCAATGCCCCTTGGAAGAGTGGTGGAGGTTACAGTCGAATAAAAAGACAATATCAATGCCTCTTGGAAGAGCTGTGGAGTACAGAGTGGTTTAACCAGACGGTTTAATGCCCCTTGGAAGAGACTTGGAGGTCACAGTAGCGTAAGAACATGGTTTTAATGCCCCTTGGAAGAGAGTTGGAGGTCGCAGTGGAATAAAAAGACAATATTAATGCCCCTTGGAAGAGTAGTGGAGGTCTCTGTAAAATAAAAAGACAATATCAATGCCCCTTGGAAGAGTGGTGGAGGTTACAGTGGAATAAAAAGACAATATCAATGCCTCTTGGAAGACCTGTGGAGTTCAGTTTGGTTTAACCAGACGGTTTTAATTCCCCTTGGAAGAGACGTTGAGGTCACAGTAGCTTATCAAAACTGTTTTAATTCCCCTTGGAAGAGAGGTGGAGGTCGCAGTGGATTAAAGATACAATATCAATGCCACTTGGAAGAGTTGTGAAGGTCCCAGTGAAATAAAAAGACAATATCAATGCCCCTTGTAAGAGTGGTGGAGGTTACAGTGGAATAAAAAGACAATATCAATGCCTCTTGGAAGACCTGTGGAGTTCAGTTTGGTTTAACCAGACGGTTTTAATTCCCCTTGGAAGAGACGTTGAGGTCACAGTAGCTTATCAAAACTGTTTTAATTCCCCTTGGAAGAGAGGTGGAGGTCGCAGTGGATTAAAGATACAATATCAATGCCACTTGGAAGAGTTGTGAAGGTCCCAGTGAAATAAAAAGACAATATCAATGCCCCTTGGAAGAGAGGTGGAAGTTGCAGTGGAATAAAAAGATAATATCAATGCCCCTTCGAGGAGTGCTGGAGGTTACATTGGAATAAAAAGACAATATCAAAACCCCATGCAAGAGCTGTGGAGTTCAGAGTGGTTTAAATTGACGGTTTTAATGCCCCTTGGTAGGGACGCGGAGGTGACAGTAGCTTAGCAAAACGGTCTTAATGCCCCTTGGAAGAGTGGTGGAGGTCGCAGTGGATTAAAAAGACAATTTGAATGCCCCTTGGAAGAGTGGTGGAGGTCGCAGTGGAATAAAAAGACAATATCAATGCCCCTTGGAAGAGTGGTGGAGGTTACAGTTGAATAAAAAGACAATATCAATGCCCCTTGGAAGAGTGATGAAGGTTACTGTGGAATAAAAAGACAATATCAATGAGCCTTGGAAGAGTGGTGGACGTCGCAGTGGAAAAAAAAGACATTATCAATGCCCCTTGGAAGAGTGGTGGAGGTCGCAGTGGAATAAAAAGACAATATCAATGCCCCTTGGACGAGTAGTGGAGGTTATAGTGGAATAAAAGACAATTTCAATGCCCCGTGGAAGAGACGTGGAGGTCACAGTAGCTTAACCAGACGGTTTTAATGCCTGTTGGAGGACTAGTGGAGGTCGCAGTGGAATAAAAAGACAATATCAATGCCCCTTGGAAGAGTTGTGGAGGTTACAGTGGTATAAAAAGACAATAATAATGCCCCTTGGAAGAGCTGTGGAGTTCAGAATGGTATAATCAGACAGTTTTAACGCTCCTTGGAAGAGACGTGGAGGTCACAGTAACTTAACAAGACGGTTTTTATGCCCCTTGGAAGAGTGGTGGAGGTCGCAGTGGAATAAAAAAAACAATATCAATGCCCCTTGGAAGATTGGTGGAGGTTAAAGTGGAATAAAAAAAACAATATCAATGCCCCGTGGAAGAGTTGTGGAGGTCACTGTAGCTTAACAATATGATTTTAATGGCCCTTGGAAGAGTGGTGGAGGTCGCAGTGGAATAAAAAGACAATGTCAATGCCCCTTGGAAGAGTGGTGGAGGTTAGAGTGGAATAAAAAGACAATACAAATGCCCCTTGGAAGAGCTGTGGAGTTCAGAGTGGTTTAACCAGACGGTTTTAATGCCCCTTGGAAGAGAAGTCGACGTCACAGTAGCATAACAATATGGTTTTAATACCCCTTGGAAGAGTGGTGGTGTTCGCAGTGGATTAAAAAGACAATATCAATGCCCCTTGGAAGAGTGATGGAGGTCGCAGTGGAAGAATAAGACAATATCAATGCCTCGTGGAAGGGACGTGGAGGTCACAGTAGCTTAACAAGACGGTTTTCATGCCCCTTGGAAGAGTGGTGGAGGTTACAGGGGATTAAAAAGACAATAACAATGCCCACTGGAAGAGCGGTGGAGGTCGCAGTGGAATAAAAAGACAGAGTCAATGCCCTTTGGAAGAGTGGTGGAGGTTACAGTGGAATAAAAAGACAATATCAATGCCGATTGGAAGAGCTGTGGAGTTCAGAGTGGTTTAACAGATGGATTTAATGCCCCTTAGAAGAGACGTGGAGGTCACAGTAGCTTAACAAAACTGTTTTAATGCCCCTTGGAAGAGTGGTGGAGGTTGCAGTGGATTAAAAAGACAATATCAATGCCCATTCGAAGAGTTGTGGAGGTCACTGAAGCTTAACAAGATGGTCTAAATGCCCCGTGGAAGAGTGCTGGAGGTCGCAGTGGAATAAATAGACAATGTCAATGACCCTTGGAAGAGTGGTGGAGGTTAGAGTGGATTAAAATGACAATACCAGTGTTCCTTGAAAGAGCTGTGTGTAACATACCTGGCGGCGTCCTTGCATGGTGGTCCATCTCCCACTGTGCAAGAGCGCGCACTTGATCTCCAGTCCAGAATGTCTCTCTGGCTTCCCTCCTTGCTGTCTGTTTGTCTGTTTTGGCTGCATAGGGCGACGCCCGCTGAACTTAATGTTTCTTGTACCTGCTGCGGACACGCCCCTGTTGCACCTTCAGCCTATTGCTGTCCATCTTTGGGTATTTATACCACCTTCTTCCTCAAGATGGCGCCTGAGCATTGTTTCTTGTCAGTTGGCGTTTTGTCTCTGACATGCCAGGTCCTATCCTGTTTTCCTGCCTGTTTTCCAGTTCTGTGTCTGAACTGTGGTCTGTTCTTGTGAACACGCTTCTTGCCTGTTCTTTCGCCTTCTAGGGGCCGTATTCCTAGATCTGCCTGTCTGTGCCTTGCGGTATCTGTTCCCGTCTGAACAGAGTCCTGTTTGTGTCTCTGCCTTGCGGTATCTGTTCCCGTCTGAACAGAGTCCTGTTTGTGTTCCTGCCTTGCTGTCTCTGTTCCCGTTCCTCTGTTCCCTGTTGTCTGTGCCTCGTTTCTACTTTAACCTTGTCTCCCTTTTCCCTCTATGTCTGTTTTCTGCGTCTTTCTGCAGAGTCTGAACCCGCTCCTAAATTCCTTCTCGTCGTCTCTGTACCTCTGTTGTGAATTTAGTGTACGCTCGCTACTTCTATGTAAGTACTGTGCGTGCTTCTGGTTCTGCCTTTCCTTCTCCGTCTGTTCTTTGTGAACAGAGTCCTATCTCCTGCCTTGTTTACCGCTCTGCGGTGTCCGCTCTGCTCCTGGTTAGCTTGCCGCTCTTGCGGTTTCTGCTCTGCTCCTGCCTTGTTTACCGCTCTGCGGTGTCCACTCTGCTCCTGCTTAGCTTGC
This sequence comes from Phyllobates terribilis, assembly GCF_046119375.1. NCBI lineage: Eukaryota > Metazoa > Chordata > Amphibia > Anura > Dendrobatidae > Phyllobates > Phyllobates terribilis. The sequence continues at coordinate 2,596,405 of NW_027362953.1, read as the reverse complement.
CGCTCTTGCGGTTTTCACTCTGCTCTTGCCTTGCTTGCCGCTCTTGCGGTTTCTGCTCTGCTCTTATCTTGCTTACTGCTTCTGCAGTTTCCGCCCTGCCCTGCTTCTGCCCGCTGCTCTGGCAGTCCTGTCCTGCTCTGTTCTTGCCCACCGCTTCGGGCGTTCCCTCTCTGCTGTGGTTGTCTACCGCATCTGCGGTTCTGTGACCCAGTCTGTACTGGGTCTTAACCTCTCTGTGCTCCAGCCCGTCCTTTCGGCCAGTACCTCCCTGCCTGCATACTCGCCTGTATCCACCCATCTGCATACCTGCCGTGTTTGCTTACATCCACCAGTCTGTGCCAGCCTAACCTGCCTGTTCCAGTAATCCCAGTGTGGGTCAACCCCCGTGTCCGGAGATTGACCTGGAGTAGCACCTGGTCCCTCTGCCCGGTTTCTCCCTGGTGCACTGGCGTCGTATGCCGTCGTGCCACCTTGGTCGGATCGGCCAGATACTTAGTCACGCCCCTCCAGGCACTCTCCGGTCCATGGTCCAGTGGAACCACAACACCCGCACACGCCAGTCAGTCCGGGCGTGTGCATAACACTGTGGAGTTCAGAGTGGTTTAAATTGACGGTTTTAATGACCCTTGGAAAAGACGTGGAGGTCACAGTGGATTAAAAAGACAATATCAATGCCCCTTGAAAGAGTGGTGGAGGTCGCATTGCATTAAAAAGACAATATCAATGCCCCGTGGAAGGGACGTGGAGGTCACAATAGCTTCACAAGATGGTTTTAATGCCCCTTGGAAGAGAGTTGGAGGTCGCAGTTGATTAAAAATACAATATCAATGCCCCTTGGAAGAGTGGTGGAGGTCACAGTGGTATAAAAAGACAAAATCAATGCCGCTTGGAAGAGTGGTGGAGGTTACAGTGGAATAAAAAGACAATATCAATTCCTCTTGCAAGAGCTGTGGAGTTCAGAGTGGTTTAAATTGACGGTTTTAATGCCCCTTGGAAGAGACGTGGAGGTCACAGTAGCTAAACAAGACGGTTTTAATGCCCCTTCGAAGAGTGGTGGAGGTCGCAGTGGATTAAAAAGACAGTATCGATGCCCCTTGGAAGAGTGGTGGAGGATACAGTGGAAAAAAAAGACAATATCAATGTTCTTTGAAAGAGGGGTAATTGTCGCAGTGGAATAAAAAGACAATATCAATGTCCCTTGGAAGAGTGGTGGAGGTCGCAGTGGATTAAAAAGACAATATCAATGCCCCTTGGTAGAGTGGTGGAGGTCGCAGTGGAATAAAAAGACAATATAAATGCCCCGGGGAAGGGAGGTAGAGGTCACAGTAGCTTAACAAGATGCTTTTAATGCCCCTTGGAATAGTGGTGGAGGTCGCAGTGGATTAAAAAGACTATCAAATCCCAATGGAGGAGTGGCTTAGGTCACAGTGGAAATTAAAGACAATATCAATGCCCCTTGGAAGACTGGTGGAGGTTGCAGTTGAATAAAAAGACAATATCAGTGCACTTGGAAGAGTACAGAAGGTTACAATGGAATAAAAAGACATTGTCAATGCCCCTTGGAAGAGCTGTGGAGCTCAGAGCGGTTTAACCAGACGGTTTTAATGCCCCATGGAAGAGACTTGGAGGTCACAGTAGCTTAACAAGACGGTTTTAATGCCCCTTGGAAGAGTAATGGAGGTCGCAATGTAATAAAAAGACAAAATCAATGCCCCGTGGAAGTGACGTGGAGGTCACAGTAGCATAACAAGATGGTTTTAATGCCCATTGGAAGAGTGGTGGAGGTCGCAGTGGATAAAAAAGACAATATCAAAGCCCCTTGGAAGAGTGGTGGAGGTCGCAGTGGAAAACCGAGACAATATCAATGCCCCTTGGAAGAGTGGTGGAGGTTACAGTCGAATAAAAAGTCAATATCAATGCCTTTTGGAAGAGCTGTGGAGTACAGAGTGGTTAAACCAGACGGTATAAGGCCCCTTAGAAGAGACGTGGAGGTCACAATAGCTTATGAATACTGTTTTAATGCCCCTTGGAAAAGAGGTGGAGGTCGCAGTGGAATAAAAAGACAATATCAATTCCCCTTGGAAGAGATGTGGCGGTCGCAGTGGAATAAAAAGACTAAATCAATGCCTCGTGGAAGAGACTTGGAGGTCACAGTAGCCTAACAAGATGGTCTTAATGCCCCTTGGAAGAGATGTGGATGTCGCAGTGGAATAAAAAGACAATATCAATGCCGATTGGAAGAGTGGTGGAGGTTACAGTGGAATAAAAAGACAATATCAATGACCCTTGGAAGAGTGGTGGAGGTCGCAGTGGAATAAAAAGACAATATTAATGCCCCTTGGAAGAGTGATGGAGGTCGCAGTAAAATAAAAAGACAATATCAATGCTCCTTGGAAGAGTTGTGGAGGTTACAGTGGAAGAAAAAACAATATTAATGACCCTTGGAAGAGCTGTGGAGTTCACAGTGGTTTAACCAGAAGGTTTTAAGGCACCGTGGAATAGACATGGAGGTCACAGTAGCTTAACAAGACCGTTTTAATGCTTCTTGGAATAGTGATGGAGGTCGCAGTGGATTAAAAAGACAAAATCAATGTCCCTTGGAAGAGTGGTGGAGGTTACAGTGGAATAAAAAGACAATATCAATGCCTCTTGCAAGAGCTGTGGAGTTCAGAGTGGTTTAAATTGATGGTTTTAATGCCACTTGGAAGAGACGTGGAGGTCACAGTAGCTTATCAAGACGTTTTTAATGCCCCTTGGAAGAGTGGTGGATGTTACAGTCGAATAAAAAGACAATATCAATGCCTCTTGGTAGAGCTGTGGAGTTCAGAGTGGTTTAACCAGATGGTTTTAATGCCCCTTGGAAGAGACGTGGAGGTCACAGTAGCTTATCAAAACTGTTTTAATGCCCCTTGAAAGAGTGGTGGATGTCGTAGTGGATTAAAAAGACAATATCAATGCCCCTTAGAAGAGTGGTGGAGGTCGCAGTGGAAAAAAAAGACAATATCAATTCCACTTTTAAGAGATGTGGAGGTCGCAGTGGAATAAAAAGACAATATCAATGCCACGGGGAAGAGACTTGGAGATCACAGTAGCTTAACAAGATGGTTTTAATGCCGCTTGGAAGATATGTAGAGGTCGCAGTGGAATAAAAAGACAATATCAATGCCCCTGGGGAGGGTGGTGGAGGTTACAGTGGAATAAAAAGACAATATTAATGCCCCTTGGAAGAGCTGTGGAGTTCACAGTGGTTTAACCAGAAGGTTTTAATGCACCGTGGAATAGACGTGGAGGTCACAGTAGCTAAACAAGATTGTTTTAATGCTTCTTTGAAGAAAGATGGAGGTCGCAGTGGATTAAAAAGACAAAATCAATGCCCCTTGGAAGAGTGGTGGAGGTTACAGTGGAATAAAAAGACAATATCAATGCCTCTTGCAAGAGCTGTGGAGTTCAGAGTGATTTAAATTGACGGTTTTAATGCCACTTGGAAGAGACGTGGAGTTCACAGTAGCTTATCAAGACGTTTTTAATGCCCCTTGGAAGAGTGGTGGATGTTACAGTCGAATAAAAAGACAATATCAATGCCTCTTGGTAGAGCTGTGGAGTTCAGAGTGGTTTAACCAGATGGTTTTAATGCCCCTTGGAAGAGACGTGGAGGTCACAGTAGCTTATCAAAACTGTTTTAATGCCCCTTGATAGAGTGGTGGATGTCGCAGTGGATTAAAAAGACAATATTAATGCCCCTTAGAAGAGTGGTGGAGGTCGCAGTGTAAAAAAAAGACAATATCAATTCCACTTTTAAGAGATGTGGAGGTGGCAGTGGAAAAAAAAGACAATATCAATGCCACGGGGAAGAGACTTGGAGGTCACAGTAGCTTAGCAAGATGGTTTTAATGCCCCTTGGAAGAGTGGTGGAGATCGCAGTGGATTAAAAAGACAATATCAATGCCCCTTAGAAGATAGGTTGAAGTCGCAGTGGAATAAAAAGACAATATCAATGCCCTTTGGAAGAGTGGTGGAGGTTACAGTGGAATAAAAGACAATATCAATGCCCCTTGGAAGAGTTGTGGAGGTCACTGTAGCTTAACAAGATGGTCTTAATGCCGCTTGGAAGAGTGGTGGAGGTCGCAGTGGAATAAAAAGACAATGTCAATGCCCCTTGGAAGAGTGGTGGAGGTTAGAGGGAAATAAAAAGACAATACAAATGCCCCTTGGAAGAGCTGTGGAGTTCAGAGTGGTTTAAATTCACGTTTTCAATGCCCCTTGGAAGAGACGTGGAGGTCGCAGTGGATTAAAAAGACAATATCAATGCCCATTGGAAGAGTGGTGGAGGTCGCAGTGGAATAAAAAGACAATATCAATGCCCCGTGGAAGGGACGTGGAGGTCACAGTAGCTTAACAAGACAGTTTTAATCCCTTTGGTAGAGAGGTGGAGGTCGCAGTTGATTAAAAAGACAATATCAATGCCACTTGGAAGAGTGGTGGAGGTTGCAGTGGAATAAAAAGTCAATATCAATGCCCCTTGGAAGAGTAGTGGAGGTTACAGTCGAATAATAAGAAAATATCAGTGCTCCTTGGAAGACCTGTGGAGTACAGAATGGTTTAACCACACGGTTTTATTGCCCCTTGTAAGAGACGTAGAGGTCACAGTAGCTTATCAAGACTGTTTTAATGCCCCTTGGAAGAGTGGTGAAGGTCGCAGTGGTTTAAAAAGACAAAATCACTGCCCCTTGGAAGAGTGCTGGAGATTACAATGGAATAAAAAGACAATATCAATGCCTCTTGCAAGAGCTGTGGAGTTCAGAGTGGTTTAAATTGAGGGCTTTAATGCCCCTTGGAAGAGAAGTGGAGGTCACAGTAGCTTACTAAGACGGTTTTAATGCCACATGGAAAAGTGGTGGAGGTCGCAGTGGATTAAAAAGACAATATCAATGCCCCGAGGAAGAGTGGACGAGGTCGCAGTGGAATAAAATGACAATATCAATGCCCCTTGGAAGAGTGGTGGAGGTTACAGTGGAAAAAAAAGACGATATCAATTCCATGTGGGAGAGACGTGGAAGTCACAGGAGCTTAACAAGATGGTTTTAATGCCCCTAGGAAGAGTGGTGAAGGTCACAGTTGATTAAAAAGACAATATTAATGCCCCTTGGAAGAGTGGTGGAGGATGCAGTGGAATAAAAAGGCAATATCAATGCCCCGTGGAATTGACGTGGAGGTCAAAGTAGCTTAACAACACGGTTTTAATGGCCCTTGGAAGAGTGGTGGAGGTCGCAGTTGATTAAAAAGACAAAATCAATGCCCCTTGGAAGAGTGGTGGAGGTTACAGTGGAATAAAAAGACATTGTCAAAGTTCCTTGGAAGAGCTGTGGATCTCAGAGCGGTTTAACCAGACGGTTTTAGTGCACCTTGGAAGAGATTTGGAGGTCACATTAGCTTAACAAGACCGATTTAATGCCCCTTGGAAGAGTGGTGGAGGTCGCAGTGGATAAAAAAGACAATATCAAAGCCCCTTGGAAGAGTGGTGGAGGTCGCAGTGGAAAACAGACAATATCAATGCCCCTTGGAAGAGTGGTGGAGGTTACAGTCGAATAAAAAGACAATATCAATGCCTCTTGGAAGAGCTGTGGAGTACAGAGTGGTTTAACGAGACGGTTTAATGCCCCTTGGAAGAGACTTGGAGGTCACAGTAGCGTAAGAACATGGTTTTAATGCCCCTTGGAAGAGAGTTGGAGGTCGCAGTGGAATAAAAAGCCAATATTAATGCCCCTTGGAAGAGTAGTGGAGGTCGCTGTAAAATAAAAAGACAATATCAATGCCCCTTGGAAGAGTGGTGGAGGTTACAGTGGAATAAAAAGACAATATCAATGCCTCTTGGAAGACCTGTGGAGTTCAGTTTGGTTTAACCAGACGGTTTTAATTCCCTTTGGAAGAGACGTTGAGGTCACAGTAGCTTATCAAAACTGTTTTAATTCCCCTTGGAAGAGAGGTGGAGGTCGCAGTGGATTAAAGATACAATATCAATGCCATTTGTAAGAGTGGTGGAGGTTACAGTGGAATAAAAAGACAATATCAATGCCCCGTGAAAGAGGCGTGGAGGTCACAGTAGCTTAACAAGACGGTTTTAATGCCCCTTGGAAGAGAGGTGGAAGTTGCAGTGGAATAAAAAGATAATATCAATGCCCCTTCGAGGAGTGCTGGAGGTTACATTGGAATAAAAAGACAATATCAAAACCCCATGCAAGAGCTGTGGAGTTCAGAGTGGTTTAAATTGACGGTTTTAATGCCCCTTGGTAGGGACGCGGAGGTGACAGTAGCTTAGCAAGACGGTCTTAATGCCCCTTGGAAGAGTGGTGGAGGTCGTATTGGATTAAAAAGACAATTTGAATGCCCCTTGGAAGAGTGGTGGAGGTCGCAGTGGTATAAAAATACAATATCAATGCCCCTTGGAAGAGTGGTGGAGGTTACAGTTGAATAAAAAGACAATATCAAAGCCCCTTGGAAGAGTGATGAAGGTTACTGTGGAATAAAAAGACAATATCAATGAGCCTTGGAAGAGTGGTGGAGGTCGCAGTGGAATAAAAAGACATTATCAATGCCCCTTGGAAGAGTGGTGGAGGTCGCAGTGGAATAAAAAGACATTATCAATGCCCCTTGGACGAGTAGTGGAGGTTATAGTGGAATAAAAGACAATTTCAATGCCCCGTGGAAGAGACGTGGAGGTCAAAGTAGCTTAGCCAGACGGTTTTAATGCCTGTTGGAGGACTGGTGGAGGTCGCAGTGGAATAAAAAGACAATATCAATGCCCCTTGGAAGAGTTGTGGAGGTTACAGTGGTATAAAAAGACAATAATAATGCCCCTTGGAAGAGCTGTGGAGTTCAGAATGGTATAATCAGACAGTTTTAACGCTCCTTGGAAGAGTCGTGGAGGTCACAGTAACTTAACAAGACGGTTTTAATGCCCCTTGGAAGAGTGGTGGAGGTCGCAGTGGAATAAAAAAACAATATCAATGCTCCTTGCAAGATTGGTGGAGGTTAAAGTGGAATAAAAAAACAATATCAATGCCCCGTGGAAGAGTTGTGGAGGTCACTGTAGCTTAACAATATGATTTTAATGGCCCTTGGAAGAGTGGTGGAGGTCGCAGTGGAATAAAAAGACAATGTCAATGCCCCTTGGAAGAGTGGTGGAGGTTAGAGTGGAATAAAAAGACAAAACAAATGCCCCTTGGAAGAGCTGTGGAGTTCAGAGTGGTTTAACCAGACGGTTTTAATGCCCCTTGGAAGAGAAGTCGACGTCACAGTAGCATAACAAGATGGTTTTAATACCCCTTGGAAGAGTGGTGGTGTTCGCAGTGGATTAAAAAGACAATATCAATGCCCCTTGGAAGAGTGATGGAGGTCGCAGTGGAAGAAAAAGACAATATCAATGCCTCGTGGAAGGGACGTGGAGGTCACAGTAGCTTAACAAGACGGTTTTCATGCCCCTTGGAAGAGTGGTGGAGGTTACAGGGGATTAAAAAGACAATAACAATGCCCACAGGAAGAGTGGTGGAGGTCGCAGTGGAATAAAAAGACAGAGTCAATGCCCTTTGGAAGAGTGGTGGAGGTTACAGTGGAATAAAAAGACAATATCAATGCCGATTGGAAGAGCTGTGGAGTTCAGAGTGGTTTAACAGATGGATTTAATGCCCCTTAGAAGAGACGTGGAGGTCACAGTAGCTTAACAAAACTGTTTTAATGCCCCTTGGAAGAGTGGTGGAGGTTGCAGTGGATTAAAAAGACAATATCAATGCCCATTCGAAGAGTTGTGGAGGTCACTGAAGCTTAACAAGATGGTCTAAATGCCCCGTGGAAGAGTGCTGGAGGTCGCAGTGGAATAAATAGACAATGTCAATGACGCTTGGAAGAGTGGTGGAGGTTAGAGTGGATTAAAATGACAATACCAGTGTTCCTTGAAAGAGCTGTGTGTAACATACCTGGCGGCGTCCTTGCATGGTGGTCCATCTCCCACTGTGCAAGAGCGCGTACTTGATCTCCAGTCCAGAATGTCTCTCTGGCTTCCCTCCTTGCTGTCTGTTTGTCTGTTTTGGCTGCATAGGGCGACGCCCGCTGAACTTCCTGTTTCTTGTACCTGCTGCGGACACGCCCCTGTTGCACCTTCAGCCTATTGCTGTCCATCTTTGGGTATTTATACCACCTTCTTCCTCAAGATGGCGCCTGAGCATTGTTTCTTGTCAGTTGGCGTTTTGTCTCTGACATGCCAGGTCCTATCCTGTTTTCCTGCCTGTTTTCCAGTTCTGTGTCTGAACTGTGGTCTGTTCTTGTGAACACGCTTCTTGCCTGTTCTTTCGCCTTCTAGGGGCCGTATTCCTAGATCTGCCTGTCTGTGCCTTGCGGTATCTGTTCCCGTCTGAACAGAGTCCTGTTTGTGTCTCTGCCTTGCGGTATCTGTTCCCGTCTGAACAGAGTCCTGTTTGTGTCCCTGCCTTGCAGTATCTGTTCCCGTCTGAACAGAGTCCTGTTTGTGTTCCTGCCTTGCGGTATCTGTTCCCGTCTGAACAGAGTCCTGTTTGTGTTCCTGCCTTGCTGTCTCTGTTCCCGTTCCTCTGTTCCCTGTTGTCTGTGCCTCGTTTCTACTTTAACCTTGTCTCCCTTTTCCCTCTATGTCTGTTTTCTGCGTCTTTCTGCAGAGTCTGAACCCGCTCCTAAATTCCTTCTCGTCGTCTCTGTACCTCTGTTGTGAATTTAGTGTACGCTCGCTACTTCTATGTAAGTACTGTGCGTGCTTCTGGTTCTGCCTTTCCTTCTCCGTCTGTTCTTTGTGAACAGAGTCCTATCTCCTGCCTTGTTTACCGCTCTGCGGTGTCCGCTCTGCTCCTGCTTAGCTTGCCGCTCTTGCGGTTTCTGCTCTGCTCCTGCCTTGTTTACCGCTCTGCGGTGTCCGCTCTGCTCCTGCTTAGCTTGCCGCTCTTGCGGTTTTCACTCTGCTCTTGCCTTGCTTGCCGCTCTTGCGGTTTCTGCTCTGCTCTTATCTTGCTTACTGCTTCTGCGGTTTCCGCCCTGCCCTGCTTCTGCCCGCTGCTCCGGCAGTCCTGTCCTGCTCTGTTCTTGCCCACCGCTTCGGGCGTTCCCTCTCTGCTGTGGTTGTCTACCCCATCTGCGGTTCTGTGACCCAGTCTGTACTGGGTCTTAACCTCTCTGTGCTCCAGCCCGTCCTTTCGGCCAGTACCTCCCTGCCTGCATACTCGCCTGTATCCACCCATCTGCATACCTGCCGTGTTTGCTTACATCCACCAGTCTGTGCCAGCCTAACCTGCCTGTTCCAGTAATCCCAGTGTGGGTCAACCCCCGTGTCCAGAGTTTGACCTGGAGTAGCACCTGGTCCCTCTGCCCGGTTTCTCCCTGGTGCACTGGCGTCGTATGCCGTCGTGCCACCTTGGTCGGATCGGCCAGATACTTAGTCACGCCCCTCCAGGCACTCTCCGGTCCATGGTCCAGTAGAACCACAACACCCGCACACGCCAGTCAGTCCGGGCGTGTGCATAACACTGTGGAGTTCAGAGTGGTTTAAATTGACGGTTTTAATGACCCTTGGAAAAGACGTGGAGGTCACAGTGGATTAAAAAGACAATATCAATGCCCCTTGAAAGAGTGGTGGAGGTCGCATTGCATTAAAAAGACAATATCAATGCCCCGTGGAAGGGACGTGGAGGTCACAATAGCTTCACAAGATGGTTTTAATGCCCCTTGGAAGAGAGTTGGAGGTCGCAGTTGATTAAAAATACAATATCAATGCCCCTTGGAAGAGTGGTGGAGGTCACAGTGGTATAAAAAGACAAAATCAATGCCGCTTGGAAGAGTGGTGGAGGTTACAGTGGAATAAAAAGACAATATCAATTCCTCTTGCAAGAGCTGTGGAGTTCAGAGTGGTTTAAATTGACGGTTTTAATGCCCCTTGGAAGAGACGTGGAGGTCACAGTAGCTAAACAAGACGGTTTTAATGCCCCTTCGAAGAGTGATTGAGGTCGCAGTGGATTAAAAAGACGGTATCGATGCCCCTTGGAAGAGTGGTGGAGGTTACAGTGGAAAAAAAAGACAATATCAATGTTCTTTGAAAGAGGGGTAATTGTCGCAGTGGAATAAAAAGACAATATCAATGTCCCTTGGAACAGTGGTGGAGGTCGCAGTGGATTAAAAAGACAATATCAATGCCCCTTGGTAGAGTGGTGGAGGTCGCAGTGGAATAAAAAGACAATATAAATGCCCCGGGGAAGGGAGGTGGAGGTCACAGTAGCTTAACAAGATGCTTTTAATGCCCCTTGGAATAGTGGTGGAGGTCGCAGTGGATTAAAAAGACTATCAAATCCCAATGGAGGAGTGGCTTAGGTCACAGTGGAAATTAAAGACAATATGAATGCACCTTGGAAGACTGGTGGAGGTTGCAGTTGAATAAAAAGACAATATCAGTGCACTTGGAAGAGTACAGAAGGTTACAATGGAATAAAAAGACATTGTCAATGCCCCTTGGAAGAGCTGTGGAGCTCAGAGCGGTTTAACCAGACGGTTTTAATGCCCCATGGAAGAGACTTGGAGGTCACAGTAGCTTAACAAGATGGTTTTAATGCCCCTTGGAAGAGTAATGGAGGTCGCAATGTAATAAAAAGACAAAATCAATGCCCCGTGGAAGTGACGTGGAGGTCAAAGTAGCATAACAAGATGGTTTTAATGCCCATTGGAAGAGTGGTGGAGGTCGCAGTGGATAAAAAAGACAATATCAAAGCCCCATGGAAGAGTGGTGGAGGTCGCAGTGGAAAACCGAGACAATATCAATGCCCCTTGGAAGAGTGGTGGAGGTTACAGTCGAATAAAAAGACAATATCAATGCCTCTTGGAAGAGCTGTGGAGTACAGAGTGGTTAAACCAGACGGTTTAATGCCCCTTAGAAGAGACGTGGAGGTCACAATAGCTTATGAATACTGTTTTAATGCCCCTTGGAAAAGAGGTGGAGGTCGCAGTGGAATAAAAAGACTAAATCAATGCCTCGTGGAAGAGACTTGGAGGTCACAGTAGCCTAACAAGATGGTCTTAATGCCCCTTGGAAGAGATGTGGATGTCGCAGTGGAATAAAAAGACAATATCAATGCCCCTTGGAAGAGTGGTGGAGGTTACAGTGGAATAAAAAGACAATATCAATGACCCTTGGAAGAGTGGTGGAGGTCGCAGTGGAATAAAAAGACAATATTAATGCCCCTTGGAAGAGTGATGGAGGTCGCAGTAAAATAAAAAGACAATATCAATGCTCCTTGGAAGAGTTGTGGAGGTTACAGTGGAAGAAAAAACAATATTAATGACCCTTGGAAGAGCTGTGGAGTTCACAGTGGTTTAACCAGAAGGTTTTAAGGCACCGTGGAATAGACATGGAGGTCACAGTAGCTTAACAAGACCGTTTTAATGCTTCTTGGAATAGTGATGGAGGTCGCAGTGGATTAAAAAGACAAAATCAATGCCCCTTGGAAGAGTGATGGAGGTCGCAGTGGAAGAAAAAGACAATATCAATGCCTCGTGGAAGGGACGTGGAGGTCACAGTAGCTTAACAAGACGGTTTTCATGCCCCTTGGAAGAGTGGTGGAGGTTACAGGGGATTAAAAAGACAATAACAATGCCCACAGGAAGAGTGGTGGAGGTCGCAGTGGAATAAAAAGACAGAGTCAATGCCCTTTGGAAGAGTGGTGGAGGTTACAGTGGAATAAAAAGACAATATCAATGCCGATTGGAAGAGCTGTGGAGTTCAGAGTGGTTTAACAGATGGATTTAATGCCCCTTAGAAGAGACGTGGAGGTCACAGTAGCTTAACAAAACTGTTTTAATGCCCCTTGGAAGAGTGGTGGAGGTTGCAGTGGATTAAAAAGACAATATCAATGCCCATTCGAAGAGTTGTGGAGGTCACTGAAGCTTAACAAGATGGTCTAAATGCCCCGTGGAAGAGTGCTGGAGGTCGCAGTGGAATAAATAGACAATGTCAATGACGCTTGGAAGAGTGGTGGAGGTTAGAGTGGATTAAAATGACAATACCAGTGTTCCTTGAAAGAGCTGTGTGTAACATACCTGGCGGCGTCCTTGCATGGTGGTCCATCTCCCACTGTGCAAGAGCGCGTACTTGATCTCCAGTCCAGAATGTCTCTCTGGCTTCCCTCCTTGCTGTCTGTTTGTCTGTTTTGGCTGCATAGGGCGACGCCCGCTGAACTTCCTGTTTCTTGTACCTGCTGCGGACACGCCCCTGTTGCACCTTCAGCCTATTGCTGTCCATCTTTGGGTATTTATACCACCTTCTTCCTCAAGATGGCGCCTGAGCATTGTTTCTTGTCAGTTGGCGTTTTGTCTCTGACATGCCAGGTCCTATCCTGTTTTCCTGCCTGTTTTCCAGTTCTGTGTCTGAACTGTGGTCTGTTCTTGTGAACACGCTTCTTGCCTGTTCTTTCGCCTTCTAGGGGCCGTATTCCTAGATCTGCCTGTCTGTGCCTTGCGGTATCTGTTCCCGTCTGAACAGAGTCCTGTTTGTGTCTCTGCCTTGCGGTATCTGTTCCCGTCTGAACAGAGTCCTGTTTGTGTCCCTGCCTTGCAGTATCTGTTCCCGTCTGAACAGAGTCCTGTTTGTGTTCCTGCCTTGCGGTATCTGTTCCCGTCTGAACAGAGTCCTGTTTGTGTTCCTGCCTTGCTGTCTCTGTTCCCGTTCCTCTGTTCCCTGTTGTCTGTGCCTCGTTTCTACTTTAACCTTGTCTCCCTTTTCCCTCTATGTCTGTTTTCTGCGTCTTTCTGCAGAGTCTGAACCCGCTCCTAAATTCCTTCTCGTCGTCTCTGTACCTCTGTTGTGAATTTAGTGTACGCTCGCTACTTCTATGTAAGTACTGTGCGTGCTTCTGGTTCTGCCTTTCCTTCTCCGTCTGTTCTTTGTGAACAGAGTCCTATCTCCTGCCTTGTTTACCGCTCTGCGGTGTCCGCTCTGCTCCTGCTTAGCTTGCCGCTCTTGCGGTTTCTGCTCTGCTCCTGCCTTGTTTACCGCTCTGCGGTGTCCGCTCTGCTCCTGCTTAGCTTGCCGCTCTTGCGGTTTTCACTCTGCTCTTGCCTTGCTTGCCGCTCTTGCGGTTTCTGCTCTGCTCTTATCTTGCTTACTGCTTCTGCGGTTTCCGCCCTGCCCTGCTTCTGCCCGCTGCTCCGGCAGTCCTGTCCTGCTCTGTTCTTGCCCACCGCTTCGGGCGTTCCCTCTCTGCTGTGGTTGTCTACCCCATCTGCGGTTCTGTGACCCAGTCTGTACTGGGTCTTAACCTCTCTGTGCTCCAGCCCGTCCTTTCGGCCAGTACCTCCCTGCCTGCATACTCGCCTGTATCCACCCATCTGCATACCTGCCGTGTTTGCTTACATCCACCAGTCTGTGCCAGCCTAACCTGCCTGTTCCAGTAATCCCAGTGTGGGTCAACCCCCGTGTCCAGAGTTTGACCTGGAGTAGCACCTGGTCCCTCTGCCCGGTTTCTCCCTGGTGCACTGGCGTCGTATGCCGTCGTGCCACCTTGGTCGGATCGGCCAGATACTTAGTCACGCCCCTCCAGGCACTCTCCGGTCCATGGTCCAGTAGAACCACAACACCCGCACACGCCAGTCAGTCCGGGCGTGTGCATAACACTGTGGAGTTCAGAGTGGTTTAAATTGACGGTTTTAATGACCCTTGGAAAAGACGTGGAGGTCACAGTGGATTAAAAAGACAATATCAATGCCCCTTGAAAGAGTGGTGGAGGTCGCATTGCATTAAAAAGACAATATCAATGCCCCGTGGAAGGGACGTGGAGGTCACAATAGCTTCACAAGATGGTTTTAATGCCCCTTGGAAGAGAGTTGGAGGTCGCAGTTGATTAAAAATACAATATCAATGCCCCTTGGAAGAGTGGTGGAGGTCACAGTGGTATAAAAAGACAAAATCAATGCCGCTTGGAAGAGTGGTGGAGGTTACAGTGGAATAAAAAGACAATATCAATTCCTCTTGCAAGAGCTGTGGAGTTCAGAGTGGTTTAAATTGACGGTTTTAATGCCCCTTGGAAGAGACGTGGAGGTCACAGTAGCTAAACAAGACGGTTTTAATGCCCCTTCGAAGAGTGGTTGAGGTCGCAGTGGATTAAAAAGACGGTATCGATGCCCCTTGGAAGAGTGGTGGAGGTTACAGTGGAAAAAAAAGACAATATCAATGTTCTTTGAAAGAGGGGTAATTGTCGCAGTGGAATAAAAAGACAATATCAATGTCCCTTGGAACAGTGGTGGAGGTCGCAGTGGATTAAAAAGACAATATCAATGCCCCTTGGTAGAGTGGTGGAGGTCGCAGTGGAATAAAAAGACAATATAAATGCCCCGGGGAAGGGAGGTGGAGGTCACAGTAGCTTAACAAGATGCTTTTAATGCCCCTTGGAATAGTGGTGGAGGTCGCAGTGGATTAAAAAGACTATCAAATCCCAATGGAGGAGTGGCTTAGGTCACAGTGGAAATTAAAGACAATATGAATGCACCTTGGAAGACTGGTGGAGGTTGCAGTTGAATAAAAAGACAATATCAGTGCACTTGGAAGAGTACAGAAGGTTACAATGGAATAAAAAGACATTGTCAATGCCCCTTGGAAGAGCTGTGGAGCTCAGAGCGGTTTAACCAGACGGTTTTAATGCCCCATGGAAGAGACTTGGAGGTCACAGTAGCTTAACAAGATGGTTTTAATGCCCCTTGGAAGAGTAATGGAGGTCGCAATGTAATAAAAAGACAAAATCAATGCCCCGTGGAAGTGACGTGGAGGTCAAAGTAGCATAACAAGATGGTTTTAATGCCCATTGGAAGAGTGGTGGAGGTCGCAGTGGATAAAAAAGACAATATCAAAGCCCCATGGAAGAGTGGTGGAGGTCGCAGTGGAAAACCGAGACAATATCAATGCCCCTTGGAAGAGTGGTGGAGGTTACAGTCGAATAAAAAGACAATATCAATGCCTCTTGGAAGAGCTGTGGAGTACAGAGTGGTTAAACCAGACGGTTTAATGCCCCTTAGAAGAGACGTGGAGGTCACAATAGCTTATGAATACTGTTTTAATGCCCCTTGGAAAAGAGGTGGAGGTCGCAGTGGAATAAAAAGACTAAATCAATGCCTCGTGGAAGAGACTTGGAGGTCACAGTAGCCTAACAAGATGGTCTTAATGCCCCTTGGAAGAGATGTGGATGTCGCAGTGGAATAAAAAGACAATATCAATGCCCCTTGGAAGAGTGGTGGAGGTTACAGTGGAATAAAAAGACAATATCAATGACCCTTGGAAGAGTGGTGGAGGTCGCAGTGGAATAAAAAGACAATATTAATGCCCCTTGGAAGAGTGATGGAGGTCGCAGTAAAATAAAAAGACAATATCAATGCTCCTTGGAAGAGTTGTGGAGGTTACAGTGGAAGAAAAAACAATATTAATGACCCTTGGAAGAGCTGTGGAGTTCACAGTGGTTTAACCAGAAGGTTTTAAGGCACCGTGGAATAGACATGGAGGTCACAGTAGCTTAACAAGACCGTTTTAATGCTTCTTGGAATAGTGATGGAGGTCGCAGTGGATTAAAAAGACAAAATCAATGCCCCTTGGAAGAGTGGTGAAGGTTACAGTGGAATAAAAAGACAATATCAATGCCTCTTGCAAGAGCTGTGAAGTTCAGAGTGGTTTAAATTGCTCTAACAGGAGCTCTATGGAACGCTCGCTCTGTCTGCAACAAACTTTCCTTCATCCACGATCTTTTCATTACAAACAAACTTTCCTTCCTCGCCATCACTGAAACCTGGCTCACCCCCTCTGACACAGCCTCCCCAGCTGCACTTTCATATGGCGGATTCCACCTTTCCCACACACCCCGCCCCAACGGCAAACATGGCGGAGGCGTAGGTTTTCTCCTATCAGAACACTGCGCTTTCACCCAAATCCCACTGCCACCCTCCGTTACACTCCCCTCTTTTGATGTGCACTGTGTGCGCATCTAATTCCCCCTCCAATCTCCAACTGGCCGTCGTTTACTGACCCCCAGGGCAAGCCACCACCTTCTTAGACCACTTCACCACCTGGCTGCTTCACTTCCTCTCCACTGACATCCCCACTATCATAATGGGTGACTTCAACATCCCCATTAACACTTTCCACTCATCTGTCTCTAAGTTCCTATCTCTCACTTCCTCCTTCGGACTCACTCAATGGTCTTCCACACCCACCCACAAAGATGGCCACACACTGGACCTCATCTTCACCCGCCTCTGTTCCCTATCTAACCTCTCTAACTCACCTCTACCTCTCTCTGATCACAGCCTACTTACATTCTCTTCTCTCTCCTCCCCGGGCAACCATTCTCCACTCCACAAACTTGCATACCCTCGCAGAAATCTCAAACACCTTGACTTACACTCACTCTCTGAATCCCTCCTCCCTCTTACAGACATAAATTCCTTACACGATGCAGACGTTGCTGCTGCTTCATATAACACCACAATAGCTGCAGCTCTAGACTCGATCGCTCCTTTTACACACACCACATCTCGCACATTCAACAGGCAACCCTGGCACACTAAACTTACTAAATAACTGTGCCGGGCCTCCAGGGTTGCGGAGCGGAGATGGAAAATGTCTCACTCCATTGAGCACTTCATCGCATTCAAGCAATCCCTCACTAATTTCAAGTCCGCACTCACTACAGCAAAACAAATCTACTTCTCATCTCTCATATCCTCCCTATCTCACAACCCTAAACAGCTATTTAGCACGTTCAACTCTCTCCTTCATCCCCCAGCACCTCCTCCCTCTTCTCTCATCTCAGCCGCCGACTTTGCCTCATTCTTCAAACAGAAGATTGACACCATCAGACAAAATTTTTGCCTAAAGTCCATACAACCCCTTCTCATATCTATTCAACCCTCCTCCTCCAAACCCCACTTCTCCACCATTACAGAAGGTCAAGTCTCCTCTTTACTCTCCAAATCACACCTCACCACCTGCGAACTTGACCCAATCCCATCCCACCTCATCACTAACCTTACCACAGTCTTCAGCCCAACCCTTACCCACCTCTTCAATCTGTCACTAACAACCGGTGTCTTCCCCTCATGTTTCAAACATGCCGCAATCACACCCATCCTCAAAAAGCCCTCCCTTGACTCTTCCTCTCTGACTAGCTACCGCCCCATATCACTCCTCCCCTTTGCCTCAAAACTATTAGAACAACATGTCCACCTTGAACTGTCCTCCCACCTCTCCTCCTGCTCCCTCTTCGACCGCCTGCAATCTGCCTTCCGACCGCATCACTCGACTGAAACTGCCCTGACCAAAGTCACCAACGACCTACTAAATGCCAAATCCAAGCGACACTACTCCATCCTCCTCCTTCTGGACCTGTCATCTGCCTTTGACACAGTGGACCATTCCCTCTTACTCCAGATTCTCTCATCTCTTGGCATCACTGACTTGGCTCTATCTTGGATCTTCTCATACTGAACAGACAGGACATTCAGAGTCTCCCACTCACGCACCACCTCCTCATCTTGCCCCGTATCTCTCGGTGTTCCCCAAGGTTCAGTTGTAGGACCTCTGCTCTTCTCCATCTACACCTTTGGCCTGGGACAGCTCATAGAGTCTCACGGTTTTCAGTATCACCTTTATGCTGACGACACACAGATCTACCTCTCAGGACCCGATATCTCCTCCCTACTAACCAAAATCCCACAATGTCTGTCCGCCATGTCATCCTTCTTTTCTGACTGATTTCTAAAACTCAACAGGGATAAAACAGAGTTCATCATCTTTCCACCCTCTCATTCACATCCCCCATCTGACCTAGCCATCAACGTCAATGGCTGTTCACTCTCTCCAGTCCCACAAGCTCGCTGCCTTGGAGTAACCCTGGACTCTGATCTCTCCTTCAAGCCACATATCCAAGCCCTTTCCACTTCCTGCTGACTCCAACGCAAAAACATCAGACTCTCGCCGACCGTGGAAACCTTCAAAATAAACCTGAAGACTCACCTCTTCCGACAAGCCTACAACCTGCAGTAACCTCCGCTGCACGACCAGCTCTTCCCTCACCTCATGTATCCTCACCCATCCCTTCTAGAATGTGAGCCGTCGCGGGCAGGGTCCTCGCTACTCCTGTACCAGTCACTGACTCGTTTTGTTAAGATATGTAAATGCTTTTGTTATGTATATCCCTACCACATGTAAAGCGCCAAGGAATAAATGGCGCTATAATAATAAATAATAATAATAATAATAATAATAATAAAAAGACAATATCAATTCCCATAGGAAAAGTGGTGGAGGTTACAGTGGATTAAAAAGACAATATCAATGCCCCTTAGAAGAGAGGTGGAAGTCGCAGTGGAATAAAAAGACAATGTCAATGCCACTTGGAAGAGTGGTGGATATGGCAGTGGAATAAAAAGACAATATCAATGCCCCTTGGAAGAATGATGGAGGTCGCAGTGGAATAATAAGACAATGTCAATGCCCCTTGGAAGAGTGGTGGAGTTTAGAGTGGAATAAAATTACAATACCAATGCCCCTTGGAAGAGCTGTGGAGTTCAGAGTGGTCTAACCAGATGGTTTTATTGCCCCTTGGAAGAGACGTGGAGGTCACAGTAGATTAACAAGACGGTTTTAATGCCCCTTGGAAAAGTGGTGGAGGTCACATCGGATTAAAAAGACAATATCTATGCCCCGTGGAAGAGTGGTGGAGGTTACAGTGGAATAAAAAGACAATATCCATGACCCTTGGAAGAGTGGTGGAGGTCGCAGTGGAATGAAAATACAATATTAATGCCCCTTGAAAGAGTGGAGGAGGTCGCAGTAAAATAAAAAGACAATATCAATGCCCCTTGGAAGAGTGGTGAAGATTACAGTGGAATAAAAAGACAATATCAATGCCCCTTGGAAGAGCTGTGGAGTTCACAATGATTTAATCAGAAGGTATTAAGGCACCGTGGAATAGACATGGAGGTCACAGTAGCTAAACAAGATGGTTTTAATGCTTCTTGGAAGAGAGATGGAGGTCGCAGTGGATTAAAAAGACAAAATCAATGCCCCTTGGAAGAGTGGTGGAGGTTACAGTGGAATAAAAAGACAATATCAATGCCTCTTGCAAGAGCTGTGGAGTTCAAAGTCGTTTAAATTGACGGTTTTAATGCCCCTTGGAAGAGACGTGGGGTCACAGAAGCTTAACAAGACGGTTTTAATGCCCCTTGGAAGGGTGGTGGAGGTCGCAGTGAAATAAAAAGAAAATATCAGTGCCCCTTAGAAGAGTGGTGGAGGTTACAGTGGAAAAAAAAGACAATATCAATGTGCCTTGGAAGAGGGGTGAAGGTCGCAGTGGAATAAAAAGACAATATCAATGTCCCTTGGAAGAGTGGTGGAAGTCGCAGTGGATTAAAAAGACAATATCAATGCCCCTTGGAAGAGTGGTGGAGGTCGCAGTGGAATAAAAAGACAATATCAAAGCCCCGTGGAAGGGAAGTGGAGGTCACAGTAGCTTAACAAGACAGTTTTAATGCCTCTTGGAAGAGTGGTGGAGGTTGCAGTGGATTAAAAAGACTATCAAATCCGCTTGGAAGAGTGGTGGAGGTCGCAATGGAAAAAAAAGACAATATCAATACCCCTTGGAAGAGTGGTGGAGATTACAGTTGAATAAAAAGACAATATCAATGCCTCTTGGAAGAGCTGTGGAGTTCAGAGTGGTTTAACCATGCGGTTTTAATGCCCAATGGTAGAGACGTGGAGGTCACAGAAGCTTATCAAGACTGTTTTAAAGCCCCTTGGAGGAGTGGTAGAGGTCGCAGTGGAATAAAAAGACAATATCATTGCCCCTTGGAAGAGTGGTGGAGGTTCCAAGTAAATAAAAAGACAATGTAAATGCCCCTTGGAAGAGACGTGGAGGTCACAGTGGAATAAAAAGACAATATTGATGCCCCTTGGAAGAATGGTGGAGGTCGCAGTAAAATAAAAAGACAATATCAATGCCCCTTGGAAGAGTGGTGGAGGTTAGAGTGGAATAAAAAGACAATATCAATGCCCCTTGGAAGAGCTGTGGAGTTCACAGTGGTTTAACCAGAAAGTTTTAATGCACCGTGGAATAGAAGTGGAGGTCACAGTCGCTTAACAAGACGGTTTCAATGCTTTTCGGAAGAGTGATGGAGGTCGCAGTGGATTAAAAAGACCATATCAATGCCCCTTGGAAGAAGGGTGGAGGTTACAGTGAAATAAAAAGACAATATCAATGCCCTGTGTAAGAAACTTGGAGGTCACAGTAGCTTAACATGACAGTTTTAATGCCCCTTGGAAGAGTCGTGGACGTCACAGAGGATTAAAAAGACAAAATCAATGCACTTGGAATAGTGCAGAAGGTTACAATGGAATAAAAAGACATTGTCATTGCCCCTTGGAAGAGCTGTGGAGCTCAGAGTGGTTTAACAAGACGGTTTTAATGCCCCTTGGAAGAGACTTGGAGGTCACAGTAGCTTAACAAGACGGTTTTAATGCCCCTTGGAAGAGTGGTGGAGGTCACAGTGGATTAAAAAGACAATATCAATGCCCCTTGAAAGAGTGGTGGAAGTTACAGTGAAATAAAAAGACAATATCAATGCCCCTTGGAAGAGCTGTGGAGTACAGAGTCGTTTAACCAAAAGGTTTTAGTGCCCCTTGGAAGAGACGTGGAGGTCACAGTAGCTTAACAAGACGGTTTTAATTCCCCTTGGAAGAGTGGTAGAGGTCGCAGTGAATTAAAAAGACAATATCAATGAACCTTGGAAGAGTGGTGGAGGTCGCAGTGGAATAAAAAGACAATGTCAATGCCCCTTGGAAGAGTGGTGGAGGTTAGAGTGGAATTAAAAGACAATACCAATGCACCTTGGAAGAGCTGTGGAGTTCAGAGTGGTTTAACCAGACGGTTTTAATTGCCACTGGAAGTGACGTGGAGATCACAGTAGCTTAAAAATACGTTTTTAATGCCCCTTGGAAAAGTGGTGGAGGTCGCAGGATATTAAAAAGACAATATCAATGCCCCTTGGAAGAGTGGTGGAGCTGGCAGTGGAAAAAAAAGACAATATCAATGCCCCTTGGAAGAATGATGGAGGTCGCAGTGGAATAAAAAGACAATGTCAATGCCCCTTGGAAGAGTGGTGGAGGATAGAGTGGAAAAAAAAGACAATACCAATGCCCCTTGGAAGAGCTGTGGAGTTCAGAGTGGTTTAACCAGATGGTTTTATTGTCCCTTGGAAGAGATGTGGAGGTCACAGAAGATTAACAAGATGGTTTTAATGCCCCTTGGAAAAGTGGTGGAGGTCACCTTGGATTAAAAAGACAATATCAATGCCCCGTGGAAAACACGTGGAGGTCACAGTAGCTTAACAAGACAGGTTTAATGCCCCTTGGAAGAGTGGTGGAGGTCGCAGTGGAATAAAAAGACAATATCAATGCCCCTTGAAAGAGTGGTGGAGGTTACAGTGAAATAAAAAGACAATATCAATGCCTCTTGAAAGAGCTATGGAATTCAGAGTGGTTTACCAGACGGTTTTATTGACCCGTGGAAGAGATGTGGAGGTCACAGTAGCTTAACAAGACGGTTTTAATGCCTCTTGAAAGAATGGTGGAGGACGCAGTGGATTAAAAAGACAATATCAATGCCCCTTAGAAGAGAGGTGGAAGTCGCAGTGGAATAAAAAGACAATATCAATACCCCTTGGAAGAGTGGTGGAGGATACAGTGGAATAAAAAGACAATATCAATGCCCCGTGGAATAGACATGGACGTTACAGTAGCTAAACAAGAAGTTTTTAGTGCACCTTGGGAGAGTGGTGGAAGTCGTATTGTAATAAAAAGACAATATCAATGCCCCTTGAAAGAGTGCTGTAGGTTACAGTGGAGTAAAAAGACAATATCAATGCCTCTTGCAAGAGCTGTGGAGTTCACAGTGGTTTAAATTGACGGTTTT
This sequence comes from Phyllobates terribilis, assembly GCF_046119375.1. Classification (NCBI taxonomy): domain Eukaryota; kingdom Metazoa; phylum Chordata; class Amphibia; order Anura; family Dendrobatidae; genus Phyllobates; species Phyllobates terribilis. Next base: position 2,574,398 of record NW_027362953.1, on the reverse strand, counting down.
AATGCACCTTGGAAGAGACGTGGAGGTCACAGTAGCTTAACAATACGGTTTTAATGCCCCTTGGAAGAGAGGTGGAGGTCGCAGTGGATTAAAAAGACAATATCAATGCCACTTGGAAGAGTGGTGAAGGTCCCAGTGGAATAAAAAGACAATATCAAGGCCCCTTGGAAGAGTGGTGGAGGTTACAGTGGAATAAAAAAACAATATCAATGCCCCGTGAAAGAGACGTGGAGGTCACAGTAGCTTAACAAGACGGTTTTAATGCCCCTTGGAAGAGAGGTGGGAGTTGCAGTGGAATAAAAAGACAATATCAATGCCCCTTGGTAGAGCGCTGGAGGTTACATTGGAATAAAAAGACAATATCAATGCCCCTTGCAAGAGCTGTGGAGTTCAGAGTGGTTTAAATTAACGGTTTTAATGCCCATTGGAAGGGACATGGAGGTGAAAGTAGCTTAACAAGACAGTTTTAATCACCCTTGGAAGACTGGTGGAGGTCGCAGTGAATTAAAAAGGCAATATGAATGCCCCTTGGAAGAGTGGTGGAGGTCGCAGTGGAATAAAAAGACAATATCAATGCCCCTTGGAAGAGTAGTGGAGGTTACAGTTGAATAAAAAGACAAAATATCAATGCCCCTTGGAAGAGTGATGGAGGTTACAGTGGAATAAAAAGACAATATCAATGCCCCTTGGAACAGTGGTGGAGGTTACAGTTAAATAAAAAGAAAATATCAATGCCCCGTGGAAGAGATGTGGAGGTCACAATATCTTAACAAGACAGTTTTATTGCCCCTTGGAAGAGTGGTGGAGGTAGCAGTGGATTAAAAAGACAATATCAATGAGCCTTTGAAGAGTGGTGGAGGTCGCAGTGGAATAAAAAGACAATTTCAATGCCCCGTGGAAGAGACGTGGATGTCACAGTAGCTTAACAAGATGGTTTTAATGCCCCTTGGAAGAGTGGTGGAGGTCGCAGTGGATTAAAAAGACATTATCGATGCCCCTTGGAAGAGTGGTGGAGATCGTTGTGGATTTAAAAGACAATATCAATGCCCCTTAGAAGTGTGCTGGAGGTCGCAGTGGAATAAAAAGACAATATCAATGCCCCTTGGAATATTTGTGGAGGTTACAGTGGAAAAAAAAGACAATATCAATGCCCCTTGGAAGAGTGGTGGAGGTTACAGTGGAATAAAATGACAATATCAATGCCCTGTGTAAGAAACTTGGAGGTCACAGTAGCTTAACAAGACGGTTTTAATGCCCCTTGGAAGAGTTGTGGACGTCGCAGAGGAATAAAAAGACAATATTAATGCACTTTGAAGAGTGCAGAAGGTTACAATGGAATAAAAAGACAATATCAATGCCCCTCGGAAGAGTGGTGGTTACAGTAGAATAAAAAGACAATATCAATCACCCTTGGACGAGTGGTGAAGGTCGCAGTGGAATAAAAAGACAATATTAATGCCCCTTGGAAGAGTGGTGGAGGTTGCAGTAAAATAAAAAGACAATATCAATGCCCCTTGGAAGAGTGGTGGAGGTTACAGTGGAATAAAAAGACAATATCAATGCTCCTTGGAAGAGCTGTGGAGTTCACAGTGGTTTCACCATAAGGTTTTAAGGCACCGTGGAATAGACGTGGAGGTCACAGTAGCTAAAAAGAGATGGAGGTCGCAGTGGATTAAAAAGAAAAAATCAATGCCCCTTGGAAGAGTGGTGGAGGTTACAGTGGAATAAAAAGACAATATCAATGCCTCTTGCAAGAGCTGTGGAGGTCAGAGTGGTTTAAATTGACGGTTTTAATGCCCCTTGGAAGAGGTCACAGTAGCTTAACAAGATGGCTTTAATGCCCCTTGGAAGAGTGGTGGAGGTTGCAGTGTATTAAAAAGACATTATCGATGCCCCTTGGAAGAGTGGTGGAGGTCGCAGTGGAATAAAAAGACAATATCAATGCCCCTTAGAAGAGTGGTGGAGGTTACTGTGGAAAAAAAAGACAATATCAATATTCCTTGGAAGAGGGGTGAAGGTCGCAGTGGAATAAAAAGACAATATCAATGTCCCTTGGAAGAGTGGTGGAGGTTGCAGTGGATTAAAAAGACAATATCAATGCCCCTTGGAAGAGTGGTGGAGGTCGCAGTGGAATAAAAAGACAATATCAATGCCCCGTGGAAGGGACGTGGAGGTCACAGCAACTTAACAAGACGGTTTTAATGCCCCTTGGAAGAGCGGTGGAGGTTACAGTCGAATAAAAAGACAATATCAATGCCTCTTGTAAGAGCTGTGGAGGTCAGAGTGGTTTAACCATGCGGTTTTAATGCCCCTTGGAAGAGACGTGGAGGTCACAGAAGCTTATCAAGACTGTTTTAAAGCCCCTTGGAGGAGTGGTAGAGGTCGCAGTGGAATAAAAAGACAATATCAATGCCCCTTGGAAGAGTGGTGGAGGTTACACTGGAATTAAAAGACAATATCAATGTCCCTTGGTAGAATAGTGGAGGTTACAGTGGAATAAAAAGACAATATCAATGCCCCTTGGAAGAGTGGTGGAGTTTCCAATTAAATAAAAAGACAATGTCAATACCCCTTGGAAGAGACGTGGAGATCACAGTGGAATAAAAAGACAATAGTAATGCCACTTGGAAGAGCGGTGGAGGTCGCAGTAAAATAAAAAGACAATATCTATGCCCCTTGGAAGAGTTGTGGAGGTTAGAGTTGAATAAAAAGACAATATCAATGCCCCTTGGAAGAGTTGTGGTGTTCACAGTGGTTTAACCAGAAAGTTTTAATGCACCATGGAATAGACGTGGAGGTCACAGTAGCTTAACAAGACGGTTTCAATGCTTCTTGAAAGAGTGTTGGAGGTCGCAGTGTATTTAAAAACAATATCAATGCCCCTTGGAAGAGTTGTGGAGGTTACAGTGGAATAAAAAGACAATATCAATGCCCTGTGTAAGAAACTTGGAGGTCACAGTAGCTTAACAAGACGGTTTTAATGCCCCTTGGTAGAGTGGTGAACGTCGCAGAGGAATAAAAAGACAATATCAATGCACTTGGAAGAGTGTAGAAGGTTACAATGGAATAAAAAGACATTGTCAATGCCCCTTGGAAGAACTGTGGAGCTCAGAGCGGTTTAACCAAACGGTTTTAGTGCCCCTTGGAAGAGACGTGGAGGTCACAGTAGCTTAACAAGACGGTTTTAATGCCCCTTGGAAGAGTGGTGGAGGTCGCAGTGAATTAAAAAGACAATATCAATGAACCTTGGAAGAGTGATGGAGGTCGCAGTGGAATAAAAAGACAATATCAATGCCCCTTGGAAGAGTGGTGGAGTTTACAGTGGAACAAAAAGACAATATCAATGCCTCTTGGAAGAGTGATGGAGGTTACAGTGGAATAAAAAGACAATATCAATGCCCCGTGGAAGAGACGTGGACATCACAGTAGCTTAACAAGACGGTTTTAATGCCCCTTGGCAGAGTGGTGGAGGTCGCAGTGGAATAAAAAGACAATAACAATGCCCTGTGGAAGAGACGTGGAGGTCACAGTAGCTTAACAAGACGGTTTTAATGCCCCTTAGAACTGTGGTGGAGGTTACAGTGGAATAAAAGACAATATCAATACCTTTGGAAGAGTGGTGGAGGTCGCCGTGGAATAACCTCATTGGTACATGCTCTGCATAACTTATCTGCTTGCCGTGTCTGCTGTAATCTAATGCTTTGCTTGGCTGATTCACTTCACTGGTACATGCTCTGCATAACTTCTCTGCTTGCTGTGTCTGCTGTAATCTAATGCTCTGCTTTGCTGATTCACCTCACTGGAACATGCTCTGCATAACTTCTCTGCTTGCTGTGTCTGCTGTAATCTAATGCTCTGCTTTGCTGATTCACCTCACTGGTACATGCTCTGCATAACTTCTCTGCTTGCTGTGTCTGCTGTAATCTAATGCTCTGCTTTGCTGATTCACCTCATTGGTACATTCTCTGCATAACTTTTCTGCTTTATCTGTCCCAATCCATTCAATACCCACATATGTCTGTCCCTTCCCCACTATAGATCTTATCTGATTTTTAGAGGTGCTAAACTGCAGAGACTAGAGTCCTAGCTCTGTGTTTGATCACCCAGCCATCTCCTGGTGAGACGACCCACTGCTAATTTAGCCATATGCACCTCCCACAATGCCCTTCACCTGATAGTTTAATGTGCCCTATATATTTAGAAGCTCTGTAAGGGGTGCACTTGTGCTGGGGTGTGCACGCGTCTTATTGTGCAAAGTGGCTTCTGAGATAAGTGGCAATTATTTCAGAGGCAGTAAGTCAGGGCAGGAGTCAGGTAACCAACACTTTGACCACTTACTCTCTTTTAACTATGTTAACGCTTGCTCTGTCTGCAACAAACTTTCCTTCATCCACGATCTTTTCATTACAAACAAACTTTCCTTCCTCGCCATCACTGAAACCTGGCTCAACCCCTCTGACACAGCCTCCCCAGCTGCACTTTCATATGGCGGATTCCACCTTTCCCACACCGCCCCCCCAACGGCAAACATGGCGGAGGCGGAGGTTTTCTCCAATCAGAACACTGTGCTTTCACCCAAATCCTACTGCCACCCTCCGTTACACTCCCATCTTTTGAGGTGCACTGTGTGCGCATCTATTCCCCCTCCAACCTCCAACTCGCCGTCGTTTACCGACCCCCAGGGCAAGCCACCACCTTCTTAGACCACTTCACCACCTGGCTGCTTCGCTTCCTCTCCACTGACATCCCCACTATCATAATGGGTGACTTCAACATCCCCATTAACACTTCTCACTCGTCTGTCTCTAAGTTCCTATCTCTCACTTCCTCCTTCGGACTCACTCAATGGTCTTCCACACCCACCCACAAAGATGGCCACACACTGGACCTCATCTTCACCCGCCTCTGTTCCCTATCTAACCTCTCTAACTCACCTCTCCCTCTCTATGATCACAGCCTACTTACATTCTCTTCTCTCTCCTCCCCGGGGCAACAATCCCCACTCCACAAACTTGCATACCCTCACAGAAATCTCAAATACCTTGACTTACAATCACTCTCTGAATCCCTCCTCCCTATTACAGACATAAATTCCTTACACGATGCAGACGTTGCTGCTGCTTCATATAACACCACAATAGCTGCAGCTCTAAACTCAATCGCCCCTCTCACACACACCACATCTCGCACATTCAACAGGCAACCCTGGCACACTAAACTTACTAAAGAACTGCGCCGGGCCTCCAGGGTTGTGGAGCGGAGATGGAAAAGGTCTCACTCCATCGAGCACTTCATCGCATTCAAGCAATCCCTCACTAATTTCAAGTCCGCACTCACTACAGCGAAACAAACCTACTTCTCATCTCTCATATCCTCCCTATCTCACAACCCTAAACAGCTATTTAACACTTTCAACTCTCTCTTCGTCCCCCAGCACCTCCTCCCTCTTCTCTCATCTCAGCCGACGACTTTGCCTCATTCTTCAAACAGAAGATTGACACCATCAGACAAAACTTTTGCCTAAAGTCCACACAACCCCTCCTCATATCTATTCAACCCTCATCCTCCAAACCTAACTTCTCCACCATTACAAAAGGTCAAGTCTCCTCTTTACTCTCCAAATCACACCTCACCACCTGCGCACTTGACCCAATCCCATGCCACCTCATCACTAACCTCACCACAGTCTTCATCCCAACCCTTACCCACCTCTTCAATCTGTCACTAACAACCGGTGTCTTCCCCTCATGTTTCAAACATGCCGCAATCACACCCATCCTCAAAAAGCCCTCCCTTGACCCTTCCTCTCTGACTAGCTACCGTCCCATATCACTCCTCCCCTTTGCCTCAAAACTACTAGAACAACATGTCCACCTTGAACTGTCCTCCCACCTCTCCTCCTGCTCCCTCTTCGACCGCCTGCAATCTGGCTTCCGACCGCATCACTCGACTGAAACTGCCCTGACCAAAGTCACCAACGACCTACTAAATGCCAAATCCAAGCGACACTACTCCATCCTCCTCCTTCTGGACCTGTCATCTGCTTTTGACACAGTGGACCATTCCCTCTTACTCCAGATTCTCTCATCTCTTGGCATCACGGACTTGGCTCTATCTTGGATCTCTTCATACTTAACAGACAGGACATTCACCGTCTCCCACTCACGCACCACCTCCTCATCTCGCCCCCTATGTGTCGGTGTCCCCAAGGTTCAGTTCTAGGACCTCTGCTCTTCTCCATCTACACCTTTGGCCTGGGACAGCTCATAGAGTCTCACGGTTTTCACTTTCACCTCTATGCTGACGACACACAGAGCTACCTCTCTGGACCCGATATCTCCTCCCTACTAACCCAAATCCCACAATGTCTGTTCGCCATATCATCCTTCTTCTCTGACAGATTTCTAAAACTCAACATGGATAAAACAGAGTTCATCATATTTCCACCCTCTCATTCACATCCTCCATCTGACCTAGCCATCAACGTCAATGGCTGTTCACTCTCCCCAGTCCCACAAGCTCGCTGCCTTGGAGTAACCCTGGACTCTGATCTCTCCTTCAAGCCACATATCAAAAGCCCTTTCCACTTCCTGCTGACTCCAACTCAAAAACATCTCCCGGATCCGTGCATTCCTCAGCAAAGACTCTGCAAAAACACTAGTGCATGACCTCATCATATCCCGCCTCGACTACTGCAACCTCCTGCTCCGTGGCCTCCCTTACAACACTCTTGCGCCTCTCCAATCTATCCTAAACTCTGCTGCTCGACTAATTCACCTGTCCCCCCGCTATTCCCCGGCCTCTCCTCTCTGTCAATCTCTTCACTGGCTCCCCATTGACCAGAGAATCCAGTTCAAAACTCTAACCATGGCATACAAAACCATCCACAACCTGTCTCCCCCATACATCTGTGACCTAGTCTCCCGGTACTAACCTGCACGCAACCTCCGATCCTCACAAGATCTCCTTCTCTACTCCCCTCTTGTCTCCTGCTCCCACAATCGTATACAAGATTTCTCCCGTGCATCACCCCTACTCTGGAACTCTCTACCCCAACACATCAGACTCTCGCCGACAGTGGAAACCTTCAAAAGAAACCTGAAGACCAACCTCTTCCGACAAGCCTACAACCTGCAGTAACCACCGCTGCACGACCAGCTCTACCCTCACCTAATGTATCCTCACCCATCCCTTTTAGAATGTGAGCCCTCGCGGGCAGGGTCCTCACTCCTCCTGTACCAGTCGCTGACTCGTTTTGTTAAGATTATGTAAATGCTTTTGTTATGTATATCCCTATCACATGTAAAGCGCCATGGAATAAATGGCGCTATAATAATAAATAATAATAATAATAAAAATAAAAAGACAATATCAATTCCCATAGGAAAAGTGGTGGAGGTTACAGTGGAATAAAAATACAATATCAATGCCCCTTTGATGAGCTGTGGTGTACAGAGTGGTCTTATCAGACAGTTTAATGACCCTTGGAAGAGACGTGGAGGTCACAGTAGCTTATGAAGACTGTTTTAATGCCACTTGGAAGAGTGGTGGAGGTCGCAGTGTATTAAAAAGACAATATCAATGCCCCTTAGAAGAGTGGTGGAGGTCGCAGTGGAATAAAAAGACAATATCAATTCTACTTGGAAGAGATGAGGAGGTCGCAGTGGAATAAAAAGACAATATCAAAGCCCCTTGGAAGAGTGGTGGAGGTCGCAGTGGAAAACAGAGACAATATCAATGCCCCTTGGAATTGAGGTGGAGGTCGCAGTGGAATAAAAAGACAATATCAATGCCCCTTGGAAGAGTGGTGGAGGTTACAGTGGAATAAAAAGACAATATCAATGACCCTTGGAAGAGTGGTGGAGGTCGCAGTTGAATAAAAAGACAATTTTAATGCCCCTTGGTAGAGTGGTGGAGGTCGCAGTAAAATAAAAAGACAATATCAATGCCCATTGGAAGAGTGGTGGAGGTTACAGTGGAATAAAAAGACAATATCAATGCCCCTTGGAAGAGCTGTGGAGTTCACAGTGGTTTAACCAGAAGGTTTAAAGGCACCGAGGAATAGACATGGAGGTCACAGTAGCTAAACAAGACGGTTTTAATGCTTCTTGGAAGAGTGATGAAGGTTACAGTGGAGTAAAAAGAAAATATCAATGCCTCTTGCAAGAGCTGTGGAGTTCAGAGTAGTTTAAATTGACGGTTTTAATGCACCTTGGAAGAGACGTGGAGGTCACAGTAGCTTAACAATACAGTATTAATGCCCCTTGGAAGAGTGGTGGAGGTCGCAGTGGATTAAAAAGACAATATCAATGCCACTTGGAAGTGTGGTGAAGGTCCCAGTGGAATAAAAAGACAATATTAATGCCCCTTGGAAGAGTGGTGGAGGTTACAGTGGAATAAAAAGACAATATCAATGCCCCGTGAAAGAGACGTGGAGGTCACAGTAGCTTTTAATTCCCCTTGGAAGAGAGGTGGAAGTTGCAGTGGAATAAAAAGACAATGGCAATGCCCCTTGCAAGAGTGTTGGATGTTAGAGTGGAATAAAAAGACAATACAAATGCCCCTTGGAAGAGCTGTGGAGTTCAGAGTGGTTTAAACAGATGGTTTTAATGCCCCTTGGAAGAGATGTCGACGTCACAGTAGCATAACAAGACGGTTTTAATGACCCTTGGAAGAGTGGTGGAGTTCGCAGTGGATTACAAAGACAATATCAATGACCCTTGAAAGAGTGGTGGAGGTCGCAGTGGAATAAAAAGACAATATCAATGCCCCGTGGAAGGGACGTGGAGGTCACAGTAGCTTAACAAGACGGTTTTAATGCCCCTTGGAAAAGTGGTGGAGGTTGCAGGGGATTAAAAAGACAATAACAATGCCCATTGGAAGAGTGGTGGAGGTCGCAGTGGAATAAAAAGACAAAATCAATGCCCATTGGAAGAGTGGTGGAGGTTACAGTGGAATAAAAAGAAAATATCAATGCCCCTTGGAAGAGACTTGGAGGTCACAGTAGCTTAACAAGACTGTTTTAATGCCCCTTGGAAGAGTGGTGGAGGTCGCAGTGGATTAAAAAGACAATATCAATGCCCCTTGGAAGAGTGGTGGAGGTCGCAGTGGAATAAAAAGACAATATCAATGCCCCATGGAAGGGACGTGTAGGTCACAGTAGCTTCACAAGACGGTTTTAATGCCCCTTGGAAGAGAGGTGGAGGTCGCAGTTGATTAAAAAGACAATATCAATGCCCCTTGGAAGAGTGTCGGAGGTCGCAGGGAATAAAAAGACAATATCAATGCCGCTTGGAAGTGTGGTGGATGTTACAGTCGAATAAAAAGACAATATCAATGCCTCTTGTAAGAGCTGTGGAGCTCAGAGTGTTTAACCAAACGGTTTTAATGCCCCTTGGAAGAGACGAGGAGGTCACAGTAGCTTAACGAGACTGTTTTAATGCCCCTTGGAAGAGTGGTGGAGATAGTTGTGGATTTAAAAGACAATATCAATGCCCCTTAGAAGAGAGGTGGAAGTCGCAGTGGAATAAAAAGGCAATGTCAATGCCACTTGGAAGAGTGGTGTAGGTTACAGTGGAATAAAAAGACAATATCAATGCCACGTGGAATAGTCATGGACGTGACAGTAGCTTAACAAGACGGCTTTAATGCCCCTTGGAAGAGTGGTGGAGGTTGCAGTGGATTAAAAAGACAGTATCAATGCCCATTGGAAGAGTGGGAGAGGTCGCAGTGGAATAAAAAGACAAAATCAATGCCCCTTGGAAGAGTGGTGGAGGTTACAGTGGAATAAAAAGACAATATCAATGCCCCATGGAAGAGTTGTGGAAGTCACTGTAGCTTAACAAGATTGTCTTAATGCCCCTTGGAAGCGTGTTGGAGGTCGCAGTGGAATAAATATACAATGTCAATGCCCCTTGGAAGATTGGTGGAGGTTAGAGTAGAATAAAAAGACAATACCAGTGCTCCTTGGAAGAGCTGTGGAGTTCAGAGTGGTTTAAATTGACGTTTATAATGCCCCTTGGAAGAGACGTGGAGGTCACAGTGGATTAAAAAGACAATATCAATGCCCCTTGAAAGAGTGGTGGAGGTCGCAGTGGATTAAAAAGACAATATCAATGCCCCTTGGAAGAGTGGTGGAGGTCGCAGTGGAATAAAAAGACAATATCAATGCCCCGTGGAAGGGACGTGGAGGTCACAGTAGCTTCACAAGACGGTTTTAATGCCCCTTGGAAGAGAGGTGAAGGTTGCAGTTGATTAAAAAGACAATATCAATGCCCCTTGGAAGAGTGGTGGAGGTCGCAGTGGAATAAAAAGACAATACCAATGCCGCTTGGAAGAGTGGTGGATGTTACAGTTGAATAAAAAGACAATATCAATGCCTCTTGTAAGAGCTGTGGAGTTCAGAGTGTTTAACCAGACGGTTTTAATGCCCCTTGGAAGAGACGAGGAGGTCACAGTAGCTTAACGAGACTGTTTTAATGCCCCTTGGAGGAGTGGTGGAGATAGTTGTGGATTTAAAAGACAATATTAATGCCCCTTAGAAAAGTGGTGGACGTCGCAGTGGAATAAAAAGACAATATCAATGCCCCTTGGAAGATTGGTGGAGGTTACAGTGGAATAAAAAGACAATATCAATGCCCCTTGTAAGAGGGGTGGAGGTTACACTGGAATAAAAAGACAATATCAATGCCCTGTGTAAGAAACTTGGATGTCACAGTAGCTTAACAAGACGGTTTTAATGCACCTTGGAAGAGTCGTGGACGTCGCAGAGGAATAAAAAGACAATAACAATGCACTTGGAAGAGTGCAGAAGGTTACAATGGAATAAAAAGACATTGTCAATGCCCATTGGAAGAGCTGTGGAGCTCAGCGCGGTTTAACCAGACTGTTTTAATGCCCCTTGGAAGAGACTTGAAGGTCACAGTGGCTTAACAAGATGGTTTTAATGCCCCTTGGAAGAGTGGTTGAGGTCGCAGCGGATAAAAAAGACAATATCAAAGCCCCTTGCAAGAGTGGTGGAGGTCGCAGTGGAAAACAGAGACAATATCAATGCACATGGAAGAGTGGTAGAGGTTACACTCGAATAAAAAGAGAATATCAATGTCTCTTGGAAGAGCTGTGGAGTACAGAGTGGTTTAATCAGACGGTTTAATGCCCCTTGGTAGAGACGTGGAGGTCACAGTAGCTTATCAAGACTGTTTTAATGCCCATTGAAAGAGTTGTGGAGGTCGCAGTGGATTAAAAAGACAATATCAATGCCCCTTAGAAGAGTGGTGGAGGTCGCAGTGGAATAAAAAGACAATATAAATTCCCCTTGGAAGAGATGTGGAGGTCGCAGTGGAATAAAAAGACAATATCAATGCCTCGTGGAACAGACTTGGAGGTCACAGTAGCTTAACAAGATGGTTTTAATGACCCTTGGAAGAGAGGTGGAGGTCGCAGTGGAATAGAAAGACAATATCAATGCCCCTTGGAAGAGTGGTGGAGGTTACAGTGGAATAAAAAGACAATATCAATGACCCTTGGAAGAGTGGTGGAGGTCGCAGTGGAATAAAAAGACAATATTAATGCCCCTTGGAAGAGTGGTGGAGGTCGCAGTAAAATAAAAAGACAATATCAATGCCCCTTGGAAGAGTGGTGGAGGTTACAGTGGAATAAAAAGACAATATCAATGCCCCTTGGAAGATCTGTGGAGTTCACAGTGGTTTAACCAGAAGGTTTTAAGGCACCGTGGAATAGATGTGGAGTTTACAGTAGCTAAACAAGATGGTATTAATGCTTCTTGGAAGAGTGATGGAGGTCGCAGTGGATTAAAAAGACAAAATCAATGCCCCTTGGAAGACTGGTGGAGGTTACAGTCGAATAAAAAGACAATATCAATGCCTCTTGGAAGAGCTGTGGAGTTCACAGTGGTTTAACCAGAAAGTTTTTAATGCATCGTGGAATAGACGTGGAGGTCACAGTAGCTTAACAAGACGGTATAAATGCTTCTTGGAAGAGTGGTGGAGGTTACAGGTGAATAAAAAGACAATATCAATGAACCTTGGAAGAGTGGTGGAGGTCGCAGTGGAATAAAAAGACAATATCAATGCCCCTTGGTAGAGTGGTGGAGGTTAAAGTGGAATTAAAAGACAATATCAATGCCTCTTGGAAGAGTGGTGGAGGTTACATTGGAATAAAAAGACAATATCAATGCCCCGTGTAAGAGACATGGACATCACAGTAGCTTAACAAGACGGTTTAATGCCCCTTGGCAGAGTGGTGAAGGTCGTAGTGGAATAAAAAGACAATATCAATGCCCCTTGGAAGAGCTGTGGAGTTCAGAGTGGTTTAACCAGACGGTTTTAATACCCCTTGGAAGAGAAGTGGAAGTCACAGTAGCTTAACAAGACTGTTTTAAAGCCCCTTGGAAGAGTGGTGGAGGTCGCAGTGGATTAAATAGTAGTGTTGAGCCACCCCCGTAGTGTTCGAGTTCGGTTCGGTTCGGTTCGTCGAACTGTTCATCGAACTGTTCGTCGAACACCTTCGAACACCGTTAAAACCAATGGCAGGCAAGCAAAAACACATAGAAACACATAGAAAACACCTTCAAAGGTGTCCAAAAGCTGACAAACTGCTCAGAAGACACAACTAACACATGGAAAAGTGACAAGTACATATAGTCATGCGAAAAGAAAAGAGGTGGAGGAGTAAAAGGAGGGGGAGACACAGATATAGGCATGTCATGCGCTTCTAAAATCCAAAAAGTGAGAAGCCGACACGTTCAGTCCGCTCCTGCCCGTGCCACCTCCGTGTCGCCGGGTTTGTGCCAGAGCCGTGGTGAACCCTGACGGCCAGCCCCCCTCTCCCAATACTGGTGCCTGTCCGCTGGTGGGTCGAGCGAGCCCCCCTGTGGTGGAGGCAGCTCTAAGCTTTTTAATTTAAATTGTCTCTCTAATTTGAATGAATACACTTTAAATCCATTTACAAGGATCTATTGGAGGGCAAGTCTCATGCCAGTAGCCGCGTAATTCCAGCTCCAGTAGCGTCCACTAAAGCTGCTGCAGTTAAAAAGCTTTTATAAGGATCGAGCTCGGCTGTCCACCGCAAGGCATCCTACTGCCAGTCCCAGCCCCTATGCCTTGGGGTGCCTCCTGATGCTCTTCACTGAGTATCCCGTGGTCCCGAAGCATTTCCTTTGAAAAAATTAAGTGTCCAAACTACAGGTGGTGTAGCTTGCTTAACAGCCGGGATAATCCGCTGACTAGCAGACACTGCTACTAGGCACAAAGTATTTCCTGGGCTAGATGCAGTTAAAAATTTGTAATTATATACTCTCGTTGGATGCTGAGAAAGCATTCCATAGAGTCTCCTGGCACGCCATATATGATTCTCTTAAAAAGCTTGGGGTAGGGGTCTAGGGGACCCTTTTATAGCCAAAATCACGGCCCTGTATCACAATACGTCACCTAGGCTGAAGATAACTGGAACTGTAGCACCCTGAGGGCTCGTTTGCTACAGAGGTATTGCACCTCACCCAGAGGTGTGATATCTCACTCTCAGGTAAGGATGGAGTGTGGATCAGGACCCCGACACCTGCATGCATTACACCACATTGCCGTGGGGCAGGGAGACCAATATGCCCCTGAGATGGGCACGACAGTCACTGACCCTGGCTGGAGTGGGGGGAGGGAACACTGAGGAAGGGGAACCCTGTAGTGCAGGAGCAGGGAGGAAGCAGTTCCTGGGTGCATTGATAAGGGAGTATAAAAGGTGGGCACCATATTAGTTCAGAGCAGAGAAGTCTGAGCAGAAGTGACAGGGAGCAGGGGCTCTGCATGAGCTCTGCTCCGGAGGCGGGCCTAGTAACACAGGCCCAGGCCTGGAAGAGGGAGAAGGAAGGAAGAAGAGCGGAGAAGGCTCCAGGAACGAGGAATGAAGGGATCCCAGGGTTGCGGACGGGCGAGTCGCCACCGCACGCCCGAATCCACCTGCGTAGAGGGGTCAGGCCAAAGGGGGAGACCGGTCCCTGAAACTAGTGGAGGCTGGAAACGACCCTCAGCTAGAAACCGGAGGCTGTGACATTTACACCCGCTAGGAAGGCACCACATAGGGTCAGGGAAACTGGTGCCAAGTTTACCAAGAGGAGGCCCGAGGCAGCCGGACAGAAGCGTTGGTAAGAAAGGCCAGACAAAGGACACACAAAGGGGGTCCTGTGAAGCGCTCCAAAGTTATCTGGGAGTTGTCTGAGCCCCTCACCTGGTGAGCACAGTACGACGTGGGCAGCCATTACCTGCAGACGTGGTCTGGATAATAAGAACTGTGAGTAAAGGCCCTGGACTGCATCACTGACTCCGTGTCGTTACTGCTGCTGCCCTGCACCATCACCCCCATCCTCCGCATACACTGCCCTGAGGCTATACTCCTCCCGTGGGGAGTTATGCTACGCTCTGCTGCACCCACAACACCAGCCTCAGCGGTCTGCCCTGCAGCGGCGGTTCACTCTGACCGCAATCCACGGGTGGCGTAGTCGGACATTTAAACATCAAAACCACATAAATAGTTCCGCCACTGGTTTGACCACCCTGAGCCACGGAACCGGGTCGCCGCCACGAAGACTACAACCACCAGCATCCACCAAAAAGGGTCCGGCTCCGGGTGTCCCAAGGCCCAGGGGGTGTGTCAGAACATTTTCATCACCTTTCACAATCACCAATGGGACAAGGCAGGGATGTCCTCTGTCCCCTCTCTTATACATCCTAGTGACAGAGCACCTGCTCTCATCAATTCGTCATAACCCCAATATTAGGTGGATTGAGGTGGGAGGCACCGAGTACAAGTGCTCTCTATTTGCTGATGATGTCCTAGTATATATCACTCAATCACATATATCCATCCATGCTGTTATGGCTGAAATAGATCACTTTGTTACATGGTCAAATTTTAAAATCAATCAAGTCTGAGGCCCTCGATGTCTCCCTCCCCAAATCCATATAGGATTCCATCCAGTCCAACTTTCCCTTTGCCTGGCCCTCACAGGGTATCAAATACTTAGGAATTCCTATTCATAGAGACCTCTCCCATCTATGTTATCTTAATTTTGGGCCCTTTATTGAACAACTCCATACAGACCACGGTTGGCAAGTTAGAACTGTAAGATTCACTACGTGAACCACTGGTGTTTTGTGGAAAAGCACATGTACACTGTGTTCCAAATTATTATGCAAAAAGTGTTTAGGAGTGATAAGGGAAGAATTTGTTTGTTTGTCAGTTAAACTCATTGATGGTGATGTGTGTCAGGGCTCTTTATATCACTGTAAGCAATTGCAGACACATGTGCTAATTAGTTTGGCAGGTGTGTCCAATGAAAGGCAAGACTACTTAAGAAGGCTGTCTCACATTATTAAGCAGCCTACATTTTCTGCCAAAATGGGAAAGAAAAAGGATGTGTCGGCTGCTGAGAAGCAACAAATTGTGGAGTGTTTAGGTCAAGGCATGACTACAATCAACATTGTGCGATGATCAGGATGAAGTGTCTTGGCAATCAAGAAGTATGTAGCTGATTCACAGTACACACGTGTGCGTGCTGATAAGGGCAAATTGAGGACTCTTTCCTACAGGCAATTACGTCAGGTTAAAAGAGCAGCGGCAAAAAAGCCTTGTCATAGCAGCAGACAAGTTTTTGAAGCTGCTTGTGCCTCCAACGTCCCCCGAACAACAAGATGCAGGGTCCTTCAGAGGTTTGCAGCTGTGCATACGCCATCCTGTCGACCTCCTCTATCCACTTCACACAAGCAGAAACGGCTCCAGTGGGCCAAACATTACATGAAGACTGATTTCAAAACTGTTTTGTTCACGGATGAGTGCCGTGCAGCGCTCGATGGTCCAGATGGATGGAGTGGAGGATGGCTGGTTGATGGACACCCCACGCAAACACGGCTACAGCGCCAACAAGGAGGAGGTGGAGTAATGTTTTGGGCTGGAATCATGGGGAGAGAGATTGTCGGCCCCTTTAGGATCCCTGAAGGCGCTAAAGATGAACTCCATAATGTATGTGGATTTTCTCAAACAGCACTTCCTGCCATGGTTCAAGAAGAAGAACCGTGTATTTCACAGGAAGATCATTTTTTTGTATGATAATGCACCATCTCATGCTGCACATAAAACATCTGCATCTCTGGCTGATATGGGCATAAAAGGGGACAAACTTATGGTGTGACCCCCATGCTCCCCTGACCTCTACCCCATTCAGAACCTCTGGAGCATCATCAAAAGGAGTGTCTATGATGACGGGAGGCAGTTCACATCTAAGCAACAGCTCTGGGAGGGTATTCTGTCCTCATGCAAAACAATTGAAGCAGAAACCATCCAAAACCTGACAAATTCAATGGACGAGAGAGTTCAGAAGCTCCTTTTGAACAAGGGGTCCTATGTGAAAATGTAACATCACCTAGAATAAAGTTTTGAGTTGAAAACTGTTTGATTTCAGTTTCTAATAACCTGCTAATGCTTATAATTTCAAAAATGACCATTTTTTTGGTCTTTATTAAAATGAAAAGGTTGATCGAAAAGTTTGGGGGATCTAAGAGTGTGGCAACCCAGTAGTCATGATTACTTCAAATTCTGACAATATGAGGGTCATGTTGCAGGTAGTGCAGCAAGAAGGCACTTATGTGTCTTGCGCATCTCGGAGCCCCAAAATTATTTTCCGGGCTAGATGCAGCTAAAAATTATTATTAATTTTAAATCTGGTGGAGCTTAGTATAGATGGCCTAATAGGATCAGTGCTGCACACTGCTACAAAGCCCAAATTATTTTCCAGTCAAGATACAGATAAACATGATTAGTAATTTTAAATCTGGTGGAGCTTATTATAGATGGCCTAATAGAATCAGTGCTGCACACTGCTACAAAGCCCAAATTATTTTCCAGCCAAGATACAGATAAACATGATTAGTAATTTGAAAGCTTAAAACGGTTGGTAGGGTGATTTTAACCAATCATCAAGCTTTTACTCTCCCCAGGATGACACAGGGGTAGAAAAGTCATTTCGGATCCATGATTTGTTCATCTTTATGAACGTGAGTCTGTCTACATTATCAGTGGAGAGCCGCGTGCGCTTATCTGTCAGCACACCACCAGCAGCGCTGAACACACGTTCAGACAGAACGCTGGCTGCGGGGCATGACAAGACCTCCAAGGCGTAAGTGGCTAGCTCCGGCCATTTATCCAGATTGGAAGCCCAAAAAGAGCAAGGGTCCAGTGACACAGTCATGGCTTCAATGTTTACTTGGAGATACTCCTGTACCATCGTCTCTAGGCGTTGACTATGTGTCAGACTTCTTGTCTCCTGTGGCCTTGCAAAGGATGGGCTAAAAAAGTGGTGAAATGATTCCGCAAAATTGATGTTACCAGCAGATACTGTGGTTCTGTTACGGTTTGAGTGCTGAACACTTGACGGTCCCACGGTTGGCAAGTTGGAACTGTGAGATTCACTACGTGCACCACTGGTGTTTTGTGGAAAAGCACATGTAAGATTCTGCAACAGTCTCTGCTGATACTCCTGCATGCGTGCATCCCTTTCTATGGCAGGAATAATTTCTGCAAATTTACTTTTGTACCGGGGATCTAACAGTGTGGCAACCCAGTAGTCAGGATTATTTCTAATTCTCACAATTCGAGGGTCATGTTGCAGGTAGTGCAGCAAGAAGGCACTCAAGTGTGTTGCGCATCCAGGAGCACCAAGTCCCTGTTGTGTTGGTGGCGAGGTAACAATCATGCTTCCTTCCTCTGTCCTCTCCCCCCAACCTCGCACAACAGAAATGTGATCAAGGTCTCCCTCGTCTGATGAGTCTTCCATCAGTTCGTCCTCCAATCCTTCCTGGGCTCCTGCACCTTCCTCACTAGTTTGGCTGCTACCATGCGCCCTGGTAAAACCATCTCCCCCACCCTCACATGCCTGCCTCCTTGGTGCTGCCGACCGTCTGGACCTTGCAGATGTTAGCCCTTCCGCATACAACTCCTCCTCCTCTACTTCCTCCACCTCCTCTTGTGCCACCACCTGACTCCGAATTCTGTTTAACATGTGCTCCAGCATGTAAATCACCGGAATAGTCATGCTGATAATGGCATCGTCAGCACTAAACATCTTCGTCGCCATTTCAAAACTGTGCAGAAGGGTGCATAGGTCCCTGATCTGAGACCACTCCTCCAGCGTGATTTGCCCCACCTCTGGATCTCGTTGGCCCAGGCTATACGTCACAACGTATTGCACCAGGGCTTTTCGGTGCTGCCACAGTCGCTGCAACATGTGCAGAGTTGAATTCCACCGGGTAGGCACGTCGCATTTTAGCCGGTGAAGTGGCAGGCCCAACGACTTCTGTAGAGATGTAAGTCGCTGAGCTGCGGGATGCGAACGGCGGAAGTGAGCACACAGCGACCGTGCCCTCTGCAGAAGGCCATCTAGTCTGGGATAGTGGGCTAAAAATTGCTGGACAACCAGGTTCAACACGTGAGCCATACAAGGCACGTGTGTGACATTGCCCCGGCGAAGGGCCGCACCCAGGTTTGCAGCATTGTCGCACACGGCCTTCCCTGGTTTCAGGTCCAGTGGAGACAACCATTCATGAAATTGGTTCCCCAGAGCTGACCACAACTCCTCAGCTGTGTGACTCACATTTCCCAGACATTTCAAAGTAAAAACCGCCTGATGACGTTGAGCCCTACTGCCAGCATAGTAAGGAGGTGTGCAGGATCCCTTCTGCGCAGTTAGAAAGCTTGTGGCATGACCAGACAGGCTTTGGGTGCAGGTGGAAGACCGAGAGGAGGTTGAGGAGGCAGAAGCAGTGGAGGAACTTTGACATAAAGAGGATTGACGCAAAACTCGTGCGTACGGCAAGACTTGGACAGCAGCCCCTTGTCCTGCTGTCACCATAGTTACCCAGTGCCCAGTCAGCGACATGTAACGCCCCTGTCCATGTCTACTCGTCCAAGTGTCTGTAGTGAAATGCACCCTGTCACACACAGAGTTTCTCAAAGAAGCGGTGATGTTGTGTGCGACATGCTGGTGGAGCGCAGGCACACCTTTCTTTGAGAAGTAGTGACGACTGGGCATCTGGTACTGGGGCACTGCGACGGACATAAGGTCTCGAAAATCCTCTGTGTCCACCAGGCGGAAAGGCAGCATTTCTGTAGCCAAGAGCTTGCAGATGGTGAAATTCAACCTCCAAGCTTTCTCATGGCTAGGAGGAAATGGTCTTTTACTTGTCCACATCTGAGGGACCGAGGGCTGGCTGTTGTGCTTAGACGGGGTTGATAAGGGTGTCCCCGGCAAACTGCCGGTCTGTGAGGAAGATGCAGGCGGACATGTTAGGTTGCCTTGATCCAAAGATGGTGCTATCGATGTCGGACAGCGCTCAACACCAGCTGGTGTTACCACCTCCAAAGAAAATGATGACCTGCCAATCACGCTGGCTGTTGCGGGTAAAGAGGTGGCAGGTCTGCGCCCCAAAACAGGTGTGACTGCTGTCCCCCCAGTCACAGAGGATGAAGAGGCCGCGGATGCACAAGATATGGCAGACAGCGGTTGGACCGGCCGGCTAGGCCGCATTGTAGCACACTGAGCTTCCCACTGCAACTTATGCTTCATGTCCATGTGTCGGTTC
The DNA here is from genome assembly GCF_046119375.1 of Phyllobates terribilis. NCBI lineage: Eukaryota > Metazoa > Chordata > Amphibia > Anura > Dendrobatidae > Phyllobates > Phyllobates terribilis. The sequence continues at coordinate 2,554,755 of NW_027362953.1, read as the reverse complement.
ATGCATGAAGTACTCAAACTATGTATTTTTTGGCCTCTACTTAGCTTTTGCTGACAAATGTTACAGATAACACGAGTTGGGTCATCTTTATTGATCTGAAAAAATGCCCAGGCTATGCAAGGCTTAGCACCCATGCGACCTGAAGAGCCACCACGACTTGTGGTGAGAGGCAGAGTTGTGTTTGAGGATGCAGTTGTTGACGTGCTTCCAGTACTACGTCTCTGTCCAGGAAGGCGCAACCTGACCTCGTCGTCACTAGCATCTTCCTCCACCTCCTCTGCTGACCTCATCTCTTGGCTGACTGTGGGTTGACAGTAAGTGGGATCTCCAACCTCATCATCATCACCCTGTGCGTTATCACACCCGTCGTCCTCAGAGCCAACCTGTTCCTGCCCTGACAAAAAACTAAAGTTGTCGCTCCAATCAGGTATTTGAGTCTCATCATCGTCTTCCTCATTGTCTCCACCAACAGGAGTTACAGTTTGGGAATGAGGGTCTACATTATGGTCAGAACCTTCTGAGTCTGGTCCTGGATCCGACTCATAAAGATTCTGGGCATCAGTGCAGATCATTTCCTCGTCTGGATTCACAGAAGCGCTGGAGTCGACCTCTGATTCCCAGGCTATAGTATGAGTAAACAGCTCTGCAGACTCAACCATCTGTTCTACCTCATACTCAGACGGGCAGCTGGAGATTTGGGAGCTGTGAGGAAGCAAGTGCGATTGGGGTGACACCTTTGAGGACTGGAGTATTTGTGATGTTAAAGTTGATGTGGAGGAGAGCCCACTTAAAGGAGCACTTGATATCCGTTGAAGCACCTGCTGTTTTTGTGCCTCATCTGGAATTTGTAGCGATTCAGAGCTAGATGCAGAAAAAAATTATATTCAGTTTGCAACCTGATGGAGGTCAGTATCTATGGACTAATAGAACAAGTCCCACACACAGCTAGAAGGCCAAATATTTTTTCAGAGGTAGATGCAGATAAAAATTATTTTTAATTTGCAGCCTGATGGAGGTCAGTATAGATGGACTAATAGAGAAAGTCCCACACACTGCTAGAAGGCCAAATATTTTTTCAGAGCTAGATGCAGACAAAAAATTATTTGGAATTTGCAACCTGATGGAGGTCAGTATAGATGGACTAATAGAACAAGTCCCACACACATCTAGAAGCCCAAATATTTTTTCAGAGGTAGATGCAGAAAAAAATTATATTCAGTTTGCAACCTGATGGAGGTCAGTATAGATGGATTAATAGAACAAGACCCACACACAGCTAGAAGCCCAATATTTTTTCAGAGGTAGATGCAGAAAAAAAATATATTCAGTTTGCAACCTGATGGAGGTCAGTATAGATGGACTAATAGAGAAAGTCCCACACACAGCTAGAAGGCCAATATTTTTTCAGAGCTAGATGCAGATATAAATTAGTTTTAATTTGCAACCTGATGGAGGTCAGTATAGATGGACTAATAGAGAAAGTCCCACACACTGCTAGAAGGCCAAATATTTTTTCAGAGCTAGATGCAGACAAAAAATTATTTTTAATTTGCAACCTGATGGAGGTCAGTATAGATGGACTAATAGAGAAAGTCCCACACACTTCTAGAAGGCCAAATATTTTTTCAGAGCTAGATGCAGAAAAAAATTATATTCAATTTGCAACCTGATGGAGGTCAGTATAGATGGACTAATAGAATGATGCTATGCCCAAAAGATTTTACTTCACTAGCTGCAGTAAAAAAATTGGTATTCTACACACAGGTGGTATATCTTGCAACACAGATAGGCTACTCCACTGACTAACACACTCTGCAATAGGCCAAAAAGGATTAGCTTTGCTAGATTCAGCCAAATGCTGTGAAAAAAACTTGCACAGCACTGGCACAGACCTGCCTGGCAAAAACTGATAGGAACTGATGTAACCTAGTCCTGAAAAGGACTGCAATTACAATTAGTCTTTACTCCCACAACCTATCTATTTAAGAGCACAGACCTGCCTGATAAAAGTCGTAGGAAATGCTGTAACCTCGTCCTTAAAAGGACTGCAATCACAACTATTCCCTACTAGTGTTGAGCCACCCCCGTAGTGTTCGAGTTCGGTTCGTCGAACACCCGTGTGTTCGCCGAACTGTTCGTCGAACTGTTCGTCGAACACCTTCGAACACCGTTAAAACCAATGGCAGGCAAACAAAAACACATAGAAACACATAGAAAACACCTTCAAAGGTGTCCAAAAGCTGACAAACTGCTCAGAAGACATAACTAACACATGGAAAAGTGACAAGTACATATAGTCATGCGAAAATAAAAGAGGTGGAGGAGTAAAAGGAGGGGGAGACACAGATATAGGCATGTCATGCCCTTCTAAAATCCAAAAAGTGGATGCTGAGAAAGCATTCCATAGAGTCTCCTGGCACGCCATATATGATTCTCTTAAAAAGCTTGGGGTAGTGGTCTAGGGGACCCTTTTATAGCCAAAATCACGGCCCTGTATCACAATACGTCACCTAGGACTGAAGATAAATTGGAACTGTAGCACCCTGAGGGCTCGATTGATACAGAGGTATTGCACCTCACCCAGAGGTGTGATATCTCACTCTCAGGTAAGGATGGAGTGTGGATCAGGACCCGACACCTGCATGCATTACACCACATTGCCGTGGGGCAGGGCGACAAATATGCCTCTGAGATGGGCACGACAGTCCCTGTCCCTGGCTGGAGTGGGGGGAGGGAACACTGAGGAAGGGGAACCCTGTAGTGCAGGAGCAGGGAGGAAGCAGTTCCTGGGTGCATTGAGAAGGGAGTATAAAAGGTGGGCACCATCTTAGTTCAGTGCAGAGAAGTCTGAGCAGAAGTGGCAGAGAACAGGGGCTCTGCATGAGCTCTGCTCCGGAGGCGGGCCTAGTAACAGAGGCCCAGGCCTGGAAGAGGGAGAAGGAAGGAAGAGGAGCGGAGAAGGCTCCAGGAACGAGGAATGAAGGGATCCCAGGGGTGCGGACGGGCGAGTCGCCACCGCACGCCCGAATCCACCTGCGTGGAGGGGTCAGGCCAAAGGGGGAGACCGGTCCCCGAAACTAGTGGAGGCAGGAAACGACCCTCAGCTAGAAACCGGAGGCTGTGACATTTTATGTGGCGCAGCCCCTCGCTACACCCGCTAGGAAGGCACCACATAGGGTCAGGGAAACTGGCGCCAAGTTTACCAAGAGGAGGCCCGAGGCAGCCGGACAGAAGGGTTGGTAAGAAAGGCCAGACAAAGGACACACAAAGGGGGTCCTGTGAAGCGCTCCAAAGTTATCTGGGAGTTGTCTGAGCCCCTCACCTGGTGAGCACAGTACGACGTGGGCAGCCGTTACCTGCAGACGTGGTCTGGATAATAAGAACTGTGAGTAAAGGCCCTGGACTGCATCACTGACTCCGTGTCGTTACTGCTGCTGCCCTGCACCATCACCCCCATCCTCCGCATACACTGCCCTGAGGCTATATTCCTCCCGTGGGGAGTTATGCTATGCTCTGCTGCACCCACAACACCAGCCTCAGCGGTCTGCCTGCAGCGGCGGTTCACTCTGACCGCAATCCACGGGTGGCGTAGTCGGACATTTAAACATCAAAACCACATAAATAGTTCCGCCACTGGTTTGACCACCCTGAGCCACGGAACCGGGTCGCCGCCACGAAGACTACAACCACCAGCATCCACCAAAAAGGGTCCGGCTCCGGGTGTCCCAAGGCCCAGGGGGTGCATCAGAACATTTTCATCACCTTTCACAATCACCAATGGGACAAGGCAGGGATGTCCTCTGTCCCCTCTCTTATACATCCTAGTGACGGAGCACCTGCTCTCATCAATTCGCCATAACTCCAATATTAGGTGGATTGAGGTGGGAGGCACCGAGTACAAGTGCTCTCTATTTGCTGATGATGTCCTAGTATATATCACTCAATCACATATATCCATCCATGCTGTTATGGCTGAAATAGATCACTTTGTTACATGGTCAAATTTTAAAATCAATGCAGCGAAGTCTGAGGCCCTCGATGTCTCCCTCCCCAAATCCATATAGGATTCCATCCAGTCCAACTTTCCCTTTGCCTGGCCCTCACAGGGTATCAAATACTTAGGAATTCCTATTCATAGAGACCTCTCCCATCTATGTTATCTTAATTTTGGGCCCTTTATTGAACAACTCCATACAGACCACGGTTGGCAAGTTAGAACTGTAAGATTCACTACGTGAACCACTGGTGTTTTGTGGAAAAGCACATGTACACTGCGTTCCAAATTATTATGCAAAAAGTGTTTAGGAGTGATAAGGGAAGAATTTGTTTGTTTGTCAGTTAAACTCATTGATGGTGATGTGTGTCAGGGCTCTTTATATCACTGTAAGCAATTGCAGACACCTGTGCTAATTAGTTTGGCAGGTGTGTCCAATGAAAGGCAAGACTACTTAAGAAGGCTGTCTCACATTATTAAGCAGCCTACATTTTCTGCCAAAATGGGAAAGAAAAAGGATGTGTCGGCTGCTGAGAAGCAACAAATTGTGGAGTGTTTAGGTCAAGGCATGACTACAATCAACATTGTGCGATGATCAGGATGAAGTGTCTTGGCAATCAAGAAGTATGTAGCTGATTCACAGTACACACGTGTGCGTGCTGATAAGGGCAAATTGAGGACTCTTTCCTACAGGCAATTACGTCAGGTTGAAAGAGCAGCGGCAGAAAAGCCTTGTCATAGCAGCAGACAAGTTTTTGAAGCTGCTTGTGCCTCCAACGTCCACCGAACAACAAGATGCAGGGTCCTTCAGAGGTTTGCAGCTGTACATACGCCATCCTGTCAACCTCCTCTATCCACTTCACACAAGCAGAAACGGCTCCAGTGGACCAAACATTACATGAAGACTGATTTCAAAACTGTTTTGTTCACGGATGAGTGCCGTGCAGCGCTCGATGGTCCAGATGGATGGAGTGGAGGATGGCTGGTTGATGGACACCCCACGCAAACACGGCTACAGCGCCAACAAGGAGGAGGTGGAGTAATGTTTTGGGCTGGAATCATGGGGAGAGAGATTGTCGGCCCCTTTAGGATCCCTGAAGGCGCTAAAGATGAACTCCATAATGTATGTGGATTTTCTCAAACAGCACTTCCTGCCATGGTTCAAGAAGAAGAACCGTGTATTTCACAGCAAGATCATTTTTTTGCATGATAATGCACCATCTCATGCTGCACATAAAACATCTGCATCTCTGGCTGATATGGGCATAAAAGGGGACAAACTTATGGTGTGACCCCCATGCTCCCCTGACCTGTACCCCATTCAGAACCTTTGGAGCATCATTAAAAGGAGTCTCTATGATGGCGGGAGGCAGTTCACATCTAAGCAACAGCTCTGGGAGGGTATTCTGTCCTCATGCAAAACAATTGAAGCAGAAACCATCCAAAACCTGACAAATTCAATGGACGAGAGAGTTCAGAAGCTCCTTTCGAACAAGGGGTCCTATGTGAAAATGTAACATCACCTAGAATAAAGTTTTGAGTTGAAAACTGTTTGATTTCAGTTTCTAACAACCTGCTAATGCTTATAATTTCAAAAATGACAATTTTTTTGGTCTTTATTAAAATGAAAAGGTTGATCGAAAAGTTTGGGGGATCTAAGAGTGTGGCAACCCAGTAGTCATGATTACTTCAAATTCTGACAATATGAGGGTCATGCTGCAGGTAGTGCAGCAAGAAGGCACTTATGTGTCTTGCGCATCTCGGAGCCCCAAAATTATTTTCCGGGCTAGATGCAGCTAAAAATTATTATTAATTTTAAATCTGTTGAAGCTTTAGTATAGATGGCCTAATAGATGGCTGCACACTGTTACAAAGCCCAAATTATTTTCCAGTCAAGATACAGATAAACATGATTAGTAATTTTAAATCTGGTGGAGCTTATTATAGATGGCCTAATAGAATCAGTGCTGCACACTGCTACAAAGCCCAAATTATTTTCCAGCCAAGATACAGATAAACATGATTAGTAATTTGAAAGCTTAAAACGGTTGGTAGGGTGATTTTAACCAATCATCAAGCTTTTACTCTCCCCAGATGACACAGGGGTAGAAAAGTCGTTTCGGATCCATGATTTGTTCATCTTTATGAACGTGAGTCTGTCTACATTATCAGTGGAGAGCCGCGTGCGCTTATCTGTCAGCACACCACCAGCAGCGCTGAACACACGTTCAGACAGAACGCTGGCTGCGGGCCATGACAAGATCTCCAAGGCGTAAGTGGCTAGCTCCGGCCATTTATCCAGATTGGAAGCCCAAAAAGAGCAAGGGTCCAGTGACACAGTCGTGGCTTCAATGTTTACTTGGAGATACTCCTGTACCATCGTCTCTAGGCGTTGACTATGTGTCAGACTTCTTGTCTCCTGTGGCCTTGCAAAGGATGGGCTAAAAAAGTGGTGAAATGATTCCGCAAAATTGATGTTACCAGCAGATACTGTGGTTCTGTTACGGTTTGAGTGCTGAACACTTGACGGTCCCACGGTTGGCAAGTTGGAACTGTGAGATTCACTACGTGCACCACTGGTATTTTGTGGAAAAGCACATGTAAGATTCTGCAACAGTCTCTGCTGATACTCCTGCATGCGTGCATCCCTTTCTATGGCAGGAATAATTTCTGCAAATTTACTTTTGTACCGGGGATCTAACAGTGTGGCAACCCAGTAGTCAGGATTATTTCTAATTCTCACAATTCGAGGGTCATGTTGCAGGTAGTGCAGCAAGAAGGCACTCATGTGTGTTGCGCAACCAGGAGCACCAACTCCCTGTTGTGTTGGTGGCGAGGTAACAATCATGCTTCCTTCCTCTGTCCTCTCCCCCCAACCTCGCACAACAGAAATGTGATCAAGGTCTCCCTCATCTGATGAGTCTTCCATCAGTTCGTCCTCCACTTCTTCCTGGGCTCCTGCACCTTCCTCACTAGTTTGGCTGCTACCATGCGCCCTGGTAAAACCATCTCCCCCACCCTCACATGCCTGCCGCCTTGGTGCTGCCGACCGTCTGGACCTTGCAGATGTTAGCCCTTCCGCATACAACTCCTCCTCCTCTACTTCCTCCACCTCCTCTTGTGCCACCACCTGACTCCGAATTCTGTTTAACATGTGCTCCAGCATGTAAATCACCGGAATAGTCATGCTGATAATGGCATCGTCAGCACTAAACATCTTCGTCGCCATTTCAAAACTGTGCAGAAGGGTGCATAGGTCCCTGATCTGAGACCACTCCTCCAGCGTGATTTGCCCCACCTCTGAATCTCGTTGGCCCAGGCTATACGTCAGAACGTATTGCACCAGGGCTTGTCGGTGCTGCCAGTCGCTGCAACATGTGCAGAGTTGAATTCCACCGGGTAGGCACATCGCATTTTAGCCGGTGAAGTGGCAGGCCCAACGACTTCTGTAGAGATGTAAGTCGCTGAGCTGCGGGATGCGAACGGCGGAAGTGAGCACACAGCGACCATGCCCTCTGCAGAAGGCCATCTAGTCTGGGATAGTGGGCTAAAAATTGCTGGACAACCAGGTTCAACACGTGAGCCATACAAGGCACGTGTGTGACATTGCCCCGGCGAAGGGCCGCACCCAGGTTTGCAGCATTGTCGCACACGGCCTTCCCTGGTTTCAGGTCCAGTGGAGACAACCATTCATGAAATTGGTTCTCCAGAGCTGACCACAACTCCTCAGCTGTGTGACTCACATTTCCCAGACATTTCAATGTAAAAACCGCCTGATGACGTTGAGCCCTACTGACAGCATAGTAAGGAGGTGTGCAGGATCCCTTCTGCGCAGTTAGAAAGCTTGTGGCATGACCAGACAGGCTTTGGGTGCAGGTGGAAGACCGAGAGGAGGTTGAGGAGGCAGAAGCAGTGGAGGAACTTTGACATAAAGAGGATTGACGCACAACTCGTGGGGACGGCAAGACTTGGACAGCAGCCCCTTGTCCTGCTGTCACCATAGTTACCCAGTGCCCAGTCAGCGACATGTAACGCCCCTGTCCATGCCTACTCGTCCAAGTGTCTGTGGTGAAATTCACCCTGTCACACACAGAGTTTCTCAAAGAAGCGGTGATGTTGTGTGCGACATGCTGGTGGAGCGCAGGCACACCTTTCTTTGAGAAGTAGTGCCGACTGGGCATCTGGTACTGGGGCACTGCGACGGACATAAGGTCTCGAAAATCCTCTGTGTCCACCAGGCGGAAAGGCAGCATTTCTGTAGCCAAGAGCTTGCAGATGGTGAAATTCAACCTCTTAGCTTTCTCATGGCTAGGAGGAAATGGTCTTTTACTTGTCCACATCTGAGGGACCGAGGGCTGGCTATTGTGCTTAGACGGGGTTGATAAGGGTGTCCCCGGCAAACTGCCGGTCTGTGAGGAAGATGCAGGCGGACATGTTAGGTTGCCTTGATCCAAAGGTGGTGCTATCGATGTCGGACAGCGCTCAACACCAGCTGGTGTTACCACCTCCAAAGAAAATGATGACCTGCCAATCACGCTGGCTGTTGCGGGTAAAGAGGTGGCAGGTCTGTGCCCCAAAACAGGTGTGACTGCTGTCCCCCCAGTCACAGAGGATGAAGAGGCCGGGGATGCACAAGATATGGCAGACGGTGATTGGCCCGGCCGGCTAGGCCGCATTGTAGCACACTGAGCTTCCCACTGCAACTTATGCTTCATGTCCATGTGCCGGTTCATGCATGAAGTACTCAAACTATGTATTTTTTGGCCTCTACTTAGCTTTTGCTGACAAATGTTACAGATAACACGAGTTGGGTCATCTTTATCGATCTGAAAAAATGCCCAGGCTATGCAAGGCTTAGCACCCATGCGACCTGAAGAGCCACCACGACTTGTGGTGAGAGGCAGAGTTGTGTTTGAGGATGCAGTTGTTGACGTGCTTCCAGTACTACGTCTCTGTCCAGGAAGGCGCAACCTGACCTCGTCGTCACTAGCATCTTCCTCCACCTCCTCTGCTGACCTCATCTCTTGGCTGACTGTGGGTTGACAGTAAGTGGGATCTCCGACCTCATCATCATCACCCTGTGCGTTATCACACCCGTCGTCAACAGAGCCAACCTGTTCCTGCCCTGACAAAAAACTAAAGTTGTCGCTCCAATCAGGTATTTGAGTCTTATCATCGTCTTCCTCATTGTCTCCACCAACAGGAGTTACAGTTTGGGAATGAGGGTCTACATTATGGTCAGAACCTTCTGCGTCTGGTCCTGGATCCGACTCATAAAGATTCTGGGCATCAGTGCAGATCATTTCCTCGTCTGGATTCACAGAAGCGCTGGAGTCGACCTCTGATTCCCAGGCTATAGTATGAGTAAACAGCTCCGCAGACTCAACCATCTGTTCTACCTCATACTCAGACGGGCAGCTGGAGATTTGGGAGCTGTGAGGAAGCAAGTGCGATTTGGGTGACACCTTTGAGGACTGGAGTATTTGTGATGTTGAAGTTGATGTGGAGGAGAGCCCACTTAAAGCAGCACTTGATATCCGTTGAAGCACCTGCTGTTTTTGTGCCTCATCTGGAATTTGTAGCGATTGGCGTGGCCGTAAGAAAGGGATCTTATCACATTGTCCGCTAAAAGAAGTAGACATTTTAGTTTGGCTGGAAGATGGTCTTTCTTCTGCAGATGTTACTGTTGCTTTAACACCTACCCCACGGACACAACCTTTTTTCCCCTTCCCAACACGCCTATTCCCCTTTCCACCAGCAGCAGGCCTTTTTCCACTCATTTTGGTGGTTAACTAATTCACAACTCTGGAGTTGTTTGCACAAAAAAACAATGGATGGTAACCGAGCAGAACTGAGTGGCCAAACTGTGGTATTAGGCCAAAACTATTGGCTGGGTTAGATGCAGAAAAAAATTATTTTGAATTTGCAACCTGATGGAGGTCAGTATAGATGGACTAATACAAATAGTCCCACACACAGCTAGAAGCCCAAATATTTTTTCAGAGGTACTGTAGATGCAGATAAAAATTAGTTTTAATTTGCAACCTGATGGAGGTCAGTATAGATGGACTAATAGAGAAAGTCCGACACACTACTAGAAGGCCAAATATTTTTTCAGAGGTAGATGCAGAAAAAAATATATTCAGTTTGCAACCTGATGGAGGTCAGTATAGATGGACTAATACAAATAGTCCCACACACAGCTAGAAGCCCAAATATTTTTTCAGAGGTACTGTAGATGCAGATAAAAATTATTTTTAATTTGCAACCTGATGGAGGTCAGTATAGATGAACTAATAGACCAAGTCCCACACACTGCTAGAAGCCAAATATTTTTTCAGAGCTAGATGCAGAAAAAAATTATATTCAATTTGCAACCTGATGGAGGTCAGTATAGATGGACTAATAGACCAAGTCCCACACACTGCTAGAAGCCCAAATATTTTTTCAGAGCTAGATGCAGAAAAAAATTATTTTTAATTTGCAACCTGATGGAGGTCAGTATAGATGGACTAATAGACCAAGTCCCACACACTGCTAGAAGCCCAAATATTTTTTCAGAGCTAGATGCAGAAAAAAAATATTTTTAATTTGCAACCTGATGGATGTCAGTATAGATGGACTAATAGACCAAGTCCCACACACCGCTAGAAGCCCAACTATTTTTTCAGAGCTAGATGCAGAAAAAAATGATATTCAATTTGCAACCTGCTGGAGGTCAGTATAGAAGGACTAATAGAACAAGTCCCACACACTGCTAGAAGCCCAAATATTTTTTCAGAGCTAAATGAAGAAAAAAATTATTTTTAATTTGCAACCTGATGGAGGTCAGTATAGATGGACTAATAGACCAAGTCCCACACACTGCTAGAAGCCCAAATATTTTTTCAGAGCTAGATGCAGAAAAAAATTATTTTAATTTGCAACCTGATGGAGGTCAGTATAGATGGACTAATAGACCAAGTCCCACACACCGCTAGAAGCCCAACTATTTTTTCAGAGCTAGATGCAGAAAAAAATTATATTCAATTTGCAACCTGCTGGAGGTCAGTATAGAAGGACTAATAGACCAAGTCCCACACACCGCTAGAAGCCCAACTATTTTTTCAGAGCTAGATGCAGAAAAAAATTATATTCAATTTGCAACCTGCTGGAGGTCAGTATAGAAGGACTAATAGAACAAGTCCCACACACTGCTAGAAGCCCAAATATTTTTTCAGAGCTAAATGAAGAAAAAAATTATTTTTAGTTTGCAACCTGATGGAGGTCAGTATAGATGGACTAATAGACCAAGTCCCACACACTGCTAGAAGCCCAAATATTTTTTCAGAGCTAGATGCAGAAAAAAATTATTTTTAATTTGCAACCTGATGGAGGTCAGTATAGATGGACTAATAGACCAAGTCCCACACACCGCTAGAAGCCCAACTAATTTTTCAGAGCTAGATGCAGAAAAAAATGATATTCAATTTGCAACCTGCTGGAGGTCAGTATAGAAGGACTAATAGACCAAGTCCCACACACCGCTAGAAGCCCAACTATTTTTTCAGAGCTAGATGCAGAAAAAAATGATATTCAATTTGCAACCTGCTGGAGGTCAGTATAGAAGGACTAATAGAACAAGTCCCACACACTGCTAGAAGCCCAAATATTTTTTCAGAGCTAAATGAAGAAAAAAATTATTTTTAGTTTGCAACCTGATGGAGGTCAGTATAGATGGACTAATAGACCAAGTCCCACACACTGCTAGAAGCCCAAATATTTTTTCAGAGCTAGATGCAGAAAAAAATTATATTCAGTTTGCAACCTGATGGAGGTCAGTATAGATGGACTAATAGAATGATGCTATGCCCAAAAGATTTTACTTCACTAGGTGCAGTAAAAAAATTGGTATTCTATACACAGGTGGTATATCTTGCAACACAGATAGGCTACTCCACTGACTAACACACTCTGCAATAGGCCAAAAAGGATTAGCTTTGCTAGATTCAGCCAAATGCTGTGAAAAAAACTTGCACAGCACTGGCACAGACCTGCCTGGCAAAAACTGATAGGAACTCATGTAACCTAGTCCTGAAAAGGACTCCAATTACAATTAGTCTTTACTCCCACAACCTATCTCTTTAAGAGCACAGACCTCCCTGATAAAAGTCGTAGGAAATGCTGTAACCTAGTCCTTAAAAGGACTGCAATCACAACTATTACCTACTCCCAAGCTATCTGTATATTTGTGCGAAAATTGGCTTGAAATTAACAAGGTATAGCGCACACAGCAACAGCGGTGCCGTCTAACACGCAGCTGCAGCAGTGAGAAAATGGTGGCGACGGGGAAAATGGCTTGGTCTTATAGGGCAAGGACATGTGACATACACTGCCAATGACACATGCCCTTGCTTGTGTGAAAAAAAGCACTTCGCTCCGTGTGTGCGCTGCTGATAGGCTGACAGATTGCACCTCCCCACTGCAAATGCGGGAAAGAGAAAAAAAAATGGAGATCTTCATTGTTCCTGCAGAGATCCATCCCCTGCCCCTCCCCCCACCCCGCTGTACACTCAAACTGCGTATTAACATTAATTTTCATCATTACTGAGAAAAAATCCAGTTATGATTTTGGTGCACGAACAGTTATCGAACATAACCTCGAACAGCCGAATTTTTCTCAAATTGTTCGTGTTCGCCGATCGGCTCGAACACCGCCCAAAACAGCTCGAATTTGAGATTGGCGAACAGTTCGAGTAGAACAACGCTCATCTCTATTCCCTACTCCCAAGCTATCTGTAGATTTGTGCGAAAATTGGCTTGAAATTAACAAGGTATAGCGCACACAGCAACAGCGGTGCCGTCTAACACGCAGCTGCAGCAGTGAGAAAATGGTGGCGACGGGGAAAATGGCTTGGTCTTATAGGGCAAGGACATGTGACATACACTGCCAATGACACATGCCCTTGCTTGTGTGAAAAACAGCAGTTCGCTCCATGTGTGCGCTGCTGATAGGCTGACAGACTGCACCTCCCCACTGCAAATGCGGGAAAGAGAAAAAAAATGGAGATCTTCATTATTCCTGCAGAGATCCATCCCCTGCCCCTCCCCCCACCCCGCTGTACACTCAAACTGCGTATTAACTTTAATTTTCATCATTACTGAGAAAAAATCCAGTTATGATTTTGGTGCACGAACAGTTATCGAACATACCCTAGAACAGCCGAATTTTTCTCAAATCGTTCGTGTTCGCCGAACGGCTCGAACATCGCCCAAAACAGCTCGAATTTGAGATTGGCGAACAGTTCGAGTCGAACAACGCTCATCTCTATTAAATAGACAATATCAATGCCCCTTAGAAGAGAGGTGGAAGTCGCAGTGGAATAAAAAGACATTGTCAATGCCACTTGGAAGAGTGGTGGAGGTTACAGTGGAATAAAAATACAATATCAATGCCCATTGGAAGAGTGGTAGAGGTCGCAGTGGAATTAAAACACAAAATCAATGCCCCTTGGAAGAGTGGTGGAGGTTACAGTGGAATAAAAAGACAATATCAATGCCCCAATGGAGAGTTGTGGAGGTCACTGTAGTTTAACAAGGTGGTCTTAACGCCCCTTGGAAGAGTGGTGGAGGTCGCAGTGGAATAAATAGTCAATGTCAATGCCCCTTGGAAGAGTGGTGGAGGTTAGAGTGGAATAAAAAGAAAATGCCAGTGCTCCTTGGAAGATCTGTGGATTTCAGAGTGGTTTAAATTGACGGTTTTAATGCCCCTTGCAAGAGACGTGGAGGTCACAGTGGATTAAAAAGACAATATCAATGCCCCTTGGAAGAGTGGTGGAGGACGCAGTGGATTCAAAAGACAATATCAATGCCCCTTATAAGAGTGGTGGAGGTCGCAGTGGAATAAAAAGACAATATCAATGCCCCGTGGAAGGGACGTGGAGGTCACAGTAGCTTCACAAGACGGTTTTAATGACCCTTGGAGGAGAGGTGGAGGTCGCAGTTGATTAAAAAGACAATATCAATGCCCCTTGGAAGAGTGGTGGAGGTCGCTGTGGAATAAAAAGACAATATCAATGCCGCTTGGAAGAGTGGTGGATGTTACAGTCGAATAAAAAGACAATATCAATGCCTCTTGTAAGAGCTGTGGAGTTCAGAGTGTTTAACCAGACTGTTTTAATGCCCCTTGTAAGAGACGAGGAGGTCACAGTAGCTTAACAAGACTGTTTTAATGCCCCTTGGAAGAGTGGTGGAGGTCGCAGTGGATTAAAAAGACAATATCAATGCCCCTTAGAAGAGTGGTGGAGGTCGCAGTGGAATAAAAAGACAATATCAATTCCACTTGAAAGAGATGTGGAGGTCGCAGTGGAATAAAAAGACAATATCAGTGCCTCGTGGAAGAGACTTGGAGGTCACAGTATCTTAATAAGATGGTTTTAATACCCCTTGGAAGAGAGGTGGAGGTCGCAGTGGATTAAAAAAGATACTATCAATTCCCCTTGAAAGAGTGGTGGAAGTTACAGTGAAATAAAAAGACAATATCAATGCCCCTTGGAAGAGTGGTGGAGTTCGCTGTGGAATAAAAAGACAATATCAATGCCCCTTGGAAGAGCTGTGAAGTTCAGAGTGGTTTTACCAGACGGTTTTAATGCCGCTTGGAAGAGACGTGGAGGTCATAGTAGCTTAACAAGATGGTTTTATTGCCCCTTGGAAGAGTGGTGGAGGTTACATTCTAATAAAAAGGCAATATCAATGCCCCTTGGAAGAGTGGTGGAGGTTACAGTGGAATAAATAGACAATATCAATGCCCTGTAGAAGAGACGTGGAGGTCACAATAGCTTAACAAGATGGTTTTAATGCCCCTTGGAAGAGTGGTGGAGGTCGCAGTGGATTACAAAGACAATATCAATTGTTATGCACACGCCCGGGCTGAGCGGCGTGTGCGTGTTTATGGTAGTGATTCCACTGGACCGTGCCGGAGAGTGAATGCCTGGAGGGGCATAACTAGGTATTCACCCGATCCGACCAGGGTCGCACGACGGCATACGACGCCAGTGCACCAAGGAGGAACCGAGCAGAGGGACCAGGTGCTACTCCAGGACAGACCCCGGACACGGCTGTTGACCCACACAGGGGAATACAGGAACAGACTGGTAGGCTGGCACACAGACTGGTGGGTATAGGCAGGCACGACTGGAATGCAGGCAGGCGGGTATGCAGGCAGGCGGGTATGCAGGCAGGCGGGTATGCAGGCAGGCGGGTACAGGCAAGCACAGCTAGAGTGCAGACAGGAAGGCACTAGCAGGTAGGAACACAGGCGGGATAGGACCCAGTACACACCGGGACTCAGGAACAATACAGGCAGAGGGGTACAGGCAAGCACAGCTAGAGTGCAGACAAGGCAGAGCAGGGAGGACAGGGCTCTGTTCACACGGAACAGACAGGAAGGGAAAGACAGAGCCAGATACTCACAGAGTACTTGCAGAGAAGAAGCGAGTGGACCACAAACTCACAAACGGGAGTACAGAGACAACAGGCAGGAGTTAGGTACGAGTTCAGACTCTGCAGAAAAAGGAAGGGAACGGACATAGAGGCAAAACAGGTAAAGAATAGGAGAGAGTTCAGACTGGAACTGAGTGTACGGAAGAGACCGACACTGCAGCAATATACAGGAGCGGGTCTGGGAATACGGCCTCCAGAGAGGCAGGACGAACAGGCAAGGAGCGTGTTCAGACAAGATACAGGAGCGGGTCTGGGTAAACGCCCCCAGAGAGGCGGGACAAACAGGCAAGGAGCGAGTTCAGACAGGACAGACAAGATACAGGAACGGATCTAGGAAATCAGCCCCTAGAAGGCAGGAGGAACAGGTTAGGAGCGTGTTCAGACAGGCCTGGAAATACAGCCTCCAGGAAAGGCAGACAGGAGAACAAAGAACGGGACCTGGCACCTTCAGAGTGCAAGCACACACTGAAGGAAACGCTATGCTCAGGCAGGGAAAGATGGGAGCGGCTGAGCTATATACCAGGTGACAGACAGCAATAGGCTGAGGACGCACAAGGGGTGTGACCCACAGCAGGTACAAAAAGCAGGAAGTGATCGGGCGCCGCCCTTAAGCAGCAGAAACAGACACAGACACAAACAGACAGCATGGAGGGAAGCCAGAGAGACATTCTGGGCAGGAGATCAAGTGCGCCCTCTTGCACAGTGGGAGATGGACCACTATGCAAGGACGCCGCCAGGTATGTTACATCAATGCCCCGTGGAAGAGTGGTGGAGGTTACAGTGAATTAAAAAGACAATATCAATGCCCCGTTGAAGAGACGTGGTGGTCACAGTAGCTTAACAAGACTGTTTTAATGCCCCTTGGAAGAGTGGTGGAGGTTGCAGTGAAATAAAAAGACAATATCAATGCCCCTTGGAAGAGTGGTGGAGGTTATAGTGGAATAAAAAGACAATATCAATGCCCCTTGGAAGAGCAGTGGAGTTTAGAGTGGTTTAACCAGACGGTTTTAATGTCCCTTGGAAGAGACGTGGAGGTCACAGCTCCTTAACAAGATGGTTTTGATGCCCCTTGGTAGAGTGGTGGAGGTCGCAGTGGATTAAAAAAGACAATATCAATGCCCTTTGGAAGAGTGGTGGAGGTCGCAGTGGAATAAAAACATAATATCAATGCCCCGTGGAAGAGCCGTCGAGGTCACAGTAGGTTATCAAGACGTTTTAACTCCCCTTGGAAGAGTGGTGGAGGTCGCAGAGAATTAAAAAGACCATATCAATGCCCCTTGGAAGAGTGGTGGAGGTCGCAGTGGAATGAAAAGTCAATATCAATGCCCCGTGGAAGAGACGTGGAGGTCACAGTAGCTTAACAAGATGGTTTTAATGCCTGTTGGAAAAGTGGTGAAGGTTACAGTGGAATAAAAAGACAATATCAATGTCCCTTGGAAGAGTTGTGGATAGTGTTGAGCTTTCCGATACTGTAATATCGGTTATCGGCCGATATTCGCGGTATCGGAGTTCCGATACTGAGTTCCGATATTTTTACAATATCGAATACCAGAATCGGAAGTATCCATAATGCCTGCGCTCTGCATTGTCTCTGAAGGATGACAAGCTGGATATCAGCGCTCAGCTGCGATCCAGCCTGTCATCAGAATGCCATCCCAGATTTCTCCTGATTGTTTAAAAGCCGGCGGGCGGTAAATAGCCGCCGGCTTTTAAACAATCACACAGCCCCATACTGCTTCCCCGCAGCCTACCACCCCGATCCTCCGCTCCCCTCGCCACCTCCCATCCCGATCGTAAGTTAGGACCGGGCGGGGAGCGCAGCACCAGGGAGCGGGGAGCGAAGGATCCGGGCCGGGAAGTCGGCAGTGAAAAGACTTCACCGCCGGCTTTCCCGTTCTGTGCAGCGCTCTCCCGCCGGTTATTTCAAGTGAACAGCTGAGGTATCAGGTGATGCTGATCGGCTGTTCATTTGAAGTAGCCGCGGTGCCCTCAGAGTGTTCGTGTGAGTTCATCCTTGACTGCATTGCATGAACTCACATGAACTTTCCCACGGCCGCACAGGTCAGCCTCACCTCCCAGACCATCAGACCGGTCATGATTGGTGTCTGCGCGGTGTCTGCACGATGTGTGCGCGATGAGTGCGCGATGTGTGCGTGATGTGTGCGCGATTTGTGTGCGCAGGCAGACATAAGCCGATGTGACACTACTACTCCCATCGGCCTATGTCTGTCCCCCGTCCACTCGTGCCAGCAGGATCAGCTTGATGGGAGCAGTAGTTCCCATCAGCCTGATCCTGCTATTTAAATTGCCCTTTAAACTGGCCCATATGTTATTTTGTCCCCCATAGTTTTCTATTTTTGCCCCTATACATGTTTTATTTAGGCCCCCATATTTTTTTGGGGGGGTTGTTGGTCCCCAATAAATTTTAAATACATTTCATTGGTGGCCAGTGGTTACCTAAAATAAATTAGTTTATACATTACCTGTCCCCGCCGATCGCCACCTAAAATAAAGTAAAAAATAAAAAACTACACCTATACTCACCTAGACACCTAATTCCCCGAAGCCATTGATCTCCTGTAATAAAATATAAAATGATAAACCACAACCTTATCCTTACCCCTCCGTAGTAGTCCACAAGTGTCCCACGAAGATCTCCAGTTTAGAGCAGCCACATAAAATGTGACCGCTCTAAACCGCTGCCGCCGCTACAATAACGGGGCCGTAAAGCAGCCCCGTCATTGCATAAGCGGGTTCGCCGGAGTTCAGGCAGCGCTGCTCCGGTCAGCTCCTTTACGGCCCTGCTGTACCATGAGAAATTCCCACGGTACAGCAGTGCCGTAAAGGAGGTCTCCGGAGCTGCGCTGACTGAATGCACTCCGGTGACCTCAGTCAGTGGCTCCCGCTGCCGGGAGCGGACGTGTTCCCGCCAGTGTGAGCTTACAGCAGCCATGCACAGCTGTCACCATCTCCAGATGTGACAGCTGTGCATGGGAGATCAGCGCAGGAACGTGGACAGGTAACTATTTTTTTTTAGTAAACTAAGAATTAAATAAAATGGTGTGTTTTATTTCAAATAAATTATTTTTTTCTGGGTGTAGTGTGTGTTTTTTCTTTTTAACACTTTGTAGGTTAGTAATGGGGGTGTCTTATAGATGCCCATCATTACTAACCTGGACTTCACGGCAGCTGGCGCTGACATGAACCCCACCACTATTACCCCCTGCCACCGCACCAGGGCAGCGTGGAAGAGCGAGGCTAAGTGCCAGAATTGGCGCATCCTATGGATGCGCCTTTTCTGGGGCGGCTGAGGGCTGGTGTTTCTAGCCTGGGAGGGGGCCAATATTCATGGCACCCTTCCTGGGCTATTAATATCAGCCCCCAGCTGTCTGCCTAGTCTTTGCTAGCTATTAAAATAGGGGGGACCCCACGTCAATTTTTTTGGGCCGTCTCCCCATTTTAATAGCTAGTAAAGGCTAGGTATTCAGCTGGGGGCTGATATTAGTAGCCTGGGAAGCTCCGTGGGTATTACCCCCTTCCCAGGCTTCAAACATCTGCCCCAGCCGTCTGCTTAACCTCCGCTAGAGACTAAAATTATGGGGGATCCCACGCCAATTTTTTTTTAATAAATCCTTTATTTTAACACTAAGTGACACTTGAGGGGTTAATAAAGATGCAGTCCCTAAATTATTATTTATTTTTTAATTAATTTTTCCCAAAAATTTTGACGTGGGCTTTGCCATATTTTTGTATGCCAGACAGGTACAGCATCCAGGAACGGGCTGCCCCCAACTCCCAGCTGCCTATTTGTACCTGGCCGAACACAACAATATAGGGAAGCCCTTTTTTTAATTATTTCATGAATTTCATGAAATTAGTAAAAAAAAAAAAATACGTGGGGCTTCACCCTATTTTTGTGTCCAGCCAGGTACAACTAAGCAGCTGGGGGCTGGAATCCACAGTGCAGGGTGGCCCAAGCTTTGTGGGCCCCCCCCTGCTGCGCACTGCAGTCCGCAGCCACCCCAGAAAATGTTGCGTTCATAGAAGCGCCATCTTCTGGCGCTGTATCCAGCTCATCCAGGGCCCTGGTGCGGTGGCTCACTGGGTAATAAAGGGGTTAGGGCCAGCTTTGTATTATCAGCTGGCCCTAAGCCCGAAATTCATGGGGTCACGCCAATATTAGACATGACCGCCATGAATTTAGAGTAAAGTATTTAAAAAAAACACAAACACACACAATAAAGTCCATTAATCGAAATAAACACACAATTCTTTATTGTTCTAAATTAAACTCTACTTACCGTCACGCCCATTCCAGCTGAAGCCAACGATCTCCTGCAATAAAAGTAAAATAATAAAGCAACATCATCCTTACCTTTCCATGGTTCCCAGGACAGCTTCAGCTCTGCTACATCGAGATGACAGGCTTGATCGCAGCAGAAAGCTGCCATCCAGCCTGTCATCCCACAGACACTGAGAAGCGCAGGCATGCTTGCGCTCCTCAGTGTCTGGCTGTGACGGCATCCAGATGAGCTGACAATAAACTCAGCTCACCTCATGCATGTCACTGACAGCGTGGGAGAATTCTCCAGTGCATGCGGTGAGCGTGAGAGACTCGGCTCATCTGGATGCCGTCACAGCCTGACACTGAGGAGCGCAAGCATGCCTGCGCTTCTCAGTGTCTGCGGGATGACAGGCTAGATGGCAGCTTTCTGCTGCGATCCAGCCTGTCATCTCGATGTAGCAGAGCTGGAGCTGTCCTGGGAACCATGGAAAGGTAAGGATGATGTTGGTTTATTATTTTTCTTTTATTCCAGGAGATCGTTGGCTTCAACTGGAATGGGCGTGATGGTAAGTATGGTTTAATTTAGAACAATAAAGAATTGTGTCTTTATTTCAATTAAAGGACTTTATTCTGGGTGTTGTGTTTTTTTTAAATACTTTACTATAAATTCATGGCGGTCATGTCTAATATTGGTGTGACCCCATGAATTTCGGGCTTAGGGCCAGCATATAATACCAAGCTGGCCCTATCCCCTTTATTACCCAGTGAGCCACCGCACAAGGTCCCTGGATGAGTTGGGTACAGCGCCAGAAGATGGCGCTTCTATGAACGCGCCATTTTCCAGGGTGGCTGCGGACTGCAATTTGCAGCAGGGGGGGGGGCAGAAAGCTTGGGCCTCCCTGCGCTGCAGATTCCAGCCCCCAGCTGCCTAGTTGTACCTGGCTGGACACAAAAATAGGGCGAAGCCCCAAGTATTTTTTTTAAAATTATTTCATGAAATTCATGAAATAATAAAGAAAAAAAGGGCTTCCCTATATTGTTGTGTCCGGCCAGGTACAAATAGGCAGCTGGTGGTTGGGTGCAGCCCGTTGCTGCCTGCTGTACCTGGCTGGACACAAATATAGTGCGAAGCCCCACTTCAATTTTTTTTTAATTATTTCAGGTAATTCATGAAATAATTAAAAAAAATTGACTTGGGGCTTCGCACTATATTTGTGTCCAGCCAGGTACAGCAGGCAGCAACGGGCTGCACCCAACCACCAGCTGCCTATTTGTACCTGGTTGGACACAACAATATAGGGAAGCCCTTTTTTTCTTAATTATTTCATGAAATAATTTAAAAAAAAAAAAAACGTGGGGCTTCGCCCTATTTTTGTGTCCAGCCAGGTACAACTAGGCAGCTGGGGGCTGGAATCTGCAGCGCAGGGAGGTCCAAGCTTTCTGGGCTCCACCCGCTACAAATTGCAGTCCGCAGCCACCCCAGAAAATGGCGCATTCATAGAAGCGCCATCTTCTGGCGCTGTACCCAACTCATCCAGGGCCCTGGTGCGGTGGCTCACTGGGTAATAAAGGGGTTAGGGCCAGCTTGGTATTATCAGCTGGCCCTAAGCCCGAAATTCATGGGGTCACGCCAATATTAGACATGACCGCCATGAATTTATAGTAAAGTATTTAAAAAAAAACACAACACCCAGAATAAAGTCCTTTAATTGAAATAAACACACAATTCTTTATTGTTATAAATTAAACCATACTTACCATAACGCCCATTCCAGCTGAAGCCAACGATCTCCTGCAATAAAAGAAAAATAATAAAGCAACCTCATCCTTACCTTTCCATGGTTCCCAGGACAGCTTCAGCTCTGCTACATCGAGCTGACAGGCTGGACCGCAGCAGAAAGCTGCCATCAAGCCTGTCATCCCGCAGACACTGAGAAGAGCAGGCATGCTTGCGCTCCTCAGTGTCAGGCTGTCACGACATCCAGATGAGCCGAGTCTCTCACGCTCACCTCATGCGCAGGAGAATTCTCCCACGCTGTCAGTGACGTGCATGAGGTGAGCTGAGTTCATTGTCGGCTTATCTGGATGCCGTCAAAGCCAGACACTGAGGAGCGCAAGCATGCCTGCGCTTCGCAGTGTCTGCGGGATGACAGGCTGGATGGCAGCTTTCTGCTGGGGTCCAGCCTGTCAGCTCGATGTAGCAGAGCTGAAGCTGTCCTGGGAACCATGGAAAGGTAAGGATGAGGTTGCTTTATTATTTTTCTTTTATTGCAGGAGATCGTTGGCTTCAGCTGGAATGGGCGTGATGGTAAGTATGGTTTAATTTAGAACAATAAAGAATTGTGTCTTTATTTCAATTAAAGGACTTTATTCTGGGTGTTTGTGTTTTTTTTTTAACTTTGACTATGGGGTTAGTAATGGGGGTGTCTTATAGACGCCTCTCCATTACTAACCTGGGCTTGATGTCAGCTGGCATTATAAGCTGACATTAACCCCAGGCCTATTACCCCACTGCCACCGCTACAGGGCAATGGGAAGAGCGAGGCTAAGTGCCAGAATTGACGCATCCTATGGATGCGCCATTTCTGGGGCGGCTGATGGCTGGTGTTTCTAGATTGGGAGGGGGCCAATATTCATGGCACCCTTCCTGGGCTATTAATATCAGCCCCCAGCTGTCTGACTAGCCTTTGCTAGCTATTAAAATAGGGGGGACCCCAAGTCATTTTTTTGCGGGGGTCCCCCATTTTAATAGCTAGTAAAGGCTAGGTATTCAGCTGGGGGCTGATATTAGTAGCCTGGGAAGCTCCGTGGGTATTACCCCCTTCCCAGGCTTCAAACACCTGCCCCAGCAGTCTGCTTAACCGCCGCTAGAGCCTAAAATTATGGGGAACCCCACGCCAATTTTTTTTTTAATAAATCCTTTATTTTAACACTAAATAACAAGTACAGTAAGCAACACTGTCACTGTACTTCATATATATGTTACTGACATGTTTCTATCTATCTAATCTATGTGTGATGCTCTATTCTTTCTGTTATAAATTGTCGGGTACCGCTGCTGAATTGCCGGCCGGATTTTTTAAAGAGACGGTGCATGAAAACACTGTTATTTTTTTAAATAAATCCTTTACACTAAATGACAAGTACAGTAAGCAACACTGTCACTGTACTTCATATATATGTGACTGACATGTTTCTATCTATCTAATCTATGTGTGAAGCTCTATTCTTTCTGTTCTAAATTGTCGGGTACCGGTGTATGCCGCTGGTGCATTGCCGGCTTTTCAAGTTTCACTGTGAGCACTGTTCCCATCGATTGGGGCAACCACCTCCACCAATACATTCTACTTTATTGTTAGTTGTTTTCCTTCATGTAGAATTAACCTACAGGGAAAGAAAGGGTTTATTTTCATACCGATATTTGTGTCCCATTGACTTGCATTGGTTTCCGGTATCGGAATCGGCGATATCCGATACTTTTTGGGTATCGGCCCGATCCAATCCGATCCGATATTTCCTGATATCGGAAGGTATCGCTCAACACTAGTAGTGGAGGTTACAGTGGTGTAAAAAGACAATATCATTGCCCCTTGGAAGAGTGGTGGAGGTTACAGTGGAATAAAAAGACAATATCAATGCCCCTTGGAAGAGAGGTGGAGGTCACAGTGGAATAAAAACACAATATCAATGCCCCTTGGAACAGTGGTGGAGGTTACAGTGGAATAAAAAGACAATATCAATGCCCCTTGGAAGAGCTGTGGAGTTCAGAGTGGTTTTGCTAGACAGTTTTAATGCCGCTTGGAAGAGACATGGAGGTCACAGTAGCTTAACAAGATGGTTTTATTGCCCCTTGGAAGAGTGGTGGAGGTAACATTTTAATAAAAAGGCAATATCAATGCCCCTTGGAAGAGTGGTGGAAGTTACGGTGGAAGAAAAAGACAATATCAATGCCCCTTGGAAGAGTTGTGGAGGTTACAGTGCAATAAAAAGACAATATCAATACCCGGTAGAAGAGACGTGGAGGTTCACAATAGCTTAACAAGACGGTTTTAATGCCCCTTGAAAGAGTGGTGGAGGTCGCAGTGGAATAAAAAGAAAATATCAAAGCCCCGTGGAAGAGTGGTGGAGGTTGCAGTGGAATAAAAAGACAATTTCAATGCCCCGTGGAAGAGACGTAGAGGTCACAGTAGCATAACAAGATGGTTTTAATGCCCGTTGAAAGAGTGGTGGAGGTCGCTGTGGAATAAAAAGACAATATAAATGCCCCTTGGAAGAGTGGTGGAGGATACAGTGGAACAAAAAGACAATATCAATGCCCCTTGGAAGATCTGTGGAGTTCAGATTGGTTTAACCATACGGTTTTAATGCCCATTGGAAGAGATGTGGAGGTCACAGTAGCTTAACAAGACGGTTTTAATGCCACATGGAAGAGTGGTGGAGGTTGCAGTGGAATAAAAAGGCAATATCAATGCACCGTGGAAGAGACGTGGAGGTCACAGTAGCTTAACAAGATGGTTTTAATGCCCTTTGTAAGACTGGTGGAGGTTGCAGTGGATTAAAAAGACAATATCAATTCCCTTTGGAAGAGTAGTGGAGGTAGCAGTGGAATAAAAATACATTATCAATGCCCCTTGGTAGAGTGGTGGAGGTTACAGTGGAATTTAAAGACAATATCAGTGCCCTGTGGAAGAGATGTGGAGGTCACTGTAGCTTAACAAGACAGTTTTAATGCCCCTTGGAAGAATGGTGGAGGTCGCAGTGGAATAAAAAGACAATTTCAATGCCCCTTGGAAGAGTGGTGGAGGTTAGAGTGGAATAAAAAGACAATACCAATGTCCCTTGGAAGAGCTGTGGAGTTCAGAGTGGTTTAACCAGACTGTTTTAATGCCCATTGGAAGTGACGTGGAGGTCACAGTAGCTTAAAAAGATGTTTTTAATGCCCCTTTGAAAAGTGGTGGAGGGCGCAGTTGATTAAAAAGACAATATCAATGCCCCTTAGAAGAGTGGTGGAGGTGGCAGTGGAATAAAAAGACAATATCAATGCCCCTTGGAAGAATGATGGAGGTCGCAGTGGAATAAAAAGACAAAGTCAATGCCCCTTGGAAGAGTTGTGGAGGTTAGAGTGGAATAAAAAGACAATACCAATGCCCCTTGGAAGAGCTGTGGAGTTCAGAGTGGTTTAACCAGATGGTTTTATTGCCCCTTGGAAGAGAAGTGGAGATCACAGTAGATTAACAAGACAGTTTTAATGCCCCTTGGAAAAGTGGTGGAGGTCACAGTGGATTAAAAAGACAATATCAATGCCCGTGGGAGACACGTGGAGGTCACAGTAGTTTAACAAGACAGTTTTAATGGCCCTTGGAAGAGTGGTGGAGGTCGCAGTGGAATAAAAAAACAATATCAATGCCCCTTGAAAGAGTGGTGTAGGTTACAGTGAAATAAAAAGATAATATCAATGTCTCTTGAAAGAGCTATGGAGTTCAGAGTGGTTTAACCAGATGGTAATAATGCCCCTTGGAAGAGTGGTAGAGGTCGCAGTGCATTAAAAAGACAATATCAATACCCCTTGGAAGAATGGTGGAGGTTACAGTGGAATAAAAAGACAATATCAATGCCCCTTGGAAGAGCTGTGGAGATCAGAGTGGATTAACCGGACGGTTTTAATGCCCCTTGGAAGAGATGTGGAGGTCAGAGTAGCTTAACAAGACTGTTTTAATGCTTCTTGGAAGAGTGGTGGAGGTCGCAGTGGATTAAAAAGACAATATCAATGCCCCTTAGAAGAGAGGTGGAAGTCACAGTGGAATAAAAAGACAATATCAATACCCCTTGGAAGAGTGGTGGAGGATACAGTGGAATAAAAAGGCAATGTCAATGCCCCGTGGAATAGGCATGGACGTTACAGTAGCTAAACAAGATATTATTAATGCACCTTGGGAGAGTGGTGGAAGTCGTAGTAGAATAAAAAGACATTATCAATGCCCCTTGAAAGAGTGCTGTAGGTTACAGTGGAATATAAAGACAATATCAATGACTCTTGCAAGAGCTGTGGAGTTCAGAATGGTTTAATTTGACGCTTTTAATGCACCTTGAAAGAGACGTGGAAGTCACAGTAGCTTAACAATAAGGTTTTAATGCCCCTTGGAAGAGTGGTGGAGGTCGCAGTGGATTAAAAAGACAATATCAATGCCACTTGGAAGAGTGGTGAAGGTCCCAGTGGAATAAAAATACAATATCAATGCCCCTTGGAAGAGTGGTGGAGGTTACAGTGGAATAAAAAGACAATATCAATGCCCCGTGAAAGAAACGTGGAGGTCACAGTAGCTTAACAAGACGGTTTTAACGCCCCTTGGAAGAGAGGTGTGTAGTGCCGGCGTCCCTGCCCTCTGCTAGGCAGGGACGCTGCTCCCCTCACCGCTCTGCTCCGTGCCCGGCGTCCTCCCCCCGCTCTGCTGTCAGCGCGCGCTCCTTCCCGGCGTCCTCCTCCCGCTCTGCTCTCAGTGCGCGCTCCTTCCCGGCCCCTGTGCTTAGGGCGCGCGCGCGCGCGCTCCCCTCCTCTTAAAGGGGCCGCGCGCGCCGTCCTAAGGAGTCCCCGGCCAATGGCCGGAGGACTTCATCATATATAAGGCACCTCCTCCAAAATGGAGGTGCCCGAGCAATGTTGTTTGCACCTGTGTCTCACCTGTGCTTCAGCCCTCAGGTCCCGTTGCCAGTTACCTGCCAGTTACCTGCCAGTTACCTGCCAGTTACCTGCCTGATTCCTGCCTGAATACTTGTTACCAGTCTGCCAGTCTGAGGTCCGACGGTCTGCCTTACTACTCCTGTCAGTCTGTCTAAAGGACCAGCCTGCCCGCTCACTTGGGAGCGCACATCAGCTACCTGCCTGCTTGCCTGAGGTCCGACGGTCTGCCTTACAACTCCGGTCAGTCTGTCTATGGACCAGCTTGCCCGCTCACCTGGGAGCGCTTCTCCGTTACCTGCCTGCTTGCCAGCCCGGAGGCTCCGTTGTCACGTGCTGTGACCATCAGCTACTTCGGACTCTTGCCCGCTCACCTGGGAGCGCTGCTCCACTACCTGCCTGCTTGTCTACCCGGAGGCTCCGCTGTCACGTGCTGTGACCACCAGCTATTTCAGAGACTCTTGCCCGCTCACCTGGGAGCGCTGCTCCACTACCTGCCTGCTTGTCTACCCGGAGGCTCCGCTGTCACGTGCTGTGACCACCAGCTATTTCAGAGACTCTTGCCCGCTCACCTGGGAGCGCTTCTCCGTTACCTGCCTGCTTGCCTGCCCGGAGGCTCCGCCGTCACGTGCCGTGACCACCTGTTATTCCAGAGACTCTCGCTTGCTCACCTGGGAGCACACATCTACCATCTGCCTGCTAGCCTACCCGGAGGCTCTGCCATCACAGGTCGTACCTACCCATTACCCAGAGACTGCCCTGATCACTTGCCGTATCTCCCTGTCCGTTCATCCAGAGACTGCCACCCGCTCCCTTACAAGGGCCGCCCCCTTGTATAGTAGCTCAGAGGTTCCGCCTCCCAGACCCGTTACAGTTTGCTCGGGCCATGGAACCCGGTGGCACCCAAGCTCCCTCGCTCTCGGACCTGTGTCATGAACTGTCCCGTCAGAGGTCCCAACAGGAGTCCATCCTGGGTCACCTACGCAATGTTAATTCTCGCCTGGACACTCTGACTGCTCCACCTGCAACCACTGCCAGTACCATGACTCGCAACCCGGCAGCTCCGCTACCCACTAATACCATGGTATCCTACCCCGGACCCCGGCTGTCTGCACCTCCTCGCTTCGGAGGCGACTCCGCCCAGGCTCGGGGCTTCATAAATCAGTGCACCCTGCACTTTGAACTTTTGTCTCATCAGTTTAACTCCGACCGGGCCAAAATTGCCTTTATCATGTCCCATCTCACCGGGGAGGCCCTGTCCTGGCTAAATCCTCTATGGGAGAGAGGAGACCCCTGGTGTCCAATTTGCCTGCTTTTCTCTCGGCTTTCCGGAAAGTCTTCGACGAACCCGGACGGAAGACCTCATCCGCATCCTCGCTGCTACGCCTCCGTCAGGAAGGTCTCACCGTGGGCCAATATGCCATACGGTTCCGTACCCTTGCCTCGGAGCTGGCCTGGGATAACGACGCTCTGGTATCCGTCTTCTGGGAGGGTCTGTCTGGCCGTATTAAAGATGAACTTGCTGGTCGGGACATTCCTACCACTCTCGATGATCTAATAACTCTTGCCACCCGGATTGACCTACGGTTCCAGGAGCGTGCCAAAGAGGTCACCCGTGAGAGGAGGATTCCACGTTTAGCTCCTACTTTTCAGAAACCCGTCATTTCCTCCGTCTCTCCCCAGGTACACTCTCCTGAGCCTATGCAGGTCGACCAGACCAAGATGGTCAAAACCCGTCAGGACTCACGCCGTGCCGAGGGGAGCTGCTTCTACTGTGGCAGTAAGGAGCACCGGATCCGTGCCTGCCCGGAGAGGTCGGGAAACGCCTGTGTCTAGGTTCGCTCAGAGAGGTCCACCTAGACAAGAATAAATCCTCTCCATCCCTGCTGTTGTCAGTTTCTATCGTCTACGGGGAGAACCGTTATTTCGAACTAGCCCAACTTGACTCTGGAGCAGCCGGGAATCTTATTTCACAGTCCCTGGTAGAAAAATACCGAATCCCCACCAAACCTCTGGCTGTACCCTTGTCTGTTGCTGCCGTGGATGGGGGGCTCTTACCTCGCCCCATCCAACTCATCACCGAATCCATTACTCTGCAGGTGGGAATGCTGCATTCTGAAAGTATCTCCTTCCATGTTCTGCCTGGACTCTCTCACGCCCTCTTGCTAGGTCTGCCTTGGCTCCAGAGACATGCACCCGTGCTTGACTGGCAAACCGGAGAGGTCCTTCGCTGGGGACAAGACTGTCATAAAACCTGCCTGGTTCCCGTCCATCCCGTCCGTCCCTCTCCTACCCCAGCTAATCTACCTGGACTTCCGATTCCTTATTGGTCTTATGCTGATGTCTTTAATAAAAAGGAGGCAGAGACATTACCACCTCATAGACCATACGACTGCCCCATCGACCTGTTACCCGGTACTACTCCTCCCCGTGGGCGTATTTATCCATTATCCGCTGCTGAGACCCGGTCGATGTCCGAATATATTGAGGAGAATCTGGTCAGGGGATTCATCCGGAAATCTACCTCCCCGGCGGGAGCAGGCTTCTTTTTCGTCAAAAAGAAGGACGGCTCTCTCCGTCCCTGTATAGACTATAGAGGCCTAAACCAGATCACGGTGAAGAATAAGTACCCCCTTCCGCTCATTCCAGAATTATTTGATCGTCTGAGGGGGGCTAGGATCTTCACCAAACTGGACCTTTGTGGGGCATACAACCTGGTTCGTATCCGTCAGGGGGATGAATGGAAGACGGCCTTCAACACCCGGGACGGCCACTATGAATACCTGGTAATGCCCTTTGGTCTCTGTAACGCTCCTGCCGTCTTTCAAGAGTTGGTCAATGACATCTTCCGGGACCTTCTCTACTCCTGCGTAGTGGTGTACCTGGACGACATCTTGGTCTTCTCTCCGGATCTCCAGACTCACCGGAGGGACGTTCGTCAAGTCCTGCTCAGGCTCAGGCAGAATCACCTCTTC
Source organism: Phyllobates terribilis (assembly GCF_046119375.1). NCBI lineage: Eukaryota > Metazoa > Chordata > Amphibia > Anura > Dendrobatidae > Phyllobates > Phyllobates terribilis. Next base: position 2,525,344 of record NW_027362953.1, on the reverse strand, counting down.
GCTAAATACGAGAAGTGCCTCTTTGAGCAGACCTTGCTTCCGTTTTTGGGCTACATTATTTCTCAGACCGGCCTACGAATGGATCCAGAGAAACTGTCTGCCATCGAGAAATGGCCCCGACCGGAGGGGTTGAAGGCCATTCAGCGGTTCCTGGGCTTCGCCAACTACTACCGCCTCTTCATACCACACTTCTCTTCTCGGACTGCCCCAATTTCCGCGCTCACCCGTAAGGGTACTAATCCCAAAGAGTGGCCGCCCGAAGCAGAGGAAGCCTTTCTTTCCTTAAAACAGGCCTTCTCTTCCGCCCCGGTGCTGCATCGCCCGGACGGCAACAAGCAGTTTTTCCTGGAAGTGGACGCCTCCTCCTCTGGAGCCGGAGCGGTACTTACTCAAAAATCTTCTTCCGGGAGAATGGTTACTTGCGGCTTCTTCTCCAAACTCTTCTCCTCCTCGGAGCGTAATTATTCCATAGGAGATCGAGAGTTATTGGCCATCAAACTGGCATTGGAGGAGTGGCGTTACCTGCTTGAGGGGGCTCTTCACCCGGTAATAATTTACACTGACCACAAGAACTTGGCTTAACTCCAGCACGCCCAGAGACTTAACCCGCGCCAAGCCCGGTGGTCCTTGTTTTTTGCTCGTTTTGATTTTATCCTTCATTTTCGCCCGGCTGACAAAAACGTCAAGGCGGACGCCTTGTCTCGATCCTTTCTGGTGTCTGATCTCGAGGAAGATCCGAAACACATCATCGATCCCGCCAGAGTAATGCAGGTGGCTCCCGTGAGTCTAAATCGTCTCCCTCCCGGTAAGACGTTCGTATCAGTACCTGATCGGGAGAAGATCCTACACTGGGGTCATTCGTCTAAACTAGCTGGCCACGCCGGTCAGAAAAAGACCCTCCAGCTTATTACCCGGCACTACTGGTGGCCTAACCTGCACAAGGATGTAATAGACTTTGTTTCTGCCTGTGTGTCCTGCGCCCGCAACAAAGTTCCGAGACACCTGCCGGCCGGCCGCCTTCTTCCTCTGCCAGTACCTGCTGCCCCCTGGCAGCATATAGCGATGGACTTCATTACTGATCTGCCCGTCTCAGCCGGTTGTACGGTCATTTGGGTGGTCGCTGACCGCTTTTCCAAGATGGCTCACTTCATTCCCCTGCCAGGCCTTCCGTCTGCACCCGAGCTGGCTAAAGACTTTATCCGCCACATTTTCCGTCTTCATGGCCTACCCCGTCACATCGTGTCGGATCGAGGGGTACAGTTCACTTCTCGTTTCTGGAGAGCCACTTGTAAATTACTGGACGTCACCCTGGACTTCTCCTCCGCTTACCACCCACAGTCTAATGGTCAAGTGGAGCGGATCAATCAGAACCTGACCAGTTACCTCCGGCACTTCGTTAATGCCCACCATTCTGACTGGGTGGATCTCCTGCCGTGGGCCGAATTCTCGTACAACAATCACGAAAGCGAATCTTCCTCCAAATCCCCGTTTTTTGTAGTCTACGGTCAGCACCCTCGGATCCCGTTTCCCGTCTCCACCTCGGTGGACAATCCGGCTGCGGAATCTCTTGTTAGCGAATTTTCCTCCATATGGGAGAGTACCCGGTCCGCACTCCTTCTGTCATCCGAGCGTATGAAAAGACATGCTGACAAAAGACGTCTGGATCCTCCTCAATTCCGTCCTGGGGATAAAGTCTGGCTCTCGTCCAAATATGTCCGGCTCAAGATCCCTTCCTATAAGTTAGGGCCTCGGTTCATCGGTCCACTGGAGGTCATCAGTCAGATCAATCCGGTGGCCTATAAATTGAAACTCCCGGCCAACTTACGGATCCCTAACTCCTTCCATGTATCTCTCCTCAAACCCGTGGTACTTAATTCTTTTTTCAAGTCTACAGGTACGCCTCCTGCTCCGGTTTCTGCTGAGGACGAGTTTGAGGTAGAGAACATTCTTGCCACCAAAAGGGTAAGAGGAAAGACCTTTTTTCTGGTAGATTGGAAGGGGTTTGGTCCTGAGGAGAGAACGTGGGAGCCCCGGGAGAACATCCATGCCCCTCTCATCCTAGCTAAATTTCTGTCTGGCCTAAAAAAGGGGGGGCATAAAGGGGGGGGTACTGTAGTGCCGGCGTCCCTGCCCTCTGCTAGGCAGGGACGCTGCTCCCCTCACCGCTCTGCTCCGTGCCCGGCGTCCTCCCCCCGCTCTGCTGTCAGCGCGCGCTCCTTCCCGGCGTCCTCCTCCCGCTCTGCTCTCAGTGCGCGCTCCTTCCCGGCCCCTGTGCTTAGGGCGCGCGCGCGCGCGCTCCCCTCCTCTTAAAGGGGCTGCGCGCGCCGTCCTAAGGAGTCCCCGGCCAATGGCCGGAGGACTTCATCATATATAAGGCACCTCCTCCAAAATGGAGGTGCCCGAGCAATGTTGTTTGCACCTGTGTCTCACCTGTGCTTCAGCCCTCAGGTCCCGTTGCCAGTTACCTGCCAGTTACCTGCCAGTTACCTGCCAGTTACCTGCCTGATTCCTGCCTGAATACTTGTTACCAGTCTGCCAGTCTGAGGTCCGACGGTCTGCCTTACTACTCCTGTCAGTCTGTCTAAAGGACCAGCCTGCCCGCTCACTTGGGAGCGCACATCAGCTACCTGCCTGCTTGCCTGAGGTCCGACGGTCTGCCTTACAACTCCGGTCAGTTTGTCTATGGACCAGCTTGCCCGCTCACCTGGGAGCGCTTCTCCGTTACCTGCCTGCTTGCCAGCCCGGAGGCTCCGTTGTCACGTGCTATGACCATCAGCTACTTCGGACTCTTGCCCGCTCACCTGGGAGCGCTGCTCCACTACCTGCCTGCTTGTCTACCCGGAGGCTCCGCTGTCACGTGCTGTGACCACCAGCTATTTCAGAGACTCTTGCCCGCTCACCTGGGAGCGCTGCTCCACTACCTGCCTGCTTGTCTACCCGGAGGCTCCGCTGTCACGTGCTGTGACCACCAGCTATTTCAGAGACTCTTGCCCGCTCACCTGGGAGCGCTTCTCCGTTACCTGCCTGCTTGCCTGCCCGGAGGCTCCGCCGTCACGTGCCGTGACCACCTGTTATTCCAGAGACTCTCGCTTGCTCACCTGGGAGCACACATCTACCATCTGCCTGCTAGCCTACCCGGAGGCTCTGCCATCACAGGTCGTACCTACACATTACCCAGAGACTGCCCTGATCACTTGCCGTATCTCCCTGTCCGTTCATCCAGAGACTGCCACCCGCTCCCTTACAAGGGCCGCCCCCTTGTATAGTAGCTCAGAGGTTCCGCCTCCCAGACCCGTTACAAGGTGGAAGTTGCAGTGAAACAAAAAGAAAATATCAATGCCCCTTGGACGAGTACTGGAGGTTACATTGTTATAAAAAGACAATATCAATGCCCCTTGCAAGAGTAGTGGAGGTCGCAGTGGAATAAAAAAACAATATCAATGCCCCATGGAAGAGTGGTGGAGGTAACAGTGGATTAAAAAGACAATATCAATTCCCCTTGGAAGAGCAGTGGATTTCAGAGTAGTTAAACCAGACGGTTTTATTGCCCATTGCAAGTGACGTGGAGGTCACAGTAGCTTAAAAAGACATTTTAAATGCCCCTTGGAAAAGTGGTGGAGGTGGCAGTAGAAAAAAGGACAATATCAATGCCCCTTGGAAGAGTGGTGGAGTTTACAGTGGAATAAAAAGACAATATCAATGCCCCGTGAAAGAGACGTGGATGTCACAGTAACTTAACAAGACGGTTTTAATGTCCCTTGGAAGAGAGGTGAAAGTCGCAGTGGAATAAAAAGACAATATCAATGCCCTTTGTAAGAGTGCTGGAGGTTACAGTGGAATAAAAAACAATATGAAAGCCCCTTGCAAGAGCTGGGAGTTGAGAGTGGTTTAAATGGAACGTTTTAATGCCCCTTGGAAGAGACGTGGAGGTCACAGTAGATTAACAAACTGTTTTAATGCCCCTTGGAAGAGTGGTGGAGTTCGAAGTGGATTAAAAAGACAATGTCAATGCTCCTTGAAGGGAGTGGTTGAAATCTCAGTGGAATAAAAAGATAATATCAATGCCCCTTGGAAGAGTGGTGGAGGTCGCAGTGGAATAAAAAGACAATATCAATGCCCCTTGGAAGTTCTGTGTAGTTCAGATGGCTTAACCATACGGTTTTAATGCCCCTTGGAAGAGACATGGAGGTCACAGCAACTTAACAAGACGGTTTTAATGCCACATGGAAGAGTGGTGGAGGTTGCAGTGGATAAAAAAGACAATATCAATGCCCCGAGGAAGAGTGGTGGAGGTCGCAGTGGAATAAAAAGACAACATCAATGCCCCGTGGAAGAGACGTGGAGTTCACAGTAGCTTAACAAGATGGTTTTAATGCCCTTTGAAAGAGTGGTGGAGGTCGCAGTGGAATAAAAATACAATATCAATGCCCCTTGGTAGAGTGGTGGAGGTTACAGTGGAATTTAAACACAATATCCATGCCCATTGGAAGAGATGTGGAGGTCACTGTAGCTTAAAAAGACGTTTTTAATGCCTCTTGGAAAGGGGTGGAGGTCGCAGTGGATTAAAAAGACAATATCAATGCCCCTTGGAAGACTGGTGGAGGTAGCAGTGGAATAAAAAGACAATATCAATGCCCCTTGGAAGAATGATGCAGGTCGAAGTGAAATAAAAAGACAATGTCAATGCCCCTTGGAAGAGTGGTGGAGGTTAGAGTGTAATAAAAAGACAATACCAATGCCCCTTGGAAGAGCTGTGGAGTTCAGAGTGGTTTAACCAGATGGTTTTATTGCCCCTTGGAAGAGACGTGGAGGTCACAGTAGATTAACAAGATGGTTTTAATGCCCCTTTGAAGAGACGTGGAGGTCACAGTAGATTAACAAGACTGTTTTAATGCCCCTTGGAAGAGTGGTGGAGGTCGCAGTGGATTAAAAAGACAATATCAATTCCCCCTAGAAGAGAGGTGGAAGTCGCAGTGGAATAAAAAGACAATATCAATACCCCTTGGTAGAGTGGTGGAGGATACAGTGGAATAAAAAGACAATATCAATGCTCCGTGGATTAGACATGGACGTTAAAGTAGCTAAACAAGATGTTTTTAATGCACCTTGGGAGAGTGGTGGAAGTCGTAGTGAAATAAAAAGACAATATCAATGCCCCTTGAAACAGTGCTGTAGGTTACAGTGGAGTAAAAAGATAATATCAATGCCTCTTGCAAGAGCTGTGGAGTTCAAAGTGGTTTAAATTTACGATTTTAATGCACCTTGGAAGAGACGTGGAGGTCACAGCAGCTTAACAATAATGTTTTAATGCCCATTGGAAGAGTGGTGGAGGTCGCAGTGGATTAAAAAGACAATATCAATGCCCCTTGGAAGAGTGGTGGAGGTCGCAGTGGAATAAAATGACAATAACAGTGCCCCGTTGAAGGGACGTGGAGGTCACAGTAGCTTAACAAGACGTTTTTAATGCCCCTTGGAAGAGTGGTGGAGGTTGCAGTGGATTAAAAAGACAATATCAATGCCCCTTAGAAGAGAGGTGGAAGTCGCAGTGGAATAAAAAGACAATGTCAATGCCACTTGGAAGAGTGGTGGAGGTTACATTGGAATAAAAAGACAATATCAATGCCCAGTGGAATAGACAAGGACTTGACAGTAGCTTAACAAGACGGCTTTAATGCCCCTTGGAAGAGTGGTGGAGGTTGCAGTGGATTAAAAAGACAATATCAATGCCCATTGGAAGAGTGGTAGAGGTCGCAGTGGAATAAAAAGACAAATCAATGCCCCTTGAAAGAGTTGTGGAGGTTACAGTGGAATAAAAAGACAAGATCAATACCCCATGGAAGAGTTGTGGAGGTCACTGTGGCTTAGCAAGATGGTCTTAATGCCACTTTGAAGAGTGGTGGAGGTCGCAGTTGAATAAATAGACAATGTCAATGCCCCTTGGAAGAGTGGTGGAGGTTAGAGTGGAATAAAAAGACAATTCCAGTGCTCCTTGGAAGAGCTGTGGAGTTCATAGTGGTTTAAATTTACGGTTTTAATGCCCCTTGGAAGAGACGTGGAGGTCACAGTGGATTAAAAAGACAATATCAATGCCCCATGGAAGAGTGGTGGAGGTCGCAGTGGATTAAAAAGACAATATCAATGCCCCTTGGAAGAGTGGTGGAGGTCGCAGTGGAATAAAAAGACAATATCAATGCCCCTTGGAAGAGTGGTGGAGGTCGCAATGGATTAAAAGAAAATATCAATGCTCCTTTGAAGAGTGGTGGAGGTTACAGTGGAATAAAAGGACAATATCAATGTTCCTTGGAAGAGGGGTGAAGGTCGCAGTGGGATAAATAGACAATATCAATGTCCCATGGAAGAGTGGTGGAGGTCGCAGTGGATTAAAAAGACAATATCAATGCCCCTAGGAAGAGTGGTGGAGGTCGCAGTGGAATAAAAAGACAATATCCATGCCCCGTGGAAGGGACGTGGAGGTCATAGTAGCTTAACAAGACGGTTTTAATGCCTCTTGGAAGAGTGGTGGAGGTCGCAGTGGAATAACCTCACTGGTACATGCTCTGCATAACTTCTCTGCTTGCTGTGTCTGCTGTAATCTAATGCTCTGCTTTGCTGATTCACCTCACTGGTACATGCTCTGCATAACTTCTCTGCTTGCTGTGTCTGCTGTAATCTAATGCTCTGCTTTGCTGATTCACCTCACTGGTACATGCTCTGCATAACTTCTCTGCATTATCTGTCCGACACCATTCAATACCCACATATGTCTGTCCCTTCCCCACTATAGATCTTATCTGATTTTTAGAGGTGCTAAACTGCAGAGACTAGAGTCCTAGCTCTGTGTTTGATTACCCAGCCATCTCCTGGTGAGACGACCCGCTGCTAATTTAGCCATATGCAGCTCCCACAATGCCCTTCACCAGATAGTTTAATGTGCCCTATATATTTAGAAGCTCTGTAACGGGTGCACTTGTGCTGGAGTGTGCACGCGTCTTCTTGTGCAAAGTGGCTTCGGAGATAAGTGGCAGTTATTTCAGAGGCAGTTAGTCAGGGCAGGAGTCAGGTAACCAACACTTTGACCACTTACTCTCTTTTAACTATGTTTCTGTTAGCTCTCATTTTTTCCTCTATAGTCCTCCACTTTCTAGTAACCACTCAAATCCCTACACCTAGTAAGAAACTCTTCATATCTCCCTCCATCCTCCCCATTCATCTCACCTCCTCCTCCAAATTATTCCTAAACATTCAATCTTGGATCTCCAAACACAGACAGCCACCTCATGCTCTCTCTTGCTCCCACCTGCTAACACTTTCTCTGCTCCTCCTCATTGCTGGAGATATCTCTCCAAATCCTGGTCCTCCTCGCCATATCCCCACAGTTACTTCTTCCTCCTATCCACGACCTTCCACAAACTGTCGCAACCCTTCTAACCTCATACCCATCCAACCAATCCCCACTCCCTTAGTTGCTCTAACAGGAGCTCTATGGAACGCTTGCTCTGTCTGCAACAAACTTTCCTTCATCCACAATCTTTTCATTGCAAACAAACTTTCCTTCCTCGCCATCACTGAAACCTGGCTCACCCCCTCTGACACAGCCTCCCCAGCTGCACTCTCATATGGCGGATTCCACCTTTCCCACACACCCCGCCCCAACGGCAAACATGGCGGAGGCGTAGGTTTTCTCCTATCAGAACACTGCGCTTTCACCCAAATCCCACTGCCACCCTCCGTTACACTCCCCTCTTTTGAAGTGCACTGTGTGCGCATCTATTCCCCCTCCAACCTCCAACTGGCCGTCGTTTACCGACCCCCAGGGCAAGCCACCACCTTCTTAGACCACTTCACCACCTGGTTGCTTCACTTCCTCTTCACTGACATCCCCACTATCATAATGGGTGACTTCAACATCCCCATTAACACTTCCCACTCGTCTGTCTCTAAGTTCCTATCTCTCACTTCCTCCTTCGGACTCACTCAATGGTCTTCCACACCCACCCACAAGGATGGCCACACACTGGACCTCATCATCACCCGCCTCTGTTCCCTATCTAACCTCTCTAACTCACCCATCCCTCTCTCTGATCACAGCCTACTTACATTCTCTTCTCTCTCCTCCCCGGGGCAACAATCCCCACTCCACAAACTTGCATACCCTCGCAGAAATCTCAAACATCTTGACTTACACTCACTCTCTGAATCCCTCCTCCCTCTTACAGACATAAATTCCTTACACGATGCAGACATTACTGCTGCTTCATATAACACCACAATAGCTGCAGCTCTAGACTCGATCGCCCCTCTCACACACTCCACATCTCGCACATTCAACAGGCAACCCTGGCACACTAAACTTACTAAAGAACTGCGCCGGGCCTGCAGGGTTGCGAAGCGGAGATAGAAAAGGTCTCACTCCATCGAACACTTCATCGCATTCAAGCAATCCCTCACTAATTTCAAGTCCGCACTAACTACAGCAAAACAAACCTACTTCTCATCTCTCATATCCTCCCTATCTCACAACCCTAAACAGCTATTTAACACTTTCAACTCTCTCCTTCTGTTCCAATATCAATGCTCTTTGGAACAGTGGTGGAGGTCACAGTGGAATAAAAAGACAATATCAATGCCCCATGGAAGAGTGGTGGAGGTCGCAGTGGATTAAAAAGACAATATCAATGCCCTTTGGAAAAGAGGTGGAGGTCGCAGTGGAATAAAAAGACAATATCAATGCCCCGTGGAAGAGACGTGGAGGTCACAGTAGCTGAACAAGACAGTTTTAATGCTCCTTGGAAGAGTGGTGAAGGTCGCAGTGGAATAAAAAGACAATATCAATGCCCGTTTGGAGAGTGGTGGACGTTACAGTGAAATAAAAAGACAATATCAATGCCATTTGAAAGAGCTGGGGAGTTCAGCATGGTTTAGCCAGACGGTTTTAATGCCCTTGGAAGAGACGAGGAGGTCACAGTAGCTTAACAAAACGGTTTTAATGCCCCTTGGAAGAATGGCGAAGGTCGCAGTGGATTAAAAGTACAATATCAATGCCCCTTGGAAGAGTGGGGGAGGTTACAGTGGAAAAAAAAGACAATATCAATGCCCCTTGGAAGAGTGGTGGAGGTCGCAATGGAATAAAAAGACAATATCATTGCCCTATGGTAGAGACGTCGAGGTCGCAGTGGATTAAAAAGACAATATCAATGCCCTTTGGAAAAGTGGTGTAGGTCGTACTGGAATAAAAAGACAATATCAATGCCCCTTGGAAGAGTTGTGGAGGTTACAGAGGAATAAAAAGACTATATCAATGCTCCTTGGAAGAGCTGTGGAGCTCAGAGTGGTTTAACCAGACGGTTTTAATTCCCCTTGGAAGAGACGTAGAGGTCACAGTAGCTTAAAATGATGGTTGTAATGCCCTTGGAAGAGTGGTGGAGGTCGCAGTGGATTAAAAAGACAAATTCAATGCCCCTAGGAAGAGTGGTGGAGGTCGCAGTGGAATAAAAAGACAATATCAATGCCCCTTGGAAGAGTGGTGGAGGTAACAGTGTATAAAAAGACAATATCAATGCCCTTTGGAAGAGTGGTGAAGGTTACAGTGGAATAAAAAGATAATATTAATACCCCTTGGAAGAGTGGTGGAGGTTACAGAGGAATAAAAAGACTATATCAATGCTCCTAGGAAGAGCTGTGGATCTCAGAGTGGTTTAACCAGACCGTTTTAATGCCCCTTGGAAGAGACATTGAGGTCACATTAACTTAACAAGACGCTTTTAATGCCCCTTGGAAGATTGATGGAGGTCGAAGTGCATTAAAAAGACAATATCAATGTACCTTGGAAGAGTGGTGGAGGTCGCATTGGAATTAAAAGACAATATCAATGCCCCTTGGAATTGACATTGAGGTCACAGTAGCTTATCAACATAGTTTTAATGCCCCTTAGAAGAGTGGTGGAGGTCGCAGTGGATTAAAAAGACAATATCAATGCCCCTTGGAAGAGTGGTGGAGGTCGCAGTGGAATAAAAAGACAATATCAATGCCCCTTGGAAGATTTGTGGAGGTCGCAGTGGAATAAAAAGACAATATCATTGCCCCGTGGAAGAGACGTGGAGGTCACAGTAGCTTAACAAGATGGTTTTAACGCCCGTTGGAAGAGTGGTGGAGGTCGCAGTGGATTAAAAAGACAATATCAATGATCTTTGGAAAAGTGTTGGAGATCGCAGGGGATTAAAAAGACAATATTAATGCCCCGTGGAAGAGACGTGGAGGTCAAAGAAGATTAACAAGACGGCTTTAATGCCCCTTGGAAGAGTGGTGGAGGTCGCAGTGGAATAAAAAGACAATATCAATGCCCCTTGGAAGAGTGGTGGAGGTTTAATTGGAATGAAAAGACAATATCAATGCTCCTTCGAAGAGCTGTGGAGTTCAAAGTGGTTTAATCAGACGGTTTTAATGCCCCTTGGAAGAGATGTGGAGTTCACAGTAGCTTAACAGGATGGATGTAATGCACTTGGAAGAGTGTTGGAGGTCGCAGTGAATTAAAAAGACAATATCAATGCCCCTTGGAAGAGTGGTGGAGGTCGCAGTGGAATAAAAAGACAATATCAATGCACCTTGGAAGAGTGGTGGAGGTTACAGTGGATAAAATGACAATATCAATGAACCTTGGAAGAGTGGTGAAGGTTAAAGTGGAATAAAAAGACAATATCACTGCCCCTTTGAAGAGCTTTGGAGTTCATAGTGGTTTAACCAGATGGTTTTAATGGCCCTTGGAAGAGAAGTTGAGGTCACATTAGCTTAACAACATGGTTTTAATGCCCCTTGGAAGAGTGATGGAGGTCAAAGTGGATTAAAAAGACAATATCAATGTCCCTTAGAAGAGTGGTGGAGGTCGCAGTGGTATAAAAAGACAATATCAATACCCCATGGAATTGACGTTGAGGTCACAGTAGCTTAACAACACAGTTTAATGCCCCTTGGAAGAGTGGTGGAGGTCGCAGTGGATTAAAAAGACAATATCAATGCCCCTTGAAAGAGTGGTGGAGGTTGCAGCGGAATAAAATGACAATATCAATGCCCCTTGGAAGAGTTGTGGAGGTCCCAGTGGAATAAAAATACAATATCAATGCCCCTTGGATGAGCTGTGGAGTTCAGAGTGGTTTAACCAGACGGTTTTATGCCCCTTGGTAGTGACGTGGAGGTCACATTAGCTTAAAAAGATGGTTTTAATGCCCCTTGGAAGAGTGGTGGATGTCGCAGTGGATTAAAAAGACAATATCAGTGCCCCTTGGAAGAGTGGTGGAGGTCACAGTGCAATAAAAAGACAATTTCATTGCCCCTTGGAAGAGTGGTGGAGGTTTCAATGGAATAAAAAGATAATATCAATGCCCAGTGGAAGAGACGTGGAGGTCAGAGTGGTTTAACAAGACGGTTTTAATGCCCTTTGGAAGAGTGGTGGAGGTTGCAGTGGATTAAAAAGACAATATCAATGCCCCTTGGAAGAGTGGTGGAGGTCGCAGTGGAACAAAAAGACAATATCAGTGTCCTGTGGAAAAGACATGGTGGTCACAGTAGCTTAACAAGTCGGTTTTAATGCCCCTTGGAAGCATGGTGGAGGTCACAGTGGAATAAAAAGACAATATTAATGCCCCTTGGAAGAGTGGTGAAGATTACAGTGGTATAAAAAGACAATATCAATGCACCTTGGAAGAGCTGTGTTGTTTAGAGTGGTTCAACCAGACGGTTTTAATGCCCCTTGGAAGAGACGTGGAGGTCGCAGTGGATTAAAAAGACAATATCAATGCCCTTTGGAAAAGAGGTGGCGGTCGCAGTGGAATAAAAAGACAATATCAATGCCCCGTGGAAGAGCCTTGGAGGTCACAGTAGCTTAACAAGACGGTTTATATGCCCCTTGGAAAAGTGGTGGAGGTCGCTGTGGAATAAAAATACAGTATGGATGCCCATTGGAAGAGTGGTGGAGGTTACAGTGGAATAAAAAGACAATATCAATGCTCCTTGGAAGAGCTGCGGAGCTCAGAGTGGTTTAACCAGACGGTTTTAATGCCCCTTGGAAGAGACTTGAAGGTCACAGTAGCTTAACAAGATGATTTTAATGCCCCTTGGAAGAGTGGTGGAGATCGCAGTGGAATAAAATGACAATATCAATGCTACTTGGAAGAGAGGTGCAGGTTACAATGGAATGAAAATACAATATCAATGCCCTTTGGAAGAGCTGTGGAGTTCACAGTGGTTTAACCAGATGGTTTTAATGCCCCTTGGAAGAATGGCCAAGGTCGCAGTGGATTAAAAAGACAATATCAATGCCCCTTGGAAGAGTGGTGGAGGTTACAGTGGAATAAAAAGACAATATCAATGCCCTTTGAAAGAGTGGTGTAGGTCGCAGTGGAATAAAAAGACAATATCAATGCCCCTTGGAGGAGTGGTGGAGGTCGCAGTGGAATAAAAAGACAATATCAATGCCCCTTGGAAGAGTGGTGGAAGTTAGAGTGGAATAAAACGACAATATCAATGCTCCTTGGTAGAGCTGTGGAGTTCAGCGTGGTTTAACCAGACGGTTTTAATGTCTCTTGGAAGAGACATGGAGGTCACCGTTCCTTAACAAGATGGTTTTAATGCCCCATGGAAGAGTGGTGGTGGTCGCAGTAGATTAAGAATACAATATCAATGCTCCTTGGAAGAGTGGTGGAGGTCGCAGTGGAATAAAAAGACAAATCAATGCCCCTTGGAAGAGTGGTGGAAGCTACAGTGGAATAAAAAGACAATATCAATGCACCGTGGAAGAGATGTGAAGGTCACAGTGGCTTAACAAGACGGTTTTAATGCCCCTTGGAAAAGTGGTGGAGTTCGCAGTGGAATAAAAAGACAATATCAATGCCCCTTGGAAGAGTGGTGGAGGTTACAGTGGAACAAAAAAACAATTTCAATGCCCCATGGAAGAGATGTGGAGTTCAGTGCGGTTTAACCAGATCGTTTTAATGCCCCTTGGAAAAGACGTGGAGGTCACAGTAGTTTAACAAGACGGTTTTAATGCCCCTTGGAAGAGTGGTGGAGATCGCAGTGGATTAAAAAGACAATATCAAATCCCCTTGGAAGAGTTGGGGAGGTCGCAGTGGAATAACAAGACAATATCAAAGCCCCGTGGAAGAGACGTGGAGGTCACAGTAGCTCAACAACACGGGTTTAATGCAACTTTGAAAAACGGTGGAGGTCACAGTGGATTTAAAAGACAATATCAATGCTCCTTGGAAGAATGGTGGAGGTCGCAGTGGAATAAAAAGTCTATATCATTGCCCGGTGGAAGATACATAGAGGCCACAGTAGCTTAACAAGACGGTTTTAATGCCCCTTGGAAGAGTGGTGGAGGTCGCAGTGGATTAAAAAGACAATATCAATGCCCTTTGGAAAAGTGGTGGAGGTCGCAGTGGAATAAAAAGACAATATCAATGCCTCTTGCAAGAGCTGTGGAGTTCAGAGTGGTTTAAATTGACGGTTTTAATGCCCCTTGGAAGAGACGTGGAGGTCACAGTAGCTTAACAAGACAGTTTTAATGCTCCTTTGTAGAGTGGTGGAGGTCGCAGTGGAATAAAAATACAATATGAATGCCCGTTTGAAGAGTGGTGGACGTTACAGTGAAATAAAAAGACAATATCAATGCCCTTTGAAAGAGCTGGGGAGTTCAGCATGGTTTAACCAGACGGTTTTAATGCCCTTAGAAGAGACGTGGAGGTCACAGTAGCTTAACAAAATGGATTTAATGCCCCTTGGAAGAATGGCGAAGGTCGCAGTGGATTAAAAAGACAATATCAATGCCCCTTGGAAGAGTGGAGGAGGTTACAGTGGAAAAAAAAGACAATATAATTGCCCCTTGGAAGAGGGGTGGAGGTCGCAGTGGAATAAAAAGACAATATCATTGCCCCGTGGTAGAGACGTCGAGGTCGCAGTGGATTAAAAAGACAATATCAATGCCCTTTGGAAAAGTGGTGTAGGTCGCCCTGGAATAAAAAGACAATATCAATGCCCCTTGGAAGAGTGGTGGAGGTTACAGAGGAATAAAAAGACTATATCTATGCTCCTTGGAAGAGCTGTGGAGCTCAGAGTGGTTTACCCAGACTGTTTTAATGCCCCTTGGAAGAGACGTGGAGGTCATAGTAGCTTAAAATGATGGTTGTAATGCCCTTGGAAGAGTTGTGGAGGTCGCAGTGGATTAAAAAGACAATATCAATGCCGCTAGGAAGAGTGGTGGAGGTCGCAGTGGAATAAAAAGACAATATCAATGCACCTTGGAAGAGTGGTGGAGGTAACAGTGCATAAAAAGACAATATCAATGCCCTTTGGAAGAGTGGTGAAGGTTACAGTGGAATAAAAAGAAAATATCAATGCCCCTTGGAAGAGTGGTGGAGGTTACAGAGGAATAAAAAGACTATATCAATGCTCCTTGGAAGAGCTGTCTAGCTCAGAGTAGTTTAACCAGACGGTTTTAATGCCCCTTGGAAGAGAAATTGAGGTCACATTAGCTTAACAAGACGCTTTTAATGCCCCTTGGAAGAGTGATGGAGTTCGAAGTGCATTAAAAAGACAATATCAATACCCTTTGGAAGAGTGGTGGAGGTCGCAGTGGAATAAAAAGACAATATCAATGCCCCATGGAATTGACGATGAGGTCACAGTAGCTTAAAAACACAGTTTTAATGCCCCTTGGAAGAGTAGTGGAGGTCGCAGTGGATTAAAAAGACAATATCAATGCCCATGGGAAGAGTGCTGGAGGTCGCAGTGGAATAAAAAGACAATATCAATGCCCCTTTGAAGATTTGTGGAGGTTGCAGTGGAATAAAAAGACAATATCATTGCCCCGTGGAAGAGACATGGAGGTCACAGTAGCTTAACAAGATGATTTTAATGCCCGTTGGAAGAGTGGTGGAGGTCGCAGTGGATTAAAAAGACAATATCAATGCCCTTTGGAAAAGTGGTGGAGATCGCAGGAGAATAAAAAGACAATATTAATGCCCCGTGGAAGAGACGTGGAGGTCAAAGTAGATTAACAAGACAGTTTAATGCCCCTTGGAAGAGTGGTGGAAGTCGCAGTGGAATAAAAAGACAATATCAATGCCCCTTGGAAGAGTGGTGGAGGTTTAATTGGAATGAAAAGACAATATCAATGCTCCTTGCAAGAGCTGTGGAGTTCAGATTGGTTTAATCAGACGGTTTTAATGCCCCTTGGAAGAGATGTGGAGGTCACAGTAGCTTAACAAGATGGTTGTAATGCACTTGGAAGAGTGGTGGAGGTCGCAGTGAATTAAAAAGACAATATCAATGCCCCTTGGAAGAGTGGTGGAGGTCGCAGTGGAATAAAAAGACAATATCAATGCCCCTTGGAAGAGTGGTGGAGGTTACAGTGGATAAAATGACAATATCAATGCCCCTTGGAAGAGTGCTGAAGGTTACAGTGGAAAAAAAAGACAATATCACTGCCCCTTTGAAGAGCTGTGGAGTTCAGAGTGGTTTAACCAGACGGTTTTAATGCCCCTTGGAAGAGTGATGGAGGTCGAAGTGGATTAAAAAGACAATATCAATGCCCCTTGGAAGAGTGGTGAAGGTTACAGTGGAAAAAAAAGACAATATCACTGCCCCTTTGAAGAGCTGTGGAGTTCAGAGTGGTTTAACCACACTGTTTTAATTCCCCTTGGAAGAGTGATGGAGGTCGAAGTGGATTAAAAAGACATTATCAATGCCCCTTGGAAGAATGGTGGAGGTCGCAGTAGTATGAAAAGACAATATCAATGCCCCATGGAATTGACGTTGAGGTCACAGTAGCTTAACAACACAGTTTAATGCCCCTTGGAAGAGTGGTGTAGGTCGCAGTGGATTAAAAAGACAATATCAATGCCCCTTGAAAGAGTGGTGGAGGTTGCAGTGGAATAAAATGACAATATGAATGCCCCTTGGAAGAGTTGTGGAGGTCCCAGTTTAATAAAAATACAATATCAATGCCCCTTGGAAGAGCTGTGGAGTTCAGAGTGGTTTAACCAGACGGTTTTATGCCCCTTGTTAGTGACGTGGAGGTCACATTAGCTTAACAAGATGGTTTTAATGCCCCTTGGAAGAGTGGTGGATGTCGCAGTGGATTAAAAAGACAATATCAGTGCCCCTTGGAAGAGTGGTGGAGGTCGCAGTGGAATAAAAAGACAATATAAATGCCCCTTGGAAGAGTGGTGTAGGTTTCAATGGAATAAAAAGACATATCAATGCCCAGTGGAAGAGACGTGGACGCCAGAGTGGTTTAACCAGACGGTTTTAATGCCCCTTGGGAAAGACGTCTAGGTCACATTAGCTTAACAAGACGGTTTTAATGCCCTTTGGAAGAGTGGTGGAGGTCGCAGTGGAATAAAAAGACAATATCAATGCCCCTTGCAAGAGCTGTGGAGTTCAGGGTGGTTTAAATTGACGGTTTTAATGCCCCTTCGAAGAGTGGTGGAGGTTACAGTGGAATAAAAAGACAATATCAATGCCCCGTGAAAGAGACGTGGAGGTTACACTAGCTTAACAAGACGGTTTTAATGCCCCTATGAAGAGTGGTGGAGGTCGCAGTGGAATAAAAAGACAATATCAATGCCCCTTGGAAGAGTGGTGGAGGTTACATTGGAATAAAAAGACAATATCAATGCCCCGTGGAAGAGATGTGGAGGTCACAGTAGCTTAACAAGACTGTTTTAATGCCCCTTGGAAAAGTGGTGGAGGTCGGAGTGGAATAAAAAGACAATATCAATGCCCCTTGGAAGAGTGGTGGAGGTTACAGAGGAATAAAAAAACTATATCTATGCTCCTTGGAAGAGCTGTGGAGCTCAGAGTGGTTTAACCAGACGGTTTTAATGCCCCTTGGAAGAGACGTGGAGGTCATAGTAGCTTAAAATGATGGTTGTAATGCCCTTGGAAGAGTGGTGGAGGTCGCAGTGGATTAAAAAGACAATATCAATGCCGCTAGGAAGAGTGGTGGAGGTCACAGTGGAATAAAAAGACAATATCAATTCCCCTTGGAAGAGTGGTGGAGGTAACAGTGTATAAAAAGACAATATCAATGCCCTTTGGAAGAGTGGTGAAGGTTACAGTGGAATTACAAGAAAATATCAATGCCCCTTGGAAGAGTGGTGGAGGTTACAGAGGAATAAAAAGACTATATCAATGCTCCTTGGAAGAGCTGTCTAGCTCAGAGTAGTTTAACCAGACGGTTTTAATGCCCCTTGGAAGAGACATTGAGGTCACATTAGCTTAACAAGACGGTTTTAATGCCCCTTAGAAGAGTGATGGAGGTCGAAGTGCATTAAAAAGACAATATCAATGCCCTTTGGAAGAGTGGTGGAGGTCGCAGTGGAATACAAAGACAATATCAATGCCCCTTGGAAGAGTGGTGAAGATTACAGTGGTATAAAAAGACAATATCAATGCACCTTGGAAGAGCTGTGTTGTTTAGAGTGGTTCAACCAGACGGTTTTAATGCCCCTTGGAAGAGACGTGGAGGTCGCAGTGGATTAAAAAGACAATATCAATGCCCTTTGGAAAAGAGGTGGCGGTCGCAGAGGAATAAAAAAACAATATCAATGCCCCGTGGAAGAGCCTTGGAGGTCACAGTAGCTTAACAAGAAGGTTTAAATGCCCCTTGGAAAAGTGGTGGAGGTCGCAGTGGAATAAAAATACAGTATGAATGCCCATTGGAAGAGTGGTGGAGGTTACAGTGGAATAAAAAGACAATATCAATGCTCCTTGGAAGAGCTGCGGAGCTCAGAGTGGTTTAATCACACGGTTTTAATGCCCCTTGGAAGAGACTTGAAGGTCACAGTAGCTTAACAAGATGATTTTAATGCCCCTTGGAAAAGTGGTGGAGGTCGCAGTGGAATAAAAAGACAATATCAATGCCTCTTGCAAGAGCTGTGGAGTTCAGAGTGGTTTAAATTGACGGTTTTAATGCCCCTTGGAAGAGACGTGGAGGTCACAGTAGCTTAACAAGACAGTTTTAA
The DNA here is from genome assembly GCF_046119375.1 of Phyllobates terribilis. NCBI lineage: Eukaryota > Metazoa > Chordata > Amphibia > Anura > Dendrobatidae > Phyllobates > Phyllobates terribilis. The sequence continues at coordinate 2,507,327 of NW_027362953.1, read as the reverse complement.
TGCTCCTTTGTAGAGTGGTGGAGGTCGCAGTGGAATAAAAATACAATATGAATGCCCGTTTGAAGAGTGGTGGACGTTACAGTGAAATAAAAAGACAATATCAATGCCCTTTGAAAGAGCTGGGGAGTTCAGCATGGTTTAACCAGACGGTTTTAATGCCCTTAGAAGAGACGTGGAGGTCACAGTAGCTTAACAAAATGGATTTAATGCCCCTTGGAAGAATGGCGAAGGTCGCAGTGGATTAAAAAGACAATATCAATGCCCCTTGGAAGAGTGGAGGAGGTTACAGTGGAAAAAAAAGACAATATAATTGCCCCTTGGAAGAGGGGTGGAGGTCGCAGTGGAATAAAAAGACAATATCATTGCCCCGTGGTAGAGACGTCGAGGTCGCAGTGGATTAAAAAGACAATATCAATGCCCTTTGGAAAAGTGGTGTAGGTCGCACTGGAATAAAAAGACAATATCAATGCCCCTTGGAAGAGTGGTGGAGGTTACAGAGGAATAAAAAGACTATATCTATGCTACTTGGAAGAGAAGTGCAGGTTACAATGGAATTAAAATACAATATCAATGCCCTTTGGAAGAGCTGTGGAGTTCACAGTGGTTTAACCAGATGGTTTTAATGCCCCTTGGAAGAATGGCCAAGGTCGCAGTGGATTAAAAAGACAATATCAATGCCCCTTGGAAGAGTGGTGGAGGTTACAGTGGAATAAAAAGACAATATCAATGCCCTTTGAAAGAGTGGTGTAGGTCGCAGTGGAATAAAAAGACAATATCAATGCCCCTTGGAGGAGTGGTGGAGGTCGCAGTGGAATAAAAAGACAATATCAATGCCCCTTGGAAGAGTGGTGGAGGTTAGAGTGGAATAAAAAGACAATATCAATGCTCCTTGGTAGAGTTGTGGAGTTCAGCATGGTTTAACCAGACGGTTTTAATGTCTCTTGGAAGAGACAAGGAGGTCACCGTTCCTTAACAAGACGGTTTTAATGCCCCATGGAAGAGTGGTGATGGTCGCAGTAGATTAAGAATACAATATCAATGCTCCTTGGAAGAGTGGTGGAGGTCGCAGTGGAATAAAAAGACAAATCAATGCCCCTTGGAAGAGTGGTGGAAGCTACAGTGGAATAAAAAGGCAATATCAATGCACCGTGGAAGAGATGTGAAGGTAACAGTGGCTTAACAAGACGGTTTTAATGCCCCTTGGAAAAGTGGTGGAGTTCGCAGAGGATTAAAAAGACAATATCAATGCCCCTTGGAAGAGTGGTGGAGGTCGTAGTGGAAAAAAAATACAATATTAATGCCCCTTGGTAGAGTGGTGGAGGTTACACTGGAATAAAAAGACAATATCAATGCCCAGTGGAAGAGATGTGGAGGTCACTGCAGGTTAACAAGACAGTTTTAATGCCCCTTGGAAGAATTGTGGAGTTCACAGTGGAATAAAAAGACAATGTCATTTCCCCTTGGAAAAGTGGTGGAGGTTACAGTGGAATAAAAAGACAATACCAATGCCCCTTGGAAGAGCTGCGGAGTTCAGCGTGTTTTAACCAGACGGTTTTATTGCCCCTTGGAAGAGACGTGGAGGTCACAGTAGCTTAACAAGACGGTTTTAATGCCCCTTGGAGAAGTGGTGGAGGTCGCAGTGGATTAAAAAGACAATATCAATGCCCTTTGGAAGAGTTGTGGAGGTCGCAGTGGAATTAAAATACAATATCAATGACCCGTGGAAGGGACGTGGAGGTCTCAGTAGCTAAACAAGATGGTTTTAATGCCACTTGGAAGAGTGGTGGAAGTCGCAGTGGATTAAAAAGACAATATCAATGCCCCTTGGTATAGTGGTCTCGGTCGCAGTTAAATAAAAAGTCAATATCAATGCCCCTTGGTAGAGTGGAGGAAGATACAGTCGAATAAAAAGACAATATCAATGCTCCTTGGAAGAACTGTGGAGTACAGAATGGTTTAACCAGACGGTTTTATTGCCCCTTGGAAGAGACGTAGAGGTCACAGTAGCTTATCAAGACTGTTTTAATGCCCCTTGGCAGAGTGGTGGAGGTCGCAGTGGCTTAAAAAGACAATTTCAATGCCCCTTAGAAGAGTGGTGGAGGTTACATTGGAATAAAAAGACAATATCAATGCCCTGTGGAATATACATGGAGGTTACAGCAGCTTAACAAGACAGTTTTAATGCCCCTTGGGAGAGAGGTGGAAGACGCAATGGAATAAAAATACAATATCAATGCTCCTTGGAAGAGTGGTGGAGGTCTCAGTGGATTAAAAAGATAATATCAATACCCCTTGGAAGTTCTGTGGAGTTCAGAATGGTTTAACCAGAAGGATTCAATGCCCCTTGGAAGAGATGAGGAGGTCACAGTAGCTTAACAAGACAGTTTTAATGCCCCTTGGAAGAGTAATGGAGGTCGCAATAGATTAAAAAGACAAAATCAATGCCCCTTGGAAGAGTGGTGGAGGTCGCAGTGAAATAAAAAGACAAAATCAATGCCCCTTGGAAGAGTGGTGTAGGTTACAATGGAATAAAAAGACAATATCAATGCCCCGTGGAAGAGATGTGGAGATCACAGTAACTTAACAAGACAGTTTTAATGCCCCTTGGAAAAGTGGTGGAGGTCGCAGTGGAATAAAAAGACAATATCAATGCCCCTTGGAAGAGCTGTGGAGTTCAGAGAGGTTAAACCAGATGGTTTTAATACCCATTGAAGAGACATGGAGGTCACAGTAGCTTTACAAGACGCTTTTAATGCCCCTTGGAAGAGTGGTGGAGGTCACAGTGGATTATAAAGACAATATCAATGCCCCTTGGTAGAGTGGTGGAGGTTGCAGTGGAATAAAAAGACAATATCAATGCCCCGAGGAAGAGAATTGGATGTCACTGTAGCTTAACAAGACAGTTTTAATGTCTCTTGGAACAGTGGTGGAGTTCGCAGTGGAATAAATAGACAATATCAATGCCCGCTGGAAGAGTGGTGGAGGTTACAGTTGAAATGAAAGACAATATTAATGCCCCTTGAAAGAGACGTGGAGGTCACAGTAGATTAACAAGACGGTTTAAATGCCCCTTGGAAGAGAGGTGGAAGTCGTAGTGGAATAAAAAGAAAATATCAATGCCCCTTGGACTAGTGCTGGAGGTTACAGTGGAATAAAACGACAATATCAATGCCCCTTGCAAGAGGTGTGGAGTTCGAAGTGGTTTAAATTGACGGTTTTAATGCCCCTAGGAAGAGACGTGGAGGTCAAAGTAGCTTAACAAGACGGTTTCGATGCCCTTTGGTAGAGTGGTGGAGGTCGCAGAGGATTAAAAAGACAATATCAATGCCCCTTGGAAAAGTGGTGGAGGTCTCAGTGGAATAAAAAGACAACATCAGTGCCCCTTGGAAGAGTGGTGCACGTTACATTGGAATAAAAAGACAATATGAATGCCACTTGGAAGAACTGTGGATTTCAAAGAGGTTTAACCAGACGATTTTATTGGCCCTTGGAAGAGACGTGGAGTTCACAGTAGCTTAACAAGATGGTTTTAATGCCCCTTGGTAGTGTGATGGAGGTCGCAGTGGATTAAAAAGACAATATTAATGCCACTTGGAAGAGTGGTCGAGGTCGCAGTGGAATAAAAAGACAATATCAATGCCCCGTGGAAGAGTGGTGGTGGTTACAGTGGAATAAAAAGACAATATCACTGCCCCGTGGAAGAGATATGGAGGTCACAATAACTTAACAAGATGGTTTTTATGCCCCTTGGAAGAGTGGTGGAGGTCACAGTGGATTAAAAAGACAATATCAATGCCCCTTGGAAGAGTGGTGGAGGTCGGTGTGGAATAAAAAGACAATATCAATGCCCCGTGGAAGAGATGTGGAGGTTACAATAGCTTAACAAGACGGTTTTAATGCCCCTTGGAGCAGTGGTGGAGGTCACAGTGGATTAAAAAGACAGTATCAATGCCCCTTGGAAGAGTGGTGGAGGTCGGTGTGGAATAAAAAGACAATATCAATGCCCCGTGGAAAAGAATTGGAGGTCACTGTAGCTTAACAAGACAGTTTTAATGTCCCTTGGAACAGTGGTGGAGGTCGCAGTGGAATAAAAAGACAATATCTATGCCCCTTGGAAAAGTGGTGGAGGTACCAGTGGAATAAAAAGACAATATCAATGCCAAGTGAAAGAGACGTGGAGGCCACAGTAGCTTAACAAGACGGTTTAAATGCCCCGTGGAAGAGAGGTGGAAGTCGTAGTGGAATAAAAAAGACAATATCAGTGACCCTTGGACTAGTGGTGGAGGTTACAGTGGAATAAAAAGACAATTTCAATGCCCCGTGGAAGAGATGGGGAGGTCACAATAGCTTAACAAGACGGTTTTAATGCCCCTTAGAAGAGTGGTGGAGGTCACAATGTGTTAAAAAGACAATATTAATGCCCCTTGGAAGAGTGGTGGAGGTCGCAGTGGAATAAAAAGACAATACCAATGCCCTTTGGAAGAGCTGTGGAGTTCAGAGTGGTTTAACCAGACGGTTTTAATGCCCCTTGGAAGAGACGTGGAGGTCACAGTGGCTTAACAAGACTGTTTTAATGACCCTTGTAAGAGTGGTGGAGGTCGCAGTGGAATAAAAAGACAATATCAATGCCCCATGGAAAAGACTTGGAGGTCACAGTAGCTTAACAAGACGGTTTTAATAACCCTTGGAAGAGTGGTGGAGGTTGCAGTGGATTAAAAAGACAATATCAATGCCCCTTAAAAGAGTGGTGGAGGTTGCAGTGGAATAAGAAGACAATATCAATGCCCCTTGAAACAGTGGTGGAGGTTACAGTGGAATAAAATGACAATATCAATGCCCCTTGGAAGAGAGGTGGAGTTTACAGTGGAATAAAAAAAAAATATCAATGCCCCTTGGAATAGTGGTGGAGGATACAGTTAAATAAAAAGACAATATCAATTTCCCGTGGAAGAGATGTGGAGATCACAATATCTTAACAAGACGGTTTTAATGCCCCTTGGAAGGGTGGTGGAGGTCTCAGTGGATTAAAAAGACAATATCAATGCCCCTTGGAAGAGTGGTGGAGGCTACAGTGGAATAAAAAGACAATATCAATGCCCCTTGCAAGAGCTGTGGAGTACAGAGTGGTTTAAATTGACGGTTTTAATGAACTTAGGAAGAGACCTGGAGGTCACACTACCTTAACAAAATGGTTTTAATGCCCCTTAGAAGAGTGGTGGAGGTCGCAGTGGAATAAAAAGACAATATCAATGCCCCTTGGAAGAGTGTTGGAGGTTACAGTGGAATAAAAAGACAATATCAATACCCCGTGAACAAGACGTGGAGGTCACAGTAGCTTAACAAGACGGATTTAATGCGCCTTGGAAGAGAGGTGGAAGTCGCAGTGGAATAAAAAGACAATATCAATGCCCCTTGGAAAAGTGTTGGAGCTTACAGTGGAATAAAAAGACAATATCAATGCCCCTTGCAAGAGCTGTGAAGTTCAGATTGGTTTAAATTGACGGTTTTAATGCCCTTAGGAAGAGACTTGGAGTTCACACTACCTTAACAAAATGGTTTTAATGCCCCTTGGAAGAGTGGTGGAGGTCGTATAGGATTAAAAAGACAATATCAATGCCCCTTGGAAGAGTGGTGGAGGTCGCAGTGGAATAAAAAGACAATATCAATGCACCATGGAAGAGTGCTGGAGGTTACAGTGGAATAAAAAGACAATATCAATGCCCCGTGGAAGAGATGTGGAGGTCACAATATCTTAAAAAGACGGTTTTAATGCCCCTTGGAAGACTGGTGAAAGTCGCAGTGGACTAAAAAGGCAATATCAATGTCCCTTGGAATAATGGTGGAGGTCACAGTGGAATAAAAAGACAATATCAATGCCCATTGAAAGAGTGGTGGAGGTTACAGTGGAATAAAAAGACAATATCAATGCCCCGTGTAAGAGATGTGGAGGTTACAGTAGCTTAACAAGTTGGTTTTAATGCCCCTTGGAAGAGTGGTGGAGGTCGCAGTGGAATAGAAAGACAATATCAATGCCCTTTGGAAGAGCTGTGGAGTTCAGAGTGGTTTAACCAGATGGTTTTAATGCCCCTTGGAAGAGTGGTGGAGGTCGCAGTGGATTAAAAAGATTATATCAATGCCCCTTGGAAGAGTGGTGGAGGCTACAGTGGAATAAAAAGACAATATCAATGACCCTTGGACGAGTAGTGGAGGTCGCAGTGGAATAAAAAGACAATATCAATGCCCCTTGGAAGAGTGGTGGAGGTCGCAGTGGAATAAAAAGACCATTTCAATGCCCTTTGGAAGAGTGGTGGAGGGTACAGTGGAATAAAAAGACAATATCAATGCCAATTGGAAGAGATGTGGAGTTCACTTTGGTTTAACCATAAAGTTTTAATGCTCCTTGGAAGAGACGTGGAGGTCACAGTGGCTTAATAAGTTGGTTTTAATGCTCTTTGGAAGAGTGGTGGAGGTTTCAGTGCATTAAAAAGACAATATCAATGCCCCTTGGAAGAGTTGTGGAGGTCGCAGTTGAATAAAAAGACAATATCCATGCCCCTTGGAAGAGTGTTGGAGGTTACAGTGGAATAAAAAGAGAATATCAATGCCCCGTGGAAGAGATATGGTGGTCACAATAGCTTAAAAAGATAGCTTTAATGCCCCTTGGAAGAGTGGTGGAGGACACAGTGGATTAAAAAGACAATATCAATGACCCTTGGAACAATGGTGGAGGTCGAATTGGAATAAAAAGACAATATCGATGCCCATTGAAAGAGTGGTGGAGGTTACAGTGGATTAAAAAGCAATATCAATGATCCTTGGAAGAGATGTGGAGGTTACAGTAGCTTAACAAGTTGGTTTTAATGCCCCTTGCAAGAGTGATGGAGGTCGCAGTGGAATAAAAAGACAATATCAATGCCCTTTGGAAGAGCTGTGGAGTTCAGAGTGGTTTAACCAGATGGATTTTATGCCCTTTGGAAGAGTGGTGGAGGTCGCAGTGGATTAAAAAGACAATATCAATGCCCCTTGGAAGAATGGTGGAGGCTACAGTGGAATAAAAAGACAATATCACTGACCCTTGTACGAGTAGTGGAGGTCGCAGTGGAATAAAAAGACAATATCAATGGCCCTTGGAAGAGTGGTGGAGGTTACATTGGAATAAAAAGACAATATCAATGCCCCTTGGATGAGTAGTGGAGGTTTCAGTGGAATAAAAAGACAATATCAATGGCCCGTGGAAGAGACTTTGAGGTCACAGTAGTTTAGCAAGACGGTTTTAATGCCCCATGGAAGAGAGGTGGAAGTCGTAGTGGAATAAAAAGAAAATATCAATGCCCCTTGGACTAGTGCTGGAGGTTACAGTGGAATAAAACGACAATATCAATGCCCCTTGCAAGAGCTGTGGAGTTCGAAGTGGTTTAAATTGACGGTTTTAATGCCCCTAGGAAGAGACGTGGAGGTCAAAGTAGCTTAGCAAAACGGTTTCTATGCCCTTTGGCAGAGTGGTGGAGGTCGCAGAGGATTAAAAAGACAATATCAATGTCCCTTGGAAAAGTGGTGGAGGTCTCAGTGGAATAAAAAGACAATATCAGTGCTCCTTGGAAGAGTGGTGTAGGTTACATTGGAATAAAAAGACAATATCAATGCCACTTGGAAGAATTGTGGATTTCAAAGAGGTTTAACCAGACGGTTTTATTGCCCCTTGGAAGAGACGTGGAGGTCACAGTAGCTTAACAAGATGGTTTTAATGCCCCTTGGTAGTGTGATGGAGGTCACAGTGGATTAAAAAGACAATATTAATGTCACTTGGAAGAGTGGTGGAGATCGCAGTGGAATAAAAAGACAATATCAATGCCCCGTGGAAGAGTGGTGGAGGTTACAGTGGAATAAAAAGACAATATCAATGCCCCGTGGAAGAGACGTGGAGGTCACAATAGCTTAACAAGACGGTTTTAATGCCCCTTGGAAGAGTGGTGGAGGTCACAGTGTATTAAAAAGACAATAGCAATGCCCCTTGGAAGAGTGGTGGAGGTCACAGTAGAATAAAAAGACAATATCAATGACCCTTAGAAGAGTGGTGGATGTTACAGTGGAATAAAAAGACAATATCAATGCCCCGTGGAAGAGATGTGGAGGTCAAAATAGCTTAACAAGATGGTTTTAATGCCCCTTGGAAGAGTGCTGGAGGTCGCAGTGGATTAAAAAGACAATATCAAAGCCCCTTGGAAGAGTGGTGGAGGTCGCAGTGGAATAAAAAGACAATATCAATGCCCCGTGGAAGAGTGGTGGAGGTTACAGTGGAGTAAAAAGACAATATCAATGCCCCATGGAAGAGATGTGGAGGTCACAATAGCGTAACAAGACGGTTTTATTGCCCCTTGGAAGAGTGCTGGAGGTCGCAGTGGATTAAAAAGACAATATCAATGCCACTTGGAAGAGTGGTGGAGGTTACAGTGGAATAAAAAGACAATATCACTGCCCCGTGAAAGAGATGTGGAGGTCACATTAGCTTAAAAAGATTGTTTTAATGCCCCTTGGAAGAGTGGTGGAGGTCACAGTGGATTAAAAAGACAATATCAATGCCCCTTGGAAGAGTGGTGGAGGTCGGTGTCGAATAAAAAGACATTATCAATGCCCCGTGGAAGAGAATTGGAGGTCACTGTAGCTTAACAAGACAGTTTTAATATCCCTTGGAACAGTGGTGGAGGTCCCAGTGGAATAAAAAGACAATATCAATGCCCCGTGTAAGAGATGTGGAGGTTACAATAGCTTAACAAGACTGTTTTAATGCCCCTTGGAGGAGTGGTGGAGGTCACAGTGGATTAAAAAGACAATATCAATGCCCCTTGGAAGAGTGGTGGAGGTCGGTGTGGAATAAAAAGACAATATCAATGCCCCGTGGAAAAGAATTGGAGGTCACTGTAGCTTAACAAGACAGTTTTAATGTCCCTTGGAACAGTGGTGGAGGTCGCAGTGGAATAAAAAGACAATATCTATGCCCCTTGGAAAAGTGGTGGAGGTACCAGTGGAATAAAAAGACAATATCAATGCCCCATGGAAAAGACTTGGAGGTCATAGTAGCTTAACAAGACGGTTTTAATAACCCTTGGAGGAGTGGTGGAGGTTGCAGTGGATTAAAAAGACAATATCAATGCCCCTTAAAAGAGTGGTGGAGGTAACAGTGGAAAATAATGACAATATCAATGCCAAGTGAAAGAGACGTGGAGGTCACAGTAGCTTAACAAGACTGTTTAAATGCCCCGTGGAAGAGAGGTGGAAGTCGTAGTGGAATAAAAAAGACAATATCAGTGACCCTTGGACTAGTGGTGGAGGTTACAGTGGAATAAAAAGACAATTTCAAAGCCCCGTGGAAGAGATGTAGAGGTCACAATAGCTTAACAAGACGGTTTTAATGCCCCTTGGAAGAGTGGTGGAGGTCACAAAGTGTTAAAAAGACAGTATTAATGCCCCTTGGAAGAGTGGTGGAGGTCGCAGTGGAATAAAAAGACAATATCAATGCCCCATGGAAAAGACTTGGAGGTCACAGTAGCTTAACATGACGGTTTTAATAACCCTTGGAAGAGTGGTGGAGGTTGCAGTGGATTAAAAAGACAATATCAATGCCCCTTAAAAGAGTGGTAGAGGTTGCAATGGAATAAAAAGACAATATCAATGCCCCTTGAAAGAGTGGTGGAGGTTACAGTGGAATAAAATGACAATATCAATGCCCCTTGGAAGAGTGGTGGAGTTTACAGTGGAATAAAAAGACAATATCAATGCCCCTTGGAATAGTGGTGGAGGATACAGTTAAATAAAAAGACATTATCAATGCCCCGTGGAAGAGATGTGGAGATCACAATATCTTAACAAGACGGTTTTAAGGCCCCTTGGAAGGGTGTTGGATGTCTCAGTGGATTAAAAAGACAATATCAATGCCCCTTGGAAGAGTAGTGGAGGCTACAGTGGAATAAAAAGACAATATCAATGCCCCTTGCAGGAGCTGTGGAGTTCAGAGTGGTTTAAATTGACGGTTTTAATGCCCTTAGGAAGAGACCGGGAGGTCACACTACCTTAACAAAATGGTTTTAATGCACCTTGGAAGAGTGGTGGAGGTCGCAGAGGATTAAAAAGACAATATCAATGCCCCTTAGAAGAGTGGTGGAGGTCGCAGTGGAATAAAAAGACAATATCAATGCCCCTTGGAAGAGTGTTGGAGGTTACAGTGGAATAAAAAGACAATATCAATACCCAGTGAAAAAGACGTGGAGGTCACAGTAGCTTAACAAGACGATTTTAATGCGCCTTGGAAGAGAGGTGGAAGTCGCAGTGGAATAAAACGACAATATCAATGCCCCTTGGAAAAGTGCTGGAGCTTAGAGTGGAATAAAAAGACAATATCAATGCCCCTTGCAAGAGCTGTGGAGTTCAGAATGGTTTAAATTGACGGTTTTAATGCCCTTAGGAAGAGACCTGGAGGTCACACTACCTTAACAAAATGGTTTTAATGCCCCTTGGAAGAGTGGTGGAGGTCGCAGAGGATTAAAAAGACAATATCAATGCCCCTTGGAAGAGTGGTGGAGGTCGCAGTGGAATAAAAAGACAATATCAATGCACCATGGAAGAGTGGTGGAGGTTACAGTGGAATAAAAAGACAATATCAATGCCCCATGGAAGAGATGTGGAGGTCACAATAGCTTAAAAAGATGGTTTTAATGCCCCTTGGAAGAGTGGTGGAGGTCGCAGTGGATTAAAAAGACAATATCAAAGTCCCTTGGAATAATGGTGGAGGTCACAGTGAAATAAAAAGACAATATCAATGCCCATTGAAAGAGTGGTGGAGGTTACAGTGGAATAAAAAGACAATATCAATGCCCCGTGTAAGAGATGTGGAGGTTACAGTAGCTTAACAAGTTGGTTTTAATGCCCCTTGGAAGAGTGGTGGAGGTCGCAGTGGAATAGAAAGACAATATCAATGACCTTTGGAAGAGCTGTGGAGTTCAGAGTGGTTTAACCAGATGGTTTTAATGCCCCTTGGAAGAGTGGTGGAGGTCGCAGTGGATTGAAAGGATTATATCAATGCCCCTTGGAAGAGTGGTGGAGGCTACAGTGGAATAAAAAGACAATATCAATGACCCTTGGACGAGTAGTGGAGGTCGCAGTGGAATAAAAAGACAATATCAATGCCCCTTGGAAGAGTGATGGAGGTCGCAGTGGAATAAAAATACCATTTCAATGCCCTTTGGAAGAGTGGTGGAGGGTACAGTGGAATAAAAAGACAATATCAATGCCAATTGGAAGATATGTGGAGTTCACTGTGGTTTAACCATAAAGTTTTAATGCTCCTTGAAAAGTGGTGGAGGTCGCAGTGGATTAAAAAGACAATAACAATGCCCCTTGGAAGAGTGGTGGAGGTGGCAGTGGAATAAAAAGACAATATCAATGCCCCGTGAAAGTGACGTGGATGTCACAGTAGCTTAACAAGAGGGTTTTAATGTTCCTTGGAAGAGAGGTGAAAGTCGCAGTGGAATAAAAAGACAATATTAATGCCCCTTGTTAGAGTGCTGGAGGTTACAGTGGAATAAAAAACAATATCAAAGCCCCTTCCAAGAGCTGTGGAGTTGAGAGTGGTTTAAATTGACGGTTTTAATGCCCCTTGGTAGAGACGTGGAGGTAAGAGTGGATTAAAAGACAATATCAATGCCCCTTGGAAGAGTGGTGGAGGTCGCAGTGGATTAAAAAGACATTATCGATGCCCCTTGGAAGAGTGGTGAAGTTCGCAGTGGAATAAAAAGAAAATATCAATGCCCCTTAGAAGAGTGGTGGAGGTTACAGTGGAAAAAAAACACAATATCAATGTTCCTTGGAAGAGGGGTGAAGGTCGCAGTGGAAGAAAAAGACAATATCAATGTCCCTTGGAAGAGTGGTGGAGGTCGCAGTGGATTAAAAAGACAATATCAATGCTCCTTGGAAGAGTGGTAAAAGTCGCAGTGGAATAAAAAGACAATATCAGTGCCCGGTGGAATGGACGTGGAGGTCACAGTAGCTTAACAAGACGGTTTTAATGCCCCTTGGAAGAGTGGTGGAGGTCGCAGTGGATTAAAAAAACTATCAAATCACCTTGGAAGAGTGGTGGAGGTCGCAGTGGAAAAAAAAGACAATATCAATGCCCCTTGGAAGAGTGGTGGAGGTTACAGTTGAATAAAAAGACAATATCAATGCCTCTTGGAAGAGCTGTGGAGTTCAGAGTGGTTTAACCATGCAGTTTTAATGCCCCTTGGAAGAGACGTGGAGGTCACAGAATCTTATCAAGACTGTTTTAAAGCCCCTTGGAGGAGTGGTAGAGGTCGCAGTGGATTAAAATGACAATATCAATGCCCCTTGGAAGAGTGGTGGAGGTTACAGTAGAATAAAAAGACAATATCAATGTCCCTTGGAAGAATGGTGGATGTTACAGTGGAATAAAAAGACAATATCAATGCCTCTTGGAAGAGTGGTGGAGGTTCCAATTAAATAAAAAGACAATTTCAAAGCCCCTTGGAAGAGACGTGGAGGTCACAGTGGAATAAAAAGACAATATTAATGCCCCTTGGAAGAGTGATGGAGGTTAGAGTGGAATAAAAAGACAATATCAATGCCCCTTGCAAGAGCTGTGGAGTTCAGAGTAGTTTAAATTGACGGTTTTAATGCCCCTTGGAAGGGACGTGAAGGTGACAGCAGCTTAACAAGACGGTTTTAATGCCCCTTGGAAGAGTGGTGGAGATCGTTGTGGATTTAAAAGACAATATCAATGCCCCTTAAGAGAGTGGTGGAGGTCGCAGTGGAATGAAAAGACAATATCTATGCCCCTTGGATGATTGGCGGAGGTTACAGTGGAATAAAAAGACAATATCAATGCCCCTTGGAAGAGTGGTGGAGGTTACAGTGGAATAAAAAGACAATATCAATGCCCTGTGTAAGAAACTTGGAGGTCACAGTAGCTTAACAAGACGGTTTTAATGCCCCTTGGAAGAGTCTTGGACGTCGCAGAGGAATAAAAAGACAATATCAATGCACTTGGAAGAGTGCAGAAGGTTACAATGGAAAAAAAAGACATTGTCAATGCCCCTTGGACGAGCTGTGGAGCTCAGAGCGGTTTAACCAGACGGTTTTAATGCTCCTTTGAAGAGACTTGGAGGTCACAGTAGCTTAACAAGACGGTTTAAATGCCCCTTGGAACAGTGGTGGAGGTCGCAATGGAATAAAAAGACAATATCAATGCCCCTTGAAAGAGTGGTGGAGGTTACAGTGGAATAAAAAGACAATATCAATGCCTTTTGGATGAGTGGTGGAGGTTACAGTGAAATAAAAAGACAATATCAATCCCCCGTGGAAGAGACGTGGACATCACAGAAGCTTAACAAGACGGTTTTAATGCCCCTTGTCAGAGTGGTGGAGGTCTCAGTGGAATAAAAAGACAATAACAATGCCCTGTGGAAGAGACGTGGAGGTCACAGTAGCTTAACAAGACGGTTTTAATGCCCCTTAGAACAATGGTGGAGGTCGCAGTGGAATAACCTCATTGGTACATGCTCTGCATAACTTCTCTGCTTGCTGTGTCTGCTGTAATCTAATGCTCTGCTTTGCTGATTCACCTCACTGGTACATGCTCTGCATAACTTCTCTGCTTGCTGTGTATGCTGTAATCTAATGCTCTGCTTTGCTGATTCACCTCACTGGTACATGCTCTGCATAACTTCTGCTTGCTGTGTCTGCTGTAATCTAATGCTCTGCTTTGCTGATTCACCTCACTGGTTCATGCTCTGCATAACTTCTCTGCTTTATCTGTCCCACTCCATTCAATACCCACATATGTCTGTCCCTTCCCCACTATAGATCTTATCTGATTTTTAGAGGTGCTAAACTGCAGAGACTAGAGTCCTAGCTCTGTGTTTGATCACCCAGCCATCTCCTGGTGAGACGACCAGCTGCTAATTTAGCCATATGCAGCTCCCACAATGCCCTTCACCTGATAGTTTAATGTGCCCTATATATTTAGAAGCTCTGTAAGGGGTGCACTTGTGCTGGGGTGTGCACGAGTCTTCTTGTGCAAAGTTGCTTCGGAGATAAGTGGCAGTTATTTCAGAGGCAGTTAGTCAGGGCAGGAGTCAGGTAACCAACACTTTGACCACTTACTCTCTTTTAACTATGTTTCTGTTAGCTCTCCCTTTTTCCTCTATAGTACTCCACTTTCTATTAACCCCTCAAATCCCTACACCTAGTAAGAAACTCTTCATCTCTCCCTCCATCCTCCCCATTCATCTCACCTCCTCCTCCAAATTATTCCTAAACATTCAATCCTGGATCTCCAAACACAGACAGCCACCTCATGCTCTCTCTTGCTCCCACCTGCTAACACTTTCTCAGCTCCTCCTCACTGCTGGAGATATCTCTCCAAATCCTGTTCCTCCTCGCCATATCCCCACAGTTACTTCTTCCTCCTATCCACGACCTTCCACAAACTGTCGCAACCCTTCTAAGCTCATACCCATCCAACCAATCCCCACTCCCTTAGTTGCTCTAACAGGTGCTCTATGGAACGCTCGCTCTGTCTGCAACAAACTTTCCTTCATCCACGATCTTTTCATTACAAACAAACTTCATCGCCATCACTGAAACCTGGCTCACCCCCTCTGACACAGCCTCACCAGCTGCACTTTCATATGGCGGATTCCACCTTTCCCACACCCCCCGCCCCAACGGCAAACATGGCGGAGGCGTAGGTTTTCTCCTATCAGAACACTGCGCTTTCACCCAAATCCCACTGCCACCCTCTGTTACACTCCCCTCTTTTGAGGTGCACTGTGTGCGCATCTATTCCCCCTCCAAACTCCAACTGGCCGTCGTGTACCGACCCCCAGGGCAAGCCATCACCTTCTTAGACCACTTCACCACCTGGCTGCTTCACTTCCTCTCCACTGACATCCCCATTATCATAATGGGTGACTTCAACATCCCCATTAACACTTCCCACTCGTCTGTCTCTAAGTTCCTATCTCTCACTTCCTCCTTCGGACTCACTCAATGGTCTTCCACACCCACCCACAAAGATGGCCACACACTGGAACTCATCTTCACCCACCTCTGTTCCCTATCTAACCTCTCTATCTCACCTCTCCCTCTCTCTGATCACAGTCTACTTACATTCTCGTGTCTCTTCTCCACGTGGCAACAATCCCCACTCCACAAACTTGCATACCCTCGCAGAAATCTCAAACACCTTGACTTACACTCACTCTCTGAATCCCTCCTCCCTCTTACAGACATAAATTCCTTACACGATGCAGACGTTGCTGCTGCTTCATATAACACCACAATAGCTGCAGCTCTAGACTTGATCGCCCCTCTCACACACCACATCTCGCACATTCAACAGGCAACCCTGGCACACTAAACTTACTAAAGAACTGCGCCGGGCCTCCAGGGTTGCGGAGCGGAGATGAAAAGGTCTCACTCCATCGAGCACTTCATCGCATTCAAGCAATCCCTCACTAATTTCAAGTCCGCACTCACTACAGCAAAACAAAGCTACTTCTCATCTCTCATATCCTCCCTATCTCACATCCCTAAACAGCTATTTAACACTTTCAACTCTCTCCTTCGTCCCCCAGCACCTCCTCCCTCTTCTCTCATCTCAACCGAAGACTTTGCCTCATTCTTCAAACAGAAGATTGACACCATCAGACAAAACTTTTGCTTAAAGTCCACACAACCCCTCCTCATATCTATTCAACCCTCCTCCTCCAAATCCCACTTCTCCACCATTACAGAAGGTCAAGTCTCCTCTTTACTCTCCAAATCACACCTCACCACCTGCGAACTTGACCCAATCCCATCCCACCTCATCACTAACCTTACCATAGTCTTCATCCCAACCCTAACCCACCTCTTCAATCTGTCACTAACAACCGGTGTCTTCCCCTCATGTTTCAAACATGCCGCAATCACACCCATCCTCAAAAAGCACTCCCTTGACCCTTACTCTCTGACTAGCTACCGCCCCATATCACTCCTTCAGTTTGCCTCAAAACTACTAGAACAACATGTCCACCTTGAACTGTCCTCCCACCTCTCCTCCTGCTACCTCTTCGACCGCCTGCAATCTGGCTTCCGACTGCATCACTTGACTGAAACTGCCCTGACCAAACTCACCAAAGACCTACTAAATGCCAAATCCAAGTGATACTACTCCATCCATCTCCTTCTGGACCTGTCATCTGCCTTTGACACAGAGGACCATTCCCTCTGACTCCAGATTCTCTCATCTCTTGGCATCACGGACTTGGCTCTATTTTGGATCTTCTCATACTTAACAGACAGGACATTCAGCGTCTCCCACTCACGCACCACCTCCTCATCTCGCCCCCTATCTGTCGGTGTCCCCCAAGGTTCAGTTCTAGGACCTCTGCTCTTCTCCATCTACACCTTTGGCCTGGGAAAGCTCATAGAGTCTCACGGTTTTCAGTATTACCTCTATGCTGACGACACAAAGATCTACCTCTCTGGACCCGATATCTCCTCCCTACTAACCAAAATCCCACAATGTCTGGTCGCCATGTCATCCTTCTTCTCTGACTGATTTCTAAAACTCAACATGGATAAAACAGAGTTCATCATCTTTCCACCCTCTCATTCACATCCCCCATCTGACCTAGCCATCAACATCAATGGCTGTTCACGCTTCCCAGTCCCACAAGCTCGCAGCCTTGGAGTAACCCTGGACTCTGATCTCTCCTTCAAGCCACATATCCAAGCCCTTTCCACTTCCTGCTGACTCCAACTCAAAAACATCTCTCGGATCCGTGCATTCCTCAGCAAAAACTCTGCAAAAACACTAGTGCATGCCCTCATCATATACCGCCTCGACTATTGCAACCTCCTGCTCCGTGGCCTCCCTTACAACACTCTTGCACCTCTCCAATCAATCCTAAACTCTGCTGCTCGACTAATTCACCTGTCCCTGCGCTATTCCCCGGCCTCTCCTCTCTGTCAATCTCTTCACTGGCTCCCCGTTGCCCAGAGAATCCAGTTCAAAACTCTAACCATGGCATACAAAGCCATCCACAACCTGTCTCCCCCATACATCTGTGACCTAGTCTCCCAGTACTTACCTGCACGCAACCTCCGATCCTCACAAGATCTCCTTCTCTACTCCCCTCTTATCTCCTCCTCCCACAATCGTATACAAGATTTCTCCCGTGCATCCCCCCTACTCTGGAACTCTCTACCCCAACACATCAGACTCTCGCCGACCCTGGAAACCTTCAAAAGAAACCTGAAGACCTCCCTCTTCCGACAAGCCTACAACCTGCTGTAACCACCGCTGCACGACCAGCTCTACCCTCACCTAATGTATCTTCACCCATCCCTGCTAGAATGTGAGCCCTCGCGGGCAGTGTCCTCGCTCCTCCTGTACCAGTCGCTGACTCGTTTTGTTAAGATTATGTAAATGCTTTTGTTATGTATATCCCTATTACATGTAAAGCGCCATGGAATAAATGGCGCTATAATAATAAATAATAATAATAATAATAATAATAATAATAAAAAGACAATATCAATTCCCATAGGAAAAGTGGTGGAGGTTATAGTGGAATAAAAAGACAAGATCAATGCCCCTTTGATGAGCTGAGGAATTCAGAGTTGTTTAACTAGACGGTTTTAATGCCCCTTGGAAGAGACGTGGAGGTCATAGTAGCTTAATAAGATGTTTTTAATGCCTCTTGGAAGAGTGGTGGAGGTCGCAGTTGTTTAAAAAGACAATATCACTGCTCCTTAGAAGAGTGGTGGAGGTTACATTGGAATAAAAAGAGAATATCAATGCCCCGTGGAATAGACATGGAGGTTACAGCAGCTTAACAAGACAGTTTTAATGCCCCTTGGAAGAGTGGTGGAGGTCGCAGTTGATTAAAAAGACAATATAAATACCCCTTAGAAGAGTGGTGGAGATCGCAGTGGAATAAAAAGACAATATCAATGCCCCTTGGAAGAGAAGTGGAGGTGGCAGTGGAATAAAAAACAATATCAATGCCACTTGGAAGAGTGGTGGAGGTAACAGTGGATTAAAAAGACAATATTAATACCCCTTGGAATAGTGGTGGAGGTTACAGTGAAATAAAAAGACAATATCAATGCCTCTTGAAAGAGTTATGGAGTTCAGAGTGGTTTAACCAGAAGGTTTTAATTCCCCTTGGAAGAGTGGTGGAGGTCACAGTGCATTAAAAAGACAATATCAATACCCCTTGGAAGAATGGTGGAGGTTACAGTGGAATAAAAAGACAATATCAATGCCCCCTGGAAGAGCTGAGGAGTTCAGAGTGGTTTAACCAGACGGTTTTAATGCCCCTTGGAAGAGATGTGGAGGTCACAGTAGCTTAACAAGACTATTTTAATGCCCTTGGAAGAGTGGTGGAGGTCGCAGGGGATTAAAAAGACAATATCAATAACCTTTAGAAGAGTGGTGGAGGTTACAGTGGAATAAAAGACAATATCAATGCCCCGTGGAAGAGTTGTGGAGGTCACTGTAGCTTAACAAGATGGTCTTAATGCCTCTTGGAAGAGTGGTGGAGGTCGCAGTGGAATAAAAAGACAATGTCAATGCCCCTTGGAAGAGTGGTGGAGGTTAGAGTGGAATAAATAGACAATACCAATGCTCCTTGGAAGAGCTGTAGAGTTCAGAGTGGTTTATCCATACGGTTTTAATACCCCTTGGAAGAGACGTGAAGGTCACAGTAGCTTAACAAGACTTTTTTTATGCCCTTGGAAGAGTGGTGGAGGTCGCAGTGGATTAAAAAGACAATATCAATAACCTTTAGAAGAGTGGTGGAGGTCACAGTGGATTAACAAGACAATATCAATTCCACGTGGAAGGGACGTGGAGGTCACAGTAGCTTAACAAGACGGTTTTAATGCACCTTGGAAGAAAGGTGGAGGTCGCAGTTGATTAAAAAGACAATATCAATGCCACTTGGAAGTGTCGTGGAGGTCGCAGTGGATTAAAAAGTCAATATCAATGCCCCTTGGAAGAGTGGTGGAGGATACTTTCGAATAAAAAGACAATATCAATGCTCCTTGGAAGAACTGTGGAGTACAGAATGGTTTAACCAGACGGTTTTATTGCCCCTTGTTTGAGATGTAGAGGTCACAGTAGCTTATCAAGACTGTTTTAATGCCTCTTGGAAGAGTGGTGAAGGTCACAGTGGTTTAAAAAGACAATATCACTGCCCCTTAGAAGAATGGTGACGGTTACACAGGAATAAAAAGACAATATCAATGCCCCGTGGAATAGTCATGGAGGTTACAGCAGCTTAACAAGACGGTCTTAATGCCCCTTTGGAGAGTGGTGGAAGTCGAAGTGGAATGAAAAGACAATATCGATGCCCCTTGGAAGAGTACTGTAGATTACAATGGAATAAAAAGACAATATCAATGCCTCTTGCAAGAGCTGTGGAGTTCAGAGTGGTTTAAATAGACGGCTTTAATGCCCCTTGGAAGAGAAGTGGAGGTCACAGTAGCTTAATAAGACGGTTTTAATGCCACATGGAAATGTGGTGGAGGTCGCAGTGGATTAAAAAGACAATATCAATGCCCCGAAGAAGAGTGGTGGATGTCGCAGTGGAATAAAATGACAATATCAATGCCCCTTGGAAGAGTGGTGGAGGTTACAGTAGAAAAAAAAGACAATATCAATGCCCCGTGGAAGAGACGTGGAGGTCACAGTAGCTTAACAAGATGGTTTTAATGCCCCTTGGAAGAGTTGTGAAGGTCACAGTTGATTAAAAAGACAATATCAATGCCCCTTGGAAGAGAGGTGGAGGTTGCAGTGGAATAAAAAGGCAATATCAATGCCACGTGGAAGAGACGTGGAGGTCACAGTAGCTTAACAACACGGTTTTAATGGCCCTTGGAAGAGTGGTGGAGGTCGCAGTGGAATAGAAAGAAAATATCAATGCCCCTTGGAAGAGTAGTGGAGGTCGCAGTGGAATAAAAAACAATATCAATGCCCCTTGGAAGAGTGGTGGAGGTAACAGTGCATTAAAAAGACAATATCAATGCCCATTGGAAGAGCAGTGGAGTTTAGAGTAGTTAAACCAGACGGTTTTAATGCCCATTGGAAGTGATGTGGAGGTCACAGTAGCTTAAAAAGATGTTTTTAATGCCCCTTGGAAAAGTGGTGGAGGTCGAAGTGGATTAAAAAGACAATATCAATGCCCCTTGGAAGAGTGGTGGAGTTGGCAGTGGAATAAAAAGACAACATCAATGACTCTTGGAAAAGTGGTGGAGTTCAGAGTGGTTTAACCAGACGGTTTTAATGCCCCTTGGAAGAGACGTGGAGGTCACAGTATCTTAACAAGACTGTTTTAATGCCCCTTGGAAGAGTGGTGGAGGTCGCAGTAGATTAAAAAGACAATATAAATGCCCCTTAGAAGAGAGGTGGAAGTCGCAGTGGAATAAAAAGACAATGTTAATGCCCAGTGGAATAGACATGGACGTGACAGTAGCTTAACAAGACGGCTTTAATGCCCCTTGGAAGAGTGGTGTAGGTTGCAGCGGATTAGAAAGACAATATCACTGCCCCTTGGAAGAGTGGTGGAGGTTACAGTGGAATAAAAAGACAATATCAATGCCCCATGGAAGAGTTGTGGAGGTCACTGTAGCTTAACAAGATGGTCTTACAGTGGAATAAAAAGACAATATCAATGCCCCATGGAAGAGTTGTGGAGGTCACTGTAGCTTACCAATACCAGTGCTCCTTGGAAGAGCTGTGGAGTTCAGAGTGGTTTAAATTGACGGTTTTAATGCCCCTTGGAAGAGACGTGGAGGTCACAGTGGATTAAAAAGACAATATCAATGCCCCTTGGAAGAGTGTTGGAGGTCGCAGTGGATTAAAAAGACAATATCAATGCCCCTTGGAAGAGTGGTGGAGGTCGCAGTGGAATAAAAAGACAATATCAATGCCCCGTGGAAGAGTGGTGGAGGTTCCAATTAAATAAAAAGACAATATCAATGCCCCTTGGAAGAGACGTGGAGGTCACAGTGGAATAAAAAGACAATATTAATGTCCCTTGGAAGAGTGGTGGAGGTCGCAGTGGAATAAAAAGACAATATCAATGCCCCTTGAAAGGGACGTGGAGGTCACAGTTGATTAAAAAGACAATATCAATGCACTTGGAAGAGTGCAGAAGGTTACAATGGAATAAAAAGACATTGTCAATGCCCCTTGAAAGAGCTGTGGAGCTCAGAGCGGTTTAATCAGACGGTTTTAATGCCCCATGGAAGAGACTTGGAGGTCACAGTAGCTTAAGAAGACGGTTTTAATGCCCCTTGGAAGATTGGTGGAGGTCACAGTTGATTAAAAAGACAATATCAATGCACTTGGAAGAGTGCAGAAGGTTACAATGGAATAAAAAGACATAGTCAATGCCCCTTGAAAGAGCTGTGGAGCTCAGAGCGGTTTAATCAGACGGTTTTAATGCCCCATGGAAGAGACTTGGAGGTCACAGTAGCTTAAGAAGACGGTTTTAATGCCCCTTGGAAGATTGGTGGAGGTCACAGTGGAATAAAAATACAATATCAATGCCCCTTGAAAGAGTGGTGGAAGTTACAGTGAAATAAAAAGACAATATCAATGCCCCTTGGAAGAGCTGTGGAGTACAGAGTTGTTTAACCAAACGGTTTCAGTGCCCCTTGGAAGAGACGTGGAGGTCACAGTAGCTTAACAAGACGGTTATAATGCCCTTTGGAAAAGTGGTGGAGGTCGCAGTGGATTAAAAGACAATAACATTGAACCTGGGAAGAGTGGTGGAGGTCGCAGTGGAATAAAAAGACAATATCAATGCCCCTTGGAAGAGTGGTGGAGGTTACAGTGGAATAAAAAGACAATATCAATGCCTCTTGGAAGAGTGGTGGAGGTTACAGTGGAATAAAAAGACAATATCCATGCCCCGTGGAAGAGACGTGGACATCACAGTAGCTTAACAAGACGGTTTTAATGCTCCTTGGCAGAGTGGTGGAGGTCGCAGTGGAATAAAAAGACAATAACAATGCCCCTTAGATGAGTGGTGGAGGTCGCAGTGGAAAAAAAAGACAATATCAATTCCCCTTGGAAGAGATGTGGAGGTCGCAGTGGAATAAAAAGACAATATCAATGCCTCGTGGAAGAGACTTGGAGGTCACAGTAGCTTAACAAGATGGTTTTGATGCCCCTTGGAAGAGAGGTGGAGGTCGCAGTAGAATAAAAAGACAATATCAATGCCCCTTGGAAGAGTGGTGGAGGTCGCAGTGGAATAAAAAGACAATATCAATGCCCCGTAGAAGGTACGTGGAAGTCACAGTAGCTTCACAAGACGGTTTTAATGCCCCTTGGAATAGAGGTGGAGGTCGCAGTTGACTAAAAAGACAATATCAATGCCCCTTGGAAGAGTGGTGGAGGTCGCAGTGGAAGAAAAAGACAATATCAATGCCGCTTGGAAGATTGGTGGAGGTTACAGTGGAATAAAAAGACAATATCAATGCCCCTTGGAAGAGTGGTGAAGGTTACAGTGGAATAAAAAGACAATATCAATGCCCTGTGTAAGAAACTTGGAGATCACAGTAGCTTAACTACACGGTTTTAATGCCCCTCGGAAGAGTCGTGGACGTCGCAGAGGAATAAAAAGACAATATCAATGCTCTTGGAGGAGTGCAGAAGGTTACAATGGAATAAAAAGACATTGTCAATGCCCCTTGGAAGAGCTGTGGAGGTCGCAGTGGATTAAAAAGACAATATCAATGCCCCTTGGAAGAGTGGTGGAGTTCGCAGTGGAATAAAAAGACAATATCAATGCCCCGTGGAAGGGACGTGGAGGTCACAGTAGCTTCACAAGATTGTTTTAATGCCCCTTGGAAGAGAGGTGGAGGTCGCAGTGGATTAAAAAGGCAATATCAATGCCCCTTAGAAGAGTGGTGGAGGTCGCAGTGGAATAAAAAGACAACATCAATTCCACTTGGAAAAGAAGTGGAGGTCGCAGTGGAATAAAAAGACAATATCAATGCCTCGTGGAATAGACTTGGATGTCACAGTAGCTTAACATGATGTTTTTAATGCCCCTTAGAAGAGAGGTGGAGGTCGTAGTGGAATAAAAAGACAATATCAATGCCCCTTGGAAGAGTGGTGGCGGTTACAGTGGAATAAAAAGACAATATCAATGACCGTTGGAACAGTGGTGGAGGTCACAGTGGAATAAAAAGACAATATTAATGCCCCTTGGAAGAGTGGTGGAGGTCGCAGTAAAACAAAAAGACAATATCAATGCCCCTTGGAAGAGTGGTGGAGGTTACAGTGGAATAAGAAAACAATATAAATGCCCCTTGGAAGAGCTGTGGAGTTCACAGTGGTTTAACCAGAAGGTTTTAAGGCACCGAGGAATAGACGTGGAGGTCACAGTAGCTAAACAAGATGGTTTTAATGTTTCTTGGAAGAGAGATGGAGGTCGCAGTGGATTAAAACGACAAAATCAATGCCCTTGGAAGAGTGGTGGAGGTTACAGTGGAATAAAAAGACAATATCAATGACTCTTGCAAGAGCTGTGGAGTTCAGAGTGGTTTAAATTAACGGTTTTAATGTCCCTTGGAAGAGTGGTGGAGGTCGCCGTGGATTAAAAAGACATTATCGATGCCCCTTGGAAGAGTGGTGGAGGTCGCAGTGGAATAAAAAGACAATATCAATGTCGCTTGGAAGAGAGGTGGAGGTCACAGTAGATTAACAAGACGGTTTTAATGCCTCTTGGAAGAGTGTTGGAGGTCGCAGTGGATTAAAAAGACTATCAAATCCAATTGGAAGATTGGTGGAGGTCGCAATGGAAAAAAAAGACAATATCAATGCCCCTTGGTAGAGTGGTGGAGGTTAGAGTTGAATAAAAAGACAATATCAATGCCTCTTGGAAGACCTGTGGAGTTCAGAGTGGTTTAACCATGCGGTTTTAATGCCCCTTGGAAGAGACGTGGAGGTCACAGAAGCTTATCAAGACTGTTTTAAAGCCCCTTGGAGGAGTGGTAGAGGTCGCAGTGGATTAAAAAGACAATATCAATGCCCCTTAGAAGAGTGGCGGAGGATACAGCGGAATAAAAAGACAATATCAATGCCCCTTGGAAGAGTGGTGGAGGTTACAGTGGAATAAAAAGACAATATCAATGTCCCTTGGAAGAATGGTGGAGGTTACAGTGGAATAAAAAGACAATATCAATGCCCCTTGGAAGAGTGGTTGAGGTTCCAATTAAATAAAAAGACAATATCAATGCCCCTTGGAAGAGACGTGGAGGTCACAGTGGAATAAAAAGACAATATTAATGCCCATTGGAAGAGTGGTGGAGGTCGCAGTAAAATAAAAAGACAATATCAATGCCCCTTGGAAGAGTGGTGGAGGTTAGAGTGGAATAAAAAGACAATATCATTGCCCCTTGGAAGAGCTGTGGAGTTCACAGTGGTTTAACCAGAAAGTTTTAATGCACCGTGGAATAGACGTGGAGGTGACAGTAGCTTAACAAGATGGTTTCAATGCTACTTGGAAGAGTGATGGAGGTCGCAGTGGATTAAAAAGACATTATCAATGCCCCTTGGAAGAGTGGTGGAGTTTACAGTGGAATAAAAAGACAACATCAATGCCCTGTGTGAGAAACTTAGAGGTCACAGTAGCTTAACAAGACGGTTTTAATGCCCCTTGGAAGAGTCGTGGACGTCGCAGAGGAATAAAAAGACATTATCAATGCACTTGGAAGAGTGCAGAAGGTTACAATGGAATAAAAAGACATTGTCAATGCCCAAGTGGTTTAACCAAACGGTTTTAGTGCCCCTTGGAAGAGACGTGGAGATCACAGTAGCTTAACAAGACGGTTTTAATGCCCCTTGGAAGAGTGGAGGAGGTCGCAGTGGATTAAAAAGACAATATCAATGAACCTTGGAAGAGTGGTGGAGGTCGCAGTGGAATAAAAAGACATTATCAATGCCCCTTGGAAGAGTGGTGGAGGTTACAGTGGAATAAAAAGACAATATCAATGCCTCTTGGAAGAGTGGTGGAGGTTACAGTGGAATAAAAAGAAAATATCAATGCCCCGTGGAAGAGACGTGGACATCACAGTAGCTTAACAAGACGGTTTTAATGCCCCTTGGCAGAGTGGTGGAGGTCGCAGTGGAATAAAAAGACAATAACAATGCCCTGTGGAAGAGTTGTGGAGGTTACAGTAGCTTATCAAGACGGTATTAATGCCCCTTAGAACAGTGGTGGAAGTTACAGTGGAATTAAAGACACTATCAATGCCCTTTGGAAGAGTGGCGGAGGTCGCAGTGGAATAAAAATACAATATCAATGCCCCTTGGAAGAGTGGTGGAGGTCGCAGTGGAATAACTCCACTGGTACATGCTCTGCATATCTTCTCTGCTTGCTGTCTCTGCTGTAATCTAATGCTCTGCTTTGCTGATTTACCTTACTGGTACATGCTCTGCATAACTTCTCTGCTTGCTGTGTCTGCTGTAATCTAATGCTCTGCTTTGCTGATTCACCTCACTGGTACATGCTCTGCATAACTTCTCTGCTTTATCTGTCCCACTCCATTCAATACCCACATATGTCTGTCCCTTCCCCACTATAGATCTTATCTGATTTTTAGAGGTGCTAAACTGCAGAGACTGCTAGAGTCCTAGCTCTGTGTTTGATCACCCAGCCATCTCCTTGTGAGACGACCCGCTTTTAATTTAGCCATATGCAGCTCCCACAATGCCCTTCACCTGATAGTTTAATGTGCCCTATATATTTAGAAGCTCTGTAAGGGGTGCACGCGTCTTCTTGTGCAAAGTGGCTTCGGAGATAAGTGGCAGTTATTTCAGAGGCAGTTAGTCAGGGCAGGAGTCAGGTAACCAACACTTTGACCACTTACTCTCTTTTAACTATGTTTCTGTTAGCTCTCCCTTTTTCCTCTATAGTCCTCCACTTTCTAGTAACCCCTCAAATCCCTACACCTAGTAAGAAACTCTTCATCTCTCCCTCCATCCTCCCCATTCATCTCACCTCCTCCTCCAAATTATTCCTAAACATTCAATCCTGGATCTCCAAACATAGACAGCCACCTCATGCTCTCTCTTGCTCCCACCTGCTAGCACTTTCTCTGCTCCTCCTCACTGCTGGAGATATCTCTCCAAATCCTGTTCCTCCTCGCCATATCCCCACAGTTGCTTCTTCCTCCTATCCACGACCTTCCACAAACTGTCGTAACCCTTCTAACCTCATACCCATCCAACCAATCCCCACTCCCTTACTTGCTCTAACAGGAGCTCTATGGAACGCTCGCTCTGTCTGCAACAAACTTTCCTTCATCCACGATCTTTTCATTACAAACAAACTTTCCTTGCTCGCCATCACTGAAACCTGGCTCACCCCCTCTGACACTGCCTCCCAAGCTGCACTTCCATATGGGGGATTCCACCTTTCCCACACCCCCCGCCCCAACGACAAACAATCCCACTGCCACCCTCCGTTATACTCCCCTCTTTTGAGGTGCACTGTGTGCGCATCTATTCCCCCTCCAACCTCCAACTGGCCGTCGTTTACCGACCCCCAGGGCAAGCCACCACCTTCATATACCACTCTACCACCTGGCTGCTTCACTTCCTCTCCACTGACATCCCCACTATTATAATGGGTGACTTCAACAGCCCCATTAACACTTCCCACTCGTCTGTCTCTAAGTTCCTATCTCTCACTTCCTCCTTCGGACTCACTCAATGGTATTCCACACCCACCCACAAAGATGGCCACACACTGGACCTCATCTTCGCCCGCCTCTGTTCCCTATCTAACCTCTCTAACTCACCTCTCCCTCTCTCTGATCACAGCCTACTTACATTCTCTTCTCTCTCCTCCCCGGGGCAACAATCCCCACTCCACAAACTTGCATACCCTCGCAGAAATCTCAAACACCTTGACTTACACTCACTCTCTGAATCCCTCCTCCCTCTTACAGACATAAATTCCTTACACGATGCAGACATTGCTGCTGCTTCATATAACACCACAATAGCTGCAGCTCTAGACTTGATCGCCCCTCTCACACACACCACATCTCGCACATTCAACAGGCAACCCTGGCACACTAAACTTACTAAAGAACTGCGCCCGGCCTCCATGGTTGCGGAGCAGAAATGGAAAAGGTCTCACTCCATCGAGCACGTCATCGCATTCAAGCAATCCCTCACTAATTTCAAGTCCACACTCACTACAGCAAAACAAACCTACTTCTCATCTCTCATATCTCACAACCCTAAACAGCTATTTAACACTTTCAACTCTCCTCCCTCTTCTCTCATCTCAGCCGACGACTTTGCCTCATTCTTCAAACAGAAGATTGATACCATCAGACAAAACTTTTGCCTAAAGTCCACACAACCCCTCCTCATATCTATTCAACCCTCCTCCTCCAAACCCCACTTCTCCACATTACAGAAGGTCAAGTCTCCTCTTTACTCTCCAAATCACACCTCACCACCTGCGAACTTGACCCAATCCCATCCCACCTTATCACTAACCTTACCACAATCTTCATCCCAACCCTAACCCACCTCTTCAATCTGTCACTAACAACCGGTGTCTTCCCCTCATGTTTCAAACATGCCGCAATCACACCCATCCTCAAAAAACCCTCCCTTGACCCTTCCTCTCTGACTAGCTACTCGCGGGCAGGGTCCTCGCTCCTCCTGTACCAGTCGCTGACTCGTTTTGTTAAGATTATGTAAATGCTTTTGTTATGTATATCCCTATCACATGTAAAGTGCCATGGAATAAATGGCGCTATAATAATAAATAATAATAATAATAATAATAATAAAAAGACAATATCAATGCCCTTTGGAAGAGTGCTGGAGATTACAATGGAATAAAAAGACAATATCAATGCCTCTTGCACGAGCTGTGGAGTTCAGAGTGTTTTAAATTGATGGCTTTAATGCCCCTTGGAAGAGAAGTGGAGGTCACAGTAGCTTAATAAGACGGTTTTAATGCCACATGGAAAAGTGGTGGAGGTCGCAGTGGATTAAAAAGACAATATCAATGCCCCGAGGAAGAATGGTGGAGGTCGCAGTGGAATAAAAAGACAATATCAATGCCCCTTGGAAGAGTGGTGGAGGTTACAGTGGAAAAAAAAGACAATATCAATGCCCCGTGGAAGAGACGTATAGTTCACAGTAGCTTAACATGACGGTTTTAATGCCCCTTGGAAGAGTGGTGAAGGTCACAGTTGATTAAGAAGACAATATCGCTTGCCCCTTGGAAGAGTGGTGGAGGTCGCAGTGGAATAAAAAGGCAATATCAATGCCCCTTGGAAAAGTAGTGGACGTCGCAGTGGAATAAAAAAACAATATCAATGCCCCTTGGAAGAGTGGTGGAGGTAACAGTGGATTAAAAAGACAATATCAATGCCCCTTGGAAGAGCAATGGAAATAAGAGTAGTTAAACCAGACGATTTTAATGCCCATTGGAAGTGACGTGGAGGTCACAGTAGCTTAAAAAGACGTTTTTAATGCCCCTTGGAAAAGTGGTGGAGGTCGCAGTGGATTAAAAAGACAATATCAATGCCCCTTGGAAGAGTGGTGGAGGTGGCAGTGGAATAAAAAGACAATATCAATGCCCCTTGGAAGAGTGGTGGAGTTCAGAGTAGTTTAACCAGACGGTTTTAATGCCCCTTGGAAGAGTCGTGGAGGTCACAGTAGCTTAACAAGACTGTTTTAATGCCCCTTGGTAGAGTGGTGGAGTTCGCAGTGGATTAAAAAGACAATATCAATGCCCCTTAGAAGAGAGGTAGAAGTCGCAGTGGAATAAAAAGACAATGTCAATGCCCCTTGGAAGAGTGGTGGAAGTTACAGTGGAATAAAAAGACAATATCAATGCCCCGTGGAATAGACATGGATGTGACAGTAGCTTAACAAGACGGCTTAAATGCTCCTTTGAAGAGTGGTGGAGGTTGCAGTGGATTAAAAAGACAATATCAATGCCCATTGGAAGAGTGGTAGAGTTCGCAGTGGAATAAAAAGACAAAATCAATGCCCCTTGGAAGAGTGGTGGAGGTTACAGTGGAATAAAAAGACAATATCAATGCCCCATGGAAAAGTTGTGGATGTCACTGTAGCTTAACAAGATGGTCTTAATGCCCCTTGGAAGAGTGGTGGAGGTCGTAGTGGATTAAATAGACAATGACAATGCCCCTTGGAAGAGTGTTGGAGGTTAGAGTGGAATAAAAAGACAATACCAGTGCTACTTGGAAGAGCTGTGCAGTTCAGAGTGGTTTAAATTGACGCTTTTTATGCCCCTTGGAAGAGATGTGGAGGTCACAGTTTATTAAAAAGACAATATCAATGCCCCTTGGAAGAGTGGTGGAGGTCGCAGTGGATTAAAAAGACAATATCAATGCCCCTTGGAAGAGTGGTGGAGTTCGCAGTGGAATAAAAAGACAATATCAATGTCCCGTGGAAGGGACGTGGAGGTCACAATAGCTTCACAAGATGGTTTTAATGCCCCTTGGAAGAGAGGTGGAGGTCGCAGTTGATTAAAAAACAATATCAATGCCCCTTGGAAGAGTGGTGGAGGTCGCAGTGGAATAAAAAGACAATATCAATGCCGCTTGGAAGAGTGGTGGATGTTACAGTCGTATAAAAAGACAATATCAATGCCTCTTGTATGAGCTGTGGAGTTCAGAGTGTTTAACCAGACGGTTTTAATGCCCCTTGAAAGAGACGAGGAGGTCACAGTAGCTTAACAAGACTGTTTTAATGCCCCGTGGAAGAGTGGTGGAGATCGTTGTGGACTAAAAAGACAATATCAATGCTCCTTGGAAGATTGGTGGAGGTTACAGTGGAATAAAAAGACAATATCAATGCCCCTTGGAAGAGTGGTGGAGATTACAGTGGAATAAAAAGACAATATCAATGCCCTGTGTAAAAATCTTGGAGGTCACAGTAGCTTAACAAGATGGTTTTAATGACCCTTGGAAGAGTCGTGGACGTCGCAGAGGAATAAAAAGACAATATCAATGCACTTGGAAGGGTGCGGAAGGTTACAATGGAATAAAAAGACATTGCCAATGCCCCTTGGTGGAGCTCAGATCGGTTTAACCAGACGGTTTTAATGCCTCTTGGAAGAGACTTGGAGGTCACAGTATCTTAACAAGATGGTTTTAATGCCCCTTGGAAGAGTGGTGGAGTTCGCAATGGAATAAAATGACAATATCAATGCCCCGTGGAAGGGACGTAGAGGTCACAGTAGCATAACTAGACAGTTTTAATGCCCATTGGAAGAGTGGTGGAGGTCGCAGTGGATAAAAAAGACAATATCAAAGCCCCTTGGAAGAGTGGTGGAGGTTGCAGTGGAAAACAGAGACAATATCAATGCCCCTTGGAAGAGTGGTGGAGGTTACAGTCGAAAAAAAAGACAATATCAGTGCCTCTTGGAAGAGCTGTGGAGTACAGAGTGGTTTTACCAGACGGTTTAATGCCCCTTGGAAGAGACGTGTGTAACATACCTGGCGGCGTCCTTGCATAGTGGTCCATCTCCCACTGTGCAAGAGCGCGCACTTGATCTCCAGTCCAGTCTGCTAGCCTGGCTTCCCTCCATGCTGTCTGCTTGCCTCTGTTTCTGCTGCTTAAGGGCAGCGCCCGACCACTTCCTGCTTCCTGTAGCTGCTGCAGGCACACCCCTTGTGAGTCCTCAGCCTATTGCTGTCTGTCACCTGGTATTTAACCCAGCTCCTCCCTGGAATCCATGCCTGAGCACTGTATTCTGTCAGTTGGCTTCCAGTCACTGATGTGCCAGGTCTTGTCTATGCTTCCTGCCTTGCAGTATCAGTTCCCGTGTCTGAACTGTGTCCTGTCTGAACTATCTTCTAGCCTGTTGTTTTCTGCCTATCCTGGAGGCTGTATTTCCAGGCCAGTGTGAATACGCTCCTAGCCTGTTCCTTCCGCCTTCTAGGGGCCGCATACCTAGACCCATTCCTGTATCTTACCTGTTCCTGTCTGAACACGCTCCTAGCCTATTCGTTCCGCCTTCTAGGGGGCCGCATACCTAGACCCGCTCCTGTATCTTGCTGCTGTGTCTTTTCTCATCTGAATACTTTCCTAGCCTGTTACCTGTTTTTCTCTAAGTCCGTACCTTCCCTTTTCCTGCAGAATCTGATCCCGTACCTAACTCCTACTCGTTGTCCCTGTACTCCCTTTTGTGAGTTTAGAGTCCACTTGCTGCTTCATTGCAAGTATCTTGTGTGTACCTGGTTCTGCCTTTCCCTTCCAGTCTGTTCCGTGTGAACAGAGCCCTATCCCCTCTGCTCTGCCTTGCTCACCGCTCCGGCTGTTCTTGCCTGTTCTGCCTTGCTCGCTGCTCCGGCAGTCTCGCTTTGCTCTGACCCTTTGCTCGCTGCTCCGGCATTCTCGCTCTGCTCTGACCCTTTGCTCGCTGCTCCGGCAGTCTCGCTCTGCTCTAACCCTTTGCTCGCTGCTCCGGCAGTCTCACTCTGCTCTGACCCTTTGCTCGCTGCTCCGGCAGTCTCGCTCTCCTCTGACCCTTTGCTCGCTGCTCCGGCAGTCTCGCTCTACTCTGACCCTTTGCTCGCTGCTCCGGCAGTCTCGCTCTGCTCTGACCCTTTGCTCGCTGCTCCGGCAGTCTCGCTCTGCTCTGACCCTTTGCTCGCTGCTTCGGCAGTCTCGTCCTGCTCCTCTCTCGCTGCTTCAGCAGTCTCGTCCTGCTCCTCTCTCGCTCACCGCTTCAGGCGGCCTTGTCCTGCTCTTCTCTCGCTCACCGCTCCAGGCGGTCTCGTCTTGTTCTGCTCTTGCTCGCCGCTCTGGGCGACCTCACTCTGCTGTTTGTCCACCGCATCTGCGGTTCTGTTCCTGAGTCCCAGTCTGTACTGGATCCTATCCACTCGGTGCTCCAACCTGTCGTACCTGCCAGTACCTCCCTGCCTGCATACCAGTCGTGCTTACCAGCATCCGCCAGTCTGCATACCAGCCGTGTCTGCCTATACCCAACAGTGTATGTGCCAGCCTAACCTGCATGTTCCTGTACTCCCCTGTGTGGGTCAACAGCCGTGTCCGGGGTCTGTCCTGGAGTAGCACCTGGTGCCTCTGCTCGGTTCCTGCTTGGTGCACTGGCGTCGTATGCCGTCGTGCGACCCTGGTCGGATCGGGTGGATACTTAGTTACGCCCCTCCAGGCATTCACTCTCCAGCACGGTCCAGTGGAATCACTACATATACACGCACACGCCACTCAGCCCAGGCGTGTGCATTACAACGTGGAGGTCACAGTAGCTTATCAAGACTGTTTTAATGCCCCTTGGAAGAGTGGTGGAGGTCGCAGTGGATTAAAAAGACAATATCAATGCCCCTTAGATGAGTGGTGGAGGTCGCAGTGGAATAAAAAGACAATATCAATTCCCCTTGGAAGAGATGTGGAGGTCGCAGTGGAATAAAAAGACAATATCAATGCCTCGTGGAAGAGACTTGGAGGTCACAGTAGCTTAACAAGATGGTTTTAATGCCCCTTGGAAGAGAGGTGGAGGTCGCAGTGGAATAAAAAGACAATATCAATGCCCCTTGGAAGAGTGGTGGAGGTTACAGTGGAATAAAAAGACAATATCAATGGCCGATGGAAGAGTGGTTGAGGTCGTAGTGGAATAAAAATACAATATTAATGCCCCATGGTAGAATGGTGGTGGTCGCAGTAAAATAAAAAGACAATATCAATGCCCCTTGGAAGAGTGGTGGAGGTTACAGTGGAATAAAAAGACAATATCAATGCACCTTGGAAGTGCTGTGGAGTTCACAGTGGTTTAACCAGAAGGTTTTAAGGCACCGTGGAATAGACGTGGAGGTCACAGTAGCTAAACAAGACAGTTTTAATGCTTCTTGGAAGAGAGATGGAGGTCGCAGTGGATTAAAAAGACAAAATCAATGCCCCTTGGAAGAGTGGTGAAGGTTACAGTGGAAAAAAAAGACAATATCAATGCCTATGGCAAGAGCTGTGGAGTTCAGAGTGGTTTAAATTGACGGTTTTAATGCCCCTTGAAAGAGACGTGGAGGTCACAGTAGCTTAACAAGACAGTTTTAATGCCCCTTGGAAGAGTGGTGGAGGTTACAGTCGAATAAAAAGACAATATAAATGCCCCTTGGAAGAGTGGTGGAGTTCAGAGTGGTTTAACCAGAAGGTTTTAATGCCCCTTGGAAGAGACGTGGAGGTCACAGCAGCTTAACAAGACTGTTTTAATGCTCCTTGGAAGAGTGGTGGAGGTCGCAGTGGATTAAATAGACAATATCAATACCCCTTAGACGAGAGGTGGATGTCGCAGTGGAATAAAAAGACAATGTCAATGCCACTTGGAAGAGTGGTGGAGGTTACAGTGGAATAAAAAGACAATATCAATGCCCCGTGGAATAGACATGGACGTGACAGTAGCTTAACAAGACGGCTTTAATGCCTCTTGGAAGAGTGGTGGAGGTCGCAGTGGAATAAATAGACAATGTCAATGCCCCTTGGAAGAGTGGTGGAGGTTAGAGCGGAATAAAAAGACAATACCAGTGCTCCTTGGAAGAGCTGTGGAGTTCAGAGTTGTTTAAATTGACGGTTTTAATGCCCCTTGTAAGAGACGTGGAGGTCACAGTGGATTAAAAAGACAATATCAATGCCCCTTGGAAGAGTTGTGGAGGTCGCAGTGGATTAAAAAGACAATATCAATGCCCTCTGGAAGAGTGGCGGAGGTCGCACTGGAATAAAAAGACAATATCAATGCCCCTTGGACAGTGGTGGAGGTCGCAGTGGAATAACCTCACTGGTACATGGTCTGCATAACTTCTCTGATTGCTGTGTCTGCTGTAATCTAATGCTCTGCTTTGCTGATTCACCTCACTGGTACATGCTCTGCATAACTTCTCTGCTTGCTGTGTCTCCTGTAATCTAATGCTCTGCTTTGCTGATTCACCTCACTGGTACATGCTCTGCATAACTTCTCTGCTTGCTGTGTCTGCTGTAATCGAATGCTCTGCTTTGCTGATTCACCTCACTGGTACATGTTAGCTCTCACTTTTTCCTCTATCGTCCTCCACTCAAATCCCTACACCTAGTAAGAAAATCTTCATCTCTCCCTCCATCCTCCCCGTTCATCTCACCTCCTCCTCCAAATTATTCCTAAATATTCAATCCTGGAACTCCAAACACAGACAGCCACCTCATGCTCTCTCTTGCTCCCACCTGCTAACACTTTCTCTGCTCCTCCTCACTGCTGGAGATATCTCTCCAAATCCTGGTCCTCCTCGCCATATCCTAACAGTTACTTCTTCCTCCTATCCACGACCTTCCACAAACTGTCGCAACCCTTCTAACCTCATACCCATCCAACCAATCCCCACTCCCTTAGTTGCTCTAACAGGAGCTCTATGGAACGCTCGCTCTGTCTGCAACAAACTTTCCTTCATCCACGATTTTTTCATTACAAACAAACTTTCCTTCCTCGCCATCACTGAAACCTGGCTCACCCCCTCTGACACAGCCTCCCCAGCTGCACTTTCATATGGCGGATTCCACCTTTCCCGCACCCCCCGTCCCAACGGCAAACATGGCGGAGGCGGAGGTTTTCTCCTATCAGAACATTGCGCTTTCACCCATATCCCACTGCCACCCTCCATTACACTCCCTTCTTTTGAGGTGCACTGTGTGCGCATCTATTCCCCCTCCAACCTCCAACTGGCCGTCGTTTACCGACCCCCAGGGCAAGCCACCACCTTCGTAGACCACTTCACCACCTGGCTGCTTCACTTCCTCTCCACTGACATCCCCACTATCATAATGGGTGACTTCAACATCCCCATTA
The DNA here is from genome assembly GCF_046119375.1 of Phyllobates terribilis. Lineage (NCBI taxonomy): Eukaryota > Metazoa > Chordata > Amphibia > Anura > Dendrobatidae > Phyllobates > Phyllobates terribilis. The sequence goes on along the minus strand of NW_027362953.1, from coordinate 2,472,420 downwards.
ACACTTCCCACTCGTCTGTCTCTAAGTTCCTATCTCTCACTTCCTCCTTCGGACTCACTCAATGGTCTTCCACACCCACCCACAAAGATAGCCACACACTGGACCTCATCTTCACTCGCCTCTGTTCCCTATCTAACCTCTCCAACTCACCTCTCCCTCTCTCTTATCACAGCCTACTTGCATTCTCTTCTCTCTCCTCCCTGGGGCAACAATTCCCACTCCACAAATTTGCATACCCTCGCAGAAATCTCAAACACCTTGACTTACACTCACTCTCTGAATCCCTCCTCCCTCTTACAGACATAAATTCCTTACACGATGCAGATGTTGCTGCTGCTTCATATAACACCACAATAGCTGCAGCTCTAGACTCGATCGCCCCTCTCACACACACCACATCTCGCACATTCAACAGGCAACCGTGGCACACTAAACTTACTAAAGAATTGCGCCGGGCCTCCAGGGTTGCGGAGCGGAGATGGAAAAGGTCTCACTCCATCGAGCACTTCATCGCATTCAAGCAATCCCTCACTAATTTCAAGTCCGCACTCACTACAGCAAAACAAACCTACTTCTCATCTCTCATATCCTCCCTATCTCACAACCCTAGACAGCTATTTAACACTTTCAACTCTCTCCTTCATCCCCCAGCACCTCCTCCCTCTTCTCTCATCTCAGCCGACGACTTTGCCTCATTCTTCAAACAGAAGATTGACACCATCAGACAAAACTTTTGCCTAAAGTCCACACAACCCCTCCTCATATCTATTCAACCCTCCTCCTCCAAACCCCACTTCTCCACCATTACAGAAGGTCAAGTCTCCTCTTTACTCTCCAAATCACACCTCACTACCTGCGAACTTGACCCAATCCCATCCCACCTCATCACTAACCTTACCACAGTCTTCATCCCAACCCTAACTCACCTTTTCAATCTGTCACTAACAACCGGTGTCTTCCCCTTATGTTTCAAACATGCTGCAATCACACCCATCCTCAAAAGCCCTCCCTTGACCCTTCCTCTCTGACTAGCTACCATCCCATATCACTCCTCCCCTTTGCCTCAAAACTACTAGATCAACATGTCCACCTTGAACTGTCCTCCCAGCTCTCCTCCTGCTCCCTGTTCGACCGCCTGCAATCTGGATTCCGACCTCATCACTCGACTGAAACTGCCCTGACCAAAGTCACCAACGCCCTACTAAATGCCAAATCCAAGCGACACTACTCCATCCTCCTCCTTCTGGACCTGTCATCTGCCTTTGACACAGTGGACCATTCCCTCTTACTCCAGATTCTCTCATCTCTTGGCATCACGGACTTGGCTCTATCTTGGATCTCCTCATACTTAACAGACAGGACATTCAGCGTCTCCAACTCAAACACCACCTCCTCATCTCGCCCCCTATCTGTCGGTGTCCCCCAAGGTTCAGTTCTGGGACCTCTGCTCTTCTCCATCCACACCTTTGGCCTGGGACAGCTCATAGAGCCTCACAGTTTTCAGTATCACCTCTATGCTGACGACACACAGAGCTACCTCTCTGGACCCGATATCTCGTCCCTACTAACAAAAATGCCACAATGTCTGTCCGCCATGTCATCCTTCTTCTGTGACAGAATTTTAAAACTCAACATGGATAAAACAGAGTTCATCATCTTTCCACCCTCTCATTCACATCTCCCATCTGACCTAGCCATCAACGTCAATGGCTATTCACTCTCCCCAGTCCCACAAGCTCGCTGCCTTGGAGTAACCCTGGACTCTGATCTCTCCTTCAAGCCACATATCCAAGCCCTTTCCACTTCCTGCCGACTCCAACTCAAAAACATCTCCCGGATCCGTGCATTCCTCAGCAAAGACTCTGCAAAAACACTAGTGCATGCCCTCATCATATCCCGCCTCGACTACTGCAACCTCCTGCTCCGTGGCCTCAATTACAACACTCTTGCACTTCTCCAATCTATCCTAAATTCTGCTGCTCGACTAATTCACCTGTCCCCCCGCTATTCCCCGGCCTCTCTTCTCTGTCAATCTCTTCACTGGCTCCCCATTGCCCAGAGAATCCAGTTCAAAACTCTAACCATGGCATACAAAGCCATCCACAACCTGTCTCCCCCATACATCTGTGACCTAGTCTCCCGTACTTACCTGCAGGCAACCTCCGATCCTGACAAGATCTCCTTCTCTACTCCCCTATTATCTCCTCCTCCCACCATCGTATACAAGATTTCTCCCGTGCATCCCCCCTACTCTGGAACTCTCTACCCCAACACATCAGACTCTCGCCGACCGTGGAAACCTTCAAAAGAAACCTGAAGACCCACCTCTTCCGTCAAGCCTACAACCTGCAGTAAGCACCGCTGCACAACCAGCTCTACCCTCACCTAATGGATCCTCACCCATCCCTTCTAGAATGTGAGCCCTCGCGAGCAGGGTCCTCGCTCCTCCTGTACCAGTCGCTGACTCGTTTTGTTAAGATTATGTAAATGCTTTTGTTATGTATATCCCTATCACATGTAAAGCGCCATGGAATAAATGGCGCTATAATAATAAATAATAATAATAATAATAATAAAAAGACAATATCAATTCCCATAGGAAAAGTGGTAGAGATTACAGTGGAATAAAAAGACAATATCAATGCCCCTTGGAAGAGGTGTGGAGCTCAGAATGGTTTAACCAGACGGTTTTATTGCCCCATGGAAGAAATGTGGAGGTCACAGTTGATTAAGAATATGGTTTTAATGCCCCTTGGAAAAGTGGTGGAGGTCAGAGTGGATAAAAAAGACAATATCAATGCCCCGTGGAAGACACGTGGAGGTCACAGTAGCTTAGCAAGACAGTTTTAATGTCCCTTGGAAAAGTGGTGGAGGTCGCAGTGGAATAAAAAGACAATATCAATGCCCCTTGAAAGAGTGGTGGAGGTTACAGTGAAATAAAAAGACAATATCAATGCCTCTTGAAAGAGCTATGGAGTTCAGAGTCGTTTAACCAGATGGTTTAATTACCCCTTGGAAGAGTGGTGAAGGTCGCAGTGCATTAAAAAGACAATATCAATACCCCTTGGAAGAATGGTGGAGGTTACAGTGGAATAAAAAGACAATATCAATGCCCCTTGGAAGATCTGTGGAGTTCAGATTGGTTTAACCATACGGTTTTAATGCCCCTTGGAAGAGACGTGGAGGTCACAGTAGCTTAACAAGACTGTTTTAATGCCACATGGAAGAGTGGTGGAGGTTGCAGTGGAATAAAAAGACAATATCAATGCCCCGTGGATGAGATGTTGAGGTCACAGTAGCTTAACAAGATGGTTTTAATTCCCTTTGGAAGAGTGGTGGAGGTCGCAGTGGATTAAAAAGACAATATCAATGCCCTTTGGAAGAGTGGTGGAGGTCGCAGTGCAATAAAAATACAATATCAATGCACCTTGGTAGAGTGGTGGAGGTTACAGTGGAATTTAAAGAAAACATCAATGCCCCATGGAAGAGATGTGGAGGTAACTGTAGCTTAACAAGACAGTTTTAATGCCCCTTGGAAGAATGGTGGAGGTCGCAGTGGAATAAAAAGACAATGTCAATGCCCCTTGGAAGAGTGGTGGAGGTTAGAGTGCAATAAAAAGACAATACCAATGCCCCTTGGAAGAGCTGTGGAGTGCAGAGTGGTTTAACCAGACGGTTTTAATGCCCATTGGAAGTGACGTGGAGGTCACAGTAGCTTAAAAAGACGTTTTTAATGCCCCTTGGAAAAGTGGTGGAGGTCGCAGAGGATTAAAAAGACAATATCAATGCCCCTTGGAAGAGTGGTGGAGGTCGCAGTGGAATAAAAAGACAATGTCAATGCCTCTTGGAAGAGTGGTGGAGGTTAGAGTGGAATAAAAAGACAATACCAATGCCCCTTGGAAGAGCTGTGGAGTTCAGAGTGGCTTAACCAGATGGTTTTATTGCCCCTTGGAAGAGACGTGGAGGTCACAGTAGATTAACAAGACGGTTATAATGCCCATTGGAAAAGTGGTGGAAGTCACAGTGGATTAAAAAGACAATATCAATGCACCATGGAAGACAAGTGGAGGTCACAGTAGCTTAACAAGACAGTTTTAATGCCCCTTGGAAGAGTGGTGGAGGTCGCAGTGGAATAAAAAGACAATGTCAATGCCCCTTGAAAGAATGGTGGAGGTTACAGTGAAATAAAAAGACAATATCAATGCCTCTTGAAAGGGCTATGGAGTTCAGAGTGGTTTAACCAGATGGTTTTAATGCCCCTTGGAAGAGTGGTGGAGGCCGCAGTGCATTAAAAAGACAATATCAATACCCCTTCGAAGAATGTTGGAGGTTACAGTGGAATAAAAAGACAATATCAATACCACTTGGAAGAGCTGTGGAGTTCAGAGTGGTTTAACCAGACGGTTTTAATGCCCCTTGGAAGAGATGTGGGGGTCACAGTAGCTTAACAAGACTGTTTTAATGCCTCTTGGAAGAGTGGTGGAGGTCGCAGTGGATTAAAAAGACAATATCAATGCCCCTTAGAAGAGAGGTGGAAGAAGCAGTGGAATAAAAAGACAATATCAATACCACTTGGAAGAGTGGTGGAGGATACAGTTGAATAAAAAGACAAAATCAATGCCACTTGGAAGAGTGGTGATAGTCCCAGTGTAATAAAAAGACAATATCAATGAGCCTTGGAAGAGTGGTGGAGGTTACAGTGGAATAAAAAGACAATATCAATGCCCCGTGAAAGAGACGTGGATTTCACAGTACCTTAACAAGACTGTTTTAATGCCCCATGGAGGAGAAGTGGAAGTTGCAGTGGAATAAAAATACAATATCAATGCCCCTTGGAAGAGTGCTGGAGGTTACATTGGAATAAAAAGACAATATCAATGCCCCTTGCAAGAGCTGTGGAGTTCAGAGTGGTTTAAATTGACTGTTTTAATTCCCCTTGGAAGGGATGTGGAGGTGTCAGTAGCTTAACAAGCTGGTTTTCATGCCCCTTGGAAGAGTGGTGGAGTTCGCAGTGGATTAAAAAGACAATATGAATGCCCCTTGGAAGAGTGGTGGAGGTCGCAGTTTAATAAAAAGACAATATCAATGCCCCTTGGAAGAGTGGTGAAGGTTACAGTTGAATAAAAAGACAATATCAATGCCCCTTGGAAGAGTGATGGAGATAACAGTGGAATAAGAAGACAATATCAATGCCCCTTGGAACAGTGGGGGAAGTTACAGTTAAATAAAAAGACAATATCAATGCCCCGTGGAAGAGATGTGCAGGTCACAATAGCTTAACAAGACGGTTTTAATGCCCCTTGGAAGAGTGGCGGAGGTCGCAGTGGATAAAAAGGACAATATCAATGAGCCTTGGTAAAGTGGTGGAGGTCGCAGTGGAATAAAAAGACATTATCAATGCCCCTTGGAAGAGTGGTGGAGGTCGCAGTGGAATAAAAAGACAATATCAATGCCCCTTGGACGAGTGGTGGAGGTTACAGTGGAATAAAAAGACAATTTCAATGCCCCGTGGAAGAGACGTGGAGGTCACAGTAGCTTAACAAGATGGTTTTAATGCCTCTTGGAGGACTGGTGGAGGTCGCAGTGAAATAAAAAGACAATATCAATGCCCCTTGTAAGAGTGGTGGAGGTTACAGGGGAATAAAAAGACAATAATAATGCCCCTTGGAAGAGCTGTGGAGTTTAGAGTGGTATAACCAGACGGTTTTAACGCCCCTTGGAAGAGATGTGGAGGTCACTGTAGCTTAACAATATGGTTTTAATGCCCCTTGGAAGAGTTTTGGATGTCGCAGTGGAACAAAAAGACAATGTCAATGCCCCTTGGAAGAGTGGTGGAGGTTAGAGTGGAATAAAAAGACAATACAAATGCAACTTGGAAGAAATGTGGAGGTCAGAGTGGTTTAACCAGATGGTTTTAATGCCCCTTGGAAGAGAAGTCGACGTCCCAGTAGCATAACAAGAGGGTTTTAATGCCCCTTGGAAGAGTGGTGAAGTTCGCAGTGGATTAAAAAGACAAAATCAATGGCCATTGGAAGAGTGGTGGAGGTCGCAGTGGACTAAAAAGTCAATATCAATGCCCCTTGGAATAGTGGTGGAGGTCTCAGTAGAATAAAAAGACAATATCAATGCCCCGTGGAAGGGACGTGGAGGTCACAGTAGCTTCACAAGACGGTTTTAATGCCCCTTGGAAGAGAGGTGGAGGTCGCAGTTGATTAAAAAGACAATATCAATGCCCCTTGGATGAGTGGTGGAGGTCGCAGTGGATTAAAAAGACAATATCAATGCCGCCTGGAAGAGTGGTGGATGTTACAGACAAATAAAAAGGCAATATCAATGCCTTTTGTAAGAGCTGTGGAGTTCAGAGTGTTTAACCAGACAGTTTTAATGCCCCTTTGAAGAGAGGAGGAGGTCACAGTAGCTTAACAAGACTGTTTTCATGCCCCTTGGAAGAGTGGTGGAGATCGTTGTGGATTTAAAATACAATATCAATGCCCCTTAGAAGAGTGGTGGAGGTCGCAGTGGTATAAAAAGACAATATCAGTGCCCCTTGGAAGATTGGTGAAGGTTACAGTGGAATAAAAAGACAATATCAATGCCCCTTGGAAGAGTGGTGGAGGTTACAGTGGAATAAAACGACAATATCAATGCCCTGTGTAAGAAATTTGGATGTCACAGTCGCTTATCAAGACGGTTTTAATGCCCCTTGGAAGAGTGGTGGAGGTCGCAGTGGATTAAAAATACAATATCAATGCCCCTTAGAAGAGAGGTGGAAGTCGCAGTGGAATAAAAAGACAATGTCATTGCCACTTGGAAGAGTGGTGGAGGTTACAGTGAAATAAAAAGACAATATCAATGCACCGTGGAACAGACATGGACGTGACAGTAGCTTAACAAGACGGCTTTATTGCCCCTTGGAAGAGTGGTGGAGGTTGCAGTGGATTAAAAAGACAATATCAATGCCCATTGGAAGAGTGGTAGAGGTCGCAGTGGAATAAAAAGACAAAATCAATGCCCCTTGGAAGAGTGGTGGAGGTTACAGTGGAATAAAAAGACAATATCAATGCCCCATGGAAGAGTTGTGGAGGTTACTGTAGCTTAACAAGATGGTCTTAATGCCCCTTGGAAGAGTGGTGGAGGTCGCAGTGGAATAAATAGACAATGTTAATGCCCCTTGGAAGAGTGGTGGAGGTTAGAGTGGAATAAAAAGACAATACCAGTGCTCCTTGGAAGAGCTGTGGAGTTCAGAGTGGTTTAAATTTACGGTTTTAATGCCCCTTGGAAGAGACGTGGAGGTGACAGTGGATTAAAAAGACAATATCAATGCTCCTTGGAAGAGTGGTGGAGGTCGCAGTGGATTAAAAAGACAATATCAATGCCCCTTGGAAGAGTGGTGGAGGTCGCAGCGGAATAAAAAGACAATATCAATGCCACTTGGAAGAGTGGTGGATGTTACAGTCGAATAAAAAGACGATATCAATGCCTCTTGTAAGAGCTGTGGAGTTCAGAGTGTTTAACTAGATGGTTTTAAAGCCCCTTGGAAGAGACGAGGAGGTCACAGTAGCTTAACAAGACTGTTTTAATGCCCCTTGGAAGAGTGGTGGAGATCGTTGTGGATTTAAAAGACAATATCAATGCCCCTTAGAAGAGTGGTGGAGGTCGCAGTGGAATAAAATCACAATATCAATGCCCCTTGGAAGATTGGTGGAAGTTACAGTGGAATAAAAAGACAATATCAATGCCCCTTGGAAGAGTGGTGGAGGTTACAGTGCAATAAAAAGACAATATCAATGCCCTGTGTAAGAAACTTGGATGTCACAGTCGCTTAACAAGACGGTTTTAATGCCCCTTGGAAGAGTGGTGGAGGTCGCCGTGGATTAAAAAGACAATATCAATGCCCCTTAGAAGAGAGGTGGAAGTCGCAGTGGAATAAAAAGACAATGTCAATGCCACTTGGAAGAGTGGTGGAGCTTACAGTGGAATAAAAAGACAATATCAATGCACCGTGGAATAGACATGGATGTGACAGTAGCTTAACAAGACCGCTTTATTGCCCCTTGGAAGAGTGGTGGAGGTTGCAGTGGATTAAAAAGACAATATCAATGCCCGTTGGAAGAGTGGTAGAGGTCGCAGTGGAATAAAAAGACAATATCAATGCCCCTTGGAAGAGCTCTCGAGTTCACAGTGGTTTAACCAGAAGTTTTTAAGGCACCATGGAATAGACGTGGAGGTCACAGTAGCTTAACAAGACAGTTTTAATGCTTCTTGGAAGAGAGATGGAGGTCGCTGTGAATTAAAAAGACAAAATCAATGCCCCTTGGAAGAGTGGTGGAGGTTACAGTGGAATAAAAAGACAATATCAATGCCTCTTGCAAGAGCTGTGGAGTTCACAGTGGTTTAAATTGACGGTTTTAATGACCCCTTGGAAGAGACATGGAGGTCACAGTAGCTTAAAAAGACGGTTATAATGCCCCTTGGAAGAGTGGTGGAGGTCGCAGTGGATTAAAAAGACATTATAAATGCCCCTTGGAAGAGTGGTGGAGGTCGCAGTGGAATAAAAAGAAAATATCATTGCCCCTTAGAAGAGTGGTTCAGGTTACAGTGGAAAAAAAAGACAATATCAATGTTCCTTGGAAGAAGGGTGAAGGTCGCAGTGGAATAAAAAGACAATATCAATGCCCCTTGGAAGGGACATGGAGGTCACAGTAGCTTAACAAGACGGTTTTGATGCCCTTGGAAGAGTGGTGGAGGTCACAGTGGATTAAAAAGACTATCAAATCCCCTTGGAAGAGTGGTGGAGGTCGCAGTGGAAAAAAAAGACAATATAAATGCCCCTTGGATGAGTGGTGGAGGTTACAGTTGAATAAAAAGACAATATCCTTGCCTCTTGGAAGAGCTGAGGAGTTCAAAGTGGTTTAACCATGCGGTTTTAATGCCACTTGGAAGAGATGTGGAGGTCACAGTGTAATAAAAAAACAATATTAATACCCCTTGGAAGAGTGGTGGAGGTCGCAGTAAAATAAAAAGACAAAATCAATGCCCCTTGGAAGAGTGGTGGAGGTTACAGTGGAATAAAAAGACAATATCAATGCCTCTTGCAAGAGCTGTGGAGTTCACAGTGGTTTAAATTGACGGTTTTAATGCCCCTTGGAAGAGACATGGAGGTCACAGTAGCTTAAAAAGACGGTTATAATGCCCCTTGGAAGAGTGGTGGAGGTTGCAGTGGATTAAAAAGACATTATAAATGCCCCTTGGAAGAGTGGTGGAGGTCGCAGTGTAATAAAAAGAAAATATCATTGCCCCTTGGAAGAGTGGTAGAGGATACAGTGGAATAAAAAGACAATATCAATGCCCCGTGGAATAGCCATGGACGTTACAGTAGCTAAACAAGATGCTTTCAATGCACCTTGGAAGAGTGGTGTTGGTTAGAGTGGAATAAAAAGACAATATCAATGCCCCTTGGAAGAGCTGTGGAGTTCAGAGTGGTTTAACCAGACGGTTTTAATTCTCCTTGGAAGAGATGTGGAGGTCACAGTAGCTTAACAAGACTGTTTTAATGCCTCTTGGAAGAGTGGTGGAGGACGAAGTTGATTAATAAGACAATATCAATGCCCCTTAGAAGAGAGGTGGAAGTCGTAGTGGAATAAAAAAAAAATATCAATACCACTTGGAAGAGTGGTGGAGGATACAGTGGAATATAAAGACAATATCAATGCCCCGTGCAATAGACATGGACGTTACAGTAGCTAAACAAGATGTTTTTAATGCACCTTGGGAGAGTGGTGGAAGTCGTAGTGGAATAAAAATACAATATCAATGCCCCTTGAAAGAGTACTGTAGGTTACAGTGGAGTAAAAAGACAATATCAATTCCTCTTGCAAGAGCTGTGAAGTTCAGAGTGGTTTAAATTGACGGTTTTAATGCACCTAGGAAGATACGTGGAGGTCACAGTGGAATAAAAAGTCAATATCAATGTCCCTTGGAATAGTGGTGGAGGTTACAGTGGAATAAAAAGACAATATCAATGCCCCGTGAAAGAGACGTGGAAGTCACAGTAGCTTAACAAGACGGTTTTAATTCCCTTGGAAGAGAGGTGGAAGTTGCAGTGGAATAAAAAGACAATATCAATGCCCCTTGGAAGAGTGCTGGAGGTTACATTGGAATAAAAAGACAATATCAATGCCCCTTCCAAGAGCTGTGGAGTTCAGAGTGGTTTAAATTGTCGGTTTTAATGACCCTTGGAAGGGACGTGGAGGTGACAGTAGCTTAACAAGACGGTTTTAATGCCCCTTGGAAGAGTGGTGGAGGTCGCAGTGGATTAAAAAGACAATATGAATGCCCCTTGGAAGAGTGGTGGAGGTCGCAGTGGAATAAAAAGACAATATCAATGTCCCTTGGAAGAGTGGTGGAGGTCGCAGTGAATTAAAAAGACAATATCAATGCCCCTTGGAAGAGTGGTGGAGGTCGCAGTGGAATAAAAAGACAATATCAATGCCTCTTGGAAGGGACATGGAGGTCACAGTAGCTTAACAAGACGGTTTTGATGCCCCTTGGAAGAGTGGTGGAGGTCGCAGTGGATTAAAAAGACTATCAAATCCCCTTGGAAGAGTGGTGGTGGTCGCAGTGGAAAAAAAAGACAATATCAATGCCCCTTGGATGAGTGGTGGAGGTTACAGTTGAATAAAAAGACAATATCATTGCCTCTTGGAAGAGCTGTGGAGTTCAAAGTGGTTTAACCATGCGGTTTTAATGCCACTTGGAAGAGATGTGGAGGTCACAGTGTAATAAAAAAACAATATTAATACCCTTGGAAGAGTGGTGGAGGTCGCAGTAAAATAAAAAGACAATATCAATGCCCCTTGGAAGAGTGGTGGAGGTTAGAGTGGAATAAAAAGACAATATCAATGCCCCTTGGAAGAGCTGTGGAGTTCACAGTGGTTTAACCAGAAAGTTTTAATGCACCGTGGAATAGACGTGGAGGTCACAGTAGCTTAACAAGACTTTTTCAATGCTTCTTGGAAGAGTGATGGAGGTCGCAGTGGATTAAAAAGACAATATCAATGCCCCTTGGAAGAGTGGTGGAGGTTACAGTGGAATAAAAAGACAATATCAATGACCTGTGTAAGAAACTTGGAGGTCACGGTAGCTTAAAAAGACGGTTTTAATGCACCTTGGAAGAGTCGTGGACGTTGCAGAGGAATAAAAGGACAATATCAATGCACTTGGAAGAGTGCAGAAGGGTACAATGGAATAAAAAGACATTGTCAATGCCCCTTGGAAGAGCTGTGGATCTCAGAGCGGCTTAACAAGACAGTTTTAATGCCCCTTGGAAGAGACTTGGAGGTCACAGTAGCTTAACAAGACGGTTTTAATGCCCCTTGGAAGAGTGGTGGAGGTCACAGTGGAATAAAAATGCAATATCAATGCCCCTTGAAAGAGTGGTGGAAGTTACAGTGAAATAAAAAGACAATATCAATGCCCCTTGGAAGAGCTGTGGAGTACAGAGTGTTTTAACCAAACGGTTTTAGTGCCCCTTGGAAGAGATGAGGAGGTTTCCGTAGCTTAACAAGACGGTTTTAATGCCCCTTGGAAGAGTGGTGGAGGCCGCAGTGGATTAAAAAGACAATATCAATGAACCTTGGAAGAGTGGTGGAGGTCGCAGTGGAATAAAAAGACAATATCAGTGCCCCTTGGAAGAGTGGTGGAGGTTAGAGTGAAATAAAAATACAATATCAATGCCTCTTGGAAGAGTGGTGGAGGTTACAGTGGAACAAAAAGACATTATCAATGCCCCGTGGAAGAGACGTGGACATCACAGCAGCTTAACAAGACGGTTTTAATGCCCCTTGGCAGAGTGGTGGATGTCGCAGTGGAATAAAAAGACAATAACAATGCCCTGTGGAAGAGACGTGGAGGTCACAGTAGCTTAACAAGACGGTTTTAATGCCCCTTGGAAGATTGGTGGAGGTCGCAGTGGATTAAATAGACATTATCGATGCCCCTTGAAAGAGTGGTGGAGATCGCAGTGGAATAAAAGACAATATCAATGCCCCTTGGAAAAGTGGTGGAGGTCGCAGTGGAATAACCTCACTGTTACATGCTCTGCATAACTTCTCTGCTTGCTGTGTCTGCTGTAATCTAATGCTCTGCTTTGCTGATTCACCTCACTGGTACATGCTCTGCATGACTTCTCTGCTTGCTGTGTCTGCTGTAATCTAATGCTCTGCTTTGCTGATTCACCTCACTGGTACATGCTCTGCATAAATTCTCTGCTTGCTGTGTCTGCTGTAATCTAATGCTCTGCTTTGCTGATTCACCTCACTGGAACATGCTCTGCATAACTTCTCTGCTTTATCTGTCCCACTCCATTCAATACCCACATATGTCTGTCCCTTCCCCACTATAGCTCTTATCTGATTTTTAGAGGTGCTAAACTGCAGAGACTAGAGTCCAAGCTCTGTGTTTGATCACCCAGGCATCTCCTGTTGAGACGATCAGCTGCTAATTTAGCCATATGCAGCTCCCACAATGCCCTTCACCTGATAGTTTAATGTGCCCTATATATTTAGAAGCTCTGTAAGGGGTGCACTTGTGCTGGGGTGTGCACGCGTTTTCTTGTGCAAAGTGGCTTCGGAGATAAGTGGCAGTTATTTCAGAGGCAGTTAGTCAGGGCAGGAGTCAGGAACCCAACACTTTGACCACTTACTCTCTTTTAACTATGTTTCTGTTAGCTCTCACTTTTTCCTCTATAGTCCTCCACTTTCTAGTAACCACTCAAATCCCTACACCTAGTAAGAAACTCTTCATCTCTCCCTCCATCCTCCCCATTCATCTCACCTCCTCCTCCAAATTATTCCTAAACATTCAATCCTGGATCTCCAAACACAGACAACCACATCATGCTCTCTCTTGCTCCCACCTGCTAACACTTTCTCTGCTCCTCCTCACTGCTGGAGATATCTCTCCAAATCCTGGTCCTCCTCGCCATATCCCCACAATTACTTCTTCCTCCTATCCACGACCTTCCACAAACTGTCGCAATCCTTCTAACCTCATACCCATCCAACCAATCCCCACTCCCTTAGTTGCTCTAACAGGAGCTCTATGGAACGCTCGCTCTGTCTATAACAAACTTTCATTCATCCACGATCTTTTCATTACAAACAAACTTTCCTTCCTCGCCATCACTGAAACCTGGCTCACCCCCTCTGACACAGCCTCCCCAGCTGCACTTTCATATGGCGGATTCCACCTCTCCCACACCCCCCACCCCAACGGCAAACATGGCGGAGGCGTATGTTTTCTCCTATCAGAACACTGCACTTTCATCCAAATCCCACAACCACCCTCCGTTACACTCCCCTCTTTTGAGGTGCACTGTGTGCGCATCTATTCCCCCTCCAACTGGCCGTCGTTTACCGACCCCCAGGGCAAGCCACCACCTTCTTAGACCACTTCACCACCTGGCTGCTTCACTTCCTCTCCACTGACATCCCCACTATCATAATGGGAGACTTCAACATCCCCATTAACACTTCCCACTCGTCTGTCTCTAAGTTCCTATCTCTCACTACCTCCTTCGAACTCACTCAATGGTCTTCCACACCCACCCACAAAGATGGCCACACACTGGACCTCATCTTCACCCGTATCTGTTCCCTAGCTAATCTCTCTAACTCACCTCTCCATCTCTCTGATCACAGCCTACTTACATTCTCTTCTCTCTCCTCCCCGGGGCAACAATCCCCACTCCACAAACTAGCATACCCTCGCAGAAATCTCAAACACCTTGACTTACACTCACTCTCTGAATCCCTCCTCCCTCTTACAGACATAAATTCCTTACACGATGCAGACGTTGCTGCTGCTTCATATAACACCACAATAGCTGCAGCTCTAGACTCGATCGCCCCTCTCACACACACCACATCTCGCACATTCAACAGGCAACCCTGGCACACTAAACTTACTAAAGAACTGCGCCGGGCCTCCAGGGTTACGGAGCGGAGATTGAAAAGGTCTCACTCCATCGAGCACTTCATCGCATTCAAGCAATCCCTCACTAATTTCAAGTACGCACTCACTACAGAAAACAAACCTACTTCTCATCTCTCATATCCTCCCTATCTCACAACCCTAAACAGCTATTTAACACTTTCAAGTCTCTCCTTCGTCCCCCAGCACCTCCTCCCTCTTCTCTCATCTCAGCCGATGACTTTGCCTCATTCTTCAAACAGAAGATTGACACCATCAGACAAAACTTTAGCCTAAACTCCACACAACGCCTCCTCATATCTATTCAACCCTCCTCCTCCAAACCCCACTTCTCCTCCATTACAGAAGGTCAACTCTCCTCTTTACTCTCCAAATCACACCTCACCACCTGCGAACTTGACCCAATCCCATCCCACCTCATCACTAACCTTACCACAGTCTTCATCCAAACCCTAACCCACCTCTTCAATCTGTCACTAACAACCGGTGTCTTCCCCTCATGTTTCAAACATGCCACAATCACACCCATCCTCAAAAAGCCCTCCCTTGACCCTTCCTCTCTGACTAGCTACCGCCCCATATCACTCCTCCCCTTTGCCTCAAAACTACTAGAACAACATGTCCACCTTGAAATGTCCTCCCACCTCTCCTCCTGCTCCCTCTTCGAACGCCTGCAATCTGGCTTCCGAACGCATCACTCGACTGAAACTGCCCTGACCAAAGTCACCAACGACTTACTAAATGCCAAATCCAAGCGACAATACTCCATCATCCTCCTTCTGGACCTGTCATCTGCCTTTGACACAGTGGACCATTCCCTCTTACTCCAGATTCTCTCATCTCTTGGCATCACGGACTTGGCTCTATCTTGGATCTCCTCATACTTAACAGACAGGACATTCAGCGTCTCCCACTCACGCACCACCTCCCCATCTCGCCCCCTATCTGTCGGTGTCCCCCAAGGTTCAGTTCTAGGACCTCTGCTCTTCTCCATCTACACCTTTGGCCTGGGACAGCTCATAGAGTCTCACGGTTTTCAGTATCACCTCTATGCTGACGACACACAGATCTACCTCTCTGGACCCGATATCTCCTCCCTACAAACCAAAATCCCAAAATATCTGTTCGCCATGTCATCCTTCTTCTCTGACAGATTTCTAAAACTCAACATGGATAAAACAGAGTTCATCATCTTTCCACCCTCTCATTCACATCCCCCATCTGACCTAGCCATCAACGTCAATGGCTGTTCACTCTCCCCAGTCCCACAAGCTCGATGCCTTGGAGTAACCCTGGACTCTGATCTCTCCTTCAAGCCACATATCCAAGCCCTTTCCACTTCCTGCTGACTCCAACTCAAAAACATCTCCCGGATCCGTGCATTCCTCAGCAAAGACTCTGCAAAAACACTAGTGCATGCCCTCATCATATCCCGCCTCGACTACTGCAACCTCCTGCTCCGTGGCCTCCCTTACAACACTCTTGCGCCTCTCCAATCTATCCTAAACTCTGCTGCTCGACTAATTCACTTGTGCCCCCGCTATTCCCCGGCCACTCCTCTCTGTCAATCTCTTCACTGGCTCCCCATTGCCCAGAGAATCCAGTTCAAAACTCTAACCATGGCATACAAAGCCATCCACAACCAGTCTCCCCCATACATCTGTGACCTAGTCTCCCGGTACTTACCTGCACGCAACCTCCGATCCTCACAAGATCTCCTTCTCTACTCCCCTCTTATCTCCTCCTCCCACAATCGTATAAAAGATTTCTCCCGTGCATCCCCCCTACTCTGGAACTCTCTACCCCAACACATCAGACTCTCGCCGACCGTGGAAACCTTCAAAAGAAACCTGAAGACCCACCTCTTCCGACAAGCCTACAACCTGCAGTAACCACCGCTGCACGACCAGCTCTACCCTCACCTAATGTATCCTCACCCATCCCTTCTTGAATGTGAGCCCTCGCGAGCAGGGTCCTCGCTCCCCCTGTACCAGTCGCTGACTCGCTTTGTTAAGATTATGTAAATGCTTTTGTTATGTATATCCCTATCACATGTAAAGCGCCATGGAATAAATGGCGCTATAATAACAAATAATAATAATAATAATAATAAAAAGACAATATCAATTCCCATAGGAAAAGTGGTGGAGGTTACAGTGGAATAAAAAGACAATATCAATGCCCCTTTGATGAGCTGTGGAATTCAGAGTGGTTTAATCAGACGGTTTTAATGCCCCTTGGTAGAGATGTGGAGGTCATCGTAGCTTAATAAGATGTTTTTAATGCCTCTTGGAAGAGTGGTGGAGGTCGCAGTGGTTTAAAAAGACAATATCACTGCCCCTTAGAAGAGTGGTGGAGGTTACATTGGAATAAAAAGACAATATCAATGCCCCGTGGAAAGGACATGGAGGTTTCAGCAGCTTAACAAGACAGTTTTAATGCCCCTTGGAAGAGTGGTGTTGGTTAGAGTGGAATAAAAAGACAATATCAATGCCCCTTGGAAGAGCTGTGGAGTTCAGAGTGGTTTAACCAGATGGTTTTATAGCCCCTTGGAAGAGACGTGGAGGTCACAGTAGATTAACAAGACGGTTTTAATGCCCCTTGGAATAGTGGTGGAGGTCACAATGGATTAAAAAGACAATATCAATGCCACGTGGAAGACACGTGGAGGTCACAGTAGCTTAACAAGACAGTTTTAATGCCCCTTGGAAGTGTGGTGGAGGTCGCAGTGGAATAAAAAGACAATATCAATGCCCCTTGAAAGAGTGTTGGAGGTTACAGTGAAATAAAAAGACAATATCAATGCCTCTTGAAAGAGCTATGGAGTTCAGAGTGCTTTAACCAGATGGTTTTAATGCCACTTGGAAGAGGGGGAAGGTCACATTGCATTAAAAAGACAATATCAATACCCCTTGGAAGAATTGTGGAGGTTACAGTGGAATGAAAAGACAATATCAATGCCCCTTGGAAGAGCTGTGGAGTTCAGAGTGGTTTAACCAGACGGTTTTAATGCCCCTTGGAAGAGGTGTGGAGGTCACAGTAGCTTAACAAGACTGTTTTAATGCCTCTTGGAAGAGTGGTGGAGGTCGAAGTGGATTAATAAGACAATATCAATGCCCCTTAGAAGAGAGGTGGAAGTCGTAGTGGAATAAAAAGACAATATCAATACCACTTGGAAGAGTGGTGGAGGATACAGTGGAATATAAAGACAATATCAATGCCCCGTGCAATAGACATGGACGTTACAGTAGCTAAACAAGATGTTTTTAATGCACCTTGGGAGAGTGGTGGAAGTCGTAGTGGAATAAAAATACAATAGCAATGCCCCTTGAAAGAGCACTGTAGGTTACAGTGGAGTAAAAAGACAATATCAATGCCTCTTGCAAGAGCTGTGGAGTTCAAAGTGGTTTAAATTGACGGTTTTAATGCACCTTGGAAGATACGTGGAGGTCACAGTGGAATAAAAAGTCAATATAAATGTCCCTTGGAATAGTGGTGGAGGTTACAGTGGAATAAAAAGACATTATCAATGCCCCGTGAAAGAGACGTGGAAGTCACAGTAGCTGAACAAGACGGTTTTAATTCCCTTGGAAGAGAGGTGGAAGTTGCAGTGGAATAAAAAGACAATATCAATGCCCCTTGGAAGAGTGCTGGAGGTTACATTGGAATAAAAAGACAATATCAATGCCCCTTCCAAGAGCTGTGGAGTTCAGAGTGGTTTAAATTGTCGGTTTTAATGACCCTTGGAAGGGACGTGGAGGTGACAGTAGCTTAACAAGACGGTTTTAATGCCCCTTGGAAGAGTGGTGGAGGTCGCAGTGGATTAAAAAGACAATATGAATGCCCCTTGGAAGAGTGGTGGAGGTCGCAGTGGAATAAAAAGTCAATATCAATGTACCTTGGAAGAGTGGTGGAGGTCGCAGTGAATTAAAAAGACAATTTCAATGCCCCTTGGAAGAGTGGTGGAGGTCGCAGTGGAATAAAAAGACAATATCAATGCCTCTTGGAAGGGACATGGAGGTCACAGTAGCTTAACAAGACGGTTTTGATGCCCCTTGGAAGAGTGGTGGAGGTCGCAGTGGATTAAAAAGACTAACAAATCCCCTTGGAAGAGTGGTGGAGGTCGCAGTGGAAAAAAAAGACAATATCAATGCCCCTTGGATGAGTGGTGGAGGTTACAGTTGAATAAAAAGACAATATCATTGCCTCTTGGAAGAGCTGTGGAGTTCAAAGTGGTTTAACCATGTAGTTTTAATGCCACTTGGAAGAGATGTGGAGGTCACAGTGTAATAAAAAAACAATATTAATACCCCTTGGAAGAGTGGTGGAGGTCGCAGTAAAATAAAAAGACAATATCAATGCCCCTTGGAAGAGTGGTGGAGGTTAGAGTGGAATAAAAAGACAATATCAATGCCCCTTGGAAGAGCTGTGGAGTTCACAGTGGTTTAACCAGAAAGTTTTAATGCACCGTGGAATAGACGTGGAGGTCACAGTAGCTTAACAAGACTGTTTCAATGCTTCTTGGAAGAGTGATGGAGGTCGCAGTGGATTAAAAAGACAATATCAATGCCCCTTGGAAGAGTGGTGAAGGTTACAGTGGAATAAAAAGACAATATCAATGACCTGTGTAAGAAACTTGGAGGTCACGGTAGCTTAAAAAGACGGTTTTAATGCACCTTGGAAGAGTCGTGGACGTTGCAGAGGAATAAAAGGACAATATCAATGCACTTGGAAGAGTGCAGAAGGTTACAATGGAATAAAAATGCAATATCAATGCCCCTTGAAAGAGTGGTGGAAGTTACAGTGAAATAAAAAGACAATATTAATGCCCCTTGGAAGAGCTGTGGAGTATAGAGTGTTTTAACCAAACGGTTTTAGTGCCCCTTGGAAGAGATGTGGAGGTTTCCGTAGCTTAACAAGACGGTTTTAATGCCCCTTGGAAGAGTGGTGGAGGCCGCAGTGGATTAAAAAGACAATATCAATGAACCTTGGAAGAGTGGTGGAGGTCGCAGTGGAATAAAAAGACAATATCAATGCCCCTTGGAAGAGTGGTGGAGGCTAGAGTGAAATAAAAATACAATATCAATAACTCTTGGAAGAGTGGTGGAGGTTACAGTGGAACAAAAAGACATTATCAATGCCCCGTGGAAGAGACGTGGACATCACAGCAGCTTAACAAGACGGTTTTAATGCCCCTTGGCAGAGTGGTGGATGTCGCAGTGGAATAAAAAGACAATAACAATGCCCTGTGGAAGAGACGTGGAGGTCACAGTAGCTTAACAAGACGGTTTTAATGCCCCTTGGAAGATTGGTGGAGGTCGCAGTGGATTAAATAGACATTATCGATGCCCCTTGAAAGAGTGGTGGAGATCCCAGTGGAATAAAAGACAATATCAATGCCCCTTGGAAAAGTGGTGGAGGTCGCAGTGGAATAACCTCACTGGTACATGCTCTGCATATCTTCTCTGCTTGCTGTGTCTGCTGTAATCTAATGCTCTGCTTTGCTGATTCACCTCACTGGTACATGCTCTGCATGACTTCTCTGCTTGCTGTGTCTGCTGTAATCTAATGCTCTGCTTTGCTGATTCACCTCACTGGTACATGCTCTGCATAACTTCTCTGCTTTATCTGTCCCACTCCAGTCAATACCAACATATGTCTGTCCCTTCCCCACTATAGCTCTTATCTGATTTTTAGAGGTGCTAAACTGCAGAGACTAGAGTCCAAGCTCTGTGTTTGATCACCCAGGCATCTCCTGGTGAGACGACCAGCTGCTAATTTAGCCATATGCAGCTCCCACAATGCCCTTCACCTGATAGTTTAATGTGCCCTATATATTTAGAAGCTCTGTAAGGGGTGCACTTGTGCTGGGGTGTGCACGCGTCTTCTTGTGCAAAGTGGCTTCGGAGATAAGTGGCAGTTATTTCAGAGGCAGTTAGTCAGGGCAGGAGTCAGGAACCCAACACTTTGACCACTTACTCTCTTTTAACTATGTTTCTGTTAGCTCTCACTTTTTCCTCTATAGTCCTCCACTTTCTAGTAACCACTCAAATCCCTACACCTAGTAAGAAACTCTTCATCTCTCCCTCCATCCTACCCATTCATCTCACCTCCTCCTCCAAATTATTCCTAAACATTCAATCCTGGATCTCCAAACACAGACAACCACATCATGCTCTCTCTTGCTCCCACCTGCTAACACTTTCTCTGCTCCTCCTCACTGCTGGAGATATCTCTCCAAATCCTGGTCCTCCTCGCCATATCCCCACAATTACTTCTTCCTCCTATCCACGACCTTAAACAAACTGTCGCAACCCTTCTAACCTCATACCCATCCAACCAATCCCCACTCCCTTAGTTGCTCTAACAGGAGCTCTATGGAACGCTCGCTCTGTCTATAACAAACTTTCATTCATCCACGATCTTTTCATTACAAACAAACTTTCCTTCCTCGCCATCACTGAAACCTGGCTCACCCCCTCTGACACAGCCTCCCCAGCTGCACTTTCATATGGCGGATTCCACCTTTCCCACACCCCCCACCCCAACGGCAAACATGGCGGAGGCGTAGGTTTTCTCCTATCAGAACACTGCACTTTCATCCAAATCCCACAGCCACCCTCCGTTACACTCCCCTCTTTTGAGGTGCACTGTGTGCGCATCTATTCCCCCTCCAACTGGCCGTCGTTTACCGACCCCCAGGGCAAGCCACCACCTTCTTAGACCACTTCACCACCTGGCTGCTTCACTTCATCTCCACTGACATCCCCACTATCATAATGGGTGACTTCAACATCCCCATTAATACTTCCCACTCGTCTGTCTCTAAGTTCCTATCTCTCACTTCCTCTTTCGGACTCACTCAATGGTCTTCCACACCCACCCACAAAGATGGCCACACACTGGACCTCATCTTCACCCGCATCTGTTCCCTAGCTAACCTCTCTAACTCACCTCTCCCTCTCTCTGATCAAAGCCTACTTACATTCTCTTCTCTCTCCTCCCCGGGGCAACAATCCCCACTCCACAAACTAGCATACCCTCGCAGAAATCTCAAACACCTTGACTTACACTCACTCTCTGAATCCCTCCTCCCTCTTACAGACATAAATTCCTTACACGATGCAGACGTTGCTGCTGCTTCATATAACACCACAATAGCTGCAGCTCTAGACTCGATCGCCCCTCTCACACACACCACATCTCGCACATTCAACAGGCAACCATGGCACACTAAACTTACTAAAGAACTGCGCCGGGCCTCCAGGGTTACGGAGCGGAGATTGAAAAGGTCTCACTCCATCGAGCACTTCATCGCATTCAAGCAATCCCTCACTAATTTCAAGTGCGCACTCACTACAGCAAAACAAACCTACTTCTCATCTCTCATATCCTCCCTATCTCACAACCCTAAACAGCTATTTAACACTTTAAAGTCTCTCCTTCGTCCTCCAGCACCTCCTCCCTCTTCTCTCATCTCAGCCGATGACTTTGCCTCATTCTTCAAACAGAAGATTGACACCATCAGACAAAACTTTAGCCTAAACTCCACACAACGCCTCCTCATATCTATTCAACCCTCCTCCTCCAAACCCCACTTCTCCTCCATTACAGAAGGTCAAGTCTCCTCTTTACTCTCCAAATCACACCTCACCACCTGCGAACTTGACCCAATCCCATCCCACCTCATCACTAACCTTACCACAGTCTTCATCCCAACCCTAACCCACCTCTTCAATCTGTCACTAACAACCGGTGTCTTCTCCTCATGTTTCAAACATGCCGCAATCACACCCATCCTCAAAAAGCCCTCCCTTGACCCTTCCTCTCTGACTAGCTACCTCCCCATATCACTCCTCCCCTTTGCCTCAAAACTACTAGAACAACATGTCCACCTTGAAATGTCCTCCCACCTCTCCTCCTGCTCCCTCTTCGACCGCCTGCAATCTGGCTTCCGACCGCATCACTCGACTGAAACTGCCCTGACCAAAGTCACCAATGACTTACTAAATGCCAAATCCAAGCGACACTACTCCATCATCCTCCTTCTGGAACTGTCATCTGCCTTTGATACAGTGGACCATTCCCTCTTACTCCAGATTCTCTCATCTCTTGGCATCACGGACTTGGCTCTATCTTGGATCTCCTCATACTTAACAGACAGGACATTCAGCGTCTCCCACTCACGCACCACCTCTTCATCTCGCCCCCTATCTGTCGGTGTCCCCCAAGGTTCAGTTCTAGGACCTCTGCTCTTCTCCATCTACACCTTTGGCCTGGGACAGCTCATAGAGTCTCACGGTTTTCAGTATCACCTCTATGCTGACGACACACAGATCTACCTCTCTGCACCCGATATCTCCTCCCTACTAACCAAAATCCCAAAATATCTGTTCGCCATGTCATCCTTCTTCTCTGACAGATTTCTAAAACTCAACATGGATAAAACAGAGTTCATCATCTTTCCACCCTCTCATTCACATCCCCCATCTGACCTAGCCATCAACGTCAATGGCTGTTCACTCTCCTCAGTCCCACAAGCTCGATGCCTTGGAGTAACCCTGGACTCTGATCTCTCCTTCAAGCCACATATCCAAGCCCTTTCCACTTCCTGCTGACTCCAACTCAAAAACATCTCCCGGATCCGTGCATTCCTCAGCAAAGACTCTGCAAAAACACTAGTGCATGCCCTCATCATATCCCGCCTCGACTACTGCAACCTCCTGCTCCGTGGCCTCCCTTACAACACTCTTGCGCCTCTCCAATCTATCCTAAACTCTGCTGCTCGACTAATTCACCTGTGCCCCCGCTATTCCCCAGCCTCTCCTCTCTGTCAATCTCTTAACTGGCTCCCCATTGCCCAGAGAATCCAGTTCAAAACTCTAACCATGGCATACAAAGCCATCCACAACCTGTCTCCCCCATACATCTGTGACCTAGTCTCCCAGTACTTACCTGCACGCAACCTCCGATCCTCACAAGATCTCTTTCTCTACTCCCCATTTATCTCCTCCTCCTACAATCTGGAACTCTCTACCCCAACACATCAGACTCTCGCCGACCGTGGAAACCTTCAAAAGAAACCTGAAGACCCACCTCTTCCGACAAGCCTACAACCTGCAGTAACCACCGCTGCACGACCAGCTCTACCCTCACCTAATGTATCCTCACCCATCCCTTCTTGAATGTGAGCCCTCGCGAGCAGGGTCCTCGCTCCCCCTGTACCAGTCGCTGACTCGCTTTGTTAAGATTATGTAAATGCTTTTGTTATGTATATCCCTATCACATGTAAAGCGCCATGGAATAAATGGCGCTATAATAACAAATAATAATAATAATATTAAAAAAAAGACAATATCAATTCCCATAGGAAAAGTGGTGGAGGTTACAGTGGAATAAAAAGACAATATCAATGCCCCTTTGATGAGCTGTGGAATTCAGAGTGGTTTAATCAGACGGTTTTAATGCCCCTTGGAAGAGATGTGGAGGTCATAGTAGCTTAATAAGATGTTTTTAATGCCTCTTGGAAGAGTGGTGGAGGTCGCAGTGGTTTAAAAAGACAATATCATTGCCCCTTAGAAGAGTGGTGGAGGTTATATTGGAATAAAAAGACAATATCAATGCCCCGTGGAAAGGACATGGAGGTTTCAGCAGCTTAATAAGACAGTTTTAATGCCCCTTGGAAGAGTGGTGTTGGTTAGAGTGGAATAAAAAGACAATATCAATGCCCCTTGGAAGAGCTGTGGAGTTCAGAGTGGTTTAACCAGATGGTTTTATTGCCCCTTGGAAGAGACGTGGAGGTCACAGTAGATTAACAAGACGGTTTTAATGCCCCTTGGAATAGTGGTGGAGGTCACAATGGATTAAAAAGACAATATCAATGCCCCGTGGAAGACACGTGGAGGTCACAGTAGCTTAACAAGACAATTTTAATGCCCCTTGGAAGTGTGGTGGAGGTCGCAGTGGAATAAAAAGACAAAATCAATGCCCCTTGAAAGAGTGTTGGAGGTTACAGTGAAATAAAAAGACAATATCAATGCCTCTTGAAAGAGCTATGGAGTTCAGAGTGCTTTAACCAGATGGTTTTAATGCCCCTTGGAAGAGTGGGGGAGGTCACATTGCATTAAAAAGACAATATCAATACCCCTTGGAAGAATTGTGGCGGTTACAGTGGAATAAAAAGACAATATCAATGCCCCTTGGAAGAGCTGTGGAGTTCAGAGTGGTTTAACCAGACGGTTTTAATGCCCCTTGGAAGAGATGTGGAGGTCACAGTAGCTTAACAAGACTGTTTTAATGCCTCTTGGAAGAGTGGTGGAGGTCGAAGTGGATTAATAAGACAATATCAATGCCCCTTAGAAGAGAGGTGGAAGTCGTAGTGGAATAAAAAGACAATATCAATACCACTTGGAAGAGTGGTGGAGGATACAGTGGAATATAAAGACAATATCAATGCCCCGTGCAATAGACATGGACGTTACAGTAGCTAAACAAGATGTTTTTAATGCACCTTGGGAGAGTGGTGGAAGTCGTAGTGGAATAAAAATACAATATCAATGCCCCTTGAAAGAGTACTGTAGGTTACAGTGGAGTAAAAAGACAATAACAAAGCCTCTTGCAAGAGCTGTGGAGTTCAGAGTGGTTTAAATTGACGGTTTTAATGCACCTAGGAAGATACGTGGAGGTCACAGTGGAATAAAAAGTCAATATCAATGTCCCTTGGAATAGTGGTGGAGGTTACAGTGGAATAAAAAGACAATATCAATGCCCCGTGAAAGAGACGTGGAAGTCACAGTAGCTTAACAAGACGGTTTTAATTCCCTTGGAAGAGAGGTGGAAGTTGCAGTGGAATAAAAAGACAATATCAATGCCCCTTGGAAGAGTGCTGGAGGTTACATTGGAATAAAAAGACAATATCAATGTCCCTT